>NC_142888.1:26882500-27482500 GCF_051225735.1 Oryctolagus cuniculus
ACAGGCCAGTTTAACTGATAAATGCAAATATCAAAATCCTAAACAAAACATTAGCATACAGAATTGAGCATTCCACAATAAAGAGAATACATAATGATTAAGCTGGGTTTATTTGAGAAATACAAGGGTAATTTATCATTAGGAAATCTTTAAAAGCTATTGATCACATTAACGGATAAAAAGGAAAATAAATGACCATCTTATAAGATGCAAAAAAAAGCATTCGATAAAATTCAAAACCCACTCATAACCAAAATTCTTAGCAACTAATAAGAATATATAAGGAACTTCCTTAGTCTTAAAAAGTGATATATACTAAAAATCTATAGTAACCATTATTTTTAATGAGGAAACATTGGAAAGATTCCTTTTAAAAACAGCAACAGGATAAGGATGCCTATCATGCCACTTCTATTAAACTCTGCAGATTCTAGCCAGTGAAGGAACGAAACAGTTTATGTGACTTTACTGAATAAATAGCAAAATCTTAAACCACCACCTGCAGTGCCGGCATCCCAAATGGGCGCTGGTTCGAGTCCCAGCTGACCCACTAGCTCTCTGCTGTGGCCTGGGAAAGCAGTAGAAGATGCCCCAAGTCCTTGGGCCCCTGCACCCACATGGGAGACCCGGAGGAAGCTCCTGGCTTCGGATTGGCGCAGCTCTAGTCATTGTGGCTATTTGGGGAGTGAACCAGTGGATGAAAGACCTCTCTCTCTTTCTTTCTCCCTCTGCCTCTCTGTAACTCTGCCTTTCAAATAAATAAATAAATAAATATTTTAAAAAAATTAACAAAGAAAAAGTATATACACTGGAATCGAAAGTCAAACATCCTCCCATGCTACGTGAGTGTTGTACATTCCCTATGCCTATAAAGATTCCCCTGTAAGCAACAACGATGCCATGCGTCACCTCGTATTCACAGTGGCCTTCTCCAAAGAGAAGAATAAGGCACTCAAATGCTTAAGGTATTACTTCTTGCTCTCTGGGGATAAGGAAAGAGGTTTTTAAGTACAAAAATAACTTCATCTCAAAGAAAAGGAGTCTGCTAGGAGAGCCATTTTTGGAACATCCTTGGAATGCTAAGTGCATATAACTCAGTGCTTTCAAAGACGAGACTGCATCTACATGTCTAAATCTTGGCCATCTTTTGAGAGTTAACTGAAGTTCTATTTTCTCAAAATATCATTCTTCATCTACTTCAGTACTTATTGAACTCGCTCCTCAGAATGACTGCAGGTTACTGTAGCAGGTATCAGGAACTTAACCATTGATTTGATATTTCTTATTTTACCACTTAATTTTTGTTTTATCCAACCCTATGATGTCTTAATTTTTTTATTCAATGAATGCATTTTTACATAGATACAACTTTAGGAATACAGTGGTTCTTTCCCCCATGCCCCCGACCCTGCTCCCTTCCCACCTCCCATTCCCTCTCCCATCTCCTTCTTCATTATGGATCATTTTTAGTACAACTTTATATATAGAGGACCATCTCTATGCTAATCATAGATTTCAACAATTTGCCCCCACACCCACACACAATATATAGAGCACAGTCTGGGGAGAGAATTTGCAGTTGATTCTCATACTACAATTCAATAGGGACAGAGGTCCCACCTGGGGAGCAAGTGCACAGTGACCACTGTTGTTCCTTTAACAATTAACACTTTTTTATGATGATGTCCTAATTTATAAACAGCATATCTCATTCCTGAATGAGAAAGCAATTCTCAAATTGTTATTTAACTTACTTATTTACTTTCTTTCCCTCTCTCTTTCTATCCATCTACCCATTTATCTACCCATCCATCCATCTACCCATCCATCTATCCATCCATCCACCCATCCATCTATCCAGGCATCCATCCTAGTATGCCAGAATAGATGTCTCCCCTACCTGGGGCTTTATCTCATGTGACCGCTAATAAATCACATCTAATAATGAGTGATCCAGAATGCTCTAACAAGCAGAACTCTAATTATAACCTTTCTTCATTATCTGTACACTGGAGCATGTGCAGATGAAGAACAACAAATAGAGGCCAGCAGTGATTAAAGATAACCTAAACAGCTCTTTCATATGGGTCATAAAAAGTATTTTCTTTGCTGGGCTTTAGGAAAAAAGTAAAAGAAGGCAAAGAAGGAGTTCTATATGAAACTTACCTTGCCTGTGAATCATGCCCCCATGCATAATTCTTGCAACAATACAATGGTTTAGCTCATTCATTTTTAAAGTGATTCCCTGCAAAAAAATAAAGTTCAGTAAAAGTAGAATTATTGTGAGAAAATGCTGCTTTTTATAGTTTTTATTTTTCTGTAGATAATTCTAACTATAGAAGTTAGGAAAATGTTAAAGAAAATACAAAAAAAAAAAAAAGGAACAGACCATTAGCCCACATACAAAAAATATGACAAAAGCACTATTTGGGCATTTTGATTGCTGTAAAGATATACATTTCATATACTGCTTTTAAATAATAATATGATTATTTTCCATGTTGCCAATTATTTTCTAAAAAGTTTTCTTTTAATTTGAGACAGCAAGAGAAAGAAAAACAGACAGATCTCCCATTTGCTGATGCCTGCAGTGACTAGGGCTGGGCAAGGCAGAAGCCAGGCACCAGGAACTCAATCTGGGTCTCCCCCATGGGTGGCAGAGATCCAACTATTTAGGTCATCACCACTGCCTTCCAGGGACTTCATTAGCAGGAAGCTGCTGTCAACAGCTGGAGCTGGGAAATGAACTCAGTTACTCCAATATAGGATGCAGGTGTCTTAACCACTAGGCTAAATTCCTGCTCCCTAAAATGAGTTTTTATTGACATATAATTGACATACATATTTAAAATGCACAAATTGAGAAGTTTGACATAAGCATACACATGTGAAACTCTCACCACAATCAGGATAGTGAATTTATCTATAATTTATCTATACTTCCACATGCTTTTTTTTTATTTGACAGGCAGAGTTAGACAGTGAGAGAGAGAGAGAGAGAGAGAGAGAGAGAGAGAGAGAGAAAGGTCTTCCTTCTGTTGGTTCACCCCACAAATGGCTGCAACGGCTGGAGCTATGCTGATCTGAAGCCAGGAGCCAGGGGCTTCCTCCTGGTCTCCCATGCGGGTGCAGGGCCCAAACACTTGGGCCATCCTCCACTGCCCTCCCGGGCCACAGCTGGACTGGAAGAGGAGCAACTGGGACTAGAACCCAGCACCCATATGGGATGCTGACGCCACAGGTGGAGGATTAACCAAGTGAGCCACAGCGCCGGCCCCTCCACATGCTTTCTTACATCCATTGGTAATCTACTCCCATCCCTCCATGCCCTCCCTGCCACAGACCCAAGTGACCACTGATGGACTTTTGCTGACCACAGATGAGTTTGCACTGTCTACAAATGGAATCATAAGAGTGTGTGCTCTTTTTTTTTATTGCTTTTTTCACTCAGCACATCATTTTTTAGCATAATCATTTTCAGATTCTACCATGTTTTTGCGTGTATTAATACTGCATTCTTTGTTCTTGCTGAGTGATTATTCATTATATGAATATACCAGTTTGGTTATCTGTTTACCCATTAAATGATTTCTAGCTTTGTCTATGAAAAGTAAAGCTGTATTCCTGATTAATGCTTACTTGGTCATAACATATTCTTCTTTTTGAATGATATTGGACTACTTCGTGCACTTGTGCATAATCCTTATACAAATCCAATGATAGCATTTTCTGTACAATTTATTTTACTACATGTGCTGCCATTGTGAGCACATATTAACCTTTTCATATACTGTTAAATTTGCTTTGCTAAAATCTTTAGTTTTTGTTACATGAATAATCATGAGAGATATCAGTCTGTAGTTTGTTTTCTCTTAATATCATTACCAGTTTTGGTATCAGGGGAATACTAGCCTTATATAATGAGTTGGGAAAAATCCCTTCCTTTCAATGTTTCGGTAAGAGTTGTGTGAATTAGTATTATCTATTATACTTACATGTTTTGTAGAATTCACCATCTTGGCCTGTAGTTTTATTTGAGGGATGTTTTTAAACTACAAATTCAGTTTTTAAATAGCATATACACATACGCTGTAACCCCTAAAGCACACTGTTATTTTTGTTCAAACTGCCAATTATCTTTGAACGTGATTGAACTGATAAGAACAACTTAAATTTACCCATGTAGTTAACATTTCCAGTGCTCATTTTCCTTTGTGTAAGTCCAGATTTCCATGTTACCACTTTTCTTCTATCTACAGGATATCCTTTTTTTTTTCTTTTTTAACAGGCAGAAAGACAGTGAGAGAGAGACAGAGAGAAAGGTCTTCCTTTTGCCGTTGGTTCACCCTCCAATGGCCGCCGCCGGCCGGCGCACTGCGCTGATCCGATGGCAGGAGCCAGGTACTTATCCTGGTCTCCCATGGGGTGCAGGGCCCAAGGACCTGGGCCATCCTCCACTGCACTCCCGGAGGATATCCTTTAATCTTACAATGTAGTTTGCTGAATTCTTTCAGCTTTGGTGTATTAGTATATCTGAAATTATTTTTATTTTTGTCTTTTTTTAAAAGATTTATTTGAAAGTCAGTTACACAGAGAGAGAGGGAGAGGCAGAAAGAGAGAGAGAGGTCTTCCATCTGCTGGTTCACTCCCCATACGGCCGAAATGGCTGGAGCAGGGCTGATCCAAAGCCAGGAGCCAGGAGCTTCTTCCGGGTCTCCCATGTGGGTACAGGGGTCCAAGCACTTGGGTCATCTTCTACTGCTTTCCCAGGCTGTAGCATAAAGCTGGATTGGTGGATTGGAAGTGGAGCAGCCAGGACTTGAACCGGTGCCCATAGGGGATGCTGGCACTGCAGGAAGCTGATTTACCTGCTATACCACAGAGCTGGCCCCTAGTCTTTGTTTTTGAAAGATATCTTTGCTGGGTTTAGAATTCTAAGTTGAGAGTTTTTTTAAAAACACTTTAAAGACACAGTTCTTGTTTGTTATGTTTCTGGTAAGAAATTGATTTCAGGGGTTGGTGTTGTGGTGCAGTCAGTTAAGCTGCTGCCTGCTGCACCCTTATAAGGGTACCAGCTCCACTTCCAATCCAGCTCTCTGCTAATGAGCCTGGGGAGGCAGCAGATGGCCCAAGTCCTTGGGCCCCTGCCACCTACGTGGCAGACCCAGATGAAGCTCCTGGATCCTGGCTTTGGCCTGGCACAGTCCCAGCCATTGCGGCCATTTGGGGAGTGAACCAGACGATATTAAGATTTCCCAGCCGGCGCCGCGGCTCACTAGGCTAATCCTCCGCCTAGCGGCACCAGCACACCGGGTTCTAGTTCCGGTTGGGGCGCCGGATTCTGTCCCGGTTGCCCCTCTTCCAGGCTAGCTCTCTGCTGTGGCCCGGGAATGCAGTGGAGGATGGCCCAGGTGCTTGGGCCCTGCACCCCATGGGAGACCAGGAAAAGCACCTGGCTCCTGGCTCCTGCCATCGGATCAGCGTGGTGCGCCGGCCGCGGCGGCCATTGGAGGGTGAACCAACGGCAAAGGAAGACCTTTCTCTCTGTCTTTCTCTCTCACTGTCCACTCTGCCTGTCAAAAAATAAAAAAAAAAAAAAAGATTTCCCTCCATCTCTCCCACTAACTCTGCCTTTCAAATAAATTAATATCTTTTTAAAGAAATGAATATCATCTTTAGCTTTGCTCCTCTGTATATAACATTTCATTTTTACTGGCTCTGTTTTTAAGATTTTGTTTATCATGGGTTCTAAGGAATATAATTATGATACACCTTGGTATTATTTTTGCATGGTTCCTATTTTGTAGTTCTTGGAAGTGGTAGGTGAGCAACGTGCAAACTGGTTGATCAAAATATTTCTAGTCCCAACATTCAGTTATAATGTTTAAGTTTCATTTCCAATCTGTGCAACTAACATTTACAGTTTCCAAGAGAAGTGTTCCTGGAAAAATGTTGTAAATGAATGCGTTAAGGCACATCTAATTTCATAAGGGAAATGATGGTACAATGGAGGTTCCACCTTTGAAACTAACAGAATTATGTATTCATTCAGCCAGCATTACTGTGAACTTATTATGGGGCAGACGTTCTGCTAGGGGCGACAGTGAAAGAGACTGATAGAATCTCTCATGACTAGTGATAGTTTGCCTCAAACAAACTGTAGTTAACATTTCTTATTTTGTCTGCCCCAAACATTTCTCTAGAGAGACGAACTGACTTCTGTTTTCTCTGTTCTCAAGTTTGCAAATTCCAGGGAAGGGATTAGCTCAGCTTGGGTTAGGTGCTTACTCCTGAACCTACCAGCTTGGGGGTGGGGGTAGGGAGGTAGTAGCGGAGGCTAGTTCAAGCTTTCCTTGTCACTCATAACTATGGGAGTCAAAATCAACAGAGAAATAATTGTGAGTATGACGTTACAAATGGGAAAACATAGGATGTAATGGGAGTTGAGAATGGGCACAGTGTAGGAAGGCCAAAGAGCACATGAGACGCTACAGGGATATCTTCCATGTGTCAAATAAGGCAACCAAGCAAGCAAATTGAGTTGAATCAAGAGTAATAGATAATTACTTTTTCAGAAAGCAAAGATGGCCTTGAGTGTCCTCTAAAAAGTCCTTCTGCTTTCTGCGATCCCAGTTGCATTCTTTTACCTGGTCTGTTTCATACAGCAGATCAAGAGCTGTCACTGGGCTGCTTCAGAACAAGATGATCACAAGAGACTTTCGGGGCCTCCTTCTTTTGTTCCCTTCCACTTTCCCGTCTACTTCCCCTGGCTCAACATCACCCCTTCTTCCTGCTTCTCTATGATAGTCTTCTCTTCTTGCCAGCTCTGTCATAACTGGGCTCGACACACAAACTGCACTAAGCTGTAAGCCTGTCAGCTTAATGGAGCCAGCCTGTGGAAAGTGAGCTTGCCAAGGGACCACGTCTTACCTGCCACTGTATCACTGGCATCTACTGCAGGGATCTGCACGAAGTAGGGACTTAACACACATGAGTTGAATGGCTGATGGAATATATGAAATGCATGAATGGAATGTTAGACTTTCAGAGCTGGGAGGGATCCTGGGGACCATTTAGTCAAATCTGCTTTTGGAGAGGAGCACACTGAGGCCCACTGACATGAAGTGATTTGCCCAAGGCAGTTGCTGATCATGCTTTTAAGCCAAAGAGTTGCTTCTAGAGCCCCAGCAGGGGTGAGGGGACCTGCTAGCCTCCATTCCTGCTGCAAGATAGCATCATATAACCGGCAAAGAACAGTGAATGAGAACCATAACCACAGATGTCTAGAGTTAAGGTCTCTCTGGAAATCATGGTCACAGAACCATAGTTGTGGCCGGCGCCCCGGCTCACTAGGCTAATCCTCCACCTAGCGGCGCCAGCACACTGGGTTCTAGTCCCGGTCGGGGCGCCAGATTCTGTCCCGGTTGCCCCCCTTCCAGGCCAGCTGCTCTCTGCTGTGGCCCAGGAGTGCAGTGGAGGATGGCCCAAGTGCTTGGGCCCTGCACCCCATGGGAGACCAGGAGAAGCACCTGGCTCCTGCCTTCGGATCAGTGCGGTGCGCAGGCCACGGCGGCCACTGGAGGGTGAACCAACGGCAAAAGGAAGACCTTTCTCTCTGTCTCTCTCTCACTGTCCACTCTGCCTGTCAAAAAAAACACACACACACACACACAAAACCATAGTTGTGTAACTTTTCCTTTAATCTGGAAGGCAATCGGGCAACTTTCTTGAGTAAGCCATGTTTTTCTATATCCCAATATCCCTTTCCTATGTCCTGAGGAAAAGATATGAATACTTAAGTCTGATACAGTTATGATTCCTCCTTCAAACCTGGAAGTTGTCTGATGTTCCTGTTTCAATGTGCCTGTCTCATTGCTCACTCAGTCATCCGAGGATACTCCAAAAAGGTCACAGAAAAAAAAATGGAATTAAAGTACATTTACTTTTGTACAAAAGATTTTGAAATCTATGCATGGTTTTTTCCTGATAGGCATCTTCTCTGAACTTGTACAAACCTAAAGCTTATGGGTCGCCCTTGAGCCTTGCTTCTCCTTCTGTCCCCAATGTCAAACCTTTATTAAGGATTTAATTTATTAATATTAATTATATTATTTATATTCATCCTTTATTAAGTAAAATTTACTGATTGTATTTGTTTGCTATTTCCAATATCTGTTTACTTTTTCCCACCTCAGCACCCATGTCTCTAGTTCAAAGCTTCATCATCTCATATTTACAACCGTTGCAGTAACAGCTTTTTCTCTGGTCTCCCTATATCCACTGCGGTCCCCTCAAATATCTTCTCCAGAGTGGTATTTCTAAAATAAAAATCTGGGGGCCAGCGCTGTAGTGCAGAAGATTAATCTTCCACTTGCAGTGCTGGCATCCCATATGGGCGCTGGTTCTAGTCCCAGCTGCTCCTCTTCTGATCCAGCTCTCTGCTGTGGCCTGTGAAAGCAGTAGAAGATGGCCCAGGTGCTTTGGCCTCTGCACCCGCATGGGAGACCTGGAAGAAGCTCCTGGCTTCAGATTGGCTTAGCTCCGGCCGTTGTGGCCATTTGGGGAGTGAACCAGTGGATGGAAGACCTTTCTGTCTGTCTCTCCCTCTCACTGTAACTCTACCTCTCAAAAAAAACAAAAAAACAAAAAAACAAAAAACCCTGATCTTATCTCCCTGCTTAAAACCCTTCTGTAGTCTCCTGCTACTTTGAAGATGAACAGAATCCTTTACGTGCCTTTCGCCACTTGTGCCCCTGTTCTCATCACTCATTTTGTTGCCTGCGGTCCAGCCACAGTGCCTTCTTTTCATTTTGAAACTGTGCTGAGAAGGCTGGCGCTGTGGCTCAATAGGCTAATCCTCCGCCTTTCGGCACCAGCACACTGGGTTCTAGTCCCAGTCGGGGCGCCGGATTCTGTCCCGGTTGCCCCTCTTCCAGGCCAGATCTCTGCTGTGGCCCGGGAGTGCAGTGGAGGATGGCCCAAGTGCTTGGGCCCTGCACCCCATGGGAGACCAGGAGAAGCACCTGGTTCCTGGCTTCGGATCAGTGCGATGCGCAGGCCACAGCATGCCGGCTGCGGTGGCCATCGGGGGGTGAACCAACGGCAAAAGGAAGACCTTTCTCTCTGTCTCTCTCTCTCACTGTCCACTCTGCCTGTCAAAAGAAAAAAAAAAAAAAGAGAGAGAAACTGTGCTGAGAAACTTTTCACTACCAGGTTTCTGCACATGCTGTTTGGTTTGCCTGAATGGTACCCCCTCTCCCTTGCTGTATTCAGGTAACACTCAGGAGTCTCTCCTTGATCTGCCCAATCTATGAGAATTCTGTGAGAATGAGGCAAGGTTTCGCAGCAGTTCTATTCTAGCTCTAGTCCTAATCACTGAGCAAAGCAATTCACATTCAGTAGAAACTGTATCATAGCAATGTTACTCAATCCATTGACTCTCTTCTGAATTAGTCATCTTTGAACTTTGTTGAAGGCAGAAAGTATGCAAAGGACTGGATTTGTAAAAGGATGCTGTTTTACAATGTCATTAGCAATTTGCTTTCCGAATGCCAAATTGGCCCTTTCTTTGCTACCCCAGAGGCTTTTATACTTTGAAGTATGTACGGTTAGTGTCTGTCTGTCTGTCTGTCTCTCTCTCTGTAGTTGAAAGGCAACTGGGAAAGGAGAGGTGTGGAGAAGCTGCACCCTAAGTCACGGAGTCAGGCAGAACAACCCTAGGAAAGGAGTGTAGGGGGGACCTGAAGATCAGGAAACTGATTTCCTTAGAACTTCTGTGTCCTCCTTTGCTCCCCACCTCCTAGAAGTCCAGGTTGAAGTTAGCTGATCCAACTCATGCTGGCATGTCATGAGAGTAGAGAAAACTTTCTTTTTCTGCTTACCATGGGTTCATCCGTATTCTTTTGGAACTGTACCAGCCGGACTCTGGTCACATTCTCCATGTCCATGTCTCCGTTAGCGCTTTCTGGAGAGTCGCCATTTAAATAGGGAGAGGTGGGAGGAGGGGTGACCCTCAATGCTTCATCACTGTAAACTTCATGGGCCACTACGTCATGAGTCTGAAGTAAGGCCTGGCATTTTAGGAAGCAAGGAAAATATTAATAACACTGGTATTCCAGCAGAAATCTATTATACAAACATACAGAAGGTTATTCTTAGCCTCTTAAAGGTGTCTCCTATCTAAAGAGATCTCAAAGCTCATCATATAGCCATATAACTAGACCCCAATTTCTTTATAACAGTCATGACAGGTGGATGTTTAATAAAACGTACGAATGAATGAGGCAGGAAGTGACTCAATGAATGGATGTATTTGTTGATTACCTGGGTTATAGGTGCTGTCGGATGCTATGAAAATGTGCTTGTTCAAAGGCTGACATAGTATAACTTCCAATAACTTAGCAGAAAGAATCACTGATGAATAGAACTGGCAAATTTGTATTGTGGTTAAAGTAAAAACAAAAATTTAAAAAGAAACAGTGCAATAACTGGTGTATTGGGTCCAGTGTTGTGGTGTGGTTAAGCCACAGCTTGTGACGCGGCATCTCATATCAGAGTGCCAGTTCAAGTCCTGGCTGCTCTGCTTCCAGTCCAGCTTTCTGCTAATGTGCCTGAGAAGGTGGTAGATGATGGCCCAAGTGCTTGGGTCCCTGTCACATATGTGGGAGACCAGGATGGAGTTCCTGGCTCCTGGCTTTAGCCTGGCCCTGCTCTAGCTGTTGTGGCCATTTGGAGAGATGGAAGATCTCTCTCTCTCTCTCTGACACTCTGCCTTTCAAGTAAGTAAATAAATAAATCTTAAAATGTAATTGGTTTATTGAGCAAATACTTTTCATTGATGGTATTAATAACAACACTCTTGGATGAAGATAATTTATAACACAGGATTTAGTAAAAGAAACACACACATAAATGTACCTGAAAAATGTAATTTTCCAAATTACCATGTATGATATGGAATTCAAAGTCTAAACCTATTTAATGTTTTTGTTCATTTCTGTTTTTTGGAGTCCTCGCCTAAATGAAA
Organism: Oryctolagus cuniculus; assembly: GCF_051225735.1. Taxonomy (NCBI): domain Eukaryota; kingdom Metazoa; phylum Chordata; class Mammalia; order Lagomorpha; family Leporidae; genus Oryctolagus; species Oryctolagus cuniculus. Next base: position 26,893,527 of record NC_142888.1, read on the forward strand.
AATAAGTTGACAATTGTTATTATAAATTTTTTGGGCCAAGCCCATTATTGAAGGAAAAGTGATTTCTTTGTACTGATATCTTATACTCATCTTGGTGAACTTGGATAATAAATGTCCCTTGTTTCTCTAAAAAAGGACATCCTTCCACTCATGGCACTTTTTATACCATGATAAAAACATTTTTAATAAGCATAAATATTTGAACACTTATATTTCAAAGAGAATTTACAGCTGAATATCAGTATGTTTGGAGATTTATACAGATTGCATTTTCTTGTGTGCTAACTATAAATTTAGTTGTTTTAATCTGTGATCTGTGTGGTAATGAAATATCTGAAGATAAAGAAGCACAATTAAAACTGCTTTGAAAGTATAAGTCTCAGCATCTGAAATTAACTTATTTAATTAAAAAGCTTATCAAAGTTATAACTTGGCTGTTTTAATCTTAAAGCACACACCAGGCAAAAATCTGGTAACAATATGATAATGTCAGAAAGAAAATAGTGTTGATTTGTCATCAGTAGAAAATAAGCTTTGAGCAATACAAGGGTACTTCAAAAAGCTCATGGAAAATGAATTAAAAGATAAGTTTACTTTGGTGCAAAAATTTTAGTATCCATGCATTTGAAGAATTTTTTAAAAAGTTCCTGAAAAATGTGTATTATGAAAAAACTATGCATGCACTTTAGAATATTTTTTACACCAAAATAACCTTTTCTTTCAATTCTAATTTCCATGACCTTCTTGAGATACCCTCATATATGCACTTGGGTTTCTAATGGAAATGGCAGATATTGCCAAAATCTGATGGCTGATTTAAACTGTGCTTTGGGCAAGGAGGGTTGAGGGGCACCACACAACACATAGCTTGAAAGTAGGGTTCCACAATAGCTTCCTCACAAGTGCTCTGAGCGCCCTGCACTGGGACTCCTGAGCCCGCACAGGAGGTTGTGCTATATGAGCAAGTCCTTTCTCCAGTGTGACTGAGGCCACTGAAGAAAGATTTAGGGCTGAAAATAAAAACAAGTGATGGCTACCCTGAAGCGAGGAGTCAGGAATACCATCTTGATCTCCCACATTGGTAGCAGGGACTTAAGCACTTAGGCCAGCATCCGCTACTTCTGAGGCACATTAGCAGGAAGCTGGATTGGAAGCAGAGTAGCCAGTGCTCTGATATGGGATGCCAACGTCATAAGCCGCAGTTTAACCTGCTGCACCACAATGCTGGCCCCTGATATGTGAATTTAAAAAAAGCACGTTTTGCATGACGGTAAGATGTATAGGCAGGTAAACAGACAGCTATGCTTTCATCGGGATAATGCTAGTCTTTGATGTCATATGGGTTGCAGAAAATGTTTACCCTTTTTTGGCAATTGTTTCCATTCATTCTTTTCAATCAAATAAGCAAAAACTTTGTATCTGATGTATTGTTTGTAAGGAAGAATAAACCCACAATTATAAAATGATGCCAAAATCAAACTTTTAAAGAAAAATGCTCAAATTATTTCACTACATAAGGTCATATTTGATATTAAACAAGATTTGCCAGTTAAAAGATTGCTACCACAAAATAAAACCTAATATAAGCTTAAGTTCATATGCAAACAGAAAAAAGGCCCTTTCAGATTTTTTTTTTAAGAAAGCTTAAGGGACAGGCACTTGGCCTACTGGTTAAGGTGCTCGTTGAGACATCTGCATTCCACATGAGAGCGGCTGAGTTTGATGGCTGCCTCCACTCCCGGTTATGTGCTCCCTGCTGATGTGTACCCTGGGAGGCAGCAGGTGATGGCTCAAGTAATTGGCTTCCTGTCACCCATGTGGGAGACCCAAATTGAGTTCCTGGCTTCCAGCTTCCAGCCGTTATCTGTGGCCTCCCAGGATGATGTGTATCAGCTGAACGCTGGATCAGATGTGGAGTAGCCAGAACTAGAACTGGGCACTCTGACATGGGATCTGGGTACCCCGAGTGGAGCTCAACTACTGCTCCAAACACCTGCCCCCTTGATCATTTAGAGTGTACTCTTTCCACTTACAAAAAATATTTACCATAAAACATTATGCTGTGTTACTCCAGACAGCAGTCTTACACACATCATGTTTATGTGCCTTTGATTGTATCATTCTCTTAATTTCATGTAGTGTGTTGTTCAGCATGGCCCTAGGAGGAATAGGCTACAGTATATATAAATACTCTACAGCCCATATCATGTAGGCTTATGCAAGTATGATGTTCATACAATTATGAAATGGTCTAAGGACACATTTGTCAGAATGTATCCCCATGCTTAAGCAATGCATGACTGTATATGGATAAACATGTATTTGATGAAGTTGGCTATATTTTATAAGGGTTGCTAAAAACTTCTTCTGAAAGTAGAATTTTAGTTCTATGGAAGTTTAATTGCTACTTACCATGAAATGAGGTTGTGTTAAAATGCGCTTCAGCTCCTTTGCATCATTATTCTCAGGGTAACATGAAATTTCTTCCAATACCTAAAAAATAAGCAAGGTATATAATAGTGCAAGTGTGATACAAGATTTACAAAATGTGGAATTCCTGTAAATTAAAACATATGAGTGGATTCTTATGGAAGACAATTATTTTGAAAAATTTCTTATTTTATTAAAATATTAGCATATGAAAGTGGTATTGATAGTAATAGAAAGGAAACAAATTGCTATAGTGGTTTGCCTATGTTATTCAACTATAAATCAAAAGGTTATCAAAAAATACAAAAAGTGACAAGCCTATACCATGTATTTATTACAGGTTCAAGCAACTTCATTAACTTAATGAGAGAATATCTCCACAAAAGCTTTTACAAGCTTATGATCAAAATCAATCTGCACTAAACATTAATAACAGCTTTCTTGTATATTAACAGTACTGCAAATTTCTTTTAGAAGGATGACACAGGCTCAAATAAAAACAACTTAAAGGAGACTACTAAGAAGAATATTTAATTAAATAGGAATACATGGAAGTACTTTTCCTTGTAGCCTGGCAGGACCACTGTCATTCTCCATACTCATCTCCCCACCTAGAGAAAATCAGGTCTCTGCCAGTGGCTCCTGGTATTAAACGTCAGGGAACCCAAGAGACCAGCTCTGAGAAACTTTCCTTTCTCCTTCCACTCAAGTGTTCTTCACTAATTAGTTGTTTACATTTCCTTTGCACAGGCCAACATGGTTGTTTTCAAATCAAAGTGTTCTTCTGAAGCTCTCCCTTACCACCAGGCTAGAGCTGGTCCGTTTAACCTGATGACGGGATAGGAGCACACGGGAGAACTTGGTTCTTTTCTGAGGCAACACCGCTGCTATTCTATCTGCAGATGGATGGTTTCATTGAGAGGGTTCACACACTGCATGCAACTGAGCGCCAACCACTGAGCCAATCAAAGATCGCTTCAGCACCATTGTTTCAAGGCCACGCACTTGTCCACCCAGTGGGACTCTCACCTGCCTGTGAGAACCTTTCTGGAGCTTCACACTGGGGCAGGAAGGGGTGGTGTGAGGTCACTTAGCATGAGCCTTAGATTTCAGCACGGTCCCTATCATGCTCTGTGCTACTCAACAGCTGTCTCAGGGAAGAACACACATACACACTACAGGGTTTCTTCCTTAGCCAAACTCCCTGTTGACAAGTCTCGCTTATGCTGTTAATTCACATTGCTTGCTGATGATAAACCAACTCTCCTCGGTGGATTTAGGCTTCTAGAGTTTAGTTGCCAGAGGAATGAAAGGATGAAACCACGCTCTCTGGGCCCTTGCTACTCTCTCAGCCCACGATTTTAAGTACAGAGGTGTGGTCTTCTAAGAATGGCTAAGTGGAAAACTTCACCAGTGTTCACTATGCAGTTGAGCCAAATTGTTCCCAGAGTGTCTCTGCTTCTAGTTGAAGATAAGGTGGTGGGCAAATTCAGAGACAAACTCTCCAGGCTTGTCCTGACAGCTCTCATGATCTCTGTCACTTCTCAGTGAAGATACAGTATCCTCCAGTACAGCTCTTGTGTTTAGAATCTGGTATGCTGGAGCCAGCTCTGTGGTACAGTAGGCTAAGCCTTCACCTCTGGTGCCAGCATCCCATATGGGTGCTGGTTCTAGTCCCGGCTGTTCCTCCAATCCAGCTCTCTGCTTTTGGCCTGGGAAAGCAGTAGGAGATGGCTCAATTGCTTGGGCCCCTGCACCCACATGGAAGAAGCTCCTGGCTCCTGGATTCAGATCAGCTCAGCTCTGGCTGTTGTGGCCATTTGAGGAGTAAACCAGTGGATGGAAAACCTTTTTCTCTTTCTATCCCTCTCTCTATCTATAACTTTGCCTCTAAATAAATAAATCTTAAAAAAAACCTGGTAGGTAAGAGATTATGTCTTCTTTTAAAGATTTATTATTTACTTGAAGGGTAGAGCTAGAGAAAGAGAGAGAAAGAGAGAGAAAGAGAGAGAGAGAGAGAGAGAGAGAGAGAGAGAAAGAGAATGAGAATCTTCTATCTGCTGGTTCACTACCCAAATGTACACAACAGCTGGTGCTGGAAAAGGCAGGAGCCAGGAGCTTCTTCCAGGTCTCCCATGTGAGTGCAGGGGCCAAAGTACTTGGCCATCTTATGCTGCTTTCCCAGGTGCATTAGCAAGGAGCTGGATTGGAAGTGGAGCAGCCGGGTCTCAAAGTGGCGCCCATATGGGATGCTGGTGCCGCAGGCAGAGGTTTAACCTTCTAGGCCACAGTGCTGGCTGAGATTAGGAATTTCATACTTTTCTACTCTGGGATTTTATTTATGAGAAGTACTTCTTTAAAAGGGAAATGTTTATTTGTATAAAGACTTTCATAAGATCAAAAAATGAAACAAAACAAAACAAAACCCTGGGTGTCTAACAATGGAGGAATTGCTAATTCATTGTAATTTAATAATACTGAAGAAATATGTCACATTTGGCTAAATAGCTCAGTTGGGAGAGCATTAGGCTGAAGACATATGATGAAGTCATTAGAAGTTCTATTTATGAAAACCAAGTAGAAACATGGAAAAATGCTTCTTATATAATACTAGGTTTAAAAAGTGCATTTTATGGTGACTACATACCAATTTATATGCAAGTAGATACTGACTGGACAACTGTATGCAGAAATGGAACTGTGGTGTAGGCTGATGGGATTATGGATAAATTTTTATTTTCCAGACTTTCTGTGATATCAAGTATCCACAATAAATCAGTTTTTAAAAAGTTTGTGACACATACAGCCACACACTGACAATTCATAAAAATGACCTGCTTGAATTTGGTATATTTAACTGCTACAGAAATTACCTTTCAATTTGACTTTTAAATTCTACCACCTTAAAAAAAGCAACTCAAATTTTCATAGCATATCTATTCCCACTGAATGCAATAAAATCACTTTATTTTTTAAAACAGGAAAAAAAAGAGTGAAATTGATATGTTAATGTATTCAAGTTGACATAGCAGAACCAGAACTAGAAATCTAGACCATATTGCTGCTGAGATTGTTTTTTCTTTTCTTGATGCATGCTCAGCGATAAACTTAGACATACTAAATCTGAGTAAAATGAGTCAAACTGTGCGCACTCCAAGGAAACTGCCTCTTAATGTGCAGCAGTAATGTCTTCAATAAAGGTAGCAAATCCGATGATACCAGATACTTTTACAAAATACATCACTTACCTCTTTGGCTCTCTGTACTGCATCACTCGGAGGATTCCTGATTTGTGGTGACGACTTTGTGTTAATCTTGTCATACAGCTAAAAAGCAAAGAAGAAAATCCGATCAACACTCATAATTCTTTGCTAAACTTCACAGGTTTATATTTACTATTTCACTAAATAATATTTTGTCCCCAAAAGGCAAGTTGATGATTTCAGTGGAATCCTCTTGTTAATAATCCTTAATTGTTCAATTAAACTTGTCAGAAAATGAGTCTTTGGCTATCTTTTTCTAAAAAAATTACCTTTAAATAGACCAAAATTTGGTCAATGTGGCAATTTGCTTGGCATTTTAAATTGGTCAATATTTCAGCAACCACAGTGGTTTTCTTGCCTTCTGACAGAAGCAACATTCAATAACATGGATACTGAGTAAAATGAAAGAACGCTTTCTGGTTAAGACATGCCTGAAAGGATTTTCACAGAAACCTAAATCTTGGGAAAGGGCAAATGTTCTCACAAAAGGTGTATGCTTGCTGTACCAGGGCATTAACAGAATCAGTGCTGGTAGCCTTCAGCTGGAAGTCAAGGCCTTCAACATCTTTCCTTTTGACTTCACAAATTCAGAGTATGAGAAGACACTGAAAAGAAACTAACTACATTAAAAAAAAAAAAACTCCACAGATGTAAATGATCCAACGTTTAACTTTCTGAAGAACATTAATTTCATTTTTAGAGGAAAAAATCAGTAGTTTAGAACTGCATTAAAATATTAATTTATTTTTCTTTTCAAAAAGGCAGAGTTACAGAGAGAGAGGGAGAGAGATAGCTATGTTCCCCATCTACTGGTTTACTCTCCAAAATGCCTACAAAAGCCACAGCCAGGACTGAAGTCAGGAGCCTTGAACAAGTCCATCCAGATCTCCCAAGTAGTTGAGCCAACACCTGCCGCCTTCCAGGGTGCACATTATCAGGAAGCTGGAATTGGCAGTGGAGTGGGGACTCAAACCCAGGCACTGCTATGTGGGATGCCGGCATCCCAAGTAGTGAGTTAACAGCTGTTTCAAGTGCCTGCCTCCAGGACCATTTTTATATGATAGTATGAGTTTAGAAAGCACTACAAAACTGGCAGTTAAATAAATAAGTAGACCAGTAAAACGGTGCTCTATTTAAAATATATTAACATTTTAGAGAACTAGTGGTATGTGGCTGGTTGACAAAGGCCTGCTCACATCCCTATGAAACATACATGGGCAGTTTCCATCTTCTGAATGGTTTCTGTTTCTAAAGACTGTTAATTTTGATATTTGGAACAAGAGAATATATTTTCTTATGGAAATAATGTTATGAATGGTGATTCTAGACCAGCCTATAGAAACAAACGAGATACTGAATATAAGCAATAAAATCTCCAAATCTAAGACAAGACAAAAATATCCCCACAACTAAGGAACCATAAGTTAAAAAAAATATTTAAAATATATAACACTTTCAAGATGAATAAACTCTAGAGATCTGCTGTGTGACTCTGGGCCTATAGTTAACAACACTGTACCATGCACTTAAAAGGGTAAATCTCATATTAAGCAGTCTTAGTCACAATCAAAATATGTAAAAATTTAAAGACAGTTATCACCTCACATGTCATAATATGAGTGATCAAGCAAACTTTTAAACACCTAGATGAATAATGAAAAGATGTTTAAAAAGTCTCAAACCTGTTTATTTATTTTGACAGGCAGAGTTAGACAGTGAGAGAGAGAGAGAGACAGAGAGAAAGGTCTTCCTTCTTTTGGTTCACCCCCCAAATGGCCGCTACAGCCGTCGCACTGCGCCAATCCGAAGCCAGGAGCCAGGTGCTTCCTCCTGGTCTCCCATGCAGGTGCAGGACCCAAGCACTTGGGCCATCCTCCACTGCCTTCCCGGGCCACAGCAGAGAGCTGGACTGGAAGAGGAGCAACCGGGACAGAATCCGGCGCCCCAACCGGGACTAGAACCCAGGGTACCGGCGCCGCAGGTGAAGGATTAGGCAAGTGAGCCACGGCGCCAGCCTCAAACCTATTTTTATCACTAACATTATTTTAAACATTTTCAACTATGACTAGAATTAGTTTCTATTTATACATTTAATAAATGGATGTTATTTTTTTACATGCCAACAAAAATTCCACAACCCCACACTGTAGACTTTTCACTTTTTAAAAGATTTATTTTATTTATTTGAAAGAGAGTTACAGAGAGAGGCAGAGACAGAGAGAGAGGTCTTCCATCCACTGGTTTACTCCCCAGATGGCCGCAACAGCCAGAGCTGCACTGATCCAAAGCTAAGAGCCAGGAGCTTCCTCCGGTCTCCCACGCGGGTGCAGGGGCCCAAGGACTTGGGCCATCTTCCACTGCTACCCAGGCCATAGCAGAGAGCTGGATCAGAAGAGGAGCAGCCGGGACACAAACCAATGCCCATATGGGATGCTGGCATTTCAGGCCAGGGCTAACCTGCTGTGCCACAGAGCCAGCCCCAGACTTTTCATTTTTGGCCTGGTTTTACTATGCTAAGCCCAGTTCCCAAGGCTTTCTGTTAGTATAGTTTCTTGAGGACTGTGGCAGAATCAGCTGGGTTGCTTATTAAAAGTTAGGTCCCTGGGGCCCTACTTTAGCCTTCCTGGATCCAAATTGTAGGAGGCCCAGAAATTTGTCTTTTAATAAACTTCTTAGCTATTTATAAGTTATATGCTCAGTGCTAACTTTTGAGAACAGTTGTACTAGTAATAACAATAACTGCTACTTTTATTGAGCATTTACTAGATGTGAGTTGCTAGTCTAAATTCTTAACATATATTCACTCATTTGACTTCAAACAATCCTATGAGGTTGGTACCCCTAGTATTCCCACTTCAAAAATGAGGAAATTGGAGGCAGTGGTAAAGTGAGAAGCTCTATGACTTCATAAGTGGCATACAGGTACTTGGAGTCTCAACACTTTCAAGGTCCTGTTCCAAGAATGGTGCTCAGACCACATTTTCTTCTGCTTCTTTGGTCTGCCTGATTCAGTTCAATCGCACATACATATAAAGTTCAATGGCATTAGTGGCAGGATAAGAGGCAGATGGGATGCTTCACATGAAAGGCAGATACAGTAGGAAGGAATTAAAAGGAGGGGCCTTCTGGTTGATGTTGGGGGCACTAGGTTCTACCCCCTTAGCTCCTAGGAGGGCACTAGACCTGGAGCTCTCCAAGCAGGCACTGGATAGAGAGGATGGTGTCCACGTAGCTAGGAATAAATACACAGTAAATCTCAATTGCCTGCTTGTTAGCCAAAGGGGCAAGTTGGAACGGAAGCGGGAAGAGGGTTGGAGAAAGGGCTCATTTTGTCACGGCCTCTTGTTGGCTCATCCACATACTCATCCTCCCATCTGTCCGCCTGGTATTTACTGAGGTCCTGCTATATTCTAGGCAATGGGCTCTATTTGCTGATGTGACAGAGATGAAAAAGCTGAGAGTTACTGTTCTCACATAGCTCATAGCTCATGAATTCCAATTATAACCAAAGGCTCAGAAACTTATGATCCTTTTGTCCCAAGCAATATCAACTAGGAATGATCTCATTGGCAGCCCTAAATTGGAGGCAATCTGTATGTGTATGCATTACATACCAACTTTCAATTTCTCCTTCAATTTCTGTGGCCGTATTTTTACCGTTTAGACTAAAAATACTTGTTGTTGAGTGATCCCAGTTTAAAAAAAAGTATTTGGGAAATGTGGCAAAACAGGTAAATAAGAAGTCACCAATGGAAACAAGTAAGTGCAACGGAACATTAAATGTTTCAAAACAGTAAGCAGAAACATGGTGCTTTTGGACTTCTTATGCTTGTGGACCATCTTCATATTGTATGCTGCCTATGCAGGACTAGAAGTTCAGATGTTTGCCAAGGTCTGGGGACAAATGAGAGGTAGTTGGGTTCTTTATTACCCTCGATCCCCCGCCCCAATTCCATTACATACAAAGAATATGTACATATAATAACATGACTTGGGACCTTACTTGCTATCTTAGATTTTCAGCTAAGGCCAAGAGCAATGACACCAAGTCTGCTAGGAAGTTGCCAGGTCTGCCCTTCGGCGTTTGCTCAAAGGCAGCCACAAATGGAACTTCCATATTCACCACTAACTGAGGCAGAAGCCTGGAATTTGTAGGAGTCACAGGACTGAAGAGAGCAAGTGTTTGATTTTTCCCTTCTCTTTCTTGTTGGGGAGGAAAGAAGAGAGAATCCTGTCCTCCCTTCACGCCAAGTGAAGAGTGGTAGATGCTCCAAAACAACCATGCATAGAATTGAAGGTGCCAGCAGCTTGTGGCCCCATGTGGGTGCACTAGGAAGGATCTGTGCGTGAGAGACTCCTTGGGGCAGACTGATGTGTGGTGTTTGGGATCCTAAGTGAAAAGATAATGGTGCCTGCCTCTTTCTGGCTGGAGACTACTAAGGGCAGCCCATAGTGGATAAGAATGTGTGTTTTCCTTGAGTCTAGGAGATGCCTTAGAAGGTAATCTGGCTGGAGCCAACTTGATGGAGTCCTGCTCAAGAGGACCAACTGCATAGAGCAAGAGGACCCAGAATTAAGGAGCTATGGGGTGGCCTCTGGGCGTAGGAGCCAACAGGGTGCTGTGGAGACCAACGGAAAATATACAGCATCAATAGCCTAGGAGGAACTAGCTGTCTGAAATATGTGATCATAACATGTCGATGAAGCGCTTCTCTCTTTTCCACGACTACACTCTTGAGTTCTTTGACATTATGCTGCAGTACCTAGCATGGGGCTGATTAACAGATGTTTAGTGAGTAAACACAGATGTTTAGTAAGTAATATCAAGAGATATTAGTAATAGGGAAAGTGTAGTGTAGTTTACTATGTGTGACAAATATATCATACTGATATAAGATGTTAATGGGGGAGTTGGGTGTGGGGTGTGGTGTATGGGAACTCTTTTGTACCACTTCATGATCATTGTTTTGTAAATTTAAAACTATTCCTAAATTAAAAGTTTATTTAAAAATGAGTATTTGAACTAGCTTGTAGATTATAAATAGATATCTGTAAAAAATTCAGAGTACACTTGATCATAGCCAAAAGGTCAAGAAGCAATAAAAAAATTCAGAGTAACATAAAAATAAACACACCAAGAATATTTATTTAGCTTGTTTCTTTAGAAACCAGATATCATTTCTCTTTGGTCCTGCTTATATAATAAAAAAAACTACTTCAAAATTATGAAATACATTTTGACCATATATAGCTCTTTTTTTTTTTGACAGGCAGAGTTAGACAGTGAGAGAGAGAGACAGAGAGAAAGGTCTCCCTTCTGTTGGTTCACCCCCCAAATGGCCACTACGGCCTGAGCTGCGCTGATCCGAAGCCAAGAGCCAGGTGCTTCCTCCTGGTCTCCCATGCGGGTGCAGGGCCCAAGCACTTGGGCCATCCTCCACTGCCCAGGCCATAGCAGAGAGCTGGACTGGAAGAGGAGCAACCGGGACAGAACCAGCTCCCCAACCGGGACTAGAACCTGATGTGCTGGCGCCGCAGACGGAGGATTAGCCTAGTGAGCCGCGGCGCCCATATATAGCTCTTTAAAAATTGTTTTAAAAGAATTTACTTGAGAGAGAGAGAGAGAGTGAGCGAGTGAGCCAGGGAGCACAAGAGTGAGCTCCCACCCACTGATTCACTCTAGGAACATAATCTGGGTCTCCCACATGGATGATAGGAACTCAAGTCCTTGCCCCATCACAACTGCCTCCCAAGGTTTGCAATGGGGTGGGGTGGGGGAGCTGGAGTCTTAACTGCTAGGCTAAATGTCCCCTCCCTAATTCTTTTATTTGGATCTTGCAAGTCTGACTTACTTCACAATATTTTCAAGGTAGAAGAGACATAGATATCAACATGCTCCAACTCCTCCATTTTAAGGAGAAAGTAAAGGAGTCGGGGAAGTGCTGTGCTCAGCATCAGCTAGCCAGAGCAGCAAAGCCTAGAAGTTGGCCTACTAACACACAACACTTTCTCTGTATACCAGGCCTCCTCCACTTGTAGTAGAATTCACTATCACACAAAACCTTGTGCCAGATTCGGCAAATATTGGAGGGGGGGGAAAAACTATACAAAATGCTGCAAGGAAAAAATACACTCAATATGACTTGAAAGCTATTAGCCTGGCAATTGCAAGCCTTGGCGTGTTAAAGAATGTTAGGATCCTAATCCTATCCTGGCCAGACAGGAGATATTTTAGGCTTTGTGGGCCATTCCATCTCTGTCATAATCACTCAACTGCTGCATTGTGCAGAGACAGCAGTTAACAATCCATCAAAGAATGGGTATCGCTGTGTTCTGATGAAACCTTATTTACAAAACAGCTGGCTGGCTGGCTGGATTTGGCCTGAGGGCTGTAGCTTGCCAACCCTTGCTCTAGAAGCTTAAACTCAAGGTAAAGTGGGACAAAATATATTTCATTTCCTTTTGCTATTTGCTTTCCTGAAACTTGAAGCTAATCATGCAGATAAGGGGGCTTCACAAAGTTCATCAGCAACAGAATTCAAAGATATATTTACAATTATCTTGTGGCCAAAAAATGTGAAAGCCAAGTATCGTTTCTTCATAATATGCATTTTTAAATGAAATCTTCAGAGACTGCATTGTGCGTGGATTTCCAAATTTTTTGGCACCAAAATAAACTTATCTTTTCATTTCGCTTCCCATGAACTCTTTGAAATACCTTTGGATTTGTAAAGCTGAGGTATGGAGTGGGGAGGAAGGGGGAGGGAAGAATGCTGATAAACAATCCCTGGAGGAAAACCAGAAATGAATCTCTTGTTGTCTGCTTTCTTTTTGTAATGGAATTAGTTACCCAAGTTTTCTGCTTTTCATTAGCTCCTCCCTTCTCCCCAGCACCAAGGCAAAACAAGGAAATGTGAACAGCTGTAAAGGGGAACAGACTGTCCCGCAGGGTCTAGCTCACAGACAGGCCTGCTCCCTGCCAAGTCTCTGGCAGTGGTTCAGCTATGACCACACACAGCCACACCGATGTGCTTCATTGTTCTGTCTCAAGGATGTCAGCACAGCTCCATATGAAGGTCACATTCTAGTTTTAAGATGGGCTGTGTTAAATGAGGCAGAATAAAGTTGGTGGAAATATGGAATTCAAATCTCCTGATACTGTACTTTCCAGCATAAATGTGAGAAAATCAGCTGATATGTCACTTTTTATGCACACTCAAAGCATGAACTCAAATTTCATTTTTATCAGACTCCATGACACCTCACTCTCTCCTGGGTCCTTAGTACCCAAATAGAAGCCTTTTTTTGCTGATAGCTTATGTGCAGTGGTTATCAAAATCAACATTTAAATTGGGGGGCCAGTGCCGTGGCTCACTTGGTTAACCCTCCGCCTGTGGCGCCTGCATCCTATATGGGTGCCGGGTCCTAGTTCTGGTTGCTCCTCTTCCAGTCCAGCTCTCTGCTGTAGCCTGGGAGGGCAGTGGAGGATGGCCCAAGTCCTTGGGCCCCTGCACCTGCATGGGAGACCAGGAGGAAGCACCTGGCTCCTGGCTTCGGATTGGCGCAGTGTGCTGGCCGTAGCAGCCATCTGGGGAGTGAACCAACGGAAGGAAGACCTTTCTCTCTGTCTCTCTCTCTCTCTCACTGTCTAACTCTGCCTAATTAAAAAAAAAACATTTAAATTGGACCAGATGGAAAGAAGCTATAAGAGAACCATCATGGGTTATGTGTCCCACTAACTTGTGCATAGAGGAACCCAAATCTAAGGACCAGGATGTGTACTAGTTGAGACCAGACTATAACTTTTGCAACTAGACTGTAGACATGGACCAAATAATGAATGGGCTTAGAGCATTACGCAGAACATTGACGTTCATTAGCACCCACCATTTCATCACTTAATTTACAGACTTTAAAGAAGCTTCCTGCTGGAAAATTATTAAAGTTTGCAATAGTCAAATATTTAGCTGCAAAGTATGTAATGAAGTGTGTTTGTGATCCCAATAAAATAGATAATGCCAGCATGCACAGATAACACTGTGCAGCAACAAGAAGAATCGAATGACTTGCTCTGGAAACACAGACTCTCTTATCAGGAACCTTCTTCAGTTTCTGTGAATTGTCTGTGAAGAAGGTGGCTGAAAAGGAACAAAGTTCCAATGTCGCATCTTCCCATGAATTGAGCAAACTAGCTATCTATGTGCAACAGTACTTTTTCATGTACAGTTGAAATCCAGCAAAATATTAGGGAAAGGTGATTTAATACTAAAGCACATGGAACTGACGTTCAGCTAATGTACTGAAGCCCCTTTTGTGAAGGCAGAGACTGGAGCAAATCTTCTAAAATCTAAAAGCCGATTTCTTGGGCTCAAATTTATATATAAACTCATTTTTAGGTTAAAAATATGAATATTCCCTTTCAAAGATCTCTGGCATCATTAAACCTGACAGTCCAAACTTGAAGAAAAGCAGTATATCTAACAGCAACATAAAGACTGTGTGATGGGCAATGTGTGAAAGAAACACACTACAAAATTTAAAATGGCATTTTCCAAAATTTAAGCATCTACAATTAAACTTTGGGAAGAACTTATAACTCGCCCACAGTACAATCACAGAATGATCATGCATCACTGGGATCTTACGATTTGCAAAAACAAATCAAAATCACTCAAGCTTTTTTTCTTTTATGGGGCAAAAAAGGTCTACCTTATAAAGCACCAAAAATTGCTTTTCCTACAAGCGTATATTACACAGAATTTTAAAAATAAATTTAATTTTTTAAATGGGTGAAAAAGGCACACAACTATTAGTTATGCAGTTGATGCCATCCACATGGATACAGGACAATTTTCTTTACACATTATCATTACAATTTGCACTATGCGCTACATTTCTTTTTTTTAAAGAGTTTTTAAAAATTTATTCATTTGAGAGGTAGAGTTACAGATTTACATATATATATGTGTATATATATATATACATATGGAGAGAGAGAGAGAGAGAGAGAGAGAGAGAGAAAGAGAATGAATGGTCTTCCATCTGCTGGTTCACTCATCAAATGGCAGCGATAGCTGGAACTGGGCCCATCTGAAGTCAAAGGCCAGGAACTTCTTCCAGATCTCCCACGCAGGTACAGGAGCCCAAGGACTTGGGCCATCTTCTATTTTTTTCCAAGGCCATAGCAGGGAGCTGGATTGGAGTGGAGCAGCTGGGACATGAACCAGAACCCATATGGGATGCTGGCATCTCAGGCAGGGGCTTAATTTACTATGCCACAGCACTGGACCCTAGATTTCCTTTTAAACACGTAAATAGTTTCAAAAAACACGTAAATAGCTAAATTCTACAAATCTTAAATTTGTTTCTCATCTAGAAAAGCATGTCAGATCCATAAACCTAGGGACTAAAAGCATCAAGAATCCCACCCTGGAATTTAGATTTTCCCATGAGTAAGGTTGAGGATGGCTCCCACACTATGGCCCAGCACTCATCGTACAACTCGAGTTAAAAACAGACATGTATGGGCTGACTCTGTGGTGCAGCAGCTAAGCAGCTGTGTTCAACACGGGCATCCCATATTACAGTGTCGGTTCAATTCCCAGTGGCTCTGCTTCCAATCCAGCTCCCTGCTAATGCGTCCTGGGAGGCAGCAGAAGATGGCTCAAGTACTTGGGCACCTGTCACCCATGTGGAAGACTCATTTTTTCAGCCCGGCCCAGCCCTGGCTGTTGTGGCCATATGGGGAGTGAATCAGCAGATGGAAGATCTCACTCCCTTTCTCTCTGTTAGTCTGCCTTTCAGATAAATCAATCTTTAAAAATTGGACATGTATTTAGTGGCCAATAAGAAGATTCCTGGAAGTTCCCAAGTTATATGTCCCAGGACAGCTTTAGCCTAATGGCACAGCAGTAACATGCTAGCTTCCTTCAAGTTTTAGTAAAATCACGAGGAGGAACACATCCTTACTTAAAAGTCATAAGGAAGCTGGGTTTAGACCGTCGTGAGACAGCGATGCCCAGATAAGCACTTCGGCCCCTCCTTTGCTGAGTGGTATTCTTTAGCAGTGTGTACTGCGTGGTTTCAAGGAAAACGTGAGAACGATGCCCCGGGGAAGCTCCAAGGACACTGCAGGCGGGAGGGCCTGAGACACGACACTACACCACACCACACCACACCACACCGGAGGAAGCTGCCATTTGAATCCTTTGGCCACATGCTGTGTTGGAGGAAGGCATGTCTTCCCTGCTTCAACCCCTCTCTGCCCGAACCCTGCCTCCTCCTTCCTTCCTCACTGCTCCCCCCACCCCCACACACTGCCACCTTGCTTCTCCAGGCTGCCCCTCCACAGTCACTCAATAAAGCTGTCCTCTGAGCAAAAAAATTAAATAAATAAATAAAATAAAAAAATAAAGTCATAAGGGGCCCAGCTGGTCTAGTAATATGCTACTCTAACTAAACCTATTATTCTAGACAGTAAAAAACGTAACCACAAAGTCAGTACATGAGGGCCAATTCAAGATTTCCTGGCAGAGTTGCAAAACACTTTGGACCTTGACGGCAAAAGTTCCCCTAGAAGGCCCTTGTTTTGATCTAGGTTTTATTTGTTTGTGTACAGGGTGGCTTTCGTTTCAATATTATTAGAACATTGCACTTACAAGGATTTATTTTTGAATCCAAGAAATTAAAACTTGTTTGACCTCCTAGTTTAGTCTAAAAAGACTGCCCCTTGGTGGCCTCACAATATAGGCCAGTGTGGCAGAGTTCTGGTCATTTGGCTCTCTTTCTGTTAAACTCAAATACTGACCGCAGATGCCCCAACTTGACTATTCTCTAGGCCTTCTTTTTTGAAGTTGGCAAATAAGTCTCATTTTAAGCCCTGCAATAAACAAACCATAATACCTGTCCTTGAGCAAGCACAAGAAATAAAGTATGGGGAATAACAACCAGTTAGACAGCATGATTTAGGCAGATTTTATTTTGTTTTAATGAAACCTTCTGAAATGGAGTGCTTTTTAATATCAGCTACAAAGAGTTTGCCCAGCTGTGAGCCATTTTCACTATGATACGAATTTTCTTTCTATTTCTTTCACAACCTTACTTCCTAGCCCTGCTCACTATAGATTTGCTGCTTTAAAAGAAAACATTTATGTTGCATTAGGTGTGTTATATGATATTTTATTTAATTACTTTTTTGATATGACTTCTACTTTACATAGGTAAACACCAAGCATTTGTACTAGTAGCTACAGGAAAAATGAATCTCTATTGTGGAAAGTTAAAAGAGAACACCATGAAGTCTGGCAGAAGTGGTTTTATGGGCTAATGTTTGAAGGCACACAAAGACAAGAAAGCAGCTATGTTCTTGGACTATGAACGCTGCAGGCCACCCTATCCAACATTCTTTGAAGGGGGAAACCCCTCCTTTCCTTGAGAATAGCATAAAGAAGAACCAGCGCTTGCTGCACTTTGAAGGCATTTTGAAAATTCCTTTGCCTTCTGGCAAAGTTGCCTATGGTGCCATAAAAAGAGAATGGCACTCTGGGTAGCCATGTACAAGTTCATGCATTATTCTTGGTTTTCTAGAGTAAATTTCAAACATTGATTTCAGAAGTAATTCGTGGAACCAATATGGGAACTGGAGGGACTCCTACAGTCAATAGTACTTTCATGAAAATCACACATTGCCTTAAAACATAAAACATTATCGCTAACTTGGGACCCAGGAAGTGCAACTGATGGAGATGGAACTAAGGCAGAGTTCCCTGCCACTGGACAGTGTTATTCTGAAAATTTGGCTTTTCCTATTTTATAACTGTTTAACAAACATTGATACTGGGCAAACAAAATGTGTCATACACACATAATGGATTATTCAGTCCTTAACAGGAAGGAAATTCTGATATATGCTACAACATGGATGAACCTCGAAGACATTATACTAAAGGAAATAAGCCAGATAAAAAAGAACAATTTAGCTATTTGGCTAAATTGATAGACAGCAGAACAGTGGTTACCAGAGGCGAAGGAGAGTGGGGAGGGGGAGGGGCAGTTAGTATTTAATGGGTATAGAGTTTCAGTTTGGGAAGAGTTCTGGAGATGGATGGTGGTAACAGCTGCATAACAATATGAGTGTACTTAATGCCATTGAACTGTACACTCAAAACTGGTTAAAATAGTAAATTTTAATGTTATATATATTTTAGTATAATAAAAAGACTAAAAAATGATATGTTAAATAAAATTTGCCATAAAGTTATGAAGTTGGGGAAGTAGCAAGTATGTACTTGAATGTGGAAGGAATGATCTAAAAAAATGTTGCTGAGGTGTCCTTATTGAAAAACACAGGAAATTTTGTAATTTATTATGTTTTCAAACAAAAATGATAATCTGGATTTCTTCCATAAGACATATATTACTTAATAAAACAATTATCAAGAGAAAAACAACCCAGTATTTTTGAGTCAATAGTGTTAATGGTAAGTTCTTAGCCATAAAGCTAAATGTTAATTGAGCGTTATGGCTCTGTGATGTGAAGTCTTTTGGGATGATCACCTCCGTGGGCTTCTGGGCACTCCCTAGGAAACGCAGCTTAGATTTGTTGTATTGGTGTGGGAAGCAATGCATTACAAATGACATTACGGACCCATAGCACCCAAGAATCCACAACACACAAAAGGAGCTTTTAACTTAAAATAATACAAAAAGAAAAATAATACAAAAAGGTTAAAACAGGTTATTTTTCAAAGAGGAGATATATTATTTCTTTTTTTGGTACTTTTAAAAGCTTTGTTGAGATATCATTCATGAACCACATACTTCACCTATTAAGTGTAGAGTTTGATGATGTTTAATAAGTTTATATAGTTGTAAAAAATAACATCTCAATTCAGCTTTAGAACATTTCTTTACTCCCTCAAAATTCCTTTGTGTCATATTCAAAAACTCTTTGCTTAACCCAAATTTTAAAAAACTTATAGTTTTCAGCTCTTACAATGAATGTATGATCATTTTGAGGTAATTGTTGTGTATGAGATAAGGGTCTAAGTTCATTTCTTTGCATATGGATAACCAATTGTTGCAGTACCATTTTTTCCCCAGAGACTAGTTTTTCTCCATGTTATTGCCTTAGTACTTTTGATGAAAAAAATTGACCATAAATGTGATGGTTTATTTCTGTACTCTTGTTTTGTTCCATTGATCTATGTGTCTATCCTTATACCAGCACCACACTGTTTTGATCATCGTAGCTATATAGTAAGTTTTGATATCAGTCTTCCAACTTTATTCTTTTTCAAAATTGGGCATTTCCATATTAAATTTTAGGACTACCTTATCAAATTCCACAACGAAATTCTACTGGGATGTCGATAAGGGCTGCATTGAATCTATAGATCAATACAGAAAAAACTGCCATCATAACACCATTGAATCCTCCAACCCATCAATGTATCTCTCTCCATTTATTTGGATCCTTACTTTCTGTCAGCAATATATGGTAGTTTTCAGTGTACAAATCCTCTACTTCTTTTGTTTCATTTATTCCTACGTATTTTATTCTTTGTGATATTTCTTTACTTTTTTTTTTTTTTTTAAAGGCAGGAGCCAAGAACTTCCTCTGTGTCTCTCACATGGGTGCAGGGGCCCAAGGATCTGGGCCATCTTTCACTACTTTCCCAGGCCATAGCAGAGAGCTGGATCGGAAGTGGAGCAGCTGGGACTTGAACTGGCGCCCATATGGATGCTAGCACGGCAGGCGGTGGCTTTACCCACTACAGCACAGGCCCCTATTTCTTTACTTTTAATTTCAGCATATTTGTGGCTCACATGTAGAAATAGATAATCTGTATATATTGATCTTGTATTCTGTGACCTTGCTATACTTGCCCACTAGTTCTACTGGATTTTTTTGTAGATTCCTTAGGATTTTAGGCAATCCAGGTCACATCTCTATGACAGCATGACTTCATTTCTTCCTTTCCAATCTTCATGCCTCAAATTTCTTTTCTTGTCTTACTACACAGTTCAGGACTGCCAGTACAATGTTGGATATGAGTGGACAATCCTTATTTTGTTCCTGGTAGTGCAAGTTTTCTATTACTACTTAACACATGATCATACAAGTTTATTGTCGCTCCCCCTCTTCGTGGAGGAACGACACAGGACCCTGCGCTGTTCTTTCGTCTGCTCGGCCCTCCCCGGGTTTGCTGCTGGTTCTTCCCGGGTTGGCTACTATCCCTTCCACCTCCGTGGAAGGGCAGTTCCCCCTGGCCGCATTCCCCACTTCCGCAGGGGAGCGGCACACCACCGGCCGGTTCTCTCGGGGGCTGCACGGGTGTTCCTTCAGCTAGATGTTCCCCATAGATGTTCCCCGGTGCATGCCGTCTCTCTCCTCCTTTATAGTCCTCCTCCGCCAATCCCAACTCGGCTGAGTACGCTGCTCTCCAATCAGGAGCAAGTCCTACAGTTAATTGGTTGAACTGGAGGCAGCTGTGCGGAAGCTGTTTACTTCTCTCCCAGCGCCATATTGTGGGAGAGCAGATGCATAGAATAAGTCCTAATTCGAGCAACTTAGTCTAGTCCGGATTGCTCCCCACAGATCCCCCTTTCTTTTTATTTTTTGGCGTTGATACGCGCCTGTCTTCGGTGTCCCGCAGCACACACTCTGCTGTACTTGCTAGAGTTGCCACAGGCTCTTACAAGTCCTATCAATCAGGAAAACCGAATCCGGGTCCTCTCTTCGCCATTGTGAGGAGGTTTTCAGGCGCTGATGCGTGCCTGTGTTCGGTGCCCTGCAGCGCATACTCTGCTCCGCTAGAACTGCCTGCAGGTGTTTACAAAACCTATCAGGCAAACCGAATCCAAGCCTTCTCATTGCCTTATTGTGGGGGAGACTTATTAGTGTTGGTTCGTGCCTATCTTCGGTGACCTGCAGCTCACACTCTGGTCGAGCTTTGCTGGCACTTACCGCCTTAAATCAGGCAGACCGAATCCAAGCCTCCTAATTGTTGCATTGTGGGGAAGCTTTACTGATGTTAATTCGTGCCTGTCTTCGGTGACCTGCGGCTAGCCGCCCAGGTGCTCATCGCGTCACTAATCGGGCAGACCGAATCCAAGCCTTCTAATTGGCATGTTGAGGGGAGGCCTTATTTTTCTTTATTTCTCTATCTCCGGGCATTTCTATTTCTCCCATTTTACTTCTGTCTGCCAACATTCCTATTTCTCTTTTACTTCTAAACTTCTGTTTCTCTTATCCCCGCAGCTTCCCGGCACCTCGCCCCGCCGGCGGGTTCCCGGCTCTGCGCCGCTTCAGCCCGCGCGCCTCTCTCATCTGCGCAGCTTCCCGGCTTTGCGCGGCTCGGCTTTGCGCGCTCCGCGGTCTCCACGCTTAACCCTTTCGCGTCTGAACCACGGCCTACGCCAGCGTTCCCTATCTATTCACGCCCCGTGCTCTCTCTGCACGCGGCGGCTTCCGCGAGTAACACAGCGTAGCTTGCGTCTCCACCACTAGCATTCAATCCAAGTTCCCCGGGCTAGCCTGGCGAATTCAACCCAGCGTACGTCTCCGCCCCACGGTTTGGCTTCCCGTCCTTTGCTCCCCGGGCTAATCAGACGGATCCCAACCTGGCTTGCGTCTCAGCTTCTGGTTTTAACTTTTCGCCCCCTATTCCCGGGCTAACTTGAGAATCCCAAAGTGGCTTTCGTTTCCGCCTTGGCCTGCCCCCCCCGTGGCTTCAATTTCCCTAACATTTTTCTCTACCCGGTATGTTTCCCCAAACTTTCCTCCAACGATATTCCTCCCTCATTTCTCCTGGCCTCTCCCCACAGTCCGCGTCCGAGTCTGTTTGTTCTAGCTTTCACTTTCGCTTTCGACCTTAGAGATTTCTCCCAGCTTCCCCCCGTAGTCTGCATCCGAATCTATGCCTAGGCTTTCAATAGCTTCCTCCGGCACCCTTTTCGTCCGGCTTTTCCCTAGGCTGTTTGCTAGTTTCTCTCTCCGATATTTTCCCTAGTTCTTCCCGTTTCTTCCCGTTTCTTCCCTCCTAAGTTTCATATCCGTCCTAAGTTTCCTATCCGAGCTAGGTTTCCTATCCGAGTCACGGCACCATTATGTCGCTCCCCCTCTTCGTGGAGGAACGACACAGGACCCTGCGCTGTTCTTTCGTCTGCTCTCTCTCCCCGGGTTTGCTGCTGGTTCTTCCCGGGTTGGCTACTATCCCTTCCACCTCCGTGGAAGGGCAGTTCCCCCTGGCCGCATTCCCCACTTCCGCAGGGGAGCGGCACACCACCGGCCGGTTCTCTCGGGGGCTGCACGGGTGTTCCTTCAGCTAGATGTTCCCCATAGATGTTCCCCGGTGCATGCCGTCTCTCTCCTCCTTTATAGTCCTCCTCCGCCAATCCCAACTCGGCTGAGTACGCTGCTCTCCAATCAGGAGCAAGTCCTACAGTTAATTGGTTGAACTGGAGGCAGCTGTGCGGAAGCTGTTTACTTCTCTCCCAGCGCCATATTGTGGGAGAGCAGATGCATAGAATAAGTCCTAATTCGAGCAACTTAGTCTAGTCCGGATTGCTCCCCACATTTATTGATATCTACATTAAAAAAGAAGAAAAGTTACTTTGGAAATATTCACAATATATATTTCTGTTCTCAGGATGTTTGTGTCATATAGCACTTTTCCATTGACACTGATACTTCAATATACTCATGGAAACACATGTTGGGGTTTCTGTCCATCCAATTAGAAAGAGTGGGATGAGATTCCAAATCCAAAGTAAGCAGCAGTGTACTTCAACTGACAGTTTCAGGAGGCAAGTAGCACAAAGACAATCTACCCAGCTGGTTTTATGCCATTATTTGCCAAAGTCAGCTCTTAGAACGAGGTGTGACCCTCAGATGCTACCAGTAGCTTAGCCTCTGAAGGCCCCTCAGATAGGCCTTGTTCTAGACATGAGTACAAATCGACAGGACTGCAACTTCATGGGAAATTTAGCTTTGGCATTTCCTGACTGGCACTCTCCTTAAACAGCTAAGCTTAACTTTGTATTAACTTACTTCTCAGTTCTCAAATTGCTCAAAAATATTATTACCAGATTATGGTAGAATTTTCATTTTTTCCCCTTTAGGAAACTTCTGAGTTCTAAAAATATGCTTTTCGAAGCAGGACTGCTAATTTGATGTCATCTCTAAAAAGCAAAACAGTAAATCTAGAGTTGTAGTTTTCCAGTCCTAACTGTAGAGCAGATGGAAAAATTTTATTTAACTTTTCCTAAACACTAAAAATTATAATAAGGATGTCAGCCATATAAAAGAGGGAAGATTATAAGTACCAACTTATTTCTAATATAATATTTTAAAACATCAACTTATTAGAAATGCCTATTTGTAACTTAATATCCTAAAGACTTCTAAATCAAGTTGCCACTTGCACCTTGCTTTTTAATGTTTTGCTAATTCAATCACTGATTAGACATTTTGGAAAACATAATTTTCCCTCAAAAATAATCTTAATTAAGTGGAGGTATCACTTTTATTATGGAAACAGCAGTGTATAACAAATGCTAGCAGCTGTTTAGAGGTATGACAGATGGTGGGTGTACGTTTAAAACGTAGGTGTCAAAGTTTGGCAGACAGAGATAAATGTGTCATTTAACAATGTTTTGTAACATTATTGACTTAACAAGTAAACATTCATTCTGTTAAAGGAAAATTTCTACAAGAAATTAAAAGTGAGAACTACCACTAGATAATGTTTGCAAAAGTTTTTTTGTTAATCTGAAAAATCTCTTGTGTTTTCAATCCATCAAAAAGTCATCTGTCAACTAACTATCCAATATACCACATACAAATTTCATCCCCTAACTGACTCAAAATATCATTAAAGGACAAACTACAATTTGACATAACTTCTCAAGAAAGCCCAATTGATGACTGAGTGAGTAACATTTCATTATTTTATATTAGACTTGTGTAATTGGCACTTATACTTGAAGAATGAATTCAGGGTGAAACCAGTTTTTCCATGCTCTACTGGCTTGAATAGTGAATTCTCAAAAGTCATGGCCACCCAGAACCTCAGAATGTGACTTTATTTGCAAATGTCATTTCTTAAGAGGCAGTCATATTGGATTAGGGTGGGCCCTAAATCAAATGACCATTGTCCTTTTAAGAAGGCCATGTGAAGAGACAGACACATGCTCAGAGGAGAATGACATGTGATGACTGAGGCGGAGATGGGAGTGATGTGTCTACAAGCCAAGGACCACCAGGGATTGCAGGCAATCACCAGAAGCTGGGAGAAGCAAGGCACGGACAGATTCTGCCCTCCAGCCTCTGGAGGAAGCATGTCCCTGCTGACATCTTGACTTACGACCTTCTAGCTCATACAACTGTGAATCAACTTCTGTCGTTCTAGGTGATCCGGTTTTTGTATTTTGTTATGGCAACCCTAGCAAACACACATGCCAAATTGTATTTTACTAAAATTCATCCATAGATTGATTGTGTCTGTGAGCCATCTCAGCATGAGTGCTTTAACTTTATAATACAGACATACTGGGCCAAGCAGTTCCTTCTCACGTCTCTGTATTTCTATACAAAATGAGGGGCAGCATACGTGTGCCAGGATGAAACTGATTGGACAACAAATACTTAGAGGTCTCTAGACCTATTTCTTTTCTTTTCTTTTCTTTAAGATTTATTTATTTATTTATTTGAAACTCAGAGTTACAGAGAGGCAGAGGCAGAGGCAGAGAGAGAGAGTCTTCCATCTACTGGTTCACTCCCCAATTGGTTGCAACGGATGGAGCTGTGCCCATCCAAAGTCAGGAGCCAGGAGCTTCTTTTGGGTCTCCCACATGGGTGCAGGGGCCCAAGTAATTGGGCCATCTGCACTGCTTTCCCAAGGCCACAGCAGAGAGCGGGATTGGAAATGGAGCAGCCGGGACTTGAACCGGTGCCCATATGGGATGCCGGCACCGCAGGTGGTGGATTTACCTGCTACGCCACTGTGCTTTTCCCTCTAGACCTATTTCTAACTACAGATCCAACTACATAAATGTGCTTTCACAGGGTCAGTGCTGTGGTGTAGCAGGTTAAACTGCCATCTGCAGTGCCAGCATCTCATACGCATGCTGGTTCAAGTCTTGGTTGCTCCACTTCCAATCCAGCTCCTTGCTAATGCACCTGGGAAAGCAGCAGACGATGGTTCAAGTGCTTGGGCTCCTGTATCCATGTGGGAGACCTGGAAGTTCCTGGCTCCTGGCTTTGGCCTGGCACAGATCTGGCCATTGTGGCCACTTAGGGACTGAACCAGCGGATGGGAGATCTCTCTCCCTCTCTGTCTCTCCCTTTCTCTGTAATTCTGACTTTCAAATAAGTAAATAAATCTAAAAAAAGTGTTTTAACTAGCATTGAAATCTGAAAGCCTTTCCCTCTTAGTGGAATCAGAGTTATTTATCCTTTCAGTGTCAATTCTTTCAAAAGGCAGAAGTTGTATTCTGTCCAAATAAAGTTGACTAAGGTTTTTTTTTGAATTTTAAACTTGATATAATTTTAAAGGGATAAGTAGAAAAAATAAGGCTCAGATGATCCCTAGTCTTCCTTAGTGGCTTAACACTTTCTTTTTGTCAGTTTAAAAATTATGGCTTCAAATTTAGCTACTTAGAATATTACTGAATTAACAGGTTACTATCAACATAATAAATTACACAAAATGGCTCAGTGGGATAAGTAACCTTAATCAATCCATAGTTCTTAAAACTATATCATTGGGTGTTGTTACTAAGGATCCTCAAAAAGGAATCAGTTTTGATTCTGCCAAATAATCTAAAATCAAGCATGTATGACATAGCATCAGAAAGAAGGAAAAGGAATGGCCAGATTTGAAAAATTTCTCAAGAGTTGATCACTTCAATATTTCTTTATGAATGCATATCAGAAGTATTTAATTACTAAAAAAATCTTTCTCATGATTGGATTTCCCTATATTGTAGTCACCTGAATACTTCATTGATATTATATCACTGACATGTAGCCTGTTGGCTGTGACATGAGGGATTAATAAACCTTATTTACAGGATGCAGAGTGTGAAGGCTTATGCCATTGATAATTAAACGTTCATTTAATGATGGCTTAGTTTGGAAATTCAGAACGACCTGCATCCAAACACTGGCCAGGCTTTGCCTTCTGGTCAGTCACCTCAGGAGCATTCTGAGGTTCATGTACAGCACGTGTCTTCAAAGCTGGGAGATACCCTGTCTTTTTAATGGGCGTGGCTCCTTTTCAGTGTAACACAGCGGGCTTCCAAACTGAGCCACACTGATGGGGCACATGAGGATGAAAAAAGAACTCAAAGGGAATTTGACTGTTTTCCCTTACTAAGATCTGTGAACCTCTTCTGAAGTTGTGACAATTTCTACCCAACAGTGCCGTAGTTATTCAAAATCAGTATTTCCAGTAAGCTCCAAGAATTTCTGCTGGGGAGGGGAGTGAGTGGCAGCCTGACTGAGTTCTGTGTCTGAATGTCTGTTCCTCCCCGTGCAAACCAGCAGTGTTCCTTCATCTTCTCCGCAGCCTCAAGCTCCCTGCGCCCAGTCACCCTGTTGTCTTGTTAAGAAAACCACAACTTTGAACCCTACTTGGGCTCTCCTGAGCCTCTAAATTATAAAAAGTCCTTGACTGAAAGGCCAGCAGGCCGGCACCGCGGCTCACTACGCTAATCCTCCGCCTAGCGGCGCCGGCACACCGGGTTCTAGTCCCGGTTGGGGCACCGGATTCTGTCCCGGTTGCCCCTCTTCCAGGCCAGCTCTCTGCTGTGGCCAGGGAGTGCAGTGGAGGATGGCCCAAGTACTTGGGCCCTGCACCCCATGGGAGACCAGGAGAAGCACCTGGCTCCTGGCTCCTGTCATCGGATCAGTGCGGTGCGCCGGCCGCAGCGCGCAGGCTACAGCGGCCATTGGAGGGTGAACCAACTGCAAAAGGAAGACCTTTCTCTCTGTCTCTCTCTCTCACTGTCCACTCTGCCTGTCAAAAAAAAAAAAAAAAAAAAAAAAAAAAAAAAAAAAAAAAAAAAAGAAAGGCCAGAAAATCTCTGCAGCAATGACCTAACCACTGACTGCACTGGAATAAATAAAACTGCCACTAAGCTGCCACAGTGTCTTCCAAATTCCCCAACTGCCTAGTTCTACCAAAGGGTCTGACTTCCCTGGGGAATTCGCAATTAGGAAGTTTCCGCGTCCTGTGACTCAATGAGAGTGAACAATAGGTAGTGAACTAATCAATGAATGGGGGGGTCAACTTCCAATTCAAATAACATGTAAGTATAACAATAAATACTAAGATGAAGAAGAAGATCAGGACAAAGGGATGCTGTGAGCTATCCACAAACTAGAATGAGTTTCAGGGTCGTTTGAGTACCCAAGTTATTTGAAATAAATGTAATCTGAAATGTCCTCAAATTATTTTTAGTTAAATTATCTAATGAGCCAAGTCCTTATCTTCCTGAGTATATTTCTAAACTCTATTTTTCCAGCTCTCTTGCATCTAAGTAGGCATGTAACTAGCACTTGCCAGTGGAATGTGGGCAAAAGTGATACAGCCTATTTCCAAACTTGACCCTGCAAGATTTTTCATATTCTCTTTTATCTGCTGACTGGGTGCAAAGGATGCAGTGGAAGATTCATGATGCTGAGAGATAGCAGAGCCACACAATGGAAGAGGCCTGGGTCTCTGAATGACTTGTGTGTGGAAGAGATCTCCCTTACCTATCTGCATTGGACTGTGAGGTAAGAAATTAGCTTTTATTCTGTTAAGCCACTCAAACTTTAGGCAGTCTCTCTCTCTGTCTCTCTCATACACACACACACACACACATACATATACATACATACATATATATATATAGATATAGATATAACATAAAAAACCCAAACTATGAAAATCTGATAATTGATTTGACCAAATCTATGGAAAGAAGCAACTGTTTGATACCTACAAGTGGACTTTTAGCATTAAGTTCAAACACAATGCAACACTCTTAGCTTAGCTTTTCTCAAACCGGTCCCTATCAAAACAGGGCTCATCTGCAACTCAATTAGTTTGAGATGCTGTTAAACAATGAACAGGTTTCTTTGCTTTAGGACACCTCAGAGCTGTCAGTGTTTTAATACCCATTGTGAACCTGTATAAAGGGACTAAAGAAGGTAGCATTTCCTAAACTTATTTAGCCAATAAATAACCAATAAATTTAAAATCTACTTCTCCTTTCCACCACAGCAACCTTCTCATTTCCATACCTACTGCTACCTCCCAGAGCAAGGTTCTGTATAGTACATTCTGGGAAATTTTGCTTTACTATAATTTATAACATAGGGTGTGTTAATCAGCACTAACCAGTTCTAGGTATCCCAAAGCAAGTATAATTTTCTTATTAAGGGAAGGTTTTTTTTTTTTAAAGAAGGCCAACATGTATTAATACTATCAGAACCACACAAGAAATTTTCACTGCTTAAGTGGACCAAGTTCTGTAAGAAAGTTATTTTTACTTAAATTGTGGCTTAAATGAAGGCAAACATGAATGGGAAATTTCTGTTCTGTGACTTCCAATTTGCAGTCAATGAAGCCTGTCATATTCAATGATGAAATTCACTCTTCTGTTTTAAAGGGAAGATATCAAGTCTATGAAATTTGGTTACGTCAAGTATAAAATGTGTGTGTGAATACAGTCTACTGTGTAACATTTCATTTGATTTTCTTTCTTCTATATTCATTCTTAAGGCATAATGTTTTAAAACAACGTGTAAAACAATAAAAAGTAGGCCCTTGGCATCTATGGGATTCAATCACCTGGGAATTGAAAATGTTGGAAAAAAATTGTGTTTGAATGGAATATGCACTGATGTTTTCCTTGTCATTATTCCCTACATAATACTTTATAACAACTATTTATGTAGTATTGACATTGTTTTAGGTATTTAAGTGATCTAGGGATGCTTTAAAGCACAGGAGGGTACATGCCTACGTTCTATGCAAATACTATGCCAATTGACATAAGGGACTTGACCGTCTATGGGTCCCAGGGGTCCTGGGACCAGCCCCAGCAGGGATGACTCTAATCACAGTGAAAGTCAATGGGTTCATCTAACAGAAATATAGTTCACTAAATTAGGGTTGTGCTCTACTCTTTCTAAAAACTCACATACTTTTTGTATGCATTATATATAATCGATAAATACAAATATATACAATATACAATTGATATATACAATATCGGTGTACATTGATAAATACAAAATATATACTGTATATATAAAATATACATAATTGATAAATACAAATATATATATTTCCCTCTCATTTCCATGGCTTGCTAAGCTATATTGCATTTGTACTACACATATTCTTCCTTCCTTCCTATCTCCCTCTCTCTTTTTTCCTTTCTCTTTCCCTTTCCCTTCCATGGCTTGTACTTTTAAGGAACTTATATTCTTTTTTAATACACTTTTTGTTAATATATAGAGATCAGATTTCATAATTCATAGATATGATTCCAAGAATATAATGATACTTTCCTCTCTCCTTCCCTCCTCCTTCCTTTCTTTCCTTTTCATTTTTTTTTTTTTTTGCGATATCATACTTCCAATTTACTTTATAATCACAGGCACAGTGCTCCTCTAAACAAAGAGCCCTACAAGTATTTCAGTCATGACTAGTGAATGGCTGATCTCCCGTATTTCTCAAAGACTTCAAGAACAGAAAAAGTATTATGATGGACATCCGGGAATTCATGTAAAATAAAAAGATAAATAGTCAATTTACCGAAAAAAAGATGAAAAAGCAGACTTACATCTAGTAGTGTATGAAGATGCTGATCCTGGAAAACACTGTGTAGAAAATCTAGGTCTTTTTCACTGCAGTCTGTAAGTGCATGAATCTCTTCCAGGCTGTCCAGCACCTGTGAGACTGCTCCTAAGCAGGGGACAAAGAGAAAACATCCGGTACAGAAGTCAGTGCCAAACTCACCTTTGTGACCTAAATCTTACACTTAAGAATAGTGACCTGCCATCAGAACTTGAAAGGCTAATGTCTTCACTGAAAGATAAACTGAACTGAATTTCACATCATTTAAGGACAGAGTATTTTCAGAATTTATGTTTCTAACAATATACTTGTGTGCTGTTCATTAAAAAAAAAAAAAAGCTTGAAGCTTGTATTGTTTGAATGAAGGAAACTCATCAACTGTAACTGAGCTATTAGAAGATTTGGATGCATCAGGAGAGTATGAATTCAGAACCCCAAGATGCTTTGAAACATTACAGAAACAACACAGTGGACCTTTTTACACAATTGCATTCCATCAAGCGCTGAAAGGACAGCCAGCTGCAGAACTGGGGACAAACCTTCGAGAACCTTTAAGAAGCTCCTGCTTCTAAAAAAATTAGCTTAGGATTTTTAAGGCTCAAACTTGAGTTAACAGCAATCTCAGTCCACCCCTCTTTGTCTTTACATACAAAGAGATCCCAAGTCATTCTCATTCTGTAGGGGCCATCTTATTCAGAAGACAAAGAGTAGGTATGCTGATTAACACCTCCAAATACCATGCTGCATTTAAAGGCAAATTGTTTTTGTAGGATAACACATCTGGAAGTATTGTCATTTCCTTTAAATTTCCTCCTAACCCAGGAACCCAGCAGATACCAGCAGGGAAAGATACATATGGAGGAGCAACAAAGTAATGCACAGAGCCTTAAAGAAATGATCAGTCTAATTTATCCTGCAGACAATGTACTTATATATACTCCATAGAAAAAGAACACGAGGCTGGGCTATGGGACATGTGTATTCACCAGAGAAATTCAGAGAGTAAGTGCCTCACCACACATACGAGTTTTTGGATCATGTCTTCTCAACCAGGGGCAATTCTGCTCTCCAAAGGGACATTTCTTAATGCCTGGAGATCTCTTTGTGTGTTACGACAGCAGTAGGAGGAGAACAGGAATGTTGCTAAGTATCCTACAATGCCCAGGACAGTACCCCTACAACAAATTAACTGGCCCCAAATGTCAGCGGTGTTGAGGTTGAGAAACCCTCTTTCAGATAAAGATAAATTTCTGTTGGAACTCTATGTGGTGTCCAACGCTTCTTGTTTTAGAACTCATCCACTCTCATGCACTTATTGGTAAGAATATAAATCAGTACCCCTTTACCAGAAAGCAATCTGGGAACATATATCAAAGAGCCTTAAAAATGCTCATGCACTTTGATTCAGTAACTCCATTTACAAAACCAACCTTAAGGAAAAACAAGGGACAAAGATTTATATATAAGAATAGCTATCATACAAAATAGAAAACAAATTTAGTAATTAAAGGAAGATTCCAAAAATTATAGAACATCTATGTAATGGAATATGTAGCCAAATGTTCAGTTGTTTTTTGAAGAATTTTAAAGATACAGGGAAGTCATTTATGATATAAAATTCAAGAAAGCAGAATGCAAAACCACATAAACTTATATTCCCCAAAACATAATGTATATACACAAACTTAGGAAAAAAACAGAATGAAATACACCAAAAGACAACAGTAGTTATCTTTATTTTTCTCTTTATACTTCATTCTGTTCTTGTCCATATGTTCCAAGTTTTCTATAATAGCCAAAAAAAAAAACCCTATACAAATTGCTGACTTTTGCAGCACTATTTAATTATGTTAAAGATTTGGGGCTTAAGCCACAAATCATGTGGCTATCCACATGGACATTACTGTGGTTATTTTTAAATTTTTTTTTATTTTGAGATAATTGTAGATTTACATGCAGTTGTTAAAAAAAAAACACACAGTGATCTCATGTACCTCTTCATGAGTTTCCTCCAATAGTAACACCTTGCAAAACTGTAGTGCAATATCGCAACCAGGACACTGATGCTGATACAGTCAAGCTATAGAACGTTCCATTCCACTGCCCCTTTTATAGCCACACCCATTTCCCTCCCACCCTTCCACCGTTTGTTAGCTCATGTGACCTGCACAAGGAGTATCACCAGACACTCCATGGGTTACTTAGTGTGTACTTGCTTAGTTTTTTTTGGAGCTATAAGGTCCTTAAGGGGAGTTTATATTTATAACATTCACAAAGTATTATATAGTGAGTATTTAAGGAAACATCATGATAACAGCAGCTCTGATTCTTGAATGTTTATTATATGCCAGGCACAACCTCAGGACAACACAGTAAAGTAGAGACATTATCCTCCCTTTCTAGATAGGGAACTGAGGTTCTGAGGGGTTGAGGAAGGTCACAGCCAGTAAGTGGTAGAGTTAGGACTCAATCCTGGATATGTTTGGCTCCAAAATCTATGCTCTGCCTAACATACAACACTAATTGGCTGTGCTGGGGAGACGTATAGGAAGCCTTCAACAAGAGCTATGTGTGATTTATGCATGGATTTGAAGATTGGGAAAGCACTTAAGCAGTGCCTTGTTGGATCAAACAATAACCAAAATGCTTATCAATTGTTTCTGTGTCCTTGCCGGGTGCTAGGCAGGGGCTTCAGAGAAAAGAGTGACAGAATCTGTGGCCTCAAGGAGTGGGATCTCAAGCTGGTGTGTCCAGCAGGCATACCACACCTTGAAGTAAATAATAGGGAGCTGGGGTGACCTCAGAAAGGTGGTGGATGAGCAGGGATTCACCACCTGCACATAGTTAACAATCCGTGCTGATGGTCCAAGTGGATACTTTGCTGGGAAGCACAAAGGCATCTCTCAACCTGCAACTCCAGGAAGCAAGACTCACAATCTCAACAGGTCTCTAAACTGACTTATATGCCCAAATGCAATTAACTCGGTGGGCTCTCAATCATGAAAAGAAGTGTTTTGTTAGGTGTGTTGAAGCTGTATATTTCGAGCTCTGAAAAGTGCTCTTAATTTTAAGTTTCTGTAATATTAGGGAAGAAAATCATAGTTTTCATTCCATCTCCCCACTTGGCCTAACCTCAAGATCTTTCTTTACCCATGATCATTTTAACATCTTCACTTTATACTAATGTTCTAGTTCCATTGTTTCTCTGAATACAACCAGCAGAACCTCAGAGTACATGCTTGGTCTGATCAACATGTATAGTTAATACCTATACTTCAGTACCAAGCCTGCCTAAATGTCCTGTAGTTTTAAAATTCATTATAAAATACAGATGGACACCAAGACATTTTGGGGGCTTTTCTATTGCTCTTTGTTTCAGCTTTTATACATTGAGGCAGTAGTGATACTTAATACAATGCAACACACACACAAATACATGCTATTAAGCTGTGACTAGTATTCACCGTGTAAACTGACACTGTCATATGTAAAAGAACTATTCACTTTTCCCAAAGATGGCAAAGGATATTTTCCCTGCAAAACCTCTGAATACACTTGTAACTACCCTGAAAAGAAGTCAATCAATAAACAGTCCATGAGTTCACCTCAGAGGGTAGTTCATATAACGGCAGGACTGTAGGCATTCTATTCATGTTTGTATTTGGGGCAGCACTTTGCAGAGTGCTTTATAGAAAAAGACACTTAATTACAATGATTTTTTTTTCCTGGGAAGGTTCTAGAGAACTGAAAATAAGTGATGAGATTGAAAGCCTTAATCAGAAAAGTTTCTTTCATCTTACAGCATGATGTTTCCTCAAAGTCCTAAGGAAAATTAATTGAATATTTATATCTGTATAGAAGTTCATAATTTCCAGAGTGCTTTTACACTCACTGTCTTATGTGACTCCATAATAATACTGTCGAGCAGGCAAGTGCTTTTCTATTTGACAAGTTGGAAGCTCAGTGTGGTTAAAAGGACCTGTCCAAGAGACAGAGGCAGTGAGGAGAGTGAACCCTGGACCCCAGGTCTCTAACTCCCAGTCGGGTGCTCCTCCTACCACAGATGGGATCCTCTGAAATAGGTTTTACCCTCAGTAAAGTACTGGAATAATTTGCCTTCAGTAAAGAGCTGATGCTCAATTTCTACTCTCTTTGATCTCAATTTCACTTATTCTATAAAGGTGAATTCTAGCCCTTGGCTCAAACTTGCACATTGATGAGTGTACTAGAAGCAATCATGCTCTGCCTTCGGAATAGGTTTTTCCTTTCTGCATAATTCATCTGGTAATCAAGTTTGTATCTAAAAATCAGGCTGATAATCATACCTTTTCACTTTCAATACTTCTGCTTTTTCAAAGAATCTCACTGATACATGTAGTTTTTTTTTTTTTTTGCTATTATGAAATAACAGCCAAAAAACAGTATAAATGTCAACTGTTTTAAAAATGTTTTCTAAGTCTACTTCTTTAAAGAGGAATATGCTTTTAAGGCCAAGAAAAGCTTTGGATCTAGAACAGTTTCATCGCAAGAGAGGAAAAGTCTCATAAAAAAGTTGACCGTGTAAAAATAACCCAAAAGGAGGACAAAAAAATAAACAGTAGAATGTTTACACTAAAAAGTTCTCCGTGTTAAAGTACACTGAGTCTTTAAGTTTTCCCTTCTACATTTTACTATGAAAAATTGCAAAAACATAGAAAGCTTTAAAGAATTGTACCTACTGCCTAGAATTGTACCTACTGTATAAACAATTATACAGTTTGCTGTATTTGCATTATCATATGCGTATCCATCTATCTGTTCATCAATTTCCCTAATTTTTAATCACTCAAACTTAATGGCAGAGTAGCTAGCATCAGTATACTTCACCCCTGTACACCTCAGTAAAGAAATTTTAAGATTTCGTTCTCTCTCTAGGGTAAAACTTACATGGCGATACATAAAACTTAAGTGTATCACTGGATGAGTTTTGATACAACCATGTCTTCCCTAAAGTTATTTCAATAAAGATTTGTATGAATTATAGGTGTAACTATGAAAACCAGTATTACTGAGCAAATTCAGCATCTGGCTCTAGTCTAGCTTCTCCTGAAAAGTAGATATAATAACTTATTTCCTATTATATTAGTGATCCATCAACACAGCACTATATCACTACATATGCATTCTTATCACCTGCTCAATCAAAGCCCATCCTCACAAGCAGGATATTTTAAAAATAGTTTGCTCCCTAAAGTTTACTTTATTAAGTTACAATTCACCAATTTCACTGCCTTTTGTCATCACTCCAAAAAAGTTCTCTCTTGTCCCTTCGCAGTCAGTCTCTTTCCAGCTTCCTTCTCTCCTGCTCAACAGCTTTTATTCCCACTGCTCAAAGCAAATTCTGGTTATCAATTAACTTACAAGCAATAGTGAATTCTATAATGCAAATTGTATTTGAGACTTAAGTATCTGTGATATATCCAATTCAAGTTATGAAAACTTACATGTGGGGATAAATGTTTTAGATTCTTTATGTATAGAACTATGGTACAGACCTCTCATAATTTATTAAAGGAAGCAAACTCCGCAGAATACAGACACTATGATTCTGCCATTATGCTTATTAAATTAGTCTGTCTCCAGGGGTGGGTGCTGTCATGCAGCAGGTTGGGCTGGTGCATGGAACACCCATACACCATATCCAAGTGCTTGGTTTGAGCCTCGCTACTCTTCACTTCCAATTCAGCTTCCTGCTAATACACCTGGGAGGCAATGGATGATGGCCCAAGTACTTGAGTTCCTGCCAAATGGGAGAACTGGATGGGATTCTTTGCTCTTGCACTGTGTCTGGTTCAGCCCCAGCTGTTAGGGGCATTTGGGGAGTAAACCAGCAGATGGAAGATTTCTCTCTCTTCTCTCTCCCTCTTCCTCTTTCCCTGTTACTCTGCCTTTAAATAAATAAATAAATCTTTAAAAAAGAAAAAAATAAGATAGTCTGTCTCCAAATAGCTATGCCTTTGAGCATAATGTTCTGCCATTAGGTATCCATTTATCTCCTTATAATCAGGGAAAGTGCTATTGATACTTCCAAGATGCTTGTTCTCAAATGATATGACAAATCTGCTGATTTGAGAGAGAAGGGAGAGAGAGAGAGACTGAGAGAGCAGAGCTCAACCTAGATGGGAAGGGTTTTACATTTTAATAGGTGGGTACAGTGGTGGGAAGCCTCTAAGATGTTTCCTGCACCCTAGTATTCACATCCTTGTGTAATCATTTGCCTCCCTCAGAGTGTGAACCGAACCTAATGATTCATTTCTAATGAACAGAAGAGGGCACAAGGGATAGGTCACTTCTGAGATTAGGCAACGAAGACTGAGTCTTCTGCTGGGCACTGGCTCACTTTCGCCCTCTTCTTGGTCACTTGTGCTGGGAAGCAAGCTGCCATGCTGGAAAGAGCCCTCTGCAGTCCTGACAAACGTGTGCATGAGCTGGGAAGAGGATCTCCCTGCAGAGATCCTGAGTCAGGCACCCAGCTGAGCCAGAGTGCTACTTCCCACCCACAGAATCAGCAAAGTGATAAATGCTGCTCTGCAACCATAACCAGTGTGCTGTGAGATTCTGGTATTAAATTAGCTGCAATTTGAGATACAAATAACTAATGCTAGAAAATATGACAATGAATTCAATCACTAGCCTCCAGATTTTCTAATTTATCTTTGGCTCTTATACTAGTATACATTCCTTCCAGTAGATAACCACATTGAAGTGAAGGTTTATTTTAGTTTTCTCATTGGAATTTCTATGGAGATAATGGTAGATTTGCATGCATTTGTTACAAATAATATAGAGGTATCCTTTGTATGGTGCACTTGGCTCGGGTTCTCTGCATCATTATAACCAGAATGCTTACACAGATACAATTCACCCATCTCATTCAGACCATCTCAGTTTTACTTGTATTCATTTGCGTGTGTGTTGTGCACATTTCTTACATTTTAATGATCTCACATACTCAAATTATACCCCTTTGTAATTAAAATCTGGCCATTACAGTATTCCTTATAAACGTCCTTTCTGATGGCAAAGTTGTTAAGACACATCATTTCACAGCTCCATATTAATAAACTGAAAATGGATTCTGTAACAGAAAGTAATAAAGATCAATTAAGGCTATGTAATTGTCAAAGGAAAATTCACTTACCCTGACAGTTTTCTTGAAAGCAAACTATAAAACAAAATGTTACCCTTTTCCCAGAAGTAATGTATTCGTGTTTGAAATTCAGCTGTGAAATAACATTAAATACTGCTGAAATTTTAACACTGCCTCTTTCTCCTCTAACCAAAGTAATAAATTAATATTATTGGTTTAACAGTGCCTCAGGAAATTAATATAACCAAGTTTTTATTTTATGATCAGGCAGTGTTAAAATCCACACTTAGACATCTAAACACAAACAGCCAAGGAAGAAGTCAAGCTGATTATGAACCATGCAAAGCCAAACACTTTTGCATAAAAGATAAACCTGAGAGGAAAACAAAGGGATACCTACTTTCTGCTGCTAGAAGTCCTAGTAGGAAGGCAGCATATGGACAAACAACAAACAGTATGAATTTAGAGCAAGCAGGTTATCAAGCAACGGTTGGGCCCCCGAGATGGGCCACAAGAAGCATAGTCCCCCAGCTGACCCCGAAGTGAGTCCTAGTGTTCCATGAGCACAATCACTGGGACTGCTCAGGATTTCAGACAACAAACACTGGGTTCAATTCTGACTTCTTTGATTTGAAACGAGAACAGAATATTTCCATGTTGTATTATTAAGTAACAAAGCAACAATATACTGTTGATCCTAAGATTAAACTCAACGAATTCTAGCACATGCATGAAAATATCCTTTAAAGAAAAAGTATCTTAACATTGTTAAAAAACATAAATATGCTTGTCTTTTCTTTAGATAATAAATCAAGAAACTGATTCATTTTTAAATTGTTCTTTCAAATATTCATATTTTCCTAAATGCATATGATATTACTCTTTAATTAGAATCCTTTAATTAAATTTGATTACTTAATTTATAGAAACAATAAGCTGTATTTGTGAGCGGGCAACTTTACCACTCTTCTTCAGACTTTGGGTTTTTTTTTTAAAGATTTATTTATTTATTTGAGAGGCAGAGACACAGAGAGAGAGAGGGAGAGAGGTCTTCCATCTGCTGGTTTAGTCCCCAGATGGCCACAATGGTCAGAACTGTGCTGATTGAAGCCAGGAGCTTCTTCCAGGTCTCCCACGTGGGTGCAGGGGCCCAAGGACTTGGGCCATCTTCCACTGCTTTCCCAGGCCATAGCAGAAAGCTGGATTGGAAGTGGAGCAGCTGGGACTCAATCCAAGCCCATATGGGATGCCGGCCTGCAGGCGGTGGCTTTACCCACTACACTACGGCACCGGTCCCTGGGATTGTAAAGATCAGTAAAATTTTAAGAAAAATTTTTGGAACCAAATTGGGATTGTAAATTTTAACTTTTGCCAATTAAAGGCATTAAAAAACTTTACCCTCCTATTATTATAATTTCATATAAAGAATAGAAAAGGTATTATGTAAAGATGGAAAACACACACAGTCCATCACAAGAAAGGACAGTTGGTGACCTCACACTACGTGTTTGTTCTTTCTTTGTCTCTGTCTCTCTCTACTCCTTTCCTTCTCTGTTCCCTTACAGCTGCATCGTACAAGCAAGCACATGTTCTCTTATTTTTCTCTTCTTGTCATGGGCTTGAACAACCTTTCAGGTAATGATGAAAAGTACTTGGTGTTCTGTATTATAAAACAAACTCATACAAATTGAAATGGAAAGACACTGGAAGGGATAACTTTGGGAACATAAATGATGCAGAACTTAAGTACTAGTATAAACAGAGAAGAATTTAGGGTTGAAAATTATGAAAATATTTAAAAATAAAAATGAAATGAAAACATAAGTGCTTTGATTTATGAAAGCATAAAGCTCTATATGAGTCCAGATAAAATATATTATCAGCTTACTGCAACAAATCATACAACCATTACTATTGGATGAGGAAAAGGATAATTGCTGGTAGATAGGTATGTAATAAGACTGATAATAAAAGTAGAATGCTTCCTTTTAAGTGGCTTAGTATTAGAAATTAATTTTAGGAATATATGAATAAAAATTCCTGATGGCTAGATGAAATTTAGGAATTTAGGAAAATGTAAGGATTTTCCTCAAAAATTTCCTTTGTTTTGACATTTAAATATATAAAAATTTCTCTTCATTTAGGGAAGGTAATTAGTATTAGATATGCACATAGTATTTTAGTTTTCAGTTTGTAATACCCCACAGTACCATTTAAAAATGCTTATGATAGTCATTTAGCATTTCAAATGAAGGTAGGAATTATGTAGAAGATCCAGGAATTTAAAAACAAAAGAAACAAAAAAATGGAGTGTGAATGCGAGAAAGGGAAGGCAAGAAGGTTTGCCAAATTGTAAACCACTCATTTTAAGGCCTGCAGGCTACCTGCAAAATGGTATGAGACATTGCTTGTTTAATAATCAACTATTATAATCAGGAACTATTTCAACCAAATCATTTAAAGATTGTACTGAAAAATAGAAAAGAATTGGGTAACAAAGATGTATTTAATAGAAAATATGCACATCTATACGTATAGATAACTCTTGTTTGTAAAACAGAGGTGGGGAATGTCAGGCCTGGTCCTGTTAAGGCAACTGCAGGTGGGACTCAAAATTCAATCAATCTATAGCAGGCTGACTTTTAAGTTGATCATTTTGTTTGATAATTTTGTATGGCTCACAAATGCTGTTTAAGTATCCAATAGGCCCTTGGCAGAAAAATGGTTCCCCACCGCCGTGGGCCTAAAGGATCAATCTGACTCTTGTCAGAAAGAAGCACTTAGGAAAGAGCTTATTAATTCCTTGCTAGGCTGAGGTAAACATTAAGGGACAACAAGATTGGGTCTCTGAAGTCATCTCTAAGGACTATAGTGCTCTCTAGGCCCATTTCTAAAGATGAAAATGGTAGCTGAAATCGTGACCTAAAATCCCTGAGAGATCTATCCTAAATTAATTCTAACTATGGGACTGTCTCATGTAGTTACACCATGACATACTAACCATTACTGGATCTACTCTCGAAATCCAGTCAACTGTAATCTGAGTGTGAAGAGAGAAGACAGAAGTTCTGGCGAACAGAAAAAGTGCAGAGAATTACATGAATGGAAAGAAAAAAGACAACATGGAACAGGAGCCTTGGGGAAAGGGACCTTGCCTATCAATACAATGGTGTCCTTGCCTATCATGTGGTAAGGCCTCTGGATACTTACCAAGTCAACACAAGAGGAAACAGAGAGGATTTCTCCTCAAAAAGTCTCTTCTGTGAGATTCCGATTTCTGAAGGGTTTTGGAAATTACCTTCACTCAAAAGAGGAAGATTCACATCCAGGTTGGTAAAAATCAAAATGAGGAACTAGATACCTGCGGGAGTGGGAAACCTGATGCTCTCATTTTGCATGAGGAATAGGCACGTAGGGATTGGTAAAAAATTCGGTGTTTGTATATGTGTGCCTCTGTGACTGTGCACATATGTGGATAAACAGGAAGGAAGAAGTATAAACACTGAAAGACATCTGTGGGTAAAGCAAGGATGAAGCATCAGCACATTCCTTCTTCCTGTATTGCTAGTTGTGGGACCGACACCTAACTCAGGCTTTATGAAGGGCCCTGAGCCTGGATTCCAGTGTGAATATTTGAATATTGAAGAAGTCAGACCAAGAATGTGGAAATCAAATCAGCAGCACAAAGTCAACCACATGACTGATCTGAGGCCAGAGGACATGTGACTCAGGAGTTTAGTAAATAAATATATAAATAAAATGTAAAAACTCAAATACACATACACACACATGCATCTACATACATACAGAAACGGATCCTATGGATTTCTAGTAAATGGTTCTTAAATACCTCATTGGTGAGATGAAAATCTGAGCATTTTATAAAATGACTTTGTGAGCCCTAGCATGTTTTTTTCAGGAATACCTATATACAGTTCATCACAACAGGTTAATGCTTCTATGTTCTTCAACCTTGAATCCTTGAATACTTACGTATTCTGTGTTACAGACTTTATATACAGAGAAGAACTTAATAATTGTTTCAAGAGATAACTCCCAAGACAGCTTCACACTGAAAGATCCAACTCAAAGCAGTGCTGTCTTGAAGTCTGATGTAATACAGTTGACACGGGGAAAAAGCTTACCCAAGAAGGTTTTGTTGAGGAAGAAGGTAATCAGAAAGATCCAAAATGCCTGACTACAATGTTGGATTGGAGGAAGTGCAGTGTTGGGTCTGGAGTGTAGAAAGGGGAAGAAGTATTACTGAGGTAAAAAGAAAAAAGTGAAATGTTGGTTTTGCAGAGTAGGAGAAAGCAACTTCGGTATTAAAACAAAAAGGAACAAGACACATGTAAACAGGATTTGGTTGCTGACAAACTTCCTTAGAGGATTTGACTAAGTTCATAGAAAAAGTGTGTTCACAAATGAAGAGACAGGATGTAGATGCCAAACGATTCACGTGGAGGTGAATGAATAAATGATCCCATTACCTGAGGAGGTAGGGTCTTCGGAGAAATCTGGCAACTCTTCAGGGGGATCCCCATAGAATGAATTGAACTTGTGACTTGACACAGCGGCTAGTACTGCACCCTAAAGACAAGAGATGAAAAAGTGTATTATCTAACACATAAACATTAAAATGTTAATTAACAGATACTTCAGGATTATTCAGAAAGTCAAGTACTCATGCAAGAGATAATGGCTAGAAGAGAGAAAGCTTTTAAAATAATTTTCAACTTTCAATTCCTTTGAATAAATTCCATTTGCATATACCAGAATAATACTGTTGAGAGTTGCAAAAGCATATGAAAGCACTTAAATCTTGAACTTAAACATATATCACACAATGCACTATTTTGTAGTCATTATACAGTGATACCTCAGAAGGATATTTAATGAAAGAGAAAGATGTTACATTAAAAAGGTTTTAAAACAATGTATAGCATGATCTCATTATACCCTGATAATACAGATACTGTAAAGAATGAACAAATACCAGAATGTTAATACTATTCATTTTCTCTGGGTGGCATGATCACAAGTTACTTTTCTTTTTTCACCCTTCCTTTTTGTTTTTTAATGACTATGAGTGTCTCTTGCACAATCATTTTCAATCAGGCTACATATCAGAATTAACCACATGTGACTCTTTCAAGCTCTGATTCCTAGTTGAGAGTTACAGCCATATTGAGTGGGTGACATCCCTCAGGGCCACTGAGTGGGACAGGTTGGGAGTTACTGTTTCAGGAGCAGGGAGAACAGTAAAACTTCTGGGTTTGTTCCCCAGCTCTGCGACTTCCCAGCTACAGGACGCTACTCAAGTGAATAACCTCTCTAGGCTTGCTTTTTTTTTTCCTCTATGGTTTCTTATCTGTAATCTGTTTCTAATCTGTAATCTTCATGTTAAAACCAACATATAAAATAAAACACAAGAAAAACCCAACGTGTATTTTACCTCATAGGAATGTCAAAAGTCATAATGTATGTGGACATGCTTTCAAATGATAAAGCATTTTGTAAATGCAAATCATTACTAACACTAACACAGAGGTGGAACATGAGCACAGTTTTTTGCTGGTCTATGTAGAAGTGTGCTTTTAGAGCATTTAAATGTCAAATCACTTAAATATGTATTTTAGATAGTGAGCTCTTAGAATTATCCTGAAAGGAAAGATCTCTTCTGTTGAGGCATTTGTTAATAAAAGCATGGAAATATTAATAGAGCACATTTCCACAAAGTTCACTCTCTTGGGAGTCACGTAGTAGTTTCTTTCTATAAACTGAAAAACAGACTGTTGAAAGACAGGGAAGTGATCTTGATGCTACCAACCCAGGCAACAGTATAGATTTCCAAAAGTCCAGGGCTAATGCACAGAGATTCTTATGAGGAATTACAGCTACCACATTAAAAAAAAAAACTCAGTACTGAATATTGAGTTCTTCTTTCTATAGAAATTTATTTCACTTTATATATCTTACATGTTCCCTGAAAGCTGGGTGGGAATGGAATTTTTATATAACACATAATTTTTCCCACACTGAAACCAGAGTTTTAGAGATGTTTTAATTTTGATATCCAAATGAATTTCAACCAAGTTTCTTAATATGTTAGTTTAACATTTCAAAGCTTGTTCTCACCACTACTGTAGTAAAAGATCCATAAATACTTATTCAATTAGGAAAACACTATTTTGTGACCGGTGCTGTGGCGTAGCCACTGCCTGCAGTGCTGGCATCCCATATGGGCGCCAGTTTGAGTCTTGGCCTCTTCACTTCTGCTCCAGCTCTCTGTTATGGCCTGGGAAAGCAGCAGATGATGGCCCTAGTCCTTGGGCCCTTGCACCCACGTGGGAGACCTGGAAGAAGCTCCTGGCTCCTGGCTTTAGATCAGCACAGCTCCTGCCGTTGTGGCCATCTGCGGAGTGAAGCAGTGGATGGAAGACCTCTCTCTCTCTCTCTCTCCCCACCACCCCATCTGCGGAGTGAAGCAGCGGATGGAAGACCTCTCCCTCTCCCTCTCTCTCAGTAGCTCTGTCTTTCAAATAAATACATCTTTTAAAAAATTCTATTTAAGAAGTCCCTGAGACACTTTTTTTTCCCAAAAAACAATAGCAGTAACTTATCGGTCTTAGGGGCAGTAGCTTTGTTTGTTTAGTGTTCTAAATTTAGTAACCACATGCAGTTCAAATATTCAATAGAGATATGTAAAACAGCAAAAAATGATTCTGAAATAGTTCATAGATTCCTAGAATTTTATTACAGTTTGAGAATCAACCTTAAAGATGACTCATTCTAAGAGATTCATTTTGTAGATGAACAAATTGAAGCTCAGAGGGGCTTATTAGCATCTGCTTAAGGGTGCTGTCAACTTAGAGACACAATCAAGAGTAGACAGAACTGAGGTCCATTTACTACTCGGAAATCCAAAAATTTCTACTACATCCTGGGCAACAATTTTTTTAAGAAAATATTTATTTCTTTATTTGAAAGGCATAGCTACATGCAGAGAGGAAGAGATAGACATCTTTCATTAGCTGGTTTACTCCCCAAATGCCCTCAACAGCTAGGTCTTGGTGAGGCCTGAAGCCAGGTGCCAGGAACTCCATCTGGATCTCCCACCAAGGGTAGCAGGAACCCAAGTAATTGAGCCATCATCATCTGCGGCTTTCCAGGTACATTAGCAGGGAGCTGGATTGGA
Organism: Oryctolagus cuniculus; assembly: GCF_051225735.1. Taxonomy (NCBI): domain Eukaryota; kingdom Metazoa; phylum Chordata; class Mammalia; order Lagomorpha; family Leporidae; genus Oryctolagus; species Oryctolagus cuniculus. The sequence goes on from NC_142888.1 coordinate 26,937,405, forward strand.
AGTGGTGGCAGGACTTGATCCCAGGCACTCTGATATGGGATGTATGTCAGGTGACAGACTGATATGCTGTGCCACATTTGCAATTTTTTTTTTTTCTGTGAAGGCCCAGACAATAAATATTTTAGGTTTTGGAAGCCATATGATTTCTTTTGTAATTACTTAATCTGCCATTTTAGTCACAGATGATATGCAAATAAATGTACATTGCTGTGTTTCAATAAAACTTTATATAAAAACAAGCAGAAGTTGGATATGGCCTTCAGGTTGTAATTTGCCAACCTCTGTCCTATACTATCACAATTGAAGGGCTTGTGAGAACAACAACAACATAAAATCATATCACATACAAGCAGTTCTTCAACTTCTGTGGTTTATTAAACCCTTGACAAAGAAGTCTTCCATCTGAAGGTATATTTCAGTATGTTTTAAGAGTAAAAATAATTTAAAGTTAAGAAGACTATTCACAATCCATTAAGAAAAATAACATTGAAGTTATAATTGTGTATTATTAACATTCCTACTTTCTCCAGTTATTCATAGTTCAGGAACAGAAGAGATCAATCAGTAAGTCAGAGAAGCATGTAAGCTATATTTTTGCAATTTGCAAAATCAATAAAGGAAAATTTTAGAAAATTACCAGAAATCTCCCTTGCTTTCTGTATATACAGAGAATAAATGTGTTTTCTATTCTCAACTCAATCACATGGTTTCAATTCATTATTTTCTAGTCTTGTTGCAATAATGCTACCCAATTACAGAATACGGTGTCTATTTATAGAGAATTTCTCTGACATACTTCACTGCAGGGAAATCTGCTTTCTAGGGTAGAAATAATTCATGAAGCAAAGGGATGACTTGTGGAACAGATTCTCTTCTGATAAATCGACAAACTCAGATACCCAGACTCTCCTTTGCTCAGTAACTCCCTTCAGGAAGTGACACTCGGGGTTGGGGTACAGATATACTCCCTTAGATGACCCATACCCACTGAGCACAGATTTCCCACACTGCCTAGATCACATAGTCTGTCCCATGCATCCTAATACTCAATTTGAGCAAACAGGATCCTTGTACCTAGTCCTGTGTTCAGGATTATGTAGTTTACTGGAGGAAGTGTTGTTTCTAGATGGTTTCTTTTTTACTTTAGAAATTACCATTTTAGAGCTTAGTATGAATTAAAGGATGAAAACCTTCAAATACGTGAAATGTCTGGCAATCAAAAAGAGAAAAGAAAATTTTCATCATCATTCACAGAGATAAGAGAAAATAACTAAAGGAGAATAAGAAGTATGTAATAATAATTCATATCACATGTGGGGTTCCTTAAACTTTAACTACAGTTTCAAAGATAATCTGAAAATGATCTTAATGCTTTCTATTTATTCAAATAATTTTAGGGATTCATTGCTTCCTGTAGTCTGCTGAAGAGGCTAAATACCAAAATAAATGTATGAGTATGAAAAGAACAATTTCTGACTATTGAGCACTGATACTATTATAACCAATAATGAGTAATTATTGACATTTCAGCAGAGCTAATCAAGTGAGTAATATTTTATATTCTGGCAGTAGAAAAAAAATCTAAGACTTTCAAAATGACGAAAAGGTTTAACAATGCCAATAATAAAGTCACTACCTAAACCATATAATATTATTTCTGGCAATGGAAAACTGAAGCCCTTGCCCTGTCCAACAGCTGGTAAATTAAATTATGATTTGGACATATAATGGGATATTATACAACCATTAAGTTTGTGTTTTAAAATAACGACTCTCAATAAGGTAGATGCATCAGAATGATCCATGGAGTTTCTCAAACTGCACACCCCTCTAACCTTCCATACGTATCTAGGGCGGAGGGAGGCAGGGTGGTCCCCTGATTGAGTGGTACAGTGATACACTGTTACTGATGGCAACCTGTCAAATCTTGTACCTGTGCTGAAGTGCAAGCTGGTATGTAGGAATATTTTGTCATAAGGTAGAAAAAAGTAGCTTTTTTGAAACTACCATGAAATAAAAATTAACCATTTTACATGTATAATCAAGTAATTTTACAGTGGTATTTAATTGAAAAGGCTAGTCTTTCTCCATTGACTTACTTCAGCACTTTTGTCAAAAATCAATTGCCCATAATAGTCTTAAAATGAATTAAGAAACAATTCCATTCACAATAGCATAAAAAGTAGCATTCTTAAGAATAAATTTAACAAATGAACTATAGGAGTCATAAACTAATATTGCTGAGAAAAATTAAAGATCTAAATAAAGAGATATTTAATGTTCATGGGCCAGAAGACTCAACATTGTTGAGATGACAATTCTTCTCAAACTGGTCTACAGATTTAATACAATTCCTAACAAGGTTTTAGCAGCAACTGACAAACTGATTCTAAAATTTACATGGAAATGTACCAAAATAATCTTGAAATACAGGACAAAGTTGGAGGTCTGTATTTTCCAATTTCAACAACTATCAGAAAATTACAGTTATTAGGACACTGTGGTGCCGGTACAGGGATAGATATGTAGTTCAGTGGAACAGAATGGAGAGTTCAGGAATAAACCTCTATATTTTTAGTCAACTGATTTTTGACAAAAGTGTTGATGCCAGATTGGAGAAATAGTAGCCTTTTCCACAAATGGTGCTGGGATAGGTGGATATTCATGTGCAAAAAGAGACTTTATTTTCTACATGAGAACACTGAGGCACAGAGAGCTGAAATAATTTGGTCAAGGTTACACAGTTAAGGTCAGAACCAGGATTCATCGAGGGCAATATAGCACCAGAGCTCACTTTTTCTTATCATGCTATACTCCTCCTCTTTCTTCTGGCCATTGACAACAAACATTTCCCTCCTTGGATGAAGTAACAAAAGGAATGTTTGATTGACTTCAGTGAACTTCCCCTTTAATCACTTCCAAGCTGCTGTCTGGTAGCTGAGGAGCTTAAAAACAGTGCCTGGGTAGTGTTCCTCTGTGAGCTGCGTGCTGGGTTCTGAAAGCCAAGGAAGTTGTCATCTCCATTCTAGAAGCTTACAGGAGATGCAGAATGAGAATTAGTTCCTTGAGGATGGCAAGGACTATGTTTTAACTGGTTGCTGAGCTACTTATAGGACTATAGCCTTACCAGAAGCTGAAAAAAACATTCAATAATGACCCTGCTGATGTTCCTAATTCTAGTTGTTTGGCGGGTCTTAAAACTTTAAATAGCCATGCAAAGGGATGTGGTAAATCCACATGACCCCTCTCTGCTTGGCTCTGCTTGGCCCTGTCCAAATGAATCTTAGTCACTACTTTGGCTATTTTAGGCCCAAGTCTGGTTTTGTGGCACTGGGAGAAGTACAGTGTGTGTTTTTGGGATGGGGCAAGTCTGAGCACTCTGGTGTAATGTCTGAACTTGGGCAATGAAAGGTTCAAGCCCACACTATGTAGTATCACCTGAGGCCAATGCAGCATTACAGTTAAAAAGATTGAGGGAAGAGTTGAGAAAGAAGTCTAATTAATAGTTTGGAGAGGAAACCAACTTCAAAAACAGCTGATCAAATTTCACTTTGGATGATGATAACATTTTTTTTTCTTTTGTTGGCTACATTGGCTCACGTGGACATCAAGGCACAGGAATCAAAATCTTGGGAAAATTCTTTGGGTCCTGTCTTAAGAATGGTATTTCATTAATAATTATTTTTGCCAAGGGTTTTTAAAGCAATAGAGAATGAGCTAGTTTGAATGATTACCTGTAAAAGGAATGAAAAGAAAGGCTTAAATGGGAACAATCATCACTGATTACGATGTGTTAAAATTTCCCTTATTCTATAGTAGTGCTGTCCTACAGAACTTTCTGCAGTGACGGAAATGTTCTCTATCTGTGCTGTCTGACATGGCAGCCAGTTGCCACCTGAGGTGGTTGGGAACTTGAAATGTACTAGTGTGACTGGGGAGCTGACCTTTCACCTTTGTCTAATTTTAATTAATTTAATTTAAATAGCTGCATATGGCTAGTAGATAGCACATTGGGCAGTTCAACTCTACAGTTTCTCCCAAATTCACACAAATGTTCTTACAAATCTAGAGTTGCATACAATCAGTCATAAACTCCATGAGTTGAATAATGAAATAATAATAGTGACATATCTGGAAATACTTAAGAAAAGTTTTATAGTAGGCAAGAGGTATGTGACTAAGGAGGACTACTATCCAGTCAACCACTTAGAGGGCAGAGTTAACATTTTCAGCATCAAAAGTAAGTCAAACAGAAATTGATTCGAAGACATTAACAGTTTCCTCTGTCACCCTGGGCCAGTGTAGGGACAGTGGGATAATGTCATCCTGTAGCATTTTCTCCCAGTGCTGGAAATACTCATCTATTTTATGTTGTGTCTTTCTCAGAACCTTTTGAAGTCAATCGGACTCTCTCATATGTGATGATAACCATTTTGCTTTTTAGGAGAGTGACAGTGGTAACAAGGACAAAGACACATAGGAAAACTAAACAAAAGAAGGTATGAAAAATGATCTGAAACTATTTTTAGCAGATCAAGGCAATGGGGGATTTTATTTACTATTTTGTGATAACTAGTTGTTCAATACTAGTTCCAATTCTAATACAGTATTATACCATTGAACTTAACTCATTTTCTGTCAAAATATTCAAGTTTGAGAAAACATGGCCTAGATTCATACTCAATAACAATGTAACTATATCCCTGCTATGCATTTTAAAAAGAAATTTAAAATATAATTTATTATACATGTATCATTTATTTTTGAGATTCATAGGGATATATTAGTTTAAATGATTTTAAGAAGCCAAATCTTACTGAAAGGGTGGCAATTTTGGAAATGAGAATTTAAGCATAACAAAAAACAATGGCCAACACTAGACTATATTTATGGGTACCAAATGAGAATAAAAACATTGTCATCACGTGTATCTAGTGTTTTGTTAATTTCTTTAATTTACCTTTAGTTTCCTCCTGGCATTGAACTTCCTCAGTTGCTCTACTGTTTCTGGCAGATGAATCTTGTAGGCATAACGATCCCGCTCCTATAAAAGAGAAAAGATACTGGCTGTACATAACCATTTAAAAAAGCAAAGAAGTGTATTTTCTCCATGCGTGATCCTCTTCAATCCCTGGTGCATGATCATTCTGTTTGACCTTGCCTAGTAGAAGAGCATTACTTTATGGAAATTTATTATAATTTTAAGAAAGTATAATTTTGAAAATGTTCTTTCTTAGTCTGAGCCTGCATTTAGCTTATTTAGGCTAGCTCTGTATTCTTTGGCAACACAGAACAAATATATTACCTTTTCCATATAATAACCCCTCAATCATGAAGAGGAGAATCATGCTTTTATGAAATCCATTCTCTGAGATAATGTCTGCAGTTGCCTCAACTATTCCTCCTGTATATTTCAAATCTCTTGTCATTCTTCTTATCTCCACTTTGCAACTACCGTAACTTGTCAATGTATCTTGAAGATTTATATGCTGTAAGTACTCATTCATTTCACAGAGCCAACTATGTGCCAAGTATTGTTCTAAACACAACTCACATGAGTAAAACCCACAAAGATACCAGCTCTCATGTAGTTAACAGTCTAGTGGGAGAAGATGAACAAATGCATAAAAGGTAATTATAGCACATGTCAAAAGTACTATGGAATAAATTAAAATGTAAATCAGAGTAAGAGGGATTGCGTGCACTGCAATTTAAAATAGGGTGGTCAGAGTAGGCCCAGTTGAGAAAATGATATTCAAAAGAGGTGACGGAGTAGTCTGGACAGAGAACAACAAACATAAAGGCTCAAGGGAAGGAGGGTGTCTGGAATTTTTGAGAAGTGAAAAAGAGACCAATGTGTGTGAAGTGCTGTGGTAGAGGCAAGAAAGGGTCAGGCTGGAAAGATGACAAGGTTGGGGTTAGGCCATGAAGGGCCTTTAGCTTTTATTTGGAATGGGAGAGGGAGTCACTGGATGGGTCTTGGGCTGGAGTGACAAAATCTGACTGAACTTTAAGGAAATACTCTAGATGCTGCACTAAGAATACTTTAGAAGGGGACTAGGGCTTAAAAAAACAGATCAGTTAGAAGGCTACTGCAGTAATCCAGGTGAAAGATGATGGTGGATGAAGCCAGACGGAAACAATAAAAAGGGTGAAGACACCACAGACTGTGAATACATATATTTTCTGTTTTCCCCTAAAAGCTTTACTGAGGTATAATTAACACATAATAAATTCAATGTTTAAAATGTACAATTAGAAAAGTTTTGACATATGTCTAAAAGTACAAAAGTATCCCCAAAGATAATGCACACATTTATCACTCTAAGAAGTTTCTTCATGCTCCTCTGTGATCCTCTATCCCTGTCTCCAGGCAGTGACTGAGCTACTTTTTGTCAGTATAGTTTGCATTTTCTAGAATTCTATACATGAGTGAAATAAGCCAGACCCAGAAAGTCAAATACTGCATGTTTTCCCTTGTATGTGGGAGCTAAAATTCAAAAAAACAAAAACAAACAAAAAAGAAAAAAGTAAGAAATGTCTGTGTATCAGTATTGCTGCAAATAGTTTTGTAAAACTGTTGTATATCTTTGTAAAACAATTTAAGAATGTTATACTGCCATGGTTTTTAATTATCTGTGATTACTTTAAAATTTACTGTATATGGGTTAAACATTTTTCCATTCAATTACTGTTTAAGGGTGTTGTCCATATTTCCACTAAACTAGGGTCTTTCTGCTTTTTACCTGTTAAACTTGTCATTTGGCAAAGTATTAAGCCTTTTTACTGTAATGCAAATTTAAAATGTTATCTCAAAAACTAAAAAAGAAAAAAAGAGAGAAGGAAGGATGGTAGGAGCAAAAGAGAGGTGAGAAGGAAGAAGGGAATATCATTATGTTCTTAGAATTGTATCTACAAAGCATACTGAATCTGTTAAAAATTAATTAAAAATTTTAAAAATTAAAATATGAAAAAGGTATTTGTTGAAAAAATGAACAAAAGCAAAGATCAAAGGTAAAAATAAATAAAGCAAAACAACAACAACACAAAAGAAAGTATGTCTCACTTCTGTTTGGTAAATACTACAGAGTACAATGCTGGGTCATATGGTAGGAGTGCATTCAACTTGTTAAGAAACTCCCAAAGTGATGGTAACATTGTGCACTGCCCCCAGCAGTGTGTGAGTTCCAGGTGTTCTACATCTCACCAACACTAATTTGCTATAGTCTTTTGTTGTTTTAATTAATTTATTAATATATACAGAACTGATTTCATGAATTTAATAGATATGATACCAAGAATACAATGATACTTCCCTCCCTCCCTCCTCATTTCTTTCTTTCTTTTTATTTTGTAATAACATACTTTCAATTTACTTTATAATCACGGCTCAATGCTCCTCTAAACAAGGAGCCCTACAAGTAAAAGGTGGATAAACCACTGTTCCACAGGGGTACAGACAAGGGTTATAGCTAACAACCAAATCACAAGATGCCAGTTTAGCTCAATATACATTTTTTTTTGTATTCTATGTATCTTAGCCATTCGAATACATGTGTTTTGTTATCTCCTTATGGCGTTAATTTGTATATCCCTAGTGACTACTGATGTTAAGCATCTTTGCTTGTGTTTATTTGCCATCTGTATGTCTTCTTTCTTGATGTGCCTGTTCAAATCTCTTCCCATTTTGAGTTGAGTTGCATGTTTTCTTATTATTGAGTTTTGAGAATTATTTACATATGGTGGATATAAGCCTTTTATAAGAGCTATATTTGCAAAATTTACTTCCAGTTTGTGGCTTGTCTTTATTCTCTTAATGGTGTCTTTCAAAGAATGAAAGTCCTTAATTCTGCATATATTTTCAAGGCAGAGAGAAAAGGATTTCCTGACAGATTGGATGTGGAGTGTGAGAGAGAGAGAAGAATCAATGATAACACTAAGTCTGAAAGTCTGACACTAACTGAGATGGGGAAGACTGGACACTCAGCCTAAAGGATGCACATCATGAGTGGATTCTAGAGCAACCAATGGCACTGGAGCTGATTTTTAAAGCAGTTCCTATTCAACAGAATAAATTCCTTTCCTCAAAGTCTCCCGTTTTAGTCAGTTATTGGTAACAAGGAAACTGATGATCCAAAAATGAAATGTTAAAATGACCACCCAGTAACGTGACTTAAGAATAAGCAGATTTCACCTTATGCCTCCAATAATTATACTAAGAATCTTGGCTATCATATATAAAGCAAGTAACAGAGGACTCTCAAAGCTGGAGCAAAGAAGGTAAACAGGGTGGTGATCCTAGGACTTGGGGGCGATCTCGTGGCAAAGCTGGAATGTTTTTTGCCTCCTAATATATCCTAGCCTGGGTGTGAGAGCAGCCTGCAGCCTGGGAACTTCCAGGAATGGAGCGCATACAAAACGAGCCCCAAGAAGAGCCCACCCTATGTTAGCCAAAGGACTGAGAAGAGTCTGTCTCCGAATAACAGAGCTCTCTGTGTCTTTATGTTATATTGGTAGCATATCAAAATCTGTTTCAGAGCCTGGATATGTCTTTCTCCAACGGACTGGGAAGTTTACTTCATATCTCACAGTGAACTCTATTTCTAGTGAATTTCTTTTCTGCTCACCATTCCCTAAAGTGAAGTGGAGAAAGAGATAAGGACAGAGGTGAAAAGCATGTCTTTCTTTTTATAGAATTATGGTTCAATTATGAGTTTTCCTTTTTAAAAGTTCTACTTATTTTATTTGAGAGACAGAGACAGTGAGAAAGAGAGAGAGAGAGAGAGAGAGAGAGAGAGAGAGAGAGAGAGAAAGATCCTTAAACGCCCACAAAGCAAGAGCTGAGAATGCAATCCAGCTCTCCCATGTAGCTGGCAGGAATCTAATTACTTGAGTCATCATTGCAGCCTCCCAGGCCATGCATTAGCAGAAAGTTGGAATTGGAAGTGGAACCCCAACCTAATCCTAGGCACTCTGATATGGGATGTGGGTAACTCAATGGCTAGGCTAAATCCCTACCCTGAATTATGATTTCTGATAGTTCGTAAGCAGATGAAATCATAAAATTTTCAATGAAAAAGTCTATTAAGGTATCTCTTTTCAGAAAACAAATTAGCAATAAATTTTTTTTCTGAATTACATAGCCCCTCCTGACACTAATAATGTGATATTAATTCAGAAAAATTCTCAGCAATGTGCCTTGCAGCTTTTTTAAAAAAATTATTTACTTGAAAGGTGGAGTGACAGAGGGAGAGGGAGAGGGAGAAGGGGAGGGGGAGAGGGAGAGGGAGAGGGAGAGTAGGAGAGGGAGACAAAGAAAGAAAGAGAGGGAGAGAGAATCCTCCATTCACTGGTTCACTCTCCAAATGGCCACAACAGTCAGGGTTGGCCAGGCCAAAGCCAGGAGCCAGGAGCTCCATCTGGGTCTCCCATTTGGGCCATCTTCCACAGCTTTCCCAGGAATGTTAGCAGGGAGATGGATCAGAAGTAGAGCAGCTGGGACTCAAACCAGTGCTCATATGGATTGCCAGCCTCGCAGGAGGTGGCTTAACCTGCTGCGCCACAATGCTGGCCCCGTGCCTTGCATTTTAATGAAGCACATGACATGGTTCACAATTCCTTGTGCACACTAGATTCTGAATACACATTTAATTAGTGTGTTGATTTTCCAAACTTCAAAATCACTAGCCTAGTATAAAGATCCTTTTCACCTTTTATTATAGTTAATATACTCTGCAGCCAACTCATGACAAGAGCCTAGGGTGATTACTGATGCCATAAACAAGAGTGTCAATTTGTTAAGTCAACAACAGGAGTCACTGTGCACTTACTCCTCATGTAGGATCTCTGTCCTTAATGTGCTGTACATTATGAAGTAATGCTATAACTAGTACTGAAACAGTATTTTTCACTTTGTGTTTCTGTGTGGGTGCAAACTGTTGAAAGCTTTACTTAATATATGCTAAACTGATCTTCTGTATATAAAGAGAATTGAAAATGAATCTTGATGTGAATGGAAGGGGAGAGGGAGTGGGAAAGGGGAGGGTTGCGGGTGGGAGGGAAGTTATGGGGGGGAAGCCATTGTAATCCATAAGCTGTACTTTGGAAATTTATATTCATTAAATAAAAGTTAAAAAAATATACTCTGCAGTCTATGTGTTAAGGCTACAAAGGATATAAGAAGAGCTCAATCAGTTATGAAAAAAATACAGTCTTAATTTGCCTACTTTTATTGGGATGAATATTCCTACCAAATATCATTAACTCAGATAGATAAAGGTGTTAAACAGGTATAATATATTTGCAAGACATTCACATATTACTTGGCCTAATACTCATTGTTTTTGGTACCCTAATCCACTGTTGGTAAGAATGTAAACTGGTGCAGCCACTGTGGAAGACAGTATGGAGATACCTCGGGAATCTGAGTATAGACCTGCTGTATGACCCAGCCATCCCACTCCTGGGAATTCACCCAAGGGAAAGGCAATCAGCATATGAAAGAGTTATCTGTACCTCCATGTTGATTGTAGCTCAATTCACAATAGCTAAAAAATGGAATCAACCCAGATGTCTGTCAATTGATGACTGGATAAAGAAATTATGGTATATGTACACTATGGAATACTACTAGGCGGTTAAAAAAAAATTCCTGTCTTTTGGAACAAAATGGATGCAACTGGAAATCATTATATTTAGTGAAATAAGCCAGTCCTCAAAAGACAAATACCATCTGTTTTCCCTGATCTGTGGTAATTAATAGAGTATCTAAGAGTCTCTAAAAGTTAATGTAAGAGTGAAATTGATATTTGGAGATTCGATGACTGTTTACAGCCCTTGTCTTTACTGCTGAGGAATAGTGTTTTTTTTTCTTAATACTATTTGATGAATCCTTTACTTAGTGTGGGGTTAATCTTATGAGTATAAAGTAAACTGAAAATAGATCTTTGTAAAAATTAAGAGTGGAAATAGGAGAGGGAGAAGAAAGAAGGGTGAGAGTGTGGGCGGGTGGGAGGGAGGGTAGGGTGGAAAGTATCACTATGTTCCTGAATCTGTATATAGGAAATACCTGAAATTTGTATACTTTAAATAAAATTATAAAGAAAAAGAAAGGGATGTGAGATGAAATAGGAGTCTTCACAATGTACCTTGTGATGGTTTTGATAACTGTACCTTATGATTTTAATAACCTATTCAAAACAAAAAGTAAAACTTAAATATAAAAAGAAAAAAAACCCAATGCAGATCAAAAATAAATAGAACTTTATTTACAAAAAAGGAACAGGACTTTTTTAAATGAACACCACTTAAAACCATAGTAACGATATATATTTATACATGATCTAGTGATGAAATATATCACACACCTGCTTTTACCAGTTAGATAACATTCTCAGCAAATTCTTCTAGCCTCAGGTGTCACAGTGATGTGGAACTGTAGTTCAGACACGGCATATGACACTGAGTGTCAACAGCCTTCTAGAACTTTCTTACTTAAGTCACTAATATTTTTTGTCTTTTGTCTTTTCTTGTGCCAGAAGTCTGTTATGTGTTAAGTTCAGACTGTTTAGCGCAAGAACTATAATCAGTGGTAGGGACAAGAGTTTCCAAAGATAAACATGCTATTAACCAAGAGAAGCTGTGATAATGAAAGCTGTTAAGTATGTACTTAATAGATCTACAGGATCTTAAAAATGACTATAATGGCTGCCATTTTCATTGTCACTTGCATTTGAACAAGTTTCTAATGAAGAAAAGATCCCCACTATGGAGACACAGAGAAAAGCAAAGTGAAAAAGAAACATTTTTCCCCTAACCCCCCCCCCCCAAAAAAAAAACCTGTCATTTCACACGTGGGAGAAAAAAATCTGTTTGCCTACTTTCTTTTTGGGGAAACTGGGGGTAACTAGGATGCACATAATAGCAGAGGGTTGAATGCATATATAAGAAGTAACATTTTTTAAAAATATATTTGAGAGAGTGACAGAGAGAGGGAGAAACAGAGAAAGAGATCTTCCATCCGTTGGTTCACTGCCCAAATGGTTGCAACAGCAGGGGCTGGGTCAGGATGCAGCTAGGAGCCTGGAATTCCATCTGGGTCTCCCAGGTGGGCGGCAGGGGCCCAAGCACTTGGGCCGTCTTCCACTGTCTTCCCAGGTGCATTAGCGGGGAGCTAGATTGAAAGTGGAGTAGTAGGGATGCAAACCAGTGCTCCCATGGGATGCCAGTGTTGCAGGCAGCAGCTTAACCTGCCATGCCACAATGCCAGCCACAAGAAGCAACATTTTCAAGAATCAAGATGCACTGGAATTTCAAAATTGTTTTAGGATATTATTTCATATCAATGCCATTAAGATACAGTATTAATTTATATTTTATATGTTTTATACAATATCTGGGGAAATAGCATGGTATAATGTAATGGACATTTATGAAATAATTTATATATATTGCGCACCTACCACGTGTTAGAGGCTTTCTAGATGGTAGATGGAGGTGAACCAAGAGCTGAAAATTCCTAGCCTTATGAAGCTTTTATTTTATGGGGTAGACAGATAATAAATAAATAAAATGCAAGTTTGCCTTATGGTGATAAACGCATAAAGGAAAATAAGGCAGGGAAAAGGGATGGGGAATAGAGGTGGCAGGAGGCATTTCTTCTTCTGCATTCTACATTATTTATTAATATTCATCTGAAAGGTGGGGAGGGAGAAGAGAAGGGAGGGAGGAGGGAAGGGCAAGGACGACGGTGAGGGCGAGGGAGAGACAGATCTTCCATCTACTGGTTCACTCCCCCAAATGCCCACAACAGTTGGGGTTGGGCCTGCTCAAACCCAGGAGCCCAGAACTCAATTGTATCCACCATATGGGTGGTAGGGACCCAATTGCTTGAGATATCATATGCTGCCTTCCAAGGTGTGCATTAGCAAGAAGCTGTATTGGAAGCACAGTAGCCAGGACTTGAACCAGGCACTGCAATATGGGATGCAGGTGTCCCAGGCAGTGTCCCGACCATTGCACCAAATGCCTGCTCCCCATATTTTAGAGTTTCAGGGAAGGTCTTCCTAAGAAGCTGATATCTAAGCAAAGTGCTGAAGACAGTGAGGGGACAAGGGAACAAGTCACAAAGCTACCAGGGGCAAAAGTGTTCCAGGGAAAGGGCATGAGGATACAAAGGTGTTGAGGCAGAAATGTGCCTGCAGTCTGAAGAACAGCAACAAGGCCAATATGATGGGAACAGAGTGAAAGAAGGGACAACAGGAAGGGCTGAAATCAGAGAGGTACCAGGAAGTCAAACTGTATAGCAGATTAAGAAAGAATCCCTCAGGGGAGAGGCCTGGATGCAGAAGTCATCCCTGTAGAGATGGCATTTAAAGTCAATAAAACTAGATGATGTCTCCAGGGGCATGCACACAGACAGTGAAAAAGAGGAGGGGCAAGGTGCTCCAATATGAAGAGGCGAGTGGGAGGAGATGAGGAAGAATTAGCAAGATCTGAAAAGGAGCAGCCGGAAACATGGAAGGGAAGCCAAGAGAAGAAGAGTGTTTCAGGAGCATGGATGTCAAATGTTGCTGGAAGGCCAAGGCCAAGGTCTGGTATTTGACCACTGGCCTTAGTGAGGTGAAAGTCAGTAGTGACTTGACAGGAATGATTTTGGTGGATTTAGTAGGGTTGCAAACCTGACTAGCACAGGTTCTGGAGAAAGTGAGAAGTGTGTGTATGTGTATATAATAAAAACAAACTTACTGCATGCTAGATTCAACACAGAGAGAAAACTGATGATAGGGTAAAGGGGAGAGCTGTTCGAACAATGTTGCTAAAGAAGCAAAGGGGACAGGACCTAGTACACAAATGAAAGGGTAGTACCAGGCTGAATTAAAACCTGCCATCGACAACTTGGATGACCTGGAACAAGCCTCTTTTTTTTTTTTCTTTTTTAAAAAGATTTATTTATTTGTTTGAAAGGCAGAGTTACAGACAGTGGGGTGGGGGAGAGAAAGAGGAGAAGGAGAGGGAGAGGGAGAGGGAAGGGGAGAGAGAGGGAGGGAGGGAGATAGAGAGAATATGAATGAATATATTTCATTAACTGGTTTACTCCCAGGGACCCAATCACTCAGGCCATCTTCTGCTGCCTTCCCAGGCTCATTAGCAGGGAGCTGGATCAGAAGTAGAGCAGCTGGTACTCAACCAGTGCCCATATGGCATGTGGGCATTGCAGACAGTAGCCTAACCTGCTACATCACAATGCTGGCTCCTGGGCAAGACTCTTAATCTCTCTGAGCATTAATTTTCCTACCTGTAAAAGGAGAATTTCCTGAAACTTATGAACCACACAATGCCTTAATCAAACTACTGCTTCATTGACATCCCAAGCTATAATTTTCCTTAATATTCACTGGCAAGATGAGACATAGAAAGAATTTTTAAATCTTTTTTCCAGGACAATTAATTCATATCTAGTATCTATACTAAAATACCCAAATACTGTAAAGTACAGTCATACCCAAAATAGACAATTAATTTGTTGGTCAGGTTCCATAATTTTGGAACACATGTTGGCAGAGAACAAGTACACCTTCTTCCCTGATATATTCTGGCTTAATCTGCTTTTGTACCCTTCTGTCTGATCAATGCCACTCAAATGGCATAACCTATCCTCTGCTCAGATGTTTGCAGATGACATGCCAGCATGACAAGCAAGATGAACCAAAGTAATGCAAAGTGCTCAGAAAAAGAAAAGGACCACCCTACAGAGCACCACACTCCTGTCACTGGAGTGTGCAGAGTCTGGATGGTGACCTGTGTGCCCATGTACCTTAAGCCATGGGTGATTCAGTGCTTCATAAACAGTGATCCTCTCAGCTGGGTCCAGCATCAGCATGCGACGTACTAGATCTTTGGCACTTTCAGAGATATGGCTCCACTGCCTTGGATTCATCTGAGGAGGAGGAAAAGAAAATTTCATTGTTATCATCAGTGAGATGTCAATACTCACTATTATTCAATAGTCCCTATAGTGCTTCAATGTGAATCAAACTCTCAAAGAACAGAAGTCTGATCCTAAAGGTCTGAATTCTAAGGGAAGAAAGGGACAAATGTAATTCTTTTGTTGTTGTTCATTATATGAGAATTTGCATCAGTAAATATCCCATATATATATATATATTCTTGCTGTTTTATAAGTTACAACATTTTCAATAATTGAAGCATAGAGTACTCATGATTCTAGCTTCTATCTTTAGATCTTCAGCTAAAGAGATTAGAATACTTTCATTCAGGAAGGACTAAAATAAAAAAAAATTTTAAAAATCTACTCTGTCCCTTTATCACTCTGCCTTTCAAACAAAGAAATCTTTTAAAAAATTAAAAATTTCAAGGCAACATTTTTAAAATGTGTTTTTGGGAATTGTGATTAGCAGCAATTGTGAAGCTATGTGAAGTTATCAATACACCCCAAATGGTTTTAATGGCCAGCGCTGGGCAGGGCAGAAGCCAGGAGCCAGGAGCTTCATCTGAACAAGTAATTTGCATATTGCCTTCAGTGAAGTTACTTTTTGCCTCTCTTATAGGGATAAGACAACCAAGCCATTATGGTAAAGTGACTAAAATCAAACAAAAAGAATTATGAGTTACTCAAAAGGCATAGGACTTGAGGAAAAAGGTTGTGGATCTGTGAGAAAAGTGCAAGAAGTCTCCTGGTAAAAGGGATATGTCTGAGACCAGGTATGAAAAACATTCAGTTTCTAAGTTTGGAGCTGGGAAGGCAAGTAGGGACAGGAAGCAGAGATGGGGTGCGGAATTATTCCCTATTCAGCATCAGGAAGCTGACTGGGTGAGCTTATGTGAGCTACCTAGGGACAGCTCTTAAAATTGGAAGGTGTTGTTTTTCTAACAGACAGAATTCCAAAAGGCAGTCTCTTCTGCATCTCACACCCCATTAATATAAATGCCATGAGACTGTTTAAATATTGGCATCCTATTGAAATTGTGTTCAATTTACCAGTTTCAATGAAAGAGGTGACTGATCAACAGGGCACGGCCATGTTCTGTCTTCCCCATCCTGGAGCTGATGTGCTCTTTAAAGTCTAAATGATTTTTCCTTGGGATAGGGGTTGAGAAACCATCTCAACTGAATAAAAGTTGAGCAGGAAATTCCTTCACTCTTTTTATGAGGGAACCCTTCAGGTTCAGCGGTTAAGATAAGTTTGGGAGATGAGTCTATAGGGGAAGCAAAATAGGGCTATAAAACAATCTCACTTATTTCAATATCAAAGTCATAGGAGCTTAGAATTCTCTGTGTAGATACCAACTGGCTATCTGTCACAATGTAACATAGCTGAAAAAAATGTTTTTGTACTTTGTAAAAACATTAACTTAGGCCAAATGTTAGCATACATTCCAGTGAAATAGTATTCTCTGACATCTACCTTCCCATATCAAGTAAGCTAGCAAATGAGAATCCAAAGTCCAATTAAAATTACTTAAAATCAGCCGCAATCTATAAATTCTGACAATGTAAATGTACTATATTTATTTTATTTTTTTCAGACTTTGAGCAATTTACTTTTCAAATATGACACCTATACCACTTCACAAAATATTTATGAAATGTTATATAAAAACATTGTAAATGAATTAAGGAGAGTATACTCTTTTCTGAGAGACTCTGATAAGTCTTATGGGAATATTCTACTCTGTATAAATGTGTTATGATTAATAGGTTTCATCAAATTTTTCTTGAAAATACCCATCTAGATCAAGGGTTTTGGTTAGGAGTTCTTCTGTGAATAATTCCAGAATAATGAAATGATTGTGAGCTCTGTTTTAAAAGAATCTAGGTGTGGGTATTCAATCTAGTAATTAATATGCTCATATCCCACACTGGAGTACCTGGGTTTGATACATGAGTCTGGCTCCTGACTCCAGCTTCCTGCTATTGCAGACCCTGGGAGCCAGGGTGATGGGTCAAGTAATTGGGTTCCTGCCATCCACATGGGAGACATGGATTGCGTTCCGGACTCCTGTTTCCCACATCAGAGCACCTAGGTTCCGTATCCAGCTTTGGCTCTTGACTCTAGCTAGCTTCCTGCTAATGAAGACCCTGGGAGGCAGCTGGTGATACCTCAAGTAATTGGGTTCCTGCCACCAACGTGGGAGACCTGGACTGAGTTCCTGGCTGCCAGCTTTAGCTTCAGCCAGGGACCATTGGAAGCTTTTGGGGTTTTGGGGGAATGAACCAGTGGATGAGAGCTTTCTCTGTCTTATCTCTTTCTCTCCCTCAAATAAACAGTCCATGTTTCTTACAGAGAAACAAAAATAACAATTCAATGTTTTAAAAATAGACAAAATCAAACACCAGACGCTGTTGGAATGAAGCACATTGCCTTGGAAACCAGGAAGTTAGCAACTGAACAAACACAAAAGAAGAATTCTATTATTAGCAAATGCTTATAACTCAGAAAGGCAGGTGGGAGATTTTATTATATGGTACCTACGTCAGAACTTGCTGTGAGGATTAAATGAGTTAATATAATTAAAGTGTTTAAAGCAGTTCCTGGAACATAAGTAAGTGCTAGATCTGAGTGAGCTATCATTATTGCTACCAGGCTCATTTGCTGATTTCATTACTAATTGTGTTTCTTTTCATATACAAGTATGAAAAAAACTTCAAAAAGTTCATGGAAAATGTGTATTACGAAAAAAAAGATGGATTTAAAAATGTTCTGTACCAAAATAAGCTTATCTTTTAATTCCATTTTCCGGGAACTTTTTGAAGTACCTTGTATCTGATTTCACTTGGCAAAATCCAACCAGAAGGCCATGGTTATGCATTCCTGATAGTCACTCACAATTTCCAGGGATTGATGGGGGATGGCTACCTACAAGTATTTCCTGAGGCATTTAATTACCTTGCAAGTGTTGACTTTATTCCCAGTGGCCAATTCACTCTAAGTGAAGCAGAAGATCCTCTACTTAAAACAACTCTGAAAACAGAGTTTTGGCATATGCTATGTCTTTTCTTATTTTATTTCAGTTTTTGAATTTATTTGAGAGAAAAAGAGGGAGAGAGGAAGGAAGGGAGAAAGAGGGGGAGGGTGAGAGAGAGAGATCTCATCTACTGGTTCACTACCCAAATGCCCACAACTTTGGGAGGTGGGACCTGGGAACTCAACCCAGGTCTCATGTGGGCAGCAGCGACCCAACTACCTGGGCCAGTAATGCTGACTCCCAGGGTCCACATTAGCAGGAAGCTGAAAACAGGAGTTGGAGCCGGGTATTGAACTTAAGTACTCTTGGTGTGGGACACGGGTGTCATAAACAACGGCTTAACTGCTAGACCAAACACCCACCACTGGCATATACTGTAAATTGAATAAAATAACAGACAAATTTATATGCACTTAAAAGCTGATGGTGTGCAAGGCAAACAAAGGAACAAAAGTATATATCATTTTCATCTCCACAAGCTTCAGTTATGGCTTAAGAGGAAAAGGCTGCAACTCTGAAACTACTTTACCTTTCTTTTTTTTTTTTCAAGTCCCTTATAAGATTCTAATATGGAAAAGAAAACTTTAGGGGCCTCCTAGTTTTGGGGTCTTAGTGTTAGACAAACGTGTTTGGTTTTGTGTTGTCAGGCATGGCTAAAAATGAAACAGTGATTCTGCTGAATAGAAAGTACACGTTTCAGTAATAGTGGGAGTGCAAAGAATTCCCCAACATAGACTGCCTCTCTCTGATATGTAGCACACATGTGCCCCTCCATGCTTCCCATGTCTCACTGTGTGTATTGGCACAGGGCAAAACTTCCAAGAGCTGGGGCAGTGAAATCAACTTTTGGCTTATCTGTTTCCAAGAAATAAGGTCCTTCTGAAACAACCATTCACAATGGCAGTAGTTGACTTAAAATTTTTTAAATAAAAATAATTTATTAATCACAAGTCTGTGACAATACATGAGATTTCTAACCCACAGCAGCCAAAGAACATGAATGCTTGTCATATCCAAAGGGTTCTAAATTGTATTATGAAATGCAGTTTAATACCGACATTTCAGTTTATCCTGAAATGTAAATGAAAAGGTTTTTGGCTGTGCTGGCATTCATTTTTTTTAAAAAAGTATTTATTTATTTATTTATTTATTTATGTACTGGAAAGGCAGAGTGACACAGAGAAAATGATCTTCCATGCACTGGTCACTCCTCAGGTATAGGCCAGAGGGAAGAAGCTAGGAGCCAAGAATTCCATCTTGGTCTCCCACATGGGTGGCAGGGGCCCAAGTACTTGGGCCATTATCTGCTGCCTTCCAGGTACATTAGCAGGAAGCTGGATCGGAAGTAGAGTAGCTAGGACTTGAACTAGGCATGCCAATATGGAATGCTGCTGTCGCAAGCAGTGGCTTCACTTGCTATACCACAACACTGGCCCTCGGTATACATTTACATTTAAGATAAAGAATGACAAAAGTCACTTGGGGGATATTTCCATTTTAACTCTACAAATTAAGCAAAGAGCTTTAAAATTACACACAGAAGGGTCACAGACATGTTCTCCTGGATGATCGTTAACTCATAGTAATTCAGAGATTTACCTGAGACCTGCATTGCTTAACAAGGCTACCAGATCAGTGATGTGAGTAAGGATCCTTTCTCTGACTGGCTAAGTAGGGGCTGTTCATCAGTGAGTAAAGACAGTAACTTCAAAAACTATTTTTCAGGACAATGGAAAAAGGAGACATTCAGAACACATTACCTTGTATTTTCCTTTGATGATGCCTTCAAACAATCTTTCCTTGGTTCCGTAGAAAGGCAAACAACCACTGAGCAGGATAAAGAGGATCACGCCACACCCCCAGACATCTACAGGCTTTCCATAAGGCTCTCTTTTGACCACTTCGGGGGCCATAAAATGAGGTGTTCCGACACGTCCTGTGTTTAAGACAACAAAACGTTAAGGAAAAATGTTTACCTAAATTAGGGTTTCATCTTGAACGCTGGAAACAACAGAATAATCACAAACAGAATGAAAAGTTTCCCAATATACATATTCTCTCATATCACCCCTCCCCATCGAATGAAGAAAACAGAAGGAATAATAATACTAAGTATCTAATCAGCTCTTGAAAAACATTGAGCCCAAGACAGGACACTGGTACTCCCTACTGAATTCTGTATGCTACATAGCATTACTTGCGTACTTCTTGCTTTGTATAGAAGGTTCAATTTTCTCATTTGGAGCAGAGGCAGGTGGAAGGGGCAGCAGGCAGACTGCTGCTCACGAAGGAGTTGAGAGGCCCACCCTGGGCAGAGGCCAAGGCAAAGAGGGGAGGAGGCAGAAATGAGGAAAAAAAATCTGTACAAAAGATTACTTGAATGCCAAATGGAAATTCCCCAGTGAAACCTAATGCTGAGAACTTTTACCTGGAATAGGAATTTGAACTTGAAATCCTTCTTAGCTGATTTTATGAGCTGACTATAGCCATGTAGCCATAAACAATGGTTAATAATATATAGTTATAATAAGAATTTTTACCTTCCTCCCAATGATGACATTTGAAGATAATGGAACAAATATATCACATAAACCAAAGCAAAATCATGAAGCCCACCCTTATTCAATCCTCTCTGACCTTCATCTTCTCCCCCCGACCCCCTTCCTTTCTGGAGGGAATCTGTTATTAGTTGCTTGGGTACCAGTAACCATCTTTAACTCAGGGGCACAGAAGGAGTCTTTTCGTCTACTGTGACACTAAGGACCTGTACCCCATAGGGAAATTATGCAACAGGCCACTGCCTTGGCAGCTCTTCTAGGTGCACGCAAGCCCACTCTGTTCCTCCTCGGTCCTGTTTCCATTGTGCCAAGTCCAAGATAATTTTTACTTTGAAGATTGCCCAATACTTTATCTAGAGTTCAAAACTGTGGTTTGGCGTTTAAAAAGATCTGAGACCTCCTGGTTCCGCTAGAGACAACCTATCACCACGTCCTGTTACTGGTTATGCAATTCAGCAATGGAGGAGGAACCAGCAGCTCTTAGCTTCTGAATCAGGGTTAGACTTCTACAGCAGGTCATTAGTTTACCTTCTTCCTCCACCATCATAGAAGAGATTAAGTTCAAGGTTCTGACAGTGAAAGTATTTTCATTTAAAATGTACAAAAAGATCAATGAAAACTGTACTAGTTAGAAGCCTATACATTTTGTTAATTTCTGTATTGGTCCATTTTACTTCCTCAAATAACACAGAAAAGCTGAAGTGCTGGGAGCTAAGCCTCCTACTTCATTAGCAGCCTGACAAGGGAGGGCCACTGGAGAATGAGCCTTGTTCCAACCAACGGGAGCTGGTAGAAGTCGGGAAAAGCAGAGCAAGAGTTCAGGAACTGAGAGCAGGGCACCAGTCAGTTGCCTGCTAACGTTTGGATGATGCTTTGAAACTCAACTTGACTCCTACCACTTCCCCCACAAGAAAGGACCATATGACTCAAAATGGGGGCGTTCCTCTGGGAATAGTCACAGTCACCGTGTGGCCAGTCCTGGCCATCCTGATGAGGTTCTCTCCATTTATCTGGCTTGAAGACTAACCAATTCTACAGAATTAGTGTTCATTTTTGGGGAAAAGGCACATCTCTGGGTAAAAGAATTTGCTCCTAGGTGGCAGGAGGAAAGACCATAGTAGAAGGAATACACAGGAAGGGTCTTTTCATTTTCCATACATTGGTAGAATGTGAAAAGGACTAGAGTTAATCTTAACTCTACACCAATTTCCCCAAATTCTGTGTTTTTACTATAACTATTTTTTCTTCTTTGTGACCACTTGACTTTTATGACTTTGACAACAAAATTCTAAGAACAGGAAACCAGTTACCAAACCAGATTAAATGTCACTGCTTTTAAGATAATTTCAGATATATATTTAAATATTTCCATGTCATATTTTGATAATATAATAAAAATCTTCCTAGAAACTTAGGGAGGGAATTGTTCTGAATAGCTACATTTTTAGTAATTCAAGATTTGAATCTATATGCACTTAATAATCTTATTTAATAATTTTATACGGCAATCTTTCTGCAATGCCTTGACTTCTGTTACACAGGATGCTGTATGTAATTTAATTTTCCTGATGACTCAGAGTTGTCATTGTGGATCTCAATTAAAGAGCTGTGCTATAGAACACAAAGCACCCTCAGGAACTTCAGAAGGCTTGATTTTGGCTAAAAGGCTGTGTTTCCAAGTTTTGATGTCTGCTCAATTTGTTTTTCCTGACAAGCTTTCATTTTTTATCTTTCACTAAGCTTACTCCAGTCCTGGCTTCACCTAACTTATTGTTTATAATCCTCTATTAACTGGAAACTAACTAGCAACCATAGGTATTCATTTAATAGTAATTTTCTAAGTGCTTACAAGGCCCTAGATACTGTAGTGGGTACTGGGAGACACGGAGGGATAATCTGCGGTCTCCTTTGCCTTCAGTCTTTAATATGATTAAAAGTTCCTGCATCAAATGCTACATGGGATTATGTAGCCCAAACTGTTATGGTGCAGATCAACCTGACTTTTAAGACGAGACTATTGTTGGCTTACACTTCAAGAAGTGTAGGTTTTAACCAGATAAATGACAAAAGGCATTCGAATCAGAGGGAACATCAGGGGCAAGGTATGAAGGAACATGAACCTACACAACTTTATGAAAAGTAGTAGTAGGTCAGCCTCAGAGAGCGTCTTTAGATACCCAATTGAAAGGGCCATGAATAGGTTTTAAGTGTAAGAATGTCTCTGCTGCTATTTTTAATTATTTTCTAGGTTCCTAGCTTTATTTTGGATAAGAGTTACCCAAACAGTCAAGCTTCAGGTAGGGGAAACAAATATATTTAAATGGCTTTTACTATATGGAGATAATTTCTTTCTATTTGGAGGACTGAGTGATCAAAGCTTCCCAGTGACAGAAAAATGGCTTTCTGTCTTGAAGTTGATAAATATTAGCAAAATTTCAAAAGCATATTATATAACAGAAGAGATTTTTCTAACAGAAATCTTTTATTCCTTATCTACTCGTATTTTTAAAAACATTGTAACATTTAGTTATTTCAAGAATATAACTAAAAGTATGTTAAGAAATGATACTATTTTGATCATCAGAAAGTATTTTAATTCTAGAAGCCTGGAGAAAAATAAATTTCTAATAACTGAGATACTGGGGATTAAAAAATAGCTAAAATATACAATTTAGGGGGAGAGTTCATGGACATCAGGAAAATAGATTAACATGAAGAAAATGTCCTGGTAAATCTCATGAATCTATTTTTCCTTCTTAAATCAAGATGCCAAATCTAATAGGAAGTCTATGACATTTTAAATACTAATAGGATACAGATACAGAGCAACACAAACAAAATTATTCTGCATGGCCAGCATAAGCCATAAGAAGAATTCAATCCATTCCACTCTACTCCACTCCATTTCATTCCACCTCACCAAATTAACGTTGAAAATGAATCCGTCACAAATTAATCATCATCACTGGGTAGTCTGAAGACAAGGAGTGACCTGTACTAATACTGGAGCTGAAATAATCAGTTTAACAGCAACATTTGCTTTAAAAAACTGGATTTTTAGTTGATTGTAAGATGAATATGAGCCAATAGTATCATAAAGTTGTCCAAAGAGGTCAGGCAATCTGGGGAGCCTGGTAGGAATGTAAGACCCAGATTATAGAGAAGTAATAGCTCCACGCTATTGTGCACCAGACTAATTGCACCTGCAGTTATGGTGTTGCATCTAGTCCTGTACTTAGTGGAATAGTGAAGGGACTCTGAAGCAGTTTATATGAGGAACAGCTACATTAATCTAGGGAAGTTAACTTGGATAAGACATAGGGGGACATGGTTGCTGTATTCAAACATTTGAATGGCTGACATCTGGGAGGATGAAAATTGTTCACAATGGCTTCAAAAGTCAGAATTTGGACTACTGTGTAGAACTTATAGAAAGATATATTTTTGTTCAATGCAAGGACAGACTTTTCAATTCTTAAGGAATTTTCAAAAAATTAAATGAACTGTCCTGCTACATAGTGAATTCTTTGCCAGCTAAGGAATTAAACCAGAGCTCAACCTTTTGTTGGGAATATTATGCGAGAATTCAATTATTAGTTCAAGACTGGAGAAGTTATGGCACTTTGGAATCCTGAGATTCACTGAGTCCATGATTAACGTACGCTTCGCTACCTGACTGATCCTTTGGTCAGTCTTTCAATTATGAAACGAAATTTTGAATTAGGGAGAAAAAAAATCAGCATTCTTTGAAATTATATTCAACCTGCAGTACTGTATATTATTGGAAATGACTAGCTGGAAAAGAACATGAAACTAGGAGACAATTTAAATAGGATTCAAGTTTAGAGAGTAATATGGTGAATAAATGATATGACAAATACAAATGTGAGCTCTGGGCCCACATTTCAGAAGATGTCCTATACTATTGCTGCTTGATGTTTTAGCTACAATGAATTAGGGTGAATGAATTATCCTGTGTAACAGGTTATGATTTTGGTATTTGTCATCTATCAGTTATTGAATTTAGCATAAGCATTCTTGAAACAAGCAGGTTTTATAAGGTTCCGTTGATATTTTTCATGTATTTTCTTTTTGTGAAGGCTGGCGGTACATGGAGATGCAAAAGAGAAAGGATTGACTAGAAGACTGATTGTATGAAGAGTGGAGAGCTAAGAAATTTGCAAAACTAAGGAACAGAATCAAACACTGGGCAGCATTCTGAGCCAGAGTCTACTGGAAGGAATAAATTACAAACAAAATATTTGAATCTGTCATTAGCATCCACCTCTGTTCACTGGTGAAGAAAGTTCCTAAGTTTTCTTCTGGAATGGGGATTTTCAAATTATGTTTTCCTTGGCTAGTAATAAAAGCCATCCACATTCACATGTGCTTGCTCTTTGCAAATACACAAATTGATGGCTTTAGCAGAATTCTTTGATAGGGGAAAAAAGGAAAACGGTATCTAATTAAAAATTAGCCACAGACGTAAACTTGATGAAAGTGCTTTAGATTTGACTTCGTTCAGCCAGTTCAAATGTAGAAGCCTCTACGCCCTCAAACAACACGCTGAAACACAGTTTCAATCTCTTTATGCAGGGCCTCTTCTCTGTTAAGTGCTGGGGATACAAAGAGTAAAACGGCAGTCTGTTCTTAAAGGACTACAATTCTCACTATGACTACAGAGTTATTAAATTCATAACTATCTGATGTGGTAACTAATAGAGTACCAAAAATGTAATGTATAGGAGTGAATTGAGAGATTCACTGATTATTCGATGATTATTTTCAGCCCTTGTCTCTACTGTTGAGGAACAGTGGTGTTTTTTTTTTTTGTTGTTGTTCTTACTATTTGTTGAACTCTTTACTTAGTGTAGGGTTAATTTTATGAGTATAAAGTAAACTGAAAGTAGATCATTGTAAAAATTAAGAGAGGGAATAGGAGAGGAAGGCGGAAGAAGGATGGGAGCGTGGGCAGGAGGGAGGGAAGAGTGGGAAGTAGCACTATGTTCTTAAACCTGTATATATGAATTACTGGAAATCTGGTTACTGTAAATTAAAAAAAATCTAAAAAAAAAAACCCCACAAAACCAAAACTATATGATGGTGCTTCTTTGGGAGTAGGGTGGGGGTACAAAATACAGAGATTGGGCCAATATTTACTTTGAAAGTTTTACAGCAGCCTGCAAGTGACCAGGTTGTAAAGGAATATTTTTAAAAAGTGGTCTTACCTCCAGCTACAAGTCCAGACTCTCCTAGTTGAATAGCTACCCCAAAGCCCCCGAGTTTGACAGGTGCTGAGTTTTCCTTTGAGGCGAGAAGAACACAGTGGGGCTGAAAAGAAGAACAGACGAACAAAGACAAATCCAAAGATAAGGGCTGAATAATATGACAACATAGAAACACTTTTTAAAACTTCTGAATCATTTTAGATGCTTGAATAATTTGTCCTATTTCCAGTTTTGGATTATTCCCCTAAAGACTTACCTGTTCTATTCAATACTTTTCAGGAATTATTTGCTTCCAAGATTAGAGTATCATGCTAATAATTACTCAGCATGGATATTCAAGAAACACAGACATATTTTCTGCTCTTTTTAAAAAATATCTTTTTTAGTTATTTATTTGAAAGGTGGAGACAGACAGAGAAGTAGATAGACAGATCAATTACCTACATGCTGGCTCACTTTCCAATATCTACAATACCTACAGTTGGGTCTGAGCAAAGCCAAGAGCTGAGAACTCAATTCAGGTTTCCCCCATAGGTGGCAGGGACCCAACTACTTGAGCCATTCAACCCCTACTGTCTCCCAGGATGAACATTAGGAGGAAGCAGAGCTGGGACTTGAACCAGTCATAGTTAAGTGACTGCCCCCATAGTTAAGTGACTGCCCCCATTTTCTGCCTTTAGATGCAACATTTTCTTCCTTTGACTAACAGTCTAGATTTGTTTAAGGAAACATAGATTTTACACTTCCCACCAAAATGTTTCTTGAAATCTATGTCTTTATGCTCAAACCACTATAACTTGGCCTGTAGGGAATGCTGAAGGCACTTTATTTTGTCCACCCTCCCCATCCCCTTCCTGTCTTTATTCATTCCACCACACATAAGTCAGAGGAATACCAAAAGGATGGGTCAGACTTCATGACTCCTAAGAAAATTTTTAAAAATGTTTATTTATTTTCATCTATGAGAGGGAAGGAGGGAGGGAGGGGTGAGGAGGGAGGGGGAGGGGGAGGGGAAAGGGGAGGGGGAGAGAGAGAGGAATGAGAATGAATTAGCTTCCATCTGCTGTTTCATTTCCCAAATGCCTTCAACAGGCAGGGCTGAGCCAGGCTGAGGCCAGGAACCATTCAAGTCTCCGAGGTGGGTGGTAGGGGCCCAAGCAGTTAATCCATTATCTGTTGCCTCTGAGGCAGTGAAATTGACATTTTGAGTTTTGATGACTGTTTACAGCCCTTGTCTTTCCTGTTGAGGAACAGTGTTCTTTTCCTTCATACTATTTGTTGAATCCTTAGTGTAGGGTTAATCTTATGAGTATAATGTAAACTGATAACAGATACTTGTAAAAATTAAGAGTGAGAATAGGAGAGGGAGGAGGAAGAAGTGTTGGAGCATGGGCGGGAAATATTATGTTCCTAAATCTGTATATATGAAATATATGAAACGTGTACACTTAAATGAAATTTTTTAAAAATGGCAGAAAAAACAACAAAAAAACAAATTTATGCAGTTGTCATCAGAGTGTGGAGTCAGTCATTCTGAAAAAAATCGTCATGTGAGACACGTCATAAAATTGGAACTTAAGATAGAAAATAAAGAAACCCACAAATACAAATTAATAGAACGTAAAGTCAGGTAGTGTTAAGTGTTATGACATAACATGGTGGTAAGAAGGTGATGTTGCAGGGCTGGAGCTAGGGCATTGCAACTTAGTTGGTGGGGGAGGTTAGAGACCTCGGTAATGGGGAAATGCATAAACAGAGACCAGAATGGAGTGAAAGAGCAGGCCGTGCGGAGGTAAAATCCCAGCTGGGGAGGACAGTGATGCAGAGACCAGAAGCTTGGGGAGGGCTGGTACGTCTGCAGAGTAGGAAGGAAGTCAGTGTGTCTGAGTCTGAGTCTGAGTCTGAGCAGGGGACAGGGTAGTGGGAAACATGACAGGAGAGCTGACCAAAGGCTCTATGCCATGGTCAAAACTGCATCTTACGCTGTGCGAGGTGAGAAACTACTAGAAAGTTTTGAGCAAGGGAGCACTGTAATCAACATTCAGTTTTGAAAGGATCAGTCTGGCTCCTTTGTGGAGAAGAGATTGTGGGAGCAAAGAGTGCAAAGCAAGGAGACCAGCTAGGAGGCTGCTTGAGAAGATGGTGACTTGGACTAGAGGTATAGAAGCAAAGGTGACAAGACCCGGTCAAATTCAGTTGTTTTTTTTTTTTTTTTAATTTGACAGGTAGAGATATAGATAATGAAAGAGAGAGAGAGAGAGAAAGGTCTTCCATCCGCTGGTTCACCCCGCAAATGGCTGCTGCGGCCGGCGCGCTGCGCCGATCCGAAGCCAAGAGCTGGGTGCTTCCTCCTGGTCTCCCATGTGGGTGCAGGGCCCAAGCACTTGGGCCATCCTCCACTGCCCTCCCGGGCCACAGCAGAGAGCTGGCCTGGAAGAGGGGCAACCGGAACAGAATCCGGCGCCCATATGGGATGCCGGCGCCGTAGGCAGAGGATTAACCAAGTGAGCCACAGCGCCAGCCCCCAGCTTATGTTCTAAATATGGGTGTGGGAGAAGGACAGCAGGTTTCTGTTCTAAGCAATTGAGTGAAAAAGAAGATACTATTTCACGAAATGGGGAATACTGGGGAAGGAGTTTTTAAAGGGGGATCAAGAATTTGATTTCATACTTACTGAATGTGAGATATTACAAGATGGGTGGAAGAGATGCTGGGATTAGATATATAAATCCAGGAATCAACAGCATATAGATGGCATTTGTAGCTAAGGTAATGAATGAAATTGTTTAGGGAATGATTAGTGATAGTGAAGAGGTCGGAGGACTGAGCCCTGGTGTATACCAATATTTGAGTTCAAATGATGAGAACGATCTAGCAAAGGAAATAGAATGCCTAGACACTGGAGTAGGAGGAAAACCAGAATTTGATGCCCTGAAGTCAAGTGAAGAAATGTTCTATCAAGAAGGAACAATTAATAGTGTAAGGTCACTAAGGGTGAGAACTGAGACTTTATCATTAGGTTTGACAACTTGGCGGTAAGAGTGGTTTTGGTGGCACGATGGAGATAATAATCTCCATTGGACCAGGTTCAGGAGAAAATGGTAAGAAATGATATGGAGATAATCAACATAGATACATTTCAGAATTTTGTACTAGGAATAGAGAAATGAAATGTAGGTAGAAGAGAATGTGAAACTTAGGAAGTTTCTTTTAAAACTTTTTAACATTTACAAGTAGAGAAAAAAGATTAATAAACCTCCATATACCTATTACCCAGCTTTAACAATTTATAGACATTCTGCCATTCTTGTGTTACCTATCCCCAATCATTTATCATTTTTCTTCACGGAAGTATTTTAAAACAAATCATATTATTTTACCTGTTAATAGTTTAGTATTTCTAACAGAGGACTTAGCAATAACTATAATATCATTATCACACCAATGAAATGAGCAACAATTCTTTTTAAAATTTTTTTACTCAGAAAACTTTTATTTGAGCTATATAAACTTCATGCATTTCATAGATACAACTTTAGAAACATAGTGATTCTTCCCATCTCATACTGAATTTTCCTGGACTGTCTAAAAAATGCTTTTTAGAGTTGCTTAGTGCAAAATGGAATGCAAGATTACATTTAATGGTTAAATTTCTTAAGTATCACTTATTCTCTAAAAGATCCCATACTTGTGTGGTTTTTCAGTGTTCATCCTGTTGCTTTGTTGAGACTAGATAATTTCCCCTGTGGAATCCCTCCCAATCATAACTTGGCTAACAATACTCATGTGGTATCATTTAATATGTTCTTTATCCTCCTGTATTTTACAAATGAATCTTGTAGTATTTAAATTCAGATTCGATTTTAGTTTTATGCAGTAATACTTCATGAGTGGTGTATCTATTGTACCACGCATGTCTTGTCCTACTTTGAGTGACAGGATTGAGGTTCAGGTATTGTCTGACTGACCCATCATTAAAAGATTCACCATCAACTTTTCACTAGGCAGCCATTGATGCCTAGATCCATAATTTGGAGCTCCAAAATAAAGGTTTTCCTCAACATTTGAATACAAAAAATACCTAACATACAGAACATTAAAAGAATTGTATAGTAAGTAGCCATATATTCACCAAGTAGATGCTACAATTAACACTGGGTGCCTTTGTTTTAACAAATAATTATTCATCCCTTTATCCAATCATCAATGCATTTCACTTTTTAGTACACTTCAGCACACATATTGTTAGAATTTAATATTAGTTAAAATTATGTTTAAGGTAAAATTTGCATACCATGAGGTACACAAATCCTAGAGTACCCTACGAAGATTTTGATGAATTGCATACTCTTGTGTAACACAAAGCTCTCTCAAGATATTCCCATTAGCATCTCAGAAACCTGCCTCATTCCCTTCCCATTCAATCTCTGCTGCCATTTCCCCAGTGTTAACCACGATTTTGACATTTTTTCACCACAAGTTTTGTTCTGCTTATAATAGAATTTCAAACACAGGAAATCACACAATAGACTTTGTTACATCAGGCTTCTTTCACTAGCATGTATGAGTTTCTTCCATCATGTTGTGATCAATAGTTTCTTTTTATTGCTAAGTATTCCTCTGTATGAACATAGCAGGGTGTCCTTTCTCCTGTTGGTTAACATTTTGACTCTTTCTTGTTTTGGATATTATAAATAAAAGTGCTATGAAATATTTCTAGAATATCGAGCTGGTTTCCAGGCAACCTTCAAAGGTGACAAATACTATTTTTTATTATTATGAACTTAAGAGATTTTTGCATATTTGATGTGCTTTGATCAACTGTTGCATTTTTCATTTTGTTATCCTATTTCTGGCCAGTGGGAGCCCTTCAAGTCATCTTGTATGTTCCTTTATAAGACTCTAAAATTATGATAACTTCCTTGGGTACAGACACAAAATGATGTCCCAGGCTCATCCTGTTCATTTCTTGTCCCAGATCTGGAACTAGCCATTTCTTCAAACAGGTCTGATTCTTTCTAGTACAAAAAGTTATTTAAATCTACAAAGGGGCTACTTGTCATATTATTACCACTGGGTTATTATTGCTTTAACTTTTCAGTGGACAGAGCTAAAAAATGTAATTTTTAGAAGTAAACAATTAACAAATTCATACTGATGTTTTTTCCTACTAAATTATGGTGTCTTACTTTAGTTCTTTGATTTGGCAAGTAATCGTGGTACCTAATGATATTACACAATTATTCATTTGCTTTATCCTTCAGAATGTGTGTGTGTGTAAGTTTTAAAATAACACATTTGCATTACCAGTAACATGATTACTGTGTGCTGTTTAAGATTTCTTTATAGTTCTTTTTATCCTTAAGATAAATCTCAGTATGCTTGCCAAGTTAAAAAAATTATTTTACTGATAGTAAAGAATCCATGAGTCTGTGATGATACATATAAATAAGCAAAAAAAAAAAAAAAAAAAAAAAACCAGGAAAGGCTTTTAAGTAGAAAACCAATTAAATGTAGAATAAATATGGGAATAAAAAAAAATCACCGGGGCTGGCACTGTGGTGCGGCGGGTTAAAGCCCCAGTCTGCTGTGCTAGTATCCCATATGGCCGCGGGTTTGAGTCCCAGGTGCTCCACTTCCAATCCAGCTCCCCGCTGATTCACCTGGGAAAGCAGTGGAAGATGGCCCAAGTGCTTGGGCCCCTGTACCCACGTGGGAGACCCGGAAGAAGCTCCTGGTTCCTGGCTCAACTCCTGCTAATGTGGCCATTTGGGAAATCAACCAGCAGAAGACCTCTCTCTCTGTCTTTCAAATAAACAAAATAAAATCTTTTAAAAAAGAGAAAATCACCACTTCACAGTTTCCACCATTACAATTGATTCAGATAAGCGTCATCAATGATGCTAACCAGTACGTGAAAGTTTTTAGAGGGATAAACAGGATATTCATGTAATCTTCAAGTATCTCCCCACAGGAGACTTACTAATTACAAAGGAGTAAGCAATTTTCCAGGGAGGAAACCTGGCAGAAACCAGCGACTTTAGCACTGCTAGCAATGGGACCAACTGATACACAGCACACACTTCCTGATACGATGCACTGAAAGAAGTTAGTGACATTGCTGTGGAATTCTGCAGAAGTCCTAACTGGATCCAATTATGAAGAAATACAGGACAAACCCCAAACTGAAGGGCATTCTAGAAAGTAATTGGCCTAGTCTTCAAACTCAGCTTCAGATGGAAGGGATTAAAGGAGACTAAAGAAATGTAACCACTAAATGCAATAGGTGATCTTGTTTTCATTTTTGCTGTAAGCGGTATTATTTGGAGAACTGATAAGGTGGAACATGGTCTGTAGGTTATGTAAGAGTATTCTTTCAATATAAATTCCCTGATTTTGATCATTGTATGGTGGTTACATAAAATAATTTATTTTTGGGAAATATAGAGATAAATCGATATAGATAAAAGACTGAGAAGGTAGAAAAATGTTAACCTCTGGGGATTTGAGTGAAAGGTATCTGGAATTCTTTGTACTATGACCGTAATATTTTATGTATCTAAAATTATGTAAAAAAAGCCCCACCCTATTTTAAAGTCACCTAAAATAATTCTCCTTGTAGTTATGCTTTCGATTTGTCATATAGTGAGGGTTTTTTTTTTTTAATTTAAGAGAGAAAGAGAGAGAGAAAGAGTGCTCCCATCAGTTGACTCATTCCCAAATGCCTACAACAAACCAGAGGGGGCTGAAGAATATCAAGCCCAGTTTCCCAGGTGGGTGGCAGGGACTCAATTACTTGAACCATCACCACTGCCTACCAGATGTGCATTAGCAGGAAGCTGGATCAGGAGCCAGAGCAGCCAACTGAACCCAGGCATTTGATGTGGAACATAAATGTCTTAACTGGCATTTTAACTGCTAGGCCAAACATCTGCTTCAGTTTGTTTTATTTAGACTTTGACTTAATTTGGTGCTTTAATTAAATAAAAAGTATGTAAGTTTAAAGTCAAAAGCTGCAAAACAAATATCATTTAGAGAGACCTGGCTTTTATTTTCCTTCCCAATCCCCCCACTGATAAGGTTTTATTAATTTTTGGTTTATTTTTCTTTTCTTTTTTTTTAAAAGACACTGTGGAAAAAAAAATGACCTAAATGAAAGATCTCTGTGAGTGAGATCCCAGTGGAAAGAATGGGCCATCAAAGAAGGAGGTACCTTTCTCTGAAGGGAAGAGAGAACTTCTACTTTGACTATGACCTTGTCTAAATAAGATCGGAGTTGGCAAACTCAAAAGGCTTTCATAGCCTTGGCAGCTCATGACAAGAGCCTAGGGTGATTACTGACACCATAAACAAGAGTGTCAATTGTTAAGTCAACAACAGGAGTCACTGTGCACTTACTCCCCATGTAGGATCTCTGTCCTTAATGTGTTGTACTATGTGAATTAACGGTATAACTAGTACTCAAACAGTACTTTACACTTTGTGTTTCTGTGTGGGTGCACTCTGTTGAAATCTTTACTTAGTATATACTAAATAGATCTCTGTATATAAAGATAACTGAAAATGAATCTTGATGTGAATGGAATGGGAGAGGGAGCAGGAGATGGGAGGGATGCGGGTGGGAGGGAAGTTATGGGGGGGGAAAGCCACTGTAATCCAAAAGCTGTACTTTGGAAATTTATATTTATTAAATAAATGCTAAAAAAAAGATTTATTTATTTATTTGAAAGAGATACACAGAGGCCGTGGCTCACTAGGCTAATCCTCCGCCTTGCGGTGCCGGCACACCGGGTTCTAGTCCCGGTTGCCTCTCTTCCAGGCCAGCTCTCTGCTGTGGCCCGGGAGTGCAGTGGAGGATGGCCCAGGTGCTTGGGCCCTGCACCCCATAGGAGACCAGGAGAAGCACCTGGCTCCTGCCATCGGATCAGCGCGGTGTGCCGGCTGCAGCGCGCCGGCCGGGGCGGCCATTCGAGGGTGAACCAACGGCAAAGGAAGACCTTTCTCTCTGTCTCTCTCTCTCACTGTCCACTCTGCCTGTCAAAAAATAAAAATAAATAAATAAATAAAAACAAAGAGTTACACAGAGAGAGGAGAGGCAGAGAAAGAGAGAGAGAGAGAGAGAGAGAGAGAGAGACTCTTCCATCCGATGGTTCACTCCCCAATTGGCCACAACGGCCCGAGCTGCGCTGATCCGAAGCCAGGAGCCAGGAGCTTCCTCCAGGTCTCCCACGCGGGTGCAGGGGCCCAACAACTTGGGCCATCTTCTACTGCTTTCCCAGGCCATAGCAGAGAGCTGGATTGGAAGAGGAACAGCCGGGTCTCAAACCGGAGCCCATATGGGATGCTGGTGCTTCAGGCCAGGGCGTTAACCCACTGCACCACAGCGCTGGCCACTGGTTTATTTCTCAATGCAGTTATTTACATAAGATGCATTTCAGGGGTTGACGCTGTGGCATAGTTGGTAAAGCTGTCACCTGCAGTGCTGGGATCCCATATGGGCACCGTTTCAAGTCTAGGCTGCTCTACTTCTGACCCAGCTCTCTGCTGTGGCCTGGGAAAGCAGTAGAAGATGGCTCAAGTGCTTGGGCCCCTGAACCTGCCTGGGAGACCTGGAGGAAGCTCCTGGCTCCTGGCTCCTGGCTCCTGGCTCGAGATTGGCCCAGCTCTAGCCGTTGCGGTCATTTGGGGAGTGAAACAGCATATGAAAGATCTCTCTCTGCCTTTGCCTTTCAACTAAATAAATAAATCTTAAAAAAATAAGATATTTTAAATAAGACACATATAAATATTTAAATATTTCACATAACAACACATCTTCATAGATGACTCCATAGATGCCTTCATGGATGTTTTGGTTTTGTGATGGGAATGATCCTGTAGAGAGGGCCATGACCGAGGGAAGACAGAGAGTGAGATGGAATGGCCAAGGAAGTGTTGTGGGCTCTAGGGACAGCAGAGAAGGCCGGTCCAGGGGCCCCTGCGGAGGCAGGCAAATGGGGATGTAGGAAGGTGAGGTTCTCTCCCTAGTGCTTCTATTTTCTCAGTGAGATAAAAAGCAATCATCAGATTGGAGTGGGAAACGAGAGGGGGTTGCTAGCAGTCTGAGAAGAGTAAAGGTGTGAAAAAAAGGACTTTCAAAACTTAGAGAATGAACTGATGAAGGCAGTGGTTTTCAAAGTTTAGCAGCAGAATCACACAGACTGCTGGGCCCCGCCCCCAGAATTTCTGGCTCCTAGGTCTGAGATAAGGTCAGGAACGTGTATTTCTTTTTTTTTTTTCTTTTTTTTTTATGTGACAGATAGAGTTAGACAGTGAGAGAGAGAGACAGAGAGAAAGGTCTTCCTTTCCCGTTGGCTCACCCCCCAGATGGCCGCTTACGCCGATCTGAAGCCAGGAGCCAGGTGCTTCTCCTGGTCTCCCATGCGGGTACAGGGCCCAAGCACTTGGGCCATCCTCCACTGCCCTCCCGGGCCACAGCAGAGAGCTGGACTGGAAGAGGGGCAACCGGGACTAGAACCCAGCGCCCATATGGGATGCCGGCGCCGCAGGCGGAGGATTAACCAAGTGAGCCACGGCGCTGGCCCCAGGAATGTGCATTTCTAACAAGCTTGATGTTGATGCCACTGATCGAGGAGCCATGCTTTGAGAACTCCTGGACTAAGGAGCTATATCAGGATTTCTGGCAGCTCACTTGAGATTTGTGGTCATGAATTTGAATCAAGAACAGCCAGCATAACTGTGTGTTCGTCCCCTCCAGCCCTTATTTTAACTGGTAGGGTTCAGGTCTGCGGTAGGTGGTGAGCTGAATTTAAGCAGGGTTGGGATTTGGATAAAGAATAACAGAAGTAACAGAAGGTACCACACAAGTACATACAGGTATTTCTTCTTTTCTACTTCCAGCTTTATGTAAATAGAAAGCTAACAACATAGAGAGAAAAGGTGACTAGAACAGGATCTATAGGAATGAGCTAAAAACTCAGTAGGAAGTTCAGAATAAATAGGAAAAAGTTCAGGTCAACAAAGATCTAGAAAAAGATTATATTCAAATCTGCTGGAAGCTTTCCTGACTCACATTGAGGAAAAATGCAGTCATAATATGAGACTACTAAAGATTAAAACAGAAATAGTATTTTGAAAAGGGATGGCTTAGGTGTGGGAAAACAGCACAAGACAGAAAAAAATATTTATATTAGATTTTATAAAATAGAACCCTAGTAGGTAAATACCCACATAGTCATTAAAAAATCCTGCCAGGATCTTGAAGAGATACAAATATTTGCACAGCCACGCTCATCACAGCATTATTCACAACA
Source organism: Oryctolagus cuniculus (assembly GCF_051225735.1). Lineage (NCBI taxonomy): Eukaryota > Metazoa > Chordata > Mammalia > Lagomorpha > Leporidae > Oryctolagus > Oryctolagus cuniculus. The sequence continues at coordinate 26,973,492 of NC_142888.1, forward strand.
GCCAAGAGGCAAAAGCACCCCAAACTTCTTTGACTGACAAATGGATAAGGAAAATATATGCATGCAATGGAATATTATGCAGTCTTAGAAAGGAAGGAAGTCCTGTCACACATGCTACAACATGGGTGTACCTGGAGAATATCATGCAAAGATAGAAATCATCACAAAAGGATACATACTATATGATTATGAAATATACTTCTTAATGAAGTACCTAAACCAGTCAAAAATCGTAGTGGCATCATAGTTGCCAAGAGTAGGGTAGGAAGTAGGGGAATTAGTATTGAGGGTATGGAGTTTCAGCTTTGCAATATGAAAAAGTTCTAGAGATCTGTCACACAACAGTGTAGATACATGTAATACTACTGGGTTGTACACTTAAAAATGGTTAAGATGGTAAATTTAATGTTATGTGTTCTTGACCACGATTAAAAAAATCCTGGGGGAAGGGAGGAAAGTAGGTTATCTTTTTAGAACTGTACCTATGAAATACATGAAATCTGTTCTCTTTATATTAATAAAAGTAAAACAAAACAAAACAAAACAAAACAAAACAAAACGCCTGTCAGAACAATACAGTAAATCACCTTCCTTCTTGGAGGTTCTAGGGGGAAGTAAAAGCTATAAAATATTTTTATCCCACCAATTTAAAAACATTTTTCCCATGTATCATATTTCTAACAAAACAAAAGCTTTGGAAAATATGATGTTTGGAAGAGTGTCCCCCCCCCCCCCCGCCAAATAATTAGGATGTTAGTTAAAGCCCAATAAGTTAAATATTACTTAGTATTAACAAAACTGCAGGATCTCAGTCATGGGGAGAATAAATGCTAACTCTTCGTCATTTCAAATGACAACGAAAAAAGGGAAATGACATTAAACTGCAGGACCAGCAGTTACATAAATGAACAAAGAGTGGTTAGGTATGGGGCTAGGATAAAACAAAAACAGCAGAATCCCATCATGATTTTATTCAAAATACAAGAAATTGTTTTAATTTAGTTGGGAAAGTTTATTGTTAGAATAAGGGGAGAACACCATCACAAACCTCATCTCGTCTTAAAATGATAAGATTGGGAAAATGAAGAATGTCATCAATAAATAAATGAAAATAAACTAATCTGTAAATAAAACAAAATAAAACTGAACGGCAAAATAATTCAATATATGAATGCCCTTTTTATGTGAATAACAATTTCTAAAATTAATGCAGAAAGAAAGAGAAATTCAATGCTTGTGCTTTAAAAGTCCTTACAGCATTCTTACGCATCAATTCTTCAGAAATATGGAAAATGCTTATGTCGGATTATAATTTATAAAGCGTGTTCATTTTGGGGGTGGCGGGGGAAACCTGCCATAACTGTCAACTTAGGAGGTATTCATCAAGAAGAGAGAAATGATTGCCTCAAGTCAAGTGTTGACTGAGCTTCAAGTGGCATGGTGGTGGGGCTTCAGAATATTTTCAAAAGAAGTCTGAGGATTAGCCCTTTGAAAAAAAAAAAAAAAGAAAAGCAAAGGGGAAAAAGCAGCTCTACTAGCACATGCAGATATAAAAAAGAAGAGAACCCTGACCAATTGCACCACAACCGGATGGAAGAGCCAGCTGACACAAGTGTGCTGTCTTGGTGTCTAGGGAAGTTAGGGGCTCAGCTCCTACTGCAGGACTACCTGGACTCTGTGAGTATTTATTCCTTTCAACTACATAGTGGAGTCTTTCTTTTAGTTAACATTTGGCTATCTCAGTATTCAAAGTGAAACCTGCCTGACTCATGGTGATAAGGTGGCTCTAACACTAGCAATTCTGGAGTCAAAAGAATGACACCCTCTGCCTTGATTTCAAATGAGGCTGTCTCTGTAGCTACTTTAAGTGCTCTAGGGCATTCAAGCTATTTAAGCTCATACTATCAATATAATCACAGAGTTTATACTGCATGTGGATATTGCCACAAAGACTTGCAGATCTACATGAATTGATTAAAAGTTTTTTTCAGATGTCATAATTTTTTTCTAGTGTATTATAAATTAACTGTACATTATGGACTTAACTTATGCTGTTTCACTGTTTTAAAATACAGTATTGTTTTCATCACATTATTACTGCTTAATGACAATTACCAGATTAATGAAATTATAAGTTTAGTGTTGCCGAAGTAAAGAAGGTGAATGTGAGAGAAAAGAAAAGCAAAATACACTTAATTCAAATAACTAAAATTAAAAAAAATTGATGCACTTAAGTTTATAATGGAACCTAAGATACTATTGATACTCTTTTTTTAAACAAACATGCTTTCAATTTTCATTCTGCATGTAGCATTTCATGCAATTTTGAAGCATAGTCTGAATAGATTCAGTCATTATCAAGCCAAAGTAAAAGCGGTGAAAGGTTGCTACCATTATCCAATAGGTATGTATTTCAACCTAACAATGTGATGTTTATATAAACATAGCTGAACATACTGCGTTTAAAAAGCTTCTGCTCATCTGGGGCATAATGAGACCTGTTAGGTCTGGCCCCCCAGTAGAGCAGCGAAACTGGCAGGGGTAGGACGATGGTGGGGGTAGTTCCGACACAGCAGCATGAGTTTGCCAACTTATGAACAGGATTTGCCAAGTAACAACATTAAAAATCACTATTGAAATATTGTGACCACTTTAATATAACACATGGGCCACAGGTACTATCCACTGGGAAATTAGTTCACTGCATTAACACAGTGCCTTGCTTCTTGCATTCACTGGCATTTTTTTTTATAAACTCTTATTTACTAACAATAATTGTACATATTTTGGGGGTATAGTGTGGCATTTCAACCCATGTACACAGTCTGTATTACTCAAATCAGGGTAATAACATTTCATCCTCTTTGTCGTTACTTTATGATTGGAACTTTGGAGCTCCTCTCTTCTATTTGCTTGGAAAATATAAAAATAGGGTATTGTGAACTGTGTCACCCCTCTATGCTGTGTAACAGTAGGAACTAAGTTCTTCTACCTAACTGTGGTTTGGTACCTGTTATCCAATCTCCTTCTACCCTTCCATCTCTCCTAGCCTCTAGTAATTACTATTTTAGGTGCAGATTGAGTTTTTTTTTTTTTTTTTTTTTTTTTTTTTTTTTTTTTTTTAGCTTATACATATGAAGGAGAACATGCAGTATTTGTCTTTCTGTGTCTGGATTATTTCACTTAACAAAATGGCCTCTAGTTATATCCATTTTGCTGAAAATGACAAGATTTCATTATTTTTAATGGCTGAATAATATTCTATTATGCACATACATACACATCACATTTTATTTATCCATCATCTGTTGACATGACCAAACAATCTCATTATTGGCTATATAGCTAAAAGAAATGAAATCATTGTATTAAAGAGATACGAGATACTTGCTCCACTATGTTTATTGTAGCACTGTTCACAACAGTGAAAATAAGGAATTTACTTGCAAATTCCTAACACAATAAGTGTTAAAATATCAATGTGTGGCCTTAAGAATAGTGAGTGACACTGTAATGTGCCAGTGTACTTTTAAAGGAGAGAAAAATCAGTCACTAAATTTTAGAATCTAATCTGATAATCTGTTAATAAATAACTGGATACTAGCTATCTAATACATGGTTCTAAATGGCTACTACTAAAGCTATTACTACTATTTAAACAAACACATTGCTTCTGCTTTAATAGCTTTAAGCTTGGAACTAAAGCCAAGTGAGAAGGTTTACTGGCAACCTTGTCCACTATTAAATATTTATCTTACTTGCAGATTGAGGGGAGGCAAATGGTTTCAGAATATGTTCTTTGTGCTAACAGCTTTCTTGATTATTGTTATCAGGCTTAGAAAGATTGAGAAAACATTCTGGGAGATGCACTGAACATTTTGATCAATGGTTTATGATTTTGTAAACTCTGGATTTATTTACTTACTATAATGGACACTGCAAGTAAAAAGATCAATATATTTTCCAAAGAAGTAAGGTAGATGGTATATTCATCTTCAATCTAGTAAGGTAGACACTTTAAAAAGAATCATGTCAAGAACACAACACTAATAAAGAAAATGTTGATCATATCGGATAAGAAGAAATGAGGATCATGGGTTCTCAAAGTCAGATCTGAGCCTCAACTTGGACACTGCCATTTAAGAGCTATGTGACTATGGGTAAAGATCATAAGCTACTGATCTTTTATTACCTATTTCATAGACCCTACCTCACACAGTTATTATAAAGATTATGTAAATGAAAAATGTAAAAAATGTGCTTAACACAGTGTCTGGTATACAGCATGTACTAAATAAGTATCAGTGAATGGTTTGGCCGTATATCTCAAGAGTTCAGTTCTGACTGTACATTGGAATGCTCTGAGGGGCTTCAAAGGCAGCCAGTGCCTGAAGCCTGTTCCAGACCAGTTAAATCCGAATATTTGGGAAAGGAGTCAGGCACTCGTATCTCAAAATGCCCCACAGGAGATTCTGATACGCAACCAGGATTGAGAACCTCTGAGAGTCCCTTCTACAAAGTGCTCAACTGGAAGCAGTCTAGAAAATTTCCAGCACTAAGATCTTTACTGCCTCCCCTAGGTAGTTTCATTCTAAAAAAGTACTCTCTTAAAAGTAGGCAGCATCTGCCTCTTCAGTTTCTATCACTGGTCCTTAGTCTGTTTTCTGAAGACACACATAACAAGATGAAACTCTTTTCTCCGTGGCCTTGTCAAAGGTTCCCATCTGTAGGCTAAGGTGCTATTTCCTTTGTCTTGCTTCTCTGACATGACCTGAGCTCCTCTTCTCATTTGTTCTGCGGCTTTTACTAAGTGCGCTGCTAAGGATGAATTGACCTATCAATCTTAACACACTGTATATCTATGAATTTAAAAATACAAAAATCGATCATTAAATTGAAGATAGAATATAATCTGATAATTTATTACTAAAAAATAAAGATGGGGTTAATTTTTGTTGTAGCCACATTACACTGCTGCTTTTTCAATTGCAACTGTGTTTCTGTTAATCTGTTAATGCAGCTTAAGTTTTCAGTACATTTTAAAAAAAAGATTTATGTATGTATGTATGCATGTATGTACATATTTATTTAAAAGGCGGAGTGACAGAGAGAGAGGGAGAAACAGATGTCTGCAAAAGCCAGGGCTGGGCTGGCCTAACTCAGGAGCCAGGAACTCCATCCAGGTCTCCCATGTTGGTGGCAGGGGTCCAAGTACTTGAGCCATCACCTGCTGCCTCCCAGGCACATTAGCAGGGAGCTAGATCAGAAGTGCAGAGCAGCTGGGACTCGAACCAGGTACTCAGACACAGGATGCAGGCATCCTAAGCACTGGTTTAACCCCCTGCACTACAATGTCCACCCCGAGCCTTTGGCACTTAGTTGATTTCATTACCCTCTTATAGAATTTAACACAGATATTTCTACTAAACCCCTCTTTAATTCAGCAATATTTATTGTGCTGACTTGGTTCTTGCCCCTAATGGGGTTTGAAATCTAACATGGGAGAGGGAAAACAAAACCTCCAATTACTTATAGGTAAGTTTTTCAAGTCATTTCAGCTATGTGAGCTCTCAAAATAACAGCACTTCTTTGTCTCAAGTTCCCTTTTACCGGCAGATACAAGTTGCTACCTTAGCCTCTGAGAGCTCCCTGGGTAACCACACACCAGAGGTCCATTCACAGAAACCCCTTTCCTCTGCCTGGTAATGCAGATTGTGTCATCAGTTTCAGCTCTGACAGCCTGCCTTCTTCCTAGACTGCCCTTTCCTTTTAGAATCTCAGATAACAGGAAACATGCCTGTACATTTTTATAAACTTTGTGAAGTGTGTCTTCCTGCAGTTCAGACACAGGACAGACTAGAGCCATTTCTCCTCTCTCCTTTCCCCCTCCACTGTCTTGGAACTCTGTCGCCAGGGTCTTACCAGGGCTTATGTAACTTCCTCTTCAACAGCCAGATCTACTTCCTTGGAACTAATTCTTTCCCCATCACCACTTTATAAAATTTCAAACCTGAATCTTACCCCCTACCAAAGTGGTTTCTTACTGAACAAACTGTAGCTAGAGTTTTAAGAAAGGCTACATTCTTTCAGTTTTCATTGTGTATGTCAAATCAGGAAATTACTATACTTCAAATCCAAATCAACTTTATACTCCTACAGAAATGAGACCCCGAGAGCAGAGTCTCTGTCCTATTCACTTTTGTCTTCCAACTAACATTTAGCCAAGAGTGAAATATTTGTAATAATTAGACTGACCCAAAAGCATTTTTAAAAGCTAATTCCTGTTGAGTATTTGTCATACGCCAGGATTAAATTCTCCATATGCATTTTTTCATTTTTACAGAGGAGAAAACTTAGGCTTAGAAAATAAGTTACTTGCCCTCAGTCACAGAGTTACGGCTGATTTAGAAAACCCTGTTAGGATCATTTTTCTGTTACACCTGCGAAGAAGATGCTGTAGAGAAATAGAGCAGCTGCACTAAGAAAGGATGCAGACACCTTTTGAACCCTCTCTTTATGTCTTCTATCTCTTTACAATGGGCTCTCAGACTGAAGGCGTCACAGTAGTTAGACGCCCAGGAAATGGCCAGTAGTCAGGAGCTTTGAGAATATTCTCTGCTGCCACAAACAAAAGGTAGAATTCACACACCACCTCTTAGAAGGTCCTAGCAATTGTCTTGAATTTCCTCAGGGTCTATTTATACTTCAGTCAGTTACTGTTAAAATCTTGGAACACACATCCTGTTTCCCATCTACCATGTCACTCTAGGCCTCTAGGTCAGTGATGGCTAATTGGTTGCAGCCACCTGACTTGGTTTTGTTTGGCAACTTTGTTCTCCTGTGCAGTGGTATGAGTCTATGAAAGGAGGCAGGTGCTAGCTCTATTAGGCTAATGGTCATTGCACATCCCTATAGGCAAATGCTTTCTCTATCCTTACCCTGGGGATAAGAAATTTTAAAAGTCCCATCATGGACTGAGAGACCACTACAGTTTTATCTGTTACATTCCACATGTCAAAATGAATGAATGCCACATATGACAGAAAGCGTCCAGGCAGACAGAAAGCATCTGAGCAGGGCCAGAAATTGAGGCTTATCTGTGAAAAACATGAGCTATCCTATCTCTTCATCTCCATCTTTACCCCCATAACAGCCACCCTAAGAAAAGATGATCTCATAGCTTAATTACTGATTTCAATATGCTAACTGAAACCAGCTTTGAATATATGCCACAAGCAGAGGAAAGGTGAGACAGAACAGGCCACTCCACAGGACCCTGCTATATCTGCAGCCTGCCTCCTGATACACTAATGCCACTACATATATTGTATAGATATGCGAATGGTCCAAAGTGGGACAAAAGTAAAGTTCCTCACAATGTCTGAAAACAAAGCATTCACGAGTTAACACTTGGAGTTAAAGTTCCTATCAATGACATAGCCAATGACTCAATATTTGCCATTTTGTTGCAGGAAAAATCTGAAGACCTACACAAGAGAAACATGTCATCTCATACCTTCACTTTTTGATTCCCACAGAAGACACGGAGAAGTCACACTGTTAACAATGACAACCACTTTAGCCAGTGGCTGGTCTTGTTCCTTGCACAGGATGTACTTCATAACCAATCACAGCAACCAACTGCCCCAAAACTTCTCTGGAGCATCGAATGCTACTACTTCCTGTTCTATGGATGAAAAATTACTATCTATTGTGTTAACCACATTCTACTCTGTTATTTTCATCATAGGACTGGTTGGGAACGTAATCGCCCTCTATGTCTTTCTGGGTATCCATCGTAAAAGAAATTCCATTCAAATTTACCTACTTAACGTTGCCATTGCAGACCTGCTACTCATCTTCTGCCTCCCTTTCCGAATAATGTATCACATTAATCAAAACAAGTGGACACTAGGAGTGATTTTCTGCAAGCTTGTGGGAACGCTATTTTATATGAACATGTACATAAGCATTATTTTGCTTGGATTCATCAGTTTGGATCGCTACATAAAAATTAATCGGTCTATACAACAACGGAAGGCAATAACAACCAAACAAAGTGTTTACGTTTGCTGTATAGTGTGGACAATCGCTCTTGCTGGATTTTTAACTATGATTGTTTTAACACTTAAGAAAGGAGGGCATAATTCCACAATGTGTTTCCATTATAGACAGAAGCATAATGAGAAAGGAGAGGCAATTTTTAACTTCATTCTTGTGATAATGTTCTGGCTAATTTTCCTACTAATAATCCTTTCATATATTAAGATCGGCAAGAATCTATTGAGGATTTCTAAACGTAGGTCAAAATTTCCTAATTCTGGGAAATATGCTACTACAGCCCGGAATTCCTTTATTGTACTTATCATTTTTACGATATGTTTTGTTCCTTATCATGCCTTTCGATTCATCTACATTTCTTCCCAGCTAAATGTATCATCTTGCTACTGGAAGGAAATTGTTCACAAAACCAATGAGATCATGCTGGTTCTGTCATCTTTCAATAGCTGCTTAGATCCAGTCATGTACTTCCTGATGTCTGGTAATATCCGTAAAATCATGTGCCAACTGCTTTTTAGACGATTTCAAGGTGAAGCGAGCAGAAGTGAAAGCACTTCAGAATTCAAGCCAGGTTACTCCCTGCATGATACACCTGTGGCAGCGAAAATACAGTATGGTTCTAAAAGTACTTGAGGTGAACATACTACAAAGAATGCGATAATACCACCTTTTAATTTAGATAAAACCACCTCGAAGAACTAAAAAAAATTATGAAACAAAGCTCTAGCATTTACAAAACACATCTTCTCTGACCACTGATGACATTCGTGGTACTTTGCTTAACTGTAAAATAGTTCATGGCAGAGAAAAGCTTAAACTCATCACTGGATTTTAAATCTATGTAAAATGTTTTTCAGAAAACATCATTAAGCTAACACTCTTAATGTAGACTAAAAAGTTTAGTGAAGTTCATGGCTTTAAGAACAAGATTATTACTGCAAGTGTCAGTTTCTCAAGTCACTTAAAGTAGTTATTAAAATCAAGCATTTGAATATTAATTTGCAATGTGTTTAAACGTAAGTTAAAAGATTTGGGGAGTGACTTAAAATGTTAGAAAATTATATATTCTCTCGTCATTTTAAAAGCATGTATAATTCGCCAATGTATTCATTTATACCTAACACTCTGTAACAGGTGAAATGATAATAAAATTCTAATGAAACATGAGATCATCCACTATCATTGCTTAGATAGAAATAGAATTTAAATATTGTTTGCCAAAAATCAAACACATAAGCTAAAAATCCAATAGCCTCATGGCAATTGTACCTACTTAAATTAAAACAGATTTATAAACAATTCAGCCATCTCAGCCATTCTTTTATAGAATAATATGGAAGATGTTCATATCATATCATCTAGCAAGTCCAGTACAAGGTATATATCTTACAGAATTACTCAAATATATGCATAGGAAAATACATGTATATAATGCTCAGTGAACTCCCATTCATATTCCTAAACAACTGGAAACCAAGTATGCATCAGCAAAAGCGTGCAGAAGTAAACTGATTTATTCACAAAATGAAATAGCATTCAGCACACTCAGCTCACTTCCATGAAATGAACTGCATCTACAAATATCCACATGGGGGAAATTTCAAAAATAAGAGTCAAAAAGCACAAACACACATATAATTGCAAAAGGGTACCACATGAAATCATTTATGTAAAATAGAAGACACAAACAATACCATATTCTTTATAGATCTCTCTAACATACAGTAAAAATACAAAACATACATGATAATATATACTACACACATACCAACTTCGAGTTAATGGCTACAACTGGAGAGATCTGAAGCAAACGTGGTAAAATGTCTACTAAATGTCTAAATCTGGGTGGCAGGCACATGGGCTTTCTAAATTTTGAATGTTCAAAAGATTTCATAATAAAGAAAACCTGTAGATTAGAATTAAAAGGAGTAAACTCTGAAATTTCATGTATGTTCAAAGAGAAAGGGATCTTTGTTTTGTTCATCATAGATATCCTGAAGCTTACTTAGTGCCTTGTTTGGTACACAGGTGATCAATATATATTCGTTGAATAATTGAGTGAATAAATGAACACGGATGGATGAAGGAAACAGGGAGGAAGGGAAGGAAGGGGTGCTCAAAAAAAAGCAACTGGGTGCACTTAGTTTTAATTTAATAAATCTGGATATGGCTGTATAGAACATCAAAAAATTGCAATCAGGACAGGAGTGTTATCATTCTCAAAAATTTGACCACCATCTGTTCAGTTCTTTGACCATACACACAACCAGAATGTCATAGACTGAATACGTAAAAGCCTGTAATGACAAACTCCAATGATCCTTTCATAAGTTTTCATCACAGAGTATAATTTTTTATAGTCAAAACAATTTTAAAAAGGAAGATAGGCCATTGGCTGGGGATTCAGTGTTGAAAAGCATTCAAGTTTTTGTTAGAGGTGAATTTATTTTAATGAGATTTGGTTTATATACAGTTAGTGCTCAGTTAACCATATTTTAACAAGTGCACACAATTGGTTGAACAAAGAAGTGGTCAAAGCAAAAGTAAAGGTTTTCAAAAAAGTTCACAGAAAATGCATATTATAAAAATTATACATGGATTTCAAACATTTTTACAAAAACATCTTTTAATTCCATTTCTGTATACTTTTTGAAATATGCACATATTTAAAAAACAAATAACATTTGAGGATAAAAATTGAAATTTGCAGAAAAATCAGAAGCTAAGAAAAAATAAAATAATATAAATTATTTTACCATGACATAACAAACATAAGTTAACATCTGGACAGACATTTAACATCTTTTCTCTAAGAGAAAAGGATCATTGCTATTTTCAAAAAATGAAATTCAGGTGCCGGTGCTGTGGCGCAGCAAATAAAACTACTGCCTGCAGTGCTGGCATCCTATATGGGTACCAGTTTGAGTCCTGGCTGCTCTGCTTCTGATCCAGCTCTCTGCTATGGCCTGGGAAAGCAGCGGAGGATGGCTCAAGTCCTTGGGCCCCTGCACCCACGTGGGAGACCCTGAAGAAACTCCTGGCTCCTGGTTTCGGATCGGTCCAGCTCCAGCTGTTGCAGCCATTTGGGGAATGAACCAGTGGATGGAAGACCTCTCTTTCTCTCTGCCTTTCAAATAAATCTTTCAAAAAATGAAATTTGGCATTTCTCTAAATTAAATTCAGTATTTTTGTATTTAATTATTTGTTTTATTCAAAAGGCAGAAAGAGACACAAAGATTTTCCATCCGATAGTTTACTCCTCAAACGCCTGCAATAGTTGGGGCTGAGCCAGGCCAAAGCCAGGACCCTGAAACTCAGTTAAGGCCTCCCACAGGGAAGGCAGGGAACCAAGTACCTGAGCTATCCACCTGAGCATTAGTAGGAAGCTGGAAATGGAAGCAGAGCCAGGACTTTAACTCACACACTCTGATATGAGATTCAGGCTTCCTGAGTGGCATCTTAATGTCTGTGCCAAATGTCCATTCTACATGATTTTAAATTATAAAAACTTTTATTTTCCCTCATGTCTTCAAAATTAAAAAAATATTTCACATACCTTATAAACATTTAATATTCTTATATGTCTCTTTTATAAATATATAGTTTGAATGGTTAAAATATTATTATTAACTTCAAGGAGCATTAAAGTACAGATATTCATAGCTCGAGAAATTCTTCCAGTTTTTAATTAAAAGAGATGGTCCCCGCACAATTCTTACAAAATAAAATAAAAAAGTATCCTAAAGTAATTCTTGCTGTCATATTACTTGCAATAAAATAAACTTTGAAGATAAGTCAATTTGTCAATCTCATAATAGTTCACTGATCAGAGTTTCACTGATAACATGCCTCAGAGTGCCCTGAGTCTTGGGAATGTTTCAAAGTATTTAGAAAAATACGATACTGTCTTACCAAATTTAAGGGCATTTATCTCAGAAAATCTTTTATATTTTTCTGAGCATTAGTGTATGCAAGCAGGAAATACTGTTCCTTAACTTCCCCCAACCTAAGGTTTGGTTCTCAAAGCATACAGAAAAAGGAAATTCACAAGTATATACATATCCTTACCTTGCAAAAGACCTTAAGAGCAAGTTTCTAAATAATACCTCAGAGATGCAAAACCAAACAAGGGCAAAATGAGCGGCATGTCTGCCACAGTGAGATATCAACACTGGCCACTTCTGTTAGCTTTCTACAGCCAGGTTTGATGCTGGTTGAATTTCTAAGATCATATCAATAGAAAAAGACAATTCTTTTCTAGTACATAAGGTTTTGTCTTTAAAGTTTTTAAGCTTAAAAAAAATTTCTTTGAGAGTTTAGGGAGGGGGAGGGGGAGGGGAGAGGGAGAGAGGAAGAGAGAGGGAGACCGAAAGAGGGAGGGGGAGAGGGAGGGGGGAGGGGAGGGGGAGAGGGAGGGAGAGAGAGAGAGAGAGAGAGAGAGAGATTCCCTCTGAGGGTTTGCATCAGGGCTGAATGGCTACAACCATAGCTGGGAGCAAGGAACCAAGTACAGGTTTCCCACGTGGGCAGCAGGGACCCAATTATTTGAGCCATCACCACTACCTCCCAGGGTCTGCAATAGCAAGAAGCTGGAGATAACTGCTAGGGTAAATGTTGGTCTGTTTTCAACTTTTATAAAAGTAGAACTAATATAATTATGACTATTTGAGCCAAAGCTTTACTAAAAGTTATCCACAAGAAAAAAAAAACTCACAAACTAGAATTCTCTCAAGACAACCTAAATGCTTCAGAGACATGTTAATAGGTTAATTCATTTTTAGGCTTTTGAAATACAGGCTTAACATTACTAATCTGAACATATGAAATTGAAATGCTCTGAAATCCAAAACTTTTTGAGCGTTGATGGCGCTCAAAAAGTTTTGGATTTTGGAGTATTTCAGATTTTGGATTTTGGGATTAGGGATGCCCAATCAGTACAAATATTCCAGAATCTGAAAAACTCCAAAGTCTGAAACACCTTGGTTCTAGGTATCTTTGGTTAAGTGATATTCAACTTGTAATCATGGAAAATTACATTAGCAGATATCGAAATATATTCTTATTCTTCAGTAAGGAAAATATTGGGGAGCAGACACAAGGATAAACTTATTAGTGGAATGGAATACACACCTCTAAACAAACCCTAGATGAGATAGATATGAAAAGAATATATGACATATTAATGGCTGTCAGGAACACGTCAGAGGGAGATCCAGCATTCTGTTAGTCACAGTGCGCTAGAATCTTGCAAAGGTGGACTTAAGTATATTTGAAAAGTTTCCCAGGTGACTCCAATACATTCTCCTCCCTCAGAGAAAAGGCTCTGCTAATAAAAGACACATCACAAAAAGCATCTGGGAAGGAAGGATGCCTTAATAGTGCCATGCCTCTTTAAAACAGAAAGCCAGTTTACATCTTCACCTGGTATCCACCCAAAAATTTTTAAGTGGATTAAAGAGTTAAATGTAAATAATGAGTTCATAAAAAGATGAAAAAATACGTTGAATGCCTAACTCATCTGTTGGTGTAAAGAGCACTCTGTTAATAAAACAGTAGAAGCAACCATGAGGCAAAAATTCCCTTAAAATTGCCTTAAAAATTGAGATTCTTTTTTTGTCAAAAACTGGCAACACAAACAAAAGTAAAGGACAAAGCAGGAAAAACATTCACAAGAGATGTGAAATTGATTGGAGAGCCTTTTGTGTCAGGCACTAATGAATACTATAAAGTATACTTTATACTATAAAGTACTTTTCAAGAAGCCTGTGTTTTTTATTGGAAGGCAGTATTAAAAACTTGGAATATAATCTGAACTAAGTCCACTCAGATGAGAAGGAAAGTGCAACACTCTCTTGTTGGATGAAGTGGGGTCTTCTGGCACAGCTACGTGGCTCAGTTAAGCAGCTGCTGGAGTGCCTTAGCTCAGTTTTCGGATGAAGACTTGGTTAGTTGGCTGGGGGGTGGTAACCATGGGCACAGAATCAGAAAGAAGGTAAGAGGCTTGTCTTACTCTTATATTTTACCCCTTATTTCCCTCCTTCAAGTTCACATGCAAGGGAATGGGAAGCAAGATAAAATTTATTCATGTGCCCTTCCCTGTGCTAGGAGCTTCACAGACATTATCATCATTTAATCTTCACTGTATTGTGATATGAGCAGCAACTGTAGTTTACAGTTCAAATGGAGTTTGGTAGACTTCCATTCTACAAATACTGCTTCTGCTAAGACAGTATTTTTCATGTTTGTTTCATTCTATCCAAGCACAGTGGTGATCATTGAGATGTCTTTCGTTTTACAAAATATAACTTGCCTTTAATAGCTACTTTGGAGCAAAAGGTTCTGTTTATTATCCATCAAAATGGTGTGATGTCAAAAATGACCTAAAAGTCCTCAAGGCTGGTTTTCCAGTGATCATACCTTTGTGCATCATGCAAAAACATAGAAATATCTGAAACATAGACAATGACTAGGAACAAACTGGTACAGGTTGAATAGTAGATAAAATGGAATCAAATGAGAGAATCTTACTCATTTTGCTTCTGGTCCATGAAATGTGTAAAGGCTCATCCTAAGGTGGGCTTTGCAAAAGGTTTCTAATTATGGTTTGGATTCAGGTGTTGATGATGTGGGACTCTCTTATTACAGGAATGACAGCCATCACAGTTATACTCTAGCTTGGTGATTTCACTTATCATTTTTTTAGTCATAAAACATTTCAAAATACACAAAAAAGGAAAAACAATACAACAGGCAGCTAAGCACACATCATCCAAGTTAAACAGACATTACATATCTTTTGCCTCTTTCCTGAAGTTAGGTTTTATTATTCTGATGTATATTTTTGTACTTTTACAATGTATGTACGCATAACAATATGTACTACTTTTTGTTTTAAAAATTCATACAAATGGTGTCTTACTACTACATCCTCTTCTATTTTCTGCTCAAGTTATGTTTACCTATGTGATACACACGGGTCTTATCTGCATCTTTACTGTAGATGCAGTGTTTTACCGTATGAATAAACAACAGTTCATTTCTCCTTTTCCCCTAGCAATGGGCACTTAGGTGGTTTCCAGTTTTTCCAGTATTAGAAACCTGTTCAAATGAAGAGTTTTGTATACTCTGTGCTCATGTGTGGAGTTTCTCTATGGTTGGTACCTAGAAGCAGAAATGGTTGGTTGTAGGAATATGAACATCTTCAGCTTGTCTCGATTTTGATAAAGTACTTTCCAAGGTGATTTTAGCAATTTATACATCTATCCCACCACAAGTCAGAAATGAGTTCCTGTTTACTCACATCCTCACCAACACTTGGTTTTGCTAATTTATGCAAATTTGGTAGGTGTGAAATGGCATCTCATTGTGATTTTAATTTGTACTTTCCTGATTACTAATGAAATGGAGCATCATTTCATATTTTTTTGCTTCTTTAGTTTCCTTCTTGGGTGAATGGCCTCTTCATATCTATACCTCTGTGCCAAATGAGTTGCTTTCCTTTTTTTTCTTTCTTCTTTTCCATTGTTTAGTTCTTTACACATTCTGCATAGTAATCTGTTGTTTATATCGGTTGCAAATAGGTAATTTCTACTAATATGTGCTTGTCTTTTACTTTGCTATGGTTTCTTCCATGAGCAAAGCAAAACTGATCTAATCAATAAATCTATATATAAACACTGGCCCTTCGATATACATTTCCAACCTAAAGAATTTGCAGATGAAATTATCATAATTACACAATTTGGCATTTTATATAAAAATGGTACGGGAGTCCAAATTGTTCCCTGAAAATGTGAAGACAGAAATGTTTTCTGTTAAATTACAAAATGAAAACACCTGAGTACAGATATGGTGAAGAATTTTAAAAAGATAGTCTCTTAGACTGGAGATGTCTTGATTAAGTGTATTAACATAACTGAAGAATAATTGGCCATTAACTCGGGGGTGAGGGAAAATTACAAGAGTTCTAGGAAAATGTTGATATTGTCCATGAAACAGAGTCCAGTGGATTCATATTAGCCAATGGATATGGCAATGTGAAATGGGGACAGGGCACCCTGCTTCGATATTACCCATTGGTAAGGCCTTGGCAAGAATTGTGCTAAAGCTGAACCAAATAGGTTTTCTTAGCTCACTAACATTGCACATTATTAAATAGTGAACTGAGAGGTAGCCTAACAAGTTAAAATATGATGCAGTCAGGCTGCCTGAGATAATTTCTAGCTCTACAACTTAGCTATGCAGCCGTGGACAAGCCATTTCTTTTATTGAGAAAACAAGATTAACAGTACCTAATTCATCAGTTTGTAGGACTAAATGAGTTAATAAACATAACTGGAAAGTAGGAGCCATTTCTTTTTTTTTTTTTTTTTTGACAGGCAGAGTGGACAGTGAGAGAGAGACAGAGAGAAAGGTCTTCCTTTGCCGTTGGTTCACCCTCCAATGGCCACCGCGGCCGGCGCATCGCGCTGATCCTAAGGCAGGAGCCAGGTGCTTCTCCTGGTCTCCCATGGGGTGCAGGGCCCAAGGACTTGGGCCATCCTCCACTGCACTCCCGGGCCACAGCAGAGAGCTGGCCTGGAAGAGGGGCAACCGGGACAGACCCGGTGTGCCGGCGCCGCAAGGCAGAGGATTAGCCTAATGAGCCGAGTAGGAACCATTTAATATATGTTATCCGAACACCCAAAAGCCAAGGGAAAGGTGAGGAAAATACATACAATGTAATGCCCAGAAGCTGAGGTTAAACTTAATCCAAACTAGGGAGAAGCTGATGTGGATCAAATGAGGTAGAGGAAATAACCCCAAAAGGGCAATTTAGTCTAAGCTTTCACTATTAGTAGCAATATTGAAGTCAGGAGAGGCAGCGGACCTATTCTATTTTATGCTAGTCAGCCCCACACACTGAAACTTGAGCAAGTCAAAGAGCACGAGGGCCTCTGGCAGGATGTTAGAAGACACGTTCATCACATATCTGACTGACCCTTGGCTTTCTTCTGTGTAGTCAGACTGGTCAAACTGCTCACCACATGGTATCGTGAGATAGAGCCAAGGCACCTTCACTATAAACCCGGCTCAACAGCATGAACTCAGGCAGGAGTGGCAACCACTATCATGTGTTAGATCTTCAAAGTTTGCCCCACAACAGATTTCAGAACGAGATCTTAATGCCTTCCATTAATACTGCTGGCTGAGGCCCTTCTAGACAGTTCCTTCCGACATTTCCTGTTCTTCCGGTGTCCTATTACTTACTGAGAATTTCTAGCATCCTCGACACCCCACTCTGCTTTTTTTCCTTTCCTGTACTCAGCAGCACCTCTTCCTCAATTCAGTTTCGTCTCTTTGCTTTCCAACTTTTTCTTTTAATCGCCTTTTTCACAACTTAGTGCTCTGTTCTCTTGCATCCTCCAATCTGCCAGAAGCAAAAGTGCTTCATATCTGTGGAAATTCGGTTCATACTTGAGAAAAGCACCGTTTCCTCTCTATTATTTGCAGCTGGTTGCAAAGGGAACTGATGAGGTTTGCATGCATGTTCACATTCAGTTCCCCTTTGTGGCTAGTGAGACTTGAAAAACACAGGAACATACCAGGTCAGCTCTTGTGGGGACAGATTACAGAGCTCCAAATATATGTGGCAAGTAGGGAGAGGGGGTAGTTGAGAAAGTAGAGTCGAGTCTCATGGTCAACAGTTTGACACTCAAGACCTCAAAAAACCAGATGAAAATTCCGTAAGCAGAAAAGAGGAGAGGCTACTTGCAGAACAAAAAAGGTACAAAGAAAACAGCATGGGCTTGTTGCCACATTTAATTTACTTTTTAATATAAGGAATAAGCAAAACAACATGACAGCTCTGAGACCAAAGTGGGACACAGTGGGCATCCCGTTGCAAAGGAAAATTTCCTTTTTTCCAGGAAACAATGGACTCTGAGGTACACATATTATATTAGTCCCCAAGGAAAGAGCCAATGTGCTGTCTTTCAAGGACAAAATATTAAAGTCTAGTTAGAACATTCAACTTGCAAGTCATTAAAAGTAATGTGGTAGACTAAAAACAGTCTCATTCTCTGCGGCTCCTCCCATCCGGGGGTGGAGTCTATTTCCCATCCCTTAGAAAAGCAAGTATTTAGATTTGCTTTGACAAACAATACATGTGGACATTGTATGACACCTTGGCAAGGCCTTGAAAGGCCTTCCAGATTCATTTTGCCCTCTCCAAACCCTGTGATCATCACATTGTAAATAAGTCCAGGTCAAAAGACTACATGGAGAGATGTTCAGACTGCTCAATGGTCCCAGGACTCCAGAATGTGACTGAGGTCACCCTGGACCACCCAGCCTTAGCTGAGCTGTCAGATGCCTCAGCTACATGAATGACCTCAAGTGAGACTGACAGAAGAACTACCTAGCTGAACTCAGAGAAAAGTGCAGAATCGAGAGTAAATAAATGGTTGTTGTGTTAAGTCACCAAGTCTGGATGTGCACTGGTATGCAGCAGTAGATAAATGATGCATATATAATATAGATGCAGAGTCTGGGTAGCATTAATTTCTAAAAAGGTGACAATGGATATAGTAATTCCTTCAATAACAAGAAAGAGAATGCTGGGGCAGGGTTTAGCTTAGTGGTTAAGATGCCCAAATCCCAAATTAGAGTAGCCGGGTTCAGATCTTGTCTCCGTTCCCAATTCCAGTTTCCTGCTAATACACACCCTGGGAGGCAGTAGGTGACAGTTCCATTAGTTGGGTCACCCACATAGGAGACCTGGATTGAGCTCCTGGCTCCTAGCTTTAGTCTGGCCCAGCCCCAGTCATTGGGGGCATTTGTGGAGTGAACTAGTAGATGGGAGCTATCTCTGTCTCTCCAGTAAATCAATATAGACAAAAACCAAAAGACAATGCCATCAACTATTTTACTTGAAAGAAGTGTGACTGGCACTGAGTTTTCATCTTAAGGCCCCAAATCTGGGGCTGGTGTCATGGCATAGCGGATTAAGTAACTGTGATACCAGCAACCCATATCTCAGCACTGGCTGATCCACTTGCGATCCGGTTTCCCTGCTAATGCACTTGGGAAGGCAGTGAAAGACAGTCCAAGCACTTGGGACCTTGCCACCAACATAGGAGACCTGGATGGAGTTCCAAATTATTATGTGGTGGGAGAAGTGGGGTGAAGATTGACTAATGAACCAAAGTATCTTGGAGACGAAAACACATGCTCTGCCCGACGGAGAGAGCTGGGTAAGGAGGCGACCAGCTCTGCAAAGGGGTAGTTGTTAGAGGTTTCCAGGAGGAAGGGAGGGAAGTGGAGGATAAAGGGGATTTCTTCAGAAGGTGAAATATAATTTAAGTTACATTCATTAGTAGACAGAACACGTACCCATTATAAGCCTTTTGGTATTATTTGTGTGGGGAGCAACTGGGAGCAACTCGGACTAGACTATGTTACTCGAATTAGGACTTATTCTATGCATCTGCTCTCCCACAATATGGCGCTGGGAGAGGAGTAAAAACAGTTTCTACCCAGCTGCCTCTTACCAACTTGACAAGCTGCAGGACCTGCTCCTGATTGGAGGAGAGCAGCGTACTCGGCGTGTGGGTAGCAGAGTTGGGATTGGTGGAAGAGGACTATAAAGGAGGAGAGAGACACCATGCGCCAGGAACATCTAAGGGGAACATCTATCTGAAGGAACACCTGTGCAGCCCCCGAGAGAGCCGGCCGGCGGTGTGCCGCTCCCCCACGGAAGTGGGGAAAGTGGCTAGGGGGAACCGCCCTTCCACGGAGGTGGAAGGGTCGGTAGCCAACCCGGGAAGAACCAGCAGCAAACCCGGGGAGGGCCGAGCAGACGAAAGAACAGCACAGGGTCCTGTGTCGTTCCTCCGCGAAGAGGGGGAGCGACATAATGGTGCCGTGACTCGGATATGAAGCCTAGGCAGGGCTTAGTGTTGCTCCTCCATGAAGAGGGGGAGCGACAATTTGACTTTCAAAACTATGTCTGTCAATTGCTGTGATTTAAAAAGAAGTTAAAGAAAAACCAAAGGATAGGATAATAAAAACTTTCACATAATAAAATGTCAGACTTTCTTTTTACCACTAAGATAACTGTAGTTGTAAATATTCTGCAAAGGTAATGCTTGTGGTAATTACTAGTGGGAAAAAAAACACAAAATGAAACAATCCTCAAAGGATACATCCTATTAAAGGCAGATGACTGGCACTGAGTTTTCATCTTTTTTTTTTTTTTTTAACATTTTTTGCCCCCTAGAAACCTTTTATTTAAGGTGTACAAAATTCATGCATTTCATACTTACAAATTTAAGAACATAATGAATCTTCCCACCCCACCCTCCCTCCCATCCTTCTTCCTCCTTCTATTTTCATCTTAGTTTTTACTAAGATCTACTTTCAATTAACTTTATACTCATAAGATTAACCCTATACTAAGTAAAGAGTTAAACAAATAGTATGAAAAAAAACTGTTCCTCAACAGTCAAGACAAGGGCTGTTCAAAGTCATCACATCTCAAAGTGCCAATTTCACTTCTATAGATTACGTTTCAGATGCTCTATTAGTTACCACAGATCAGGGAGAACATATGGCATTTGCATTTTTGGGAATGCCTTGTTTCAATAAGTATGATGTCTTTCAGTTGCATCCATTTTGTTGCAGACAACAGGATTTCATTTTTTTTAACCACTGTGTAGTACTCCATGGTGTACATATACCATAATTTCTTCATCCAGTCTTTGGTTGACAGACATCTGGGTCGATTCCATATCTTAGATATTGTGAATTGAGCTGCATGAGTTTTCATCTTAAGGCCTCAAATTTGGGACTGGTGTCGTGGCATAGTGGATTAAGTAACTGATATCTGCATCCCATATCTCAGCACTGGCTACTCCACTTCTGATCCAGTTCCCCTGCTAATGCATCTGGAAAGGCAGTGAAAGACAGTCCAAGCACTTGGGACCTTGCTACCAATGTGGGAGACCCAGATGGAGTTCCTGGCTCTTAACTTCTGCCTGGCCCAGCCCTAGCTATTATGAGCATTTGGGGAGTGGACTGGAAGATCAGAACTCACTCTCTCACTCACTCTCCCTCTATCTCTCTCCCTCCCTGCCTGCCTTTCAGTTAAAAGAATTTTTTCTAAAGATTTAACTGGAGGGGCAAGGAATTAAACTGTGTTCTTTATCACAAAGTAATAGTGATAACAGAGGTAGCCCAGGCACAAGGAGGAGAGAACCCTCTGTCACCCTTCCCTGTGGCACTTGTGTGGTGCTAGTTATGCTCTGATGTTGAACGGAGAGATAGCATTCCCCCAAAATACAGAAGAGGGGACTTAAAAAGTTAATGGAAGGGGCCATCGCTGTGGCATAGTGGGTAAAGCCGTTGCCTGCAGTGTCACCATCCCATATGGGCGCCAGTTTGAGACCCAGCTGCTCCACTTCCAATCCAGCTCTACGCTATGGCCTGGAAAAGCAGATGGCCCAAGTCCTTGGGCCCCTGCACCCACATGGGAGACTAGGAAGAAGCTCCTGGCTCCTGGCTTTGGATCGGCACAGCTCTGGCCATTGCGGCCAGTTGGGGAATGAACCAACGGATAGAAGACTTCTCTCTCTCTCTCTCTCTCTCTCTCTCTGCCTCTTCTTCTATCTCTGTGTAACTCTGACTTTCAAATAAATAAATACATCTTTAAAAAAAAGTTCATGGAAAATGTGTATTATGAAAAAAACTGTATGTGGGCAGTCCTGTGGCATGGCAGGTTAAGCCAGCACTTGGGATATCTGCATCCCTTAGTGCCAGTTTGAGTCCTGGCTGTTCTGCATCTGATCCAGCTCTCTGCTAATGTGCCTGGGAAGCAACAGGTGATGACTCCAGTACTTGGGCTTCAGTCTGGCCCAGCCATGACTGTTGTGGGCATTTGGGAGTGAGCCAGTAGATGGAAGATGTCTCTTTGTCTCCCCCTCACCTCTGACTCTGCCTTTCAAACAAATAAATAAATAAATGAAAAGGCCATCTTCCATGGTCTATATAATCACTTTTAGTCTATCACATTTAAAGTGGTTTTCACAGTGGTTAGAGGAGATATATTATTATAATTTTGATGATCTGTGATTATTTTAAAATTTACCATATGAGTGAAATGGACATATTTTCAATTGTTTGGTGTTTACAGTCCTTGCCTTTAATCTGCCTGAACTATGGTGTTTTTGCTTTTTTTACGTATTGAACTATTTAGTGGAGTATTAAGCCTTTGACTATATTGTAACTTAAAAACACATCATCTCAAAAATTAGGGAAGGAAAGACAGAACAGGGAGGGAGGGAGGGAGGGAGGATGGGAAGTATCATTATACTCTTAGAATTGTTATCTAGGAACTACACTGTTCTTTGTAGTAATATAATGATGTGAGAATTGAGCATTCTGTCAGTAATTCTGTATTTGCTGTGACTCTGAGACTCTAATATAGTAATAAATTCCTTTTAAATAAAAAAGTGGTTTTAAGCTACCAAAATTTTATCATTTTATTAGAGCTTAAAAATAACCTACCGGAACACTTCTATGGCTCTCCAGCTGGACAATCGTGCAGTATGGGCAGCTGACGCTTTAGCTTCTGACAGCAGGAGGTTTAACAAGGGCTGGTCCTATATTGCCCTCTGCTGGCCAAAGCACCACTAAAGAAATGAGCCTCTTAGCAGATTTTTTTCCTGCGTTACATTTTAACACAGGTTTGTTCTTTCCAATTTTCATCCCACCCTCCCAGATATTTCTGGAGATATGAAACTCCAGAGGGCTTATTATTTCATGGCTTCAACATTTAAAAAAATTAATTTATGATCGGGTGTGTGTGTGTGTGGGGGGGCATGTGCACTCACTCCCACCTGAGAGCATATCCCCTAAAAGTCCACAGCAGGAGCTGAGAACTCAATTCAGGTCTCCCAGGTGGCTGGCAGGAACCCAGTCACTTGAACCATCACCTTGTGCCTGCAAGGATCCACATTAGCAGGAAGGTGGAGTCAGCAGCCAAGTCTGGGGACTGAATCCAGGCACTGCGATATGGGAGGCACACATCATAAACCTGCATCTTAAAAGCTAGGCTAAATATCTGCCCCCTTGCTTCAATACTTCATTTGTATGTTTATCAAAACCTCACATTTGAGGCTGATTTTCAGTGGAGGAAAGAGAAGACACAAGTTGAAAATATTAGAAACTTTAAAACAACAAGACTTGTTTATAGTGATGCCTTAAAATGACTACTTCAGAGGCTAGTTACAGCTTGCAACCCTGGCATCCCATATGGGAACCAATTCGATTCCCAGCTGTTCCACTTCTGATCTAGCTCGCTGCTAATGCGCCTGGGAAAGCAGGAGCAGATGGGGCTGGCGCTGTGGTGCAGTGGGTTAATGCGCTGGCCTGAAGTGCCGGCATCCCATATGGGCGCCTATTCGAGTCCCCGCCACTCCACTTCCGTTCCAGCTCTCTGCTATGGCCTGGGAAAGCAGTAGAGGATGGCCCAATTCCTTGGGCCCCTGCACCCACATGGGAGACCCGGAGGAGGCTCCTGCCTTCGGATCGACACAGTTTTGGCCATTGTGGCCAATTGAGGAGTGAACCAGTGGAGAGAAGACCTCTCTCTCTCTCTTCTCTCTGTGTAACTCTTTCAAATAAATAAATAAAGCAGGAGAAGATGGCCATGTGCATGGGCCCCTGAACCCATGTGGGAGACCTGGATGAAATTCCTGGCTCCTGGCTTTGGCCTGGCCCAGACCTGGCCCTTGTGGACATTTGGGGAATGAGCCAATGGAAGGAAGATTCTTTCTCTGTCTCTCCCTCCCTTTCTGTAAGTCTGCTTTTAAAATAAAATAAAAAAACATTAAAAACTGACTACTTCAAGCCTAATACATCTCCATCCATAAAAAATGACCAAGATGCAAAGACTAATGAAACAGATGACTCAGGCAAGAATCAACAAATGCTAAAATCCAGTGGGTGAAATGGAAACAATATATTTAAAGAGTATCAAAATGTGATCTTCAGATTACTTATAGATTAAAAATGGAAATCAGTACAATAAAGAGTTGACAGGAGTTAATAATACATCAGTTGTACTACCATTATGTTATGGTTTATCCTCTATAGACCTAAATTCATTAACTACAAAATGATAACAGTATCTATCTCAAAGATATCTTGAAATTACATATACAGCTCAGTGGCTATCATTTACTATTGTTAATTTTCCAAAAGTGGTTTTCAGGAAAACTTATGACTTCGATACTTGGAGCTCTTAATGAGAGAAAATGGATACAGACACTAAAAGATACAGGGGAGACCTCAGATACCCAATTCTCCCTCATCTTATCCTTGACATTTCTCTCTTTTCCACTTGAATATTACAGGAAGTAACATGGTACAGGGGACTTGACTTTGAGAAAATTTGTTCTAGAAATTCAAAAGAAGTGGTTGTTAATAAAATGGCCAGGAAACTTCAGCCCTAGAATGACACAGTGAAGTAGTGAGAATTCTGAGCTGAAATATGATGTCTTTTTAATTCCCTAAATCTCACTGCAATCCAAATTGCTGTTTCTCAGGATGTGTGTGTGTGTGTGTGTGTGTGTGTGTGACCTGTGGCAATATAATGAACCACATCAAAGGCTTCATGTTCAGAACTCTTTATTTACTTTTGGCTTTTCAAAGAATGCATGGAAAACAATGGTTGGTTCTGAAGCATGACATGAGCCAAGGCTGACTGATTCAAAATCTGACAGTCCTCTGAGGGATTTTTGCTTTGTCTAATCCAACCCTGAAGTGTCTCCCTCCCCTAAACCTGCTCATTTCTGGTCTGCTCTCCATCTGCCACCTCTGAGGCCATTCCAATTTTAAGACTACTGTTGAGGCTGCAACAGCGTTTCTAGGCTGTGCATTCCTCAAAGCACTGTCTACACCAGTGCATTCCAGTCTAGATGAAAAGACAAGAGCTGAAAGCCAGTAAAGCTTGGCTTATTGGGTCCCTTTAGGTTGTGTCATTAGATCTTTCTTAAAAGGCTAATAACTTGTCTGTGTTATTACAAATTTCCAAACTTTGCACTGCATTCTCCGTGGTTTTTACATTAATTTTTGGGAGAAATACTTCCATTGCTAGCTGAGAAACAGGTCTTAGGAGCAAGCAGAGGTTCTTCTTCACAGCCTAATTAAGAGTGGGACGTTCATGGTTAGGGCTGCTTGTAGCAGGTGGTGAGGGCCACAAGCAGTGCAACTGGAAACAGGGCTGTGGCCACACACCACATCCTGAAGAGAACAGGGGGCGCAGCGAGCCCTTAACCACAGCGCTGAGTGACAGACAGGGCTGTGCCACACTCCCTCTAAAGGTAAACTATGGCGTGGGTGTGCATTGAACTGGGTAAGGCTTACCATCCGCCCACTTTTGAATGCGATGTTTTAATGTGGACTACAGCAGGCATGTCTGCTCTTCCTGCACACCAGCCTCCCAATGCTCTGGGCTTCTGATTGGTCAGAGAGTTCTTAAAGGACCAACTGCAGTCAGTTTGGATACTAGCTTGGATAGCCTAAAATAACCTTCTAGTTGAAGCACATAGGTTCAGGTATGACTAAGCTGTCTCATGTTTTCTGAGTTCTGGCTCTGAAAGAAACTTACGAGGGACCCTAATTCTAACCATGTGAGCTGGGAAAGCTCTCATGCACCCTCGCTATATATAGCCCATCATGGATTGTCAAAATCAATGACCACATCCCTGCCCCTTGAACTCTTCCAAATGAATTCTGGGGCCAGATTAAAAAACACACTTGCTACCCACACAAAAGCAGAAAACTTAGTACAAGATGGGACTTTAACTGTGAGAAACTAGTCTAACGCCTCAAGGAGTCAGAAGAAAATACTTAGGGGATGAGTGTTTGGCAGATGAGACAGAAAATAATTAGAACTGCTAGACAAAAACATTTGGATTTGGACAAAAAACAGAAGAACTTTGAAGAGGAGAGTGATGGGAAAGATGAGAGAACCAAAGAAAACTGCTGGTGACCTGAATGAGAAGAGTCCAAAGGGGGTTGGGTGACTAACAGAATACTCCAGAAGTGACAGTGTTGACTTTGGAGTCTAGATCAAAACGGGCACTGTAGCCGTGGACTTGTTCGTTGGAATTACTTGCTCTGTGGGAAGCTGGTCCTTCAGCAAATCTACAAGTGCCTTATGATTCTTGACATTTCTGCCTGCCAAGTAATCTAGTATTCCCTGTCATTTATTCTTTTCTACCAAATTTAAGAATATCTCTTAGAACAATGTACTAAACTTTCTTTATATTTCAACTAGGTAAATCAAAATCATTTAAATCATAAGGTATTCATATTGATACTGCCGGAATAATCTAAATCTGTAAATCACAAAGAATTTATAGCACTACTGCTGAAATAAGCTGCTAACCATCAGATGAAAGAAATCCAGAGTTTTCATAATTTCCACCATCTCAAAGTCTGGAAAGGGAAACTGCCTGAATGAAGTCAAAAGTACTCAAACCTTGCCCCTAGTTTTACTTACCATGAGGTACCCTGTATTGACTTGCAAGGAAAACCAATAATTGTTGCTTTCTAAGGCAGAGTGTGAGGTTGCTTTCAAGGGCATTTACTAGTGCTATCACTATTGGCATGCTGGTTAACTTCTCAGAGCCTTAGTTTCCTCCCATGTAAAACTGGACTCCCACCATCTCTCTCTAGGCATCTAATATCTGGCACAGAACTGTTGCTCACAACGTGTTCTCCATCTTCCCAGGGACAGTCACTGAATCTTTCAGAATCACTTTGATTCACTGCTTCCTCCTTTTTCCAATTCACGAAGCAGCTGAAGTCTGCACCATACATGACATATTAATCTAACTGTTGGGTTAGCTCTGGCCTCTCTCTTGAATTTCTGGAGACCCTAATTGAGCTTGTGGCTAACACACTACTACTGTGATCTACAAATGCCACTCAAAACATAGTAGAAATGCCAATAAATATTTGTTGAATGAACTGTACTGTTTTAAAAAAATTATAGAGCACTAAAACTCATTATACAAATTGGCGAAACTTAAACATCTCTCTAGGCATTCTTTTCCAATAAATAAATAATCAGTGACCTGAAAGTGGTTTGTAAGTGGTTCATGTGACTCTTGCTTTGCTTCAGTGATTCTTATCTGTAGTAGCCAGTTTCCAGGATGGCTCTTGTGGTCATCATCTCCTGATATCTATCCCTCCCACACTGAAGCGGAATTGGCTCTGGGTGAGCAATACAACTGTAGGAGTGACACTGGTGACTTCAGAGGCTAGATCAAAAAGACACACTACAGCTATGGCATTGCTCTCCTGAATTACTTTCTCTGAGGGAAGCCTGTCACCACGTCTGAAGCAGGTAATACGGAAACTACCTTTCAATCACTTATATAGTGGTATGGTTTGGATAACATTTCGAGTGTCTTCCAGAAGTCCATGTGATAAAGGCTTAATCCAGAGTCTTACGTTAATGGATTAAGGATGGAACTTAATCAATTTATGGTGTCTGAAGGTTGGGCACTGGAAGGTGATTAGACTGGATTAGGCTGTTAGGGTGGAATCCCCGTGATGGAATCCTGGTGGCTTGATCAGAAGAGACCTTCCCTGTCTCTCTGTTTCTCCTGTCTGCAGGGTGACCCTCCTTTCACAGGCACTCCATCCTCTGCTGCCCTCATCAGATGCCAGATCAATGGGATGGCCCAGTATTGGATTGTGACCCTCCAAAAATGAGCTGAAATAAACTTCCCTTCAGAAGTAGCTTCTCTCAGAGATTTTAACTGTAGTAATGACAAACTGTCTAAAATAAGCCGCATCTCATTTTCGTTCTCTAAATTCTTCAAACTGTGTGTTTGCTTTTTATTTGTTTGTTCTAAGTAATTCCCTCCTGGAACATGCCAAGTTGTCAAAGTAAATTTGATGGGCATTCTAGAAGCCAAATTACTCTGTAATCGATGGCCATGTAACCCTGGATGAATCACTGTCCTTAACTAAATGATATCAAGCATCCCAAAATGAATAGCAGAACAAGAGACAGACACTTTGGGAAGTTTCACTTTTGTTTTAGAAACATCAGCAAGCATCAGAGAGAATTTATGCAACTAACACGAAATAAAGTACACACTGGGGATTGTGAGAAATGGCGAAGTACTTCTATTAATTTCAGACAACGATTTCCTGATAATTAAAGTGCTCAGGCTGGATGAAACTTGATTTTGATTCTCTTTTTCAGACTCCCGTTGGTTTAGGTATGCAACGAAGGGTAGTGCTTCATGTAAATCTGGTTCTCCCGGTGTACACACTTAACTTTCCTTTAGTTAGTTTACAGACTAACTAGAGAATCCTAGACATAAAATTGGTTTCATAATTCTTTATGTCAATATAACTTTTCATTTAGTCAGGAAGCTTATTTGGCTCTTCCCAGGATTCCCTAAATTCATTATGAAGTGCTTCAAACAATGCACTACTATGAATCTGAACAGTGGCAGGAAAGGAAAATGAGAAGTAGAGTGAATTAAAGTTCATTCTGTGCTTATTGTGAACTTCTCTGGGTCTCAGTTTCTTCAACTTTAAAATAAAGGGTCTCAACCCATAGGTGATCATGAAATTCTATTCCAGTTCTGTGATGTTCAGTAAGAAAGCTGCTATGAGAAAACTTTCGAGCGTTGTTTTCCTCTAGTCTTGATAAAGATGGACTGAGAATAAGTCATTCACCAATGATTTTACAGACAGTTTGGACCAACATCTTATGAGCTTACCACAGAGTGTCATATCTCTATCACTAGCTGTGGGGAATTAAACTTTTGAACATAACTACGGCCAATCACACTAACAATAAAGCCGAGATGTAACTAGTTCATGAAATAATCATAAGGAAGTATAATATGTATATTGTCCACTAACTTCCTCCCTTTACAGAAATAGAGAAATGAGGGCTTGCTGAAGAGACTGTTGCTACATTTACTTGAACTCTATTGAATTTCCTCAATACCCTGCTTAATTTCCTTTTTTTTCTGAATATAGTTGGTTGGTGTCATGCAAGAATCTACTAACACTGATGAATGATACTGGAAGAGTGAAGATCAAGAATTGTTTTGAGTCTGAAATTTGACATCACCCTCTTGAACAATATAGCCTTAGTTGGCATAAACTACCCATACAGGTAAGGTTGATTGTTTATTCATTTTTAACTTAAAAGTTAACTATGTGAACACTCTTAATAGGACTATAATTTAAATTTTTAAAACTGATCGACAAAAATAGTGAGTATATTAATTATGTAGATAATTGGTAGTAACTGTTAGAGTGGTAGAACATTTTCCACTGGTCCAATCAGCAGAGACACATGTGTGTGCATGGGTGACTTGAGACAGATATTCTGCTGAGGGGAATGTGGACTTGGAGACATTTCATGGAAAACAATTCTGTATCTGTAACGTGTAATTTTTATTTGATTTCTTAAGTATATGGTATTTTCTACATTTGAGAAACAAATTATCTAGTGGTTCTATAATCAAGGTTTATTTTTAAAGGAGAGATACAAGTATACAAGTACAAAGTAGATACAAGTATGGGAAACCAAAAATGATGAAGTTGCTGTCATTTGCTATACTGAGGTTCCCAGAGACTCATTGTCATCCGTCTGACAAAGCTAACCGCTGTAAAAGTTTTTTTTTGTTTTAACTTCCTTTGGTTCAGAAGCACATGTGATCAATATTCACACAGAAGCACCATTACCTTTGCAGTTTTTACTATATCATGCATTATCTATCCAAGGCAGGGACTAGTGTTTTTCTTTAATATCATAAAGGGAGCTCCATTCATTATGTAAAATCGAAATTTAACATTCATTATGTAAAGTCAAAATTTAACATACAATAAATGTTTCCTAAGAAACACATTTGGCTCACTTCACTCTCTCTTCGACAAATTTGTAAATCAGTGAAGTTACAGAATAGGTTCTGCATATCCATAATTGGGTCCATAACAACTGCAACCAGATTCTGACTTCAGCAGGCTGCACTGAATTCTGATGTGAAGCAGGTGGATTACTTTTATTTTTTTTAAATATTTGTTTATTTATTTGAAAGGCAGAGTTACCGAGAGGCAGAGGCACAGAAAGAAAGAGAGAGAGAGAGAGAGAGAGAGAGAGAGAGAGAGAGGTGTTCCATCTGCTGGTTAATTCCCAAAATGGCCACAATGGCAAGAGCTGGGCTGATCAAAGCCAGGAGCCAGGAGCTTCTTCTGAGTCTCCCACATGGGTGCAAGGACCCAAGGACTCAGGCCATCTTCTGTCGCTTTCCCAGGCACATTAGCACGAGCTGGATCAGAAGTGGAGCAGCTGGGACTCGAACCAGAACCTATATGGGATGCTGGCACTGCAGGTGCCGGCTTTACCCACTATGCCACAGCACTGGTCCCAGGTGGATTACTTTCTAAGTGAAAACTGCAGAAAAATGACAGAGACACTGGTGGACATTAATCGAGGGTCTCAGTATTTGAACTCAGAGACACTGCACAGCCCTTAAGATTTCAAGACTTTGGGTGTAAATTGTTTGGCTTAAAAAACTATTTCAAAATTGTAGTACTACATTTTTTGGAGAAAAACCCATTTCTATAATCCAAGATGCAGAAAATACATAGAACTTTTACTCCAAAGATGGGCTGGGAGTACAACATCCATGAGGGGCTGCAGGCATATATGAAGCTCAGGAGGCTGTGTATGGTAACGTTTTTATGTTTACCAAAAGGAGAAAATATGAATTACAAAAAAGATTAAGAGGGTAGAGATGTAGTACCCACAAAGCTGTGGTGAAGAAATGCAGAGAAATGTAGCACATTCTGAAAAGAGCTCACAATTGTTATTTACTCAGGATCTGGTAACTTTTCTTTGTTATTCTCAGTTGAAAGAAATAAAAAAATAAGGAGGAAAATAAGAATGAAAAGAAGTTTATATTACCTCTTAAGTACCTCATATGTACCCTTTGAAGAAATAAAGATTTAAAAAAGAAAAAATCATATCTACATTTATGCTGAGGTTAAAATATTTTATTCTCTGAAACAAAATATTCTGCTGAAAAATCCAGCTGCCAAATGGCACATAAGAACACATGAGGGCGCTCTAACCAACAAGCACAGTGACTGTAGTTCTGACATGCAATTTTAAAGTTATCTTTTTATTGAAATATGATAGTTTAGCATTAAATATTCTAAGTGAGAAATTACTGATGCGCTTTGGTAATGACTCTGGGTCTATCTTTGGTTGCTATACTTTCTTTCTGTTCAATTCAGGACCCTGCCTGGGGTTTTGTTCATGTAGAATTTTCTTCTGAAATATGAAAAGAGATTCTTTTTCCTTTTACCTAGAAATTTTTAAGATTCTTTTAATATTAGTAGATTATAGATAAGTGTTTTTACTTAGTCATGAAATGACACTGTCTTGAAATTATTTATGTATAATTAATGTGCTTATTAAAAACCACTGTTTTCTCTATTAATGTGGTCAAAAAATATTTTTGTAACATTTTCCTTGGGAAATCATATATTATTGGCATAGGCCTTAAAATCATATTTCTACAGAAAAAATCAATCATCACATACACATTGTTTTACAACCTAATCACTACAAATTCTTGTAATATAAAATGATAAATTCCAAGTACTTAACTATTTGCATCAAATTTTGCTTTTCAGACAAAGGCATTATCCATCTCAATAAGTAATTACTTTAATTTCAACTGAATAATCGTGACTAGAAAAGGTAAGAAGGCATCTATACTTTCCTTTTCACCCAATATATTTTTTGTTGGAATTTTCTCTCATCCAATGCATTTTTTTACTTTTCAGCTTAAATGCAAACTATACTTTAAATAAACGCCTGCGATTTTGTTCTAGCTCCTGTAACAAAATTCAAGAAGATCTGACATAAATGAGTAACAATTCAACATGTATTCAGCCATCCACAATCTCATCTGTGGCTTTACCAATCATTTATGCCTTCCTTTGTATTGTCGGTCTCTTTGGAAACACACTTTCGCAATGGGTGTTTTTAACAAAAATAGGTAAGAAAACCTCAACACACATCTACCTGGCACATCTTGTGACTGCAAACTTACTTGTGTGCAGTGCCATGCCTTTCATGGGTATCTATTTCCTGAAAGGTTTCCAATGGGAGTATCAATCTGCACAATGCAGAGTGGTCAATTTTCTGGGAACTCTGTCTATGCATGTAAGTATGTTTGTCAGCCTCTTAATTTTAAGTTGGATTGCCATAAGTCGCTATGCTACCTTAATGAAAAAGGATTCTGTGCAAGAGACCACTTCGTGCTATGAGAAAATATTTTATGGTCATTTACTGAAAAAATTCCGCCAGCCCACCTTTGCTAGAAAACTATGCGTTTACATATGGGGACTTGTACTGGGCATAATTATTCCAGTTACCATATACTACTCAGTCGTGGAGGCTGCAGAAGGAGAAGAGAGCCTGTGTTATAATCGGCAAATGGAATTAGGAGCTATGATCTCTCAGACTGCGAGTCTCATTGGAACCACATTTATTGGATTTTCATTTTTAGTTGTGGTAACATCATACTACTCTTTTGTCAGCCATCTGAGAAAAATTAGGACCTGTACATCCATTGTGGAGAAAGATGTGACTTACAGTTCTGTGAAAAGACATCTTTTGGTCATCCAGATTCTACTAATAGTTTGCTTCCTTCCATATACCATTTTTAAACCCATTTTTTATGTTCTACACCAAAGGGAAGACTGTCAGCAACTGAATTATTTAATAGAAATAAAAAACATTCTCACCTGTCTTGCTTCAGCCAGAAGCAGCACAGATCCCATCATATTTCTTTTATTAGATAAAACATTCAAGAAGACACTATATGATCTCTTTACAAAATCTAATTCACCACATATACAATCATATGGTTGACTTATAAATGGAAAACACCACAAAACAGAAAAGTGTTCATGTGACTCTATTAGAGACACCAAACTCTATGATTAACAAACAGTTCGTAGCTTAGTTGACAACAGGCATCAAGAAAATGGTTTTGATGTTTAAAACTAACCAAATAAATACATTAACAAAACTCAATGTAAAGTTCTTGTACTGAAAGTAGAGATGGCAGACTTTAAGGTCAAGCATATTGAAAGAATCCAACTGCAAGTTAAACCAACAGACTATTTTTTTCAACTGTGGATACTTCTGATCAGAACACAGATTTTCATGACTGTAGGATAAAGAAGCAAATGGTTTATGACTTGTCTGCCTTCTAGTAGTTAGAATACATGAGTCTGTCTATGGCTAGTGTTTGCCTTGTTGGTAACTTTAAAAAACTTCAAACATAAAAGAAAAAAAATGAACAAGATATCCTCACTTAAGTCTTGTCCTAAATGCCTAAGTAAAGACACGGTGTCAAAATCCAAGGTTTTATAAACACCTTATTTATCTGATATTATCTAGTTCATGTTACTGGGAGAAGCAATAGTCACTGATTCTAATATTTATTAAGCAGATATCACTTATAGAGATTTTTAAATATTTAGATTAGGCATTGTCAAAATAAAAGCTAATCTAATGTTATTATGCATTCATCTTCACATTTTGTGTATTTTCCTCTGTGTTCAATATAAATACTGTTGTTATTAATGGTTAATGGTACCAGGCATGTAGATATATTCAGTTAATTTTTGTGAAATGAATGGACAAGTGATAAAGCAATGTAATAGTGTTGTACTTAAGACATTGGTCTTTGGAGTCAGGCTCATGGGGTTCAATCCTGGCTCCACCTCTTACTTGGTAGACAGTTTTAGGCAAGTTGCTTCACCTTTTTAAGTGTTGATTTCTTTATTTGTAGAACAGAAAATTCTACCTTACTCACAGGTACCATTCTTAAGTCAGATGATGTTATATTTCGAGTAGCTATCACTTAGTGAGCACTTGGTGTGTGCCAGGCACTCTGCTTATACGCTCTGTATTCATTATTGTAATCATCACAACTCTAAAGTATGCCAATTGACTGATGAAATAACTGAGTACATAGTTATATTACAAAATTTTTTCCAATGCCTAAGTAAATATTTAAAGAATAAGAATTTCTTAATGTTATTTCTTTCTTCTACGTTATCTTGTCAGTAAGACAAATGAAGATGACTATATTCTGTATTATATACATTATAATTAAAAAAATAAAAACAACAAAATGTGTGTTCTATCTCCCCAAAGAGCTCATAGGCAACTCTGGAACTATAACCAATTTTCTATTTCTACTCCTGTGATATCTGCAGTCTCATCTCAGATCAGAACCAAACAAGAACAGCTGAATAAAAATCAACCATTAAGTGTAACCTGCTTGAACAGTCAACCTTTTTTCTCCATATAGTTAATTCCTTCAATGCTCAACAAGAAGATGAAGTTTACGTGCTATAGGCTGAATATTCTTACCCAAAATGCTTGCGATCAGAAGTATTTCAGATTGCAGAGTATTTTGGATTTTGGAATATCTGCAAAAGATTTTTACTGAGTGACCTAATCAGAAAATCTGAAATGCTCCAAAACCTGAAACTTTTTGAACATCATGTCAGTGCTCAAAAAGTTTCAGACTTCAGAGCATTCAACCTGTACTTTCAAAACTTTAATAATCTCATAGCATGTTTTGTTCCCGAATTAGAACTGTGGAAGCAATTCTCTGAACAGCTTTCCGAAGAGCTAAATCACTAGGAGTTATTCTGGCACACTTATGAAATTTTCATTAAAAATGAATGGAAAAAAAACCTCCATTTTTACTTCAGTGCTGCACTGAGAGATGAAAATGTTCAGAGAAAAGTCTGAGTGCATTCTGGCTCTAAGAATCTGCAATGCATACCCTGTACTAGTAGTGACCAGATTTCTGGCTCATTAATTTGCAGAGACAAAGGACACATGGAAACTCCAAGTGACCTCCTTGAGTGCTGGCTGTAAAAGGAGGTGTCTGGTCCAGTGACCTCCTAGATGTGTGAATCACAGAATAACTCAAATTTCATTAGGAGAGAGTCTGAAATGCCCAGATTTCCCCACAGTTATAAAAGTAGTTTTATTTTTATCCAAGTTTTAAAACCAAAACTCTTCAGACTTAGAAAACACTAAGAAGATGGGTACTTTTTAATTAACTTAAGCTACAATGTATTAAACCTCACTGCACTTAAGAGTTACAAAAATATTACATATAAAACTTCTAAAAATTAATACTAAAAATCTCCTTATAGTTCCATCTCCTACTTTAAATAAAATATAATTAGCAAAGTAGCATTTCCTATATTTAAAAAGAGCAGGAAAAGAGGTATGCAATTTGTCTTTATTTTCTGATAGAAAACTCCCATTTGAATGCTCTGTACTGAGTTCATTATTATCATGTTTACTTATATATTATAGAGACTTTCCTCAACAGTTGATTGTGAACCATGTTGAACTTTTTTGTGTAATGGAAGAAAGTTATTTAATTTCACAGTATTTCATATAAAATATCAATTTTTAACTTTACCCTAATTTCAAAGTTTGGATTTCATGCTGTTTTTCATGTATCTGTATGGGTTATAGTAAAAAACAAGTCTGTGGTTTTAAAAATCTCAAATTCTGACAGATAGGTCAACAAGATTATATTTTAGCTGTAGAAAACAGGCATAAAATACTTATGTCCTTTTTTATTCTGTTTATATTCATACTCTCATTAAGGCATTTCAGTAAGCTATTACTTAGGGACACAAACCGTGAATTAAGACTACAAGCAAAACTCAGGATCAACTCCTGAAACTGGAGGTTAATGTCCACTCCCTGTGTAGAAGAGGAAGATGGTCCATCGTGCTGACTTGGGAAGCACTCTCAGCCTCTCCCTGGCCTCCAGTTGACTGGGGTGGGAGCTGTTATGAGCAAGCGTGGGAGGACAAACTGAAAGGCAATCTTGCTAGCAAACCACAAGGGAGCACAGAGTGGACAGTGGCAATTTGCTAAGCATTTCAATGGTGCAGCCTAATGCAGTGATCCTTCCAATCAAATTGATATCAATGGGTAGACATACAGCTAGAGAGATTTTACACTGATGAAAAAAATCTCCTTGGTTATATCATACATGCTACCCTTGGCTCAGAAGGGCAGGAATAGTGAAAGCATTCACTCCTAATAAGCAAAAGAAACATTCTTTTAAAACAGACACACACAGAAATCAAAGAGTCGATTTTTACGGGGTAAAGACAGGTTGGGCAAAGAGAAGAATAGCAGTCAGAAATGCAAGATAAATTTATGATGATCTTATAATTCCTGAGATTTTTCTAAGCACATCCATTGAAATCCCACACTTCAAACCTGAAGGTACAAGTTCAACAACCTTACAAAGCAGTGTCAATAATTAACCAGTATGCTTCTTATAATAAAGAATAATAAACGTAAGTTTTGTTTGAATGAGAATTTACTTTTCTTTGTACAACATGAGGGACTTTTGGGAGTTGCGGTAACAGATGTAAAAGAAACATCAGTGACCCAGAGCAATAGAGGAAGGAATACTTTAAGAAATCCACAATGCCATGGTAACCAGTGTTACGTGATGAACACACATTTAATAAAGTCACGGCCTATGCAGGTGAAAAGAGAACCGAGACCAGGAGGGGCCTGAGGAGCAGCCAGGCGTGTTTACAGGGGTTACAAGGAAAACCATTTAAAGGAAGCATACCCAGAAACCCTTGGGTGGGAGGCCTCTAGCTGCATGTATGTGCTACAGTTCTGAGAAATAAGAAGTGAGCACCCAAACCTCCAGGGTCCAAGCCCCATTCAGAATGGAAAGTGATTGCATTTGTAGAATGTTGCAGCCTCAGGAGCTGCTTCATTTTAACTTCAGTTATGAAAAGTGTACAAGAGTGGGTCAGAGGGACAGAAAGGTTTAAGGAATGCTGCTTCTTCTCACACCCAGGAGCTAGGGGAGATGAGAATATTCCACAAACTCCTAGTAGAGCCAAAGAAGACAGGCAAGGAGTCAGGAATTGCATTTACCATGACAACTGCTATTTCTTTATAATGGATTTTTACATTTAGGGGTGAAAGGAAAAAAAAGAAAAAAAATCATTGAAATGGAATGGAAGCTTTCACATTATTTCAGAAGAAAAAGAATTAAAGGGAAGATGATAGAAAAATAGAAATTTGCATATATCTCTTAATGTTTGTTGTGAGGCAAAGCATGAGAAATCTAACATTATGACAGTGTGTTTTAACCAGGGGCAACTTTGTGCCCCAGGGGACATCTGGCAATGTCTGAGAATGTTTTTCGTTGTCACAACTGGGGGACGATGCCCTTGGCTTCTAGTGGGATTGGCAGGATATTATGAAATGTCTCACAATACCCTGGGGAGCCTCCCACAACTATCTGGCCCAAATGTCACTACTGTGGCTGTACATATACCCTGTACTATGATGACACATCTCCCCAAATTTCAAAGAATTATACAATTCCTTTTTATGCAATTACATGTGAAATTGCTTCTCCCAAAGGTTCCACTACAGGCCACATGGTACTATATACTCAAATCTAACCTATATAATCCTTTTTAGACTCAATGATGATGATTTCCCAAGAAATGCTATCCAAGGATTTCACCTCCTCTTCGGGGGTAAGGGATGGTGCATTTTCGGCTGTATGCAGAATAGCTACATTATGTTAGGGCAACTATTACCTTGTTATTGTCTTTATGTGGAAATTAAGTACCATTTAAGGAGATGTGTATCGGCATTAAGTTGATAAGGGGTAGCCTTGTAATGGTTAATTTTATGGTGTCCACTTGACTGGGTGAAGGAATACCTAGAAACTTGGAAAAGCCTTATTTGGGTATGTCTGAGAGGGTGTTTCCAAATGAGATTAGCATATGAGTCTGAATGCACTGGGTGGTAAGACCCAATGGGCTGGGGGTCTGCAGAGACTAAATGGGAAGGTGATTTTGGGACGTGCTCAACTCCTGTCTTGAATGTCAGCTGCTGGCCTTGGGACTCCCGGAGCATACCAGTGACCCCCTTGCTGGAACTTAGGCTTTTTGGCCTCAAACTGAGACTCATATCCTTGGCTTGTCTGATACTGAGGCCTCTGGACTTGGACTAAGCCTACACAACCAGCATTCCAGGCTCTCCAGCCTGCAAATGACCCATTGTGGGACCTCTCAACTGCCACAATTGCATGAGTCAAACCCCCTAATAAATTCTTCATTTACTTAAATAAAAGAGAAATACCTAAGAAGTAAAGAAAAAAGCATTATTAGCAATATAGTATTAAGACCGTTGGGAAATCTAATGCTTTTGGATCATTGTTTAGGATGAGGAAGTGGGGGGGGGGGAGACAGAGAAAGGGGGGAAGGAGGGAAGGAAGGAGGAAGGGAAAGAGGAAAAATAGGAGCAAGGAAAGGAATTTGAGAATATTCTTTGCTAGATGAGACAATTAAATAATCTAAACTTTTTTTTAAAGAGAAATGAGGTGGTGTAGTAGTCTTTATTTCCTTTACTAGGTATAATGAAAGAGAATTTGAACAAAAACATTAACTACAGGAACCAAAGTCTACATACAAACTGAATGTACATATAGACAAGTCACTGAAAATATAGCTGAATGCAAATAAAAGCTCTTAGGCTGCTTATTGGCAAATACACTAAGTGAGAAATTTAAATGATTAGCTACATGAGATGTATTGTAATTAAAGTTTTACAAAGATCACTATGTTGGAATACTCCTATAACACAGTCCTGAGCAAGTTTTACCTAAGTTATCAAGTTATATTAGAGAATCCTGTTGAAAAAAACCTTCAAAATCCATCTGAAATCTAACTACTTTTTTTTTTAAACCATCTGCATTGCTACCACTCTGTTCTGAGTCAGGCAGGTTCATCTCCTGTCTCTCTGCTTCCACCCTTGAGCCCCTGTGCAGTGTATTACCAAAAAAAAAAAAAAAAAAAAAAAAAAGCTACACAGCCTCATTACCACAGACAGTCAGATCACAGTCTGTCATGGTCCCAAACTCTGGTGACTCCTCATTTTTCTCCTGGTGAAAATTCAAGCCCCTTTCCTCTTTTCTCTCTGACCTCTCTACTCTTTGCTCATTTTGCCTTACCCACAGTTTGCTGTTCCTCCAACATGCCACCTAAGTTCCTGTCTCAGTACCCCAGCACTGGCTCTTCCTTTTACCTGGAACTCTCTTCCCTTGGATAGCAGCTTAGCCCACTCCATCTTGTTCTCCAAGTCCTTGGCTTGATGGCATCTCAACGTGACCTGCTTTGCCCACCCTATTTAAAATTGTGGCTCCTTCCCTAGCACTCCCTAGCCTTCTGACACTCTAGTTTTTCTGCAGTATTTCCTATACTAGAATAGTTTACTTCTTTCTGCTTATTGATTATTATCTGTCTCCCTGAACTAGAACGTCAGTTCCATGAGGGTAGTAAGTATGTCTGTTTGGTTCACTGATGTAACTCCAATTCCTAAGACACTGCCTACACACAGGAGACACTCAACACCTATATTTCAGACAAATGTCTTTTTTTTTTTTTAAAGATGTATTCATTTATTTGAAAGTCAGAGTTACACAGAGAGAAGGAGAGGCAGAAAAGGAGAGAAAGAGAGGTCTTCCATCCACTGGTTCACTCCCCAATTGGCCACAATGGCCGGAGCTGCACCGATTTGAAGCCAGGAGCCAAGAGCTTCTTCCAGGCCTCCCATGTGCGTGCAGGGGCCCAAGGACCTGGGCCATCTTCTACTGCTTTTCCAGGCCATAGCAGAGAGCTGGATTGGAAGTGGAGCAGCCGGGATTCGAACCAGTGCCCATACGGGATGTTGGCACTGCAGGCAGCCTTACCTGCTACACCACAGTGCCAGCCCCAAGACAGAGTGAGAAGCATACACCAGGGGCTGGCATTGTGGTGCAGTAGGTTAAGCTGCTACCTGCAATGCTGGCATCCCATATGGATACCAGTTCATTTCCCAGCTGTTCCACTTCTGATATAGCTCTCTGCTAATGGCCAGGGAAAAGCAGAAGATGGCCTAAATGTTTGGGCCCCTGCCACCCATGTGGGAGACTAGATGAAGCTCCTCACAGCTTTGGCCTGGCCCAGCTCTGGCCATTGCAGCCATTTGGGGAGTGAAATGGCAGATGGATGATCTCTCTGTGTGTCTCTCCCCCTCTATGTAGCTCTTTCAAATAAATAATTAAAAAAAAAACACCAAAATTCAAGATTGGCAATTAACGAAATGTGAAGATTCCATTTACTCCCATAAAACATATATGGCTGGTACTGAAGTAAAGACTATCATCATTAATGTGTGCTCTGTGTTGAGTCTCCCTGCCAACTGAATAGCACTGCTTCTTGTGGTTGTTTCTTCCTAATTAATTTACAGTTTGCGAATTACTTCTCTTCCTCAGTATGTATCTGCATGGTTCCTCAAAATGGCTTGGTGTATCTTTTGGAAATAATAAGCTATTCTAATATAATCCAGCCCAAAATTGCCTTGGGACAGTTGCACACACCTTTTCTGTGACATGTCTTCTTACCTCTGTAGAACTACCAAGACCAGGCTCAAACATGTTCTTCTCCATGAAATTTCTCTGACTCTGTCTTCTAATGATATTCACAACACTCAGTCTCACAACCAATCATTTGACTGCTTATAAAGAAGGCCACCAACAAGTTCTCCCATTTCTGTACACACCTGGCACCCCTTCCAAGAAAAGATGGATCTATTTTTCCTCTGCTTGAACCCAGGCTAGCCTTGTGATCTTTTGGGGGCTAACATGACAAACAGGATGCAGAGGATGTGACACAGTAACATCCCTGAGCCTGGGCTCCAAGAAGTTTGCTCTTTTGGAACGCGGAGACATTGTCCTGCTGAAGATAGGGCTACATGTGGGGAGGGAGAAGCCTTGAATGAGACAATATGGAGAGGGCTCTGTCAGCTCCCAGCTGTTCAAGTCACAGCTGAGACAGCAGAAAAGGAAGTGAAGTCTTTGTGGAAACCAACTATGCGGCCTCAGCCAGCAGCCTGTGTCACAGAAGTGAGCAGTCCTCATGAAGCTCTGCAGAAACTACAGAAACCTGAGCAAATACATGGAAGCTGTTGTCTGAAGTCACTAAGTTGTGGCATGTGTTGATCTGCTGTAGGAGATAACAGATACACTGTTTTATTTCCCTACTAACACCATAATACTTTATGGCTCCAGGCATAGGAGTTTGCATCAAGAAGGTACTCAAATATTTGTTGAATAAATAAGCCAGAAGGTAATTTAGGAAGTGAAGTTAAATATTTGGATTCCACTTGGTTCTGAGTTATCATTATATCAAATATTCATCAAAAGTTGACCTTATTACCAGAAATATCACAGTAAAGTATGTTGTTCATAATTATTATATATTGATATAATGATCTTTCCAGAAGTCATTCAAAATAAAACTGCTCTGAGCAAAATAATTTTGAATGCAGTAGTATTACACAAATGAACAATCTGATACATTTTAAGTCTGCAACTTATCTATTTTATAATATATACAAGGAGATATAATTTACTCTGTATGTGAGAGCACTTCATAAAGTTCATGGAAAATAGAAAAAAGTATGAGTTTATTTTGGTATAAAAATTACTTTTATAATATATGCACAATGTATATTATGAAAAATCTATGCACGAATTTCAAAATTGTTTTTGTATCAAGATAAACTCATAGTCTATAAAAATGCACTTATTTGAGAGGCAGAGAAAAAGAGAGAGAGGGAGAGAAAAAAAATCAGAAGTCCCATCTGCTGGTTCTCCCCAAGTGCCTACAACAGTCTGGGGCTGGGTCAGGCCAAAGCCAAGGAGCCAGGAGCTCCACATGGGTCTCCCACCTGGGTGGCAGGAACTTAACTACTTTAAACAGCAGTATATTTTTTCTTGTTACATTTGAAAAGAATGAGATTTTTCTCAATGAATTTAGAATAATTTTGTACATATAACAGTATAATAATATATAATAATTTCGTACATATTTTGTAGATTTCTCCAGTGACTTTCATTTGCCATTGTAAGATTCCTTTAGATGGTTTTGGAATTGCTCACAATTTCCCTCAGCTTTTAACTACAAGAATTTCTGCAAAAACTGTTGAAACGTTATAGAAATTTAATTAAACTCTACTTAATTTTCTTAAAAATTTAAAATACATTGAGGAAGCCAGGACTTTAATAATATCTCTTGAGAGAATGAGCATTGGCTAGGAGAGATGCCAGTATAAAAGTATAGCCCATGGCCAGGGAGACCTCAGGGGCTCCCTGGTCATTCTGGGCCTTGGTACAGGCTGGGGATCAGTAGAAATACCCACTGGTCTCCTTTCTTGCCTGCCTCTATTTTCTTCTTGACACTGTAAAAGCTAGGGACACAGAATTCTAATTAAATTGCTAACAGTATCAAACAGACAGAAAGGCTGAATAATGATAATACTGATATTCTAAGGGTCCAAATTGGATTACAGTTATTGTTAGTAAAATGGCACAGTCTTATCTATGGTGCGATCTACACCCCGGACACCATCCTAGGCTCTAACCCCAGCAGCCATGGCTGGAAGCCAGGTGACCCCATGGCTCAACCACCGGTGTCAGCTCCACCCCCACCCTAAATGGGATTCACTGCTCTTACTTCCCTGCCCCCCCTCCAAGCGCAAACCTTTAAGAGGACCTGTTCCTGAGCACGTGGCTCTCTTTCTCTCTGTCTCCTGATATATCTCTCTCAATCTCTTTCTCTCCCTTGATCTCTCTCTTACATTCTTTGTCTCCCTCTTTTCCTTCTTTGCCCCTCCCCTCCGGTCTGTAGGGTTTCCCCACCAATAAACCCTTTCCCTTACTCCGGTGCTTGGTGTGTTTTGTGGCAGCCTTACAGTTATAATTATGATTTTATACTATTTAAAAATTTTCTACAGAGAAAATACAATGCTAACTATTCTACATTAAAATATAAGCATATGATTACTTTTACTATTTAAGCTAACATTCTAATTTTCCTTCCAATTAAGCCAGCATAGGATATTATTTGGTTTTTCCATTTTGTTAGGATTTTTCATTTCTCACACACACAATGGCAAAAGAGAAATAATAAATTTTAGGTTGTATGTATGTTTTAGTAAAACAAAGTCACTGAAATTATAAAAAGTGTTCCTATTAAGAATCAGTACATTGACCAGATATAAAGCATTTAAAAAAAATGTTATTTGTAAATAAACGTAAGATGTTCTCTTAAAGAAATTAAAGAAAATTCTCTGACTACTACCATTGCTATGGTAGTTTCCCTTTGCAAACATTAAAGTCAGCGATAAAAAGGACTTACCTTCACATCACGGTGAATGATGTTGTTATCATGACAGTAGCGCAGAGCTTCCAGTATCTGTCTCATGTAATGGCTGTAACAAACAAAAGAAATGTAAAGCTGTAAACATGTCTTATTTTAAAACAGCATACAGTGATCCCAGTATAGAACTCCCACCTTCATAGCAACTGTCTGTGGACGCTTTCTATTTGAGCAGACAGGACTGGTTGGAAAGTGAGGCTTAATAATGAAAAAGTTGACAAACTCACATTTATGAGCTTCATGATGAAATAGTATTTCTATATTTTCTAGGCTAAGTCCAAAGGATTACTTAACGAACTGGGAGTAAAACTGAGCTGCAAACTCAACATTGAAGCTTAAAACATGAAAAAAAAAAAAAACCCTCCACAATTTTCCCATACACACTTACTTGTAGTTAGTTAAACTGGATTGCTCCTAAGTAAACAGTGCTCAGAGCTATCCTAAGGATGCTGACCATAGGCATAGGAGCCTTTTATTTGCCAGCAAAGCTGGCCCTTTATTCTTATTTCCATTTGTCTCTGAGGCCACATGATGGCAGGACCCTCCTCTATATACAATTTCTTTGTATAACATAATCAAGTTTCAGTTAGGGCATCCTTGAACAAAGCATGGCTAGTTCTAGGTTCATGTCCTAGGAAGTGTGAATTCCCAGAGTCAGCTGGGGCC
The DNA here is from genome assembly GCF_051225735.1 of Oryctolagus cuniculus. Taxonomy (NCBI): domain Eukaryota; kingdom Metazoa; phylum Chordata; class Mammalia; order Lagomorpha; family Leporidae; genus Oryctolagus; species Oryctolagus cuniculus. Next base: position 27,017,625 of record NC_142888.1, read on the forward strand.
TGCTAAGGATCCCTCATGGAGTACAGGTGAAGAAAAAAGGAAGGATTAGAATTTTAAAAAGTCACTAAAAAGTAGTAATAGGGCAAACTAGCAAGGGGATGACAGATACAAATATTCCTCAACTTATGATGGGGTTATGTTCCAACAAGCCAATTAACTGTAAATTGAAAATGTATTTAATACAGCCAGCTAACTACACATCAAAGTATAGTCTAAACTTACTTGAAATGTTGTCAGAATACTTACAATAACTTAAGAGTCAGGCATTGTGAGAGAGTACTGTACCCCATATTGCTAGTTCAGGAAAAGATAAAAATTTGAAACTTGAAGTACGACTTTCACTCAATGTGTACTGCTTTTGCACCCTCATGAAGTCAAAAAAGAAACTGTAAGTTGAACCACCGTAAGTTGTGAACTGTCTGTAGTTTACTCAGTATACTCTAAAATTTCTTTTCTCTATTTCTAAAATTCTCCTATTTCTCTTCTGAGTTTTCCATTTTCTGTTCTCTATTTTACTTGTTCTGTATCTGCGTTTCTCTTTTACCCCTATTATCTCTGCTCCTTTCTCATTTTTCCTTTTTCTTCCCAGGTACACAGAAATGCAACAGATTCAGCATTATTTATTGTACAGTATTCAATGAGTTTTGCTTTGTTTCCCGATCTTTTATTTCTGCTTTAAAATAAAAACTACCTCAACTTTTCTCCACCACTGTGGTGTTTGTGTTTGATTCTGTTCTTCTCTACATCTTCTCACAAGACTTTCAGGATCAAGAGATCCCTGGCCAAGAAAGAAATGCAAAATAATCCCATTCAGATAAAAACTGGCAATAAAATCAGGTGCAATTTAAGATGAGACATTGGAAAAGAATCAATCTGGGTCTATAATGAATTGCACATGACATGGCACACATATTCATGCCGTATCAAGGTCACTGACATGTCACCACAGCAAGCTGAAAACATCACCAGATTGCTGGCCATTTTTATTGGGAATATAATTTTTCTCTTTGTTTCTATGCTCTGTATTAGTAGGTTGGGTTAATTATAAATATGTGAAACCTTTTGAAAAAAAAACAAGCAATTCAATAGTACTCACAAATGACTTTGTATGTGTGTTTATGATTCAAGTAAAAAAAAAAATTCCCTACTTTTGTTTTACAATTAAAAGACATTTCAGGACCAGCATTGTGGTGTAGGGGGTTAAGTCACTGCCCGTGATGCTGGCATCTCATATGAACACCAGCTTGAGTGCTGGCTGCTCCTCTTCTGATCAAACTCCCTGCTAATGCACCTGGGAAAGCAGCAGAAGATGGCCCAAATACTTGGGTCCCTGCCACCCACATGGGAGATCCAGATGGAATTCCAGTCTCCTGGCTTGGGCTTTGCCCAGCCCCAACCATTGCAAACATTTGGGGATTGAATGAGTGAATGGACAATCTCTCTCTCTCTCTCTCTCTCTCTCTCTCTCTCTCTGACTCTGCCTTTCAAATACAATAAATAAACTTACAAAAGACATTTCCATCAACTTCCCTCTTTGGTCTAACCAAGCTCATTTGGTTCTAATTAGCATAATATTACATGCATTAAAATTGATTAGAAGGTTTCATTTGAAAAATGAAAGGAAGGAAGGAAAAAAAATTAGATTTTGTTCCTCTACTTCTCATTATGTTCTCACAACTTGAAGCCAGGGAGCTGGGTTCATGCAGTCATTAGTTGTGATGTTCAATTTCTGGGCCAGGGGAGCCTATAAGTAAGTTTTAAGTTGGAGTGGTCTTAACTTGGTATTAAGACCTTAAGTGGTTCAAATCAGGCTTTGGAGGATCTATGAGTCCCTAAGATGGCTAAGAGACAACAAATATGAAAGTGCTTTGCAAACTCGAAAGCACATTTCAAAGGCTAAGACATTATTTTCCTAATATTATCATTATCATCAAGTTTAATTGAAGACTTTAGGAACATCCTCTTTGTCCATCCAGATGTCAATGTGGAATAGTGGATAAGTTTAAAGTAGGTAAAGTAGACATAGCATGTACTTACATATTGGACTACTTTGGATACACAAGTACTAGGACAGCTCCCCTAAAATGTTTCTAGCCTAAAGAAAATCCCCCCCCCAAAACCCTCAAATAACAAAATTCAATGAATGAGCATTTAAAAGTATGAATTTCTGAATACTCAATTATTTGACCCAAATATATTTGCACACAGAATCCTTAGAGTGTGTAAGGGGAGAGCACAATTGTTTCTCCCCAAGCTGTAACATCTAAACTGGTTCTTCTCTGGCTTTCCAGTCATGATCCCTGGAGGTACTGCATGTGCATAGTGTGCAAGCAGAATCAAAGAAGGACCAAAATCTGCCCACATGTTCTAGAGAGGTGCCGAATGAACTTTTAATCTAAAATTTCCATTTCGTGGAACAACATAGTGGCCTATGCTTTCAGAGAAACTCAGCAATATATATGTGTGTCTCCATCTTCCCTAAGGATTAGAAAAGATGCTAAATCCATGGAAGGAAAGAGCTGGCCAGCAACACATTTACTTTCTCTGGAGGGAGGCGTTCTGGGGGTAGGTGGTGGTAGAAGAAGAGAGGAGACCCAGTCTACCCACCTTGTCAGTTGTCGGCAAAAAGACTAATGCTATGCACTAGACAGACAAGATCTTATCCCTGCAGTGCCCAACAGAATGTGCCTGGCTAAGAATTACCTATGGTGAACAGAGCCTAGGATCTTTGAGACACGGAGGGTTTCCTGGAGAATGCCATGTAAGCTGTCCAACTGCTGGGGGTATAAAATGGAGATGTTTCAAAACGGAGATGCTCCCCTTGCATGTGGAATCCCACAAAGCTCAGGGAGAGACTTCCTTCATCTAGTCCAGGCCAGAGGTGGATTTCTGATGTGAGACAAAATCACGGGGCAGGAGGAGAGGGGGAAGGGAGCTGCTCTTGATGACTCAGAACTCTCTCTGCTTTAGCTAAGTTTTTTGACTATCTGTATCCTTGAGATTATTTAGTAAAGCTTGACACTAGGTAAGAAGAGCTCTGATTTGTCAGAGTTTGATTTGCTAAGCTGATCCTGTGTGTTAGCTCACTCCATGACTCACCACCCATGAAAGGATAGAGGTAATCACTAATTGGGCTGTACTAAAGACTGAACACAGTGTTATTTTATGCCATGCTTTGCTGCTCCGCTTGAAGCTCAGCCGGTTGGAGAAAAACATTATCATTTGATTACTTGCTATTTCAGAGTCTTCTTATAGTTGGTGTCACTAGAATACTGATGCAACCTGAACTTCCTAACAATGCATCACAGAATCAGAGAGGAGGAGGAGGTTAGAAGTCATCTGATCAAATGCTGGACATCAAAGGAAGAATCTGCATGCCCTTGCTACACGGGTCACTGACTCTCTGCAACAGAGAACACATCTAATAATACTTTCTGAGACCTCCACCCCTCCACACACTGTTTTTTATTATTAGGAAGAAAATTCTAAAATTATGTCTAAACATTTCTTTCTGCACTACTGGCCCCAATGCTATTCTTTGATGGTCCATTCTGAAAAAATTCCTTTTGCAAAATCGTCATTTTAACAGAAAATATAGGTAGATTAAAAAAATCTATAGGTGGCCGGCGCCATGGCTCACTTGGCTAATCCTCATCCTGTGGCGCCGGCACCTTGGGTTCTAGTCCCGGTTGGGGCGCCAGATTCTGTCCCGGTTGCTCTTCTTCTAGTCCAGCTTTCTGCTGTGGCCCAGGAGTGCAGTGGAGGATGGCCCAGGTCCTTGGGCCCTGCACCCGCATGGGAGACCGGGAGGAAGCACCCGGCTCCTGGCTTCAGATTGGTGCAGCACTGGCCGTAGCAGCCATTAGGGGAGTGAACCGACAGAAGGAAGACCTTTCTCTCTGTCTCTCTCTCTCACTGTCTATAACTCTGTCTCTTTCTCTCACTGTCTAACTCTGCCTGTCAAAAAAAAAATCTATAGGCTTTCAGCTTGATATATATGAATATCTACTTTTTTATTTCATAAAACTCAAGGTTGGGGGACACCACAAGTCATTTCACTGTTAGGACATCACCTCTGTTGACTACCATACTGCCAGTCCAGACACCCAGGCCAGTGGCAAAGATAGGCTTGAAGTCAAGGAGAAGCAAAAAGGACGACTGAGCAACAGAGTAAAAGTCGTGCTGTTTTAATAGCAACTTGGCCAGCACATATGCCAGGTACCCCAGTGTTACTCTGATTCAGAAGGGAAAAAAAAAATCATCTTTTACTGAGCGTAACTATATTAAAAAATTCTGGATTTCTGATTTTTCCTTTTTTTATGTTGCTCCTGAAAGATAGCATTATGGGAAAATACAAAAAGTGAGTTGTCTTGAATTCTATAAAAAGTACAAATGAACAATGATCTGCAAAAGCCTGAGTGTTTCATTTAGTCAGACAAAGGAGTATACAACTATCCTGTAAGAAAAATCAAGATCACATAACTGCTTTCAATATTAAATGATACTTTCAAATTTTGAAGCACAAGAAAGAATAAAAATTTCAAATTTTCTTAAGAACTTCAAACAACAGAATTGGGGATTTTAAAAAATCAGAATGTACTTTACAGAACATGGCACAAAAGAAAAGAGGAGAGACATTTAGCCTTGTTCTACCACATACACTTCAGGAGTCTAAAGAAGTAGTTATTGTTAACATATTCATCTATACAAACATACTTGTATATACAAACTTTCATTTGCTTCTGTTTGGACTCGGCAGTGTACAAAAAAAAAAATAAATAAATAAAAAGCAGCTACTTCACATTGAGCATATTCTTCATTCTGTGCTATAGCTATAGTGGCTCCAGCCCTAAGACTGGGTCCTTTGTTCCCCAGCCAGGAGGATGCAGGGCAATGAATCTGAAGACAGTCAAGTCATATTGGGTTCCAAGTTGTATTAAGACAGCTTTTAAGTTGTTTCCAGCTATGTCTGTCTATGACGCTATAATAAAAAGAATGACAAAAGGGAGGAAGTTATAATCACGTAATATAAATGTTTCTCAAGTTATAAAAGTTTTAATAAATCCTAATGTATTTCTGGCTTGAAACCCTTCAATATATTATGGTTGGTGACTGAGGAGGGATGCTGTATCTCATGTATTAAAAATGCAACCCGCTGGAGTGGGTATTTATGATATGATGGAATGCAATCAAAGCAGAAAGCAGCATTACTCTAACCATCTAAGTAAGTGGCCCAGTGTATGCTTGGTTCCTGTGATTCTTTTCATATTTACTTCTTACTTTGAGGCATTAGGACCTTAGAGACACTCTTCTGCTTAGAAACTGGCGACTATTTGATTGGGAGAACATACTGGCCTGAAGCAAATTTATTCAGCAGAAAATGGTGTTTTTTTTTTTTTTCAATTGCTTTGACTGTTCTGTGCTTTTCTTTGATTAGCTGATCACATAACAATTTGCTATCAATAAAAGGCAACATGAAGAACTAATGAAGCACATCTTCCAAAAAAAAAAAAAAATCCCCAACTTGAATTCTACATGGTTCCTGAGCTATCAGATCTTTCCTTGTATAAAAGTCCTCAGAAATGAAAAAGATAGATGTACTAATGTGACAATGTAAACTCATTGTAAGAGATGAATTCCCTGTGCAGTGTTTTGCATTTCTAGTCATATTCTGTTCCACTAATGCATACTAAAACAGATACAAGTGTTCCTATAGCAAAGAGTAGTAGTATGTTCATCACCACTTTGAAGAGAGGCTTCTTTGAGTGATTTGTCATTTCCTTCTTCTACTTCCACCTTTACCTCTGTGGATTAGATATAGATTACATACCTGGCTACAGCTTCACTGTATACAAAACCAGCATCAGCTCGCTTCACAATTTCAAAACACAGATCCGCTCCATCCATACTGTAGAGAAATGTGAAAAAGTATGTGAGAACAGAGGAATTTCAGGTAGACTACACAGAAAGTGGATACGAGGTAACTAAATTATTAGTTGACTACTAGTAAGTATTCAAATTTCTTTCAAAAATAGAAAAATTATAAAAGATATTAGAATCATCTTAACAGTAAAAATCTGCAGGGAAATATACAGGAAGTGCAAGCAAATGGTAGTATCAAATAACACAAGGTATAGAAAATTGACTACAAATTTTCTTTAGGTTATCATAATAACAAGTCTTAGAAAAGAGGCTGGGGGCATATTTTAAAGTCAAATTCCAAAACTGTCTATATCTAGTCACATAAGGTAATATGAACAAAATATAATGATTATAAAACTTTTTGCAAAAAAATTTGCTCTAGTCTCACCATTAAATGGGAAATTCAAGCTCTATACTGTGGATTTTAAAAATGAACTAATTTAAATAGACTTTTGCTTATACTTCCGTTACCAACGTTAATTCTTAACAAATACATTCCAACATATTGAAGTGTTGGTGACACAGTGTCACTATCTTGCCCTAAAACTTACAATGGTTTTCAATTTTAGCAGACAGGTGAAGCCTCTTGTCTTGGCCACACCTCACTTTTACCTGCCTTGCTTAGATATTTCAAGAAAGCTTGGTTCTGGAGGCAAACCAGTCCTTATTACTCCCTGAATATGTCATTATTTATTCATTTATTTTGCCACAAGTTTGTACAGACATTGCTTCTCATATTCAAAACCGACCTCAATTCAATATTCCATTCTAATCTCACTTTCCCAGGATGCTCCCTCAATGAAGCCAAATTAATGCATTTCCTTGCTTTAAATCTTTAAAAACTCTATACAGTCCATATCATAACAGTTAGTACTTTCATACATGTAGACACATACACACAATACAAAAATACAGGTATCTATGTAAACCTGAGACTTCTGCCAGGGCATTACATATATTAGTGACATTATTCAAATATTAATAGCTAACATTTTCATAATGCTTTAAGGCTTATAAAATGTTTTCATGTCCAGTATCTTATTCATTCATTTATTCAGTAGCTCAATCTCCAATATAACTGCTGCAAGAATTATATTGAGGAAATAGAACTTCTAGAAAGGTTAATAAAAGAACTAACTTAGCTAGCATGCCTCATGGGAAGCACTCCTTAACTGTATCTCCCTTCATATATACAACTAACCCACAAGGCCAACATCATTCTCTTTCTTAAATAATTTGTCTACGTGAGTGGAAAAGCAGGTAACAGGGACAGGATTCAAATCTCTAGCCATGTTCAGTGCTCTTGCCGTTGACTACAGCTTTACCTATGGGGTGTGCAGGGAACAAACTGCACAGATTCATGCCTTATGGTAATTCAACAATAAAGTCCTAAAGAACAAAAATAGCTTATACTTTCAGTATACCACTCACTCAATACCCAACAGAAGACTGACCACACAAGAGATATTTAATGAACAGTTGATTCTATTATTTGGATTTTAGTATGATTTTATGTCAGTGAAAATACTTTCTCCTTTACACAGGTTTTAAATTTTTTAAGTAGTTTCCATTTCATATCTGATGAACAATTTCCAATATTGAGTAGGAGTCTTCTTCAAAATAAGATTCATGATGGCCTAAGCTGGTCCACAGTATGGCAGCAATCATTTCCCACTGTCATAAAGAAAGCCCAGAGAACGTGATCATGCATTTTTGTGAACAACTCTGATCATCTGCTACCAGCAGAGCTGCTAGGTCAAGGGGTATATACAATAACACTTTGTCTACTCATACTGCCAGGAAAATTCTAACAATTTATACTCTCACTACAGAGTGTAGATGTGTCTCTTCCTCTACCTTGCCCCCACTCCGATGACTATTCTTTTTCATCTTTGCCAATCAGATACCAGGGAAGAAGTCATTCATTCACGATTGTTTTAATGTGCATTTCCTTGATTCCTGGAAAGGCTGAATATTTCTCACTTCTTTGTACTGCAGGGAGGAAAATAAGTGCTATTTGTAAAACTGGCTGCAGTTTAAGATGGTTAGTTGATCTATAAAGACTAAAAACATCACAAGGTAAAGGAATAAATTTTCTTTAGGTGTTTTCCTTTTTAATTGTGAAATGGGAATTGAAGTACTGTACAACTTAGGTAAGAGAGGAGTTAGGCAAAGGAGAGAGCAAAACTGATTGCATAATAAAACAGTAAGAATTTGGGAGCTGTTTTGAGAGATTTTTAGAGGGAACTGGAAGGGAAGAGGTAACAGGGGCTGGTGGGGGCAAGTGCTCTGTGCTACAATGACCAGCATGAATCAATCCAATTTGGTCATATCTGAAATAGTAGTAGGTGAAATGACAATCTCTACAAATATGCATACATACATGTTGTATTTGTAGGTTTCTACTCTATTCTACCGACCTATTAATTCCTGCACCTAGTACTATGCTACTTTAAATTCTGTAGAAATATATATTTTAATATTTGGCAAAACAAATGTCATCTCACTATTCTTTGTCATCATTTTTTTAACTTTTTCTCCCAACTGAACTTTAAAATCATCTTGTCAAACTCTAAAGAATTATTTTTTGACTCTGATGGCATTATATTTATATATTAACTTATAGAAATTAACATTTTTCTAATATTTTCATTCATGAACATGCTATGCCTCTCTTTCCTTTCATGTCTCTAAATTAGTTTTCAGGTTTTCTTTATATTGGTTCAAATACTGATTATTAGATATTTTACATAATATTTGCTATTATAAATAGGATCTTTTTAAAAAAGATTTATTTATTTGAAAGTGAAAGAGTGTGAGAAAGTGAAAGAGAGAGAGATCTTCCAACTGCTGGCTCACTCCCCAAGTGGCTGCAAAGGCCAGTGCTGAGCCAAGCCTAAGGAAGCCAGGAACTCCACTGGGTCTACCACGTGCATGGCAGGAAACCAAGTACTCGCTACTTTTCCCAGGCCATTGTCGCTCCCCTATTCGCGGAGGAACGACACTGGACCCTGCACTGTTCTTTTGTCTGCTCGGCCCTTCCCGGGTTTGCTGTCGTTCCCTCACTCGCGGAGGAACGACGCCATCCCGGGTTAGCTGCCGGCCCCCGCCGCTTTCCCCACTTCCCCGGAGGAGTGGCACACCGCCGGCCGGCTCTCTCGGGGGGGGGGGGGGGGGGCTGCTCAGATGTTGGTCAGATGTTCCCCGGTGAATGTTGTCTCTCTCCTCCTTTAAAGTCCTCTTCCACCAATCCATGCTCTGCTGCCCACATGCCAAGCACGCTGCTCTCCTTCAATCAGGAGCAGGATCAGCTCCTGCAGCTTATCAGTCAAACTGATGAGGCAGCTGCGTAGAGGTTGTTTGCTCCCTCTCAGCGCCATATTGTGGGAGAGCAGATGCATAGAATAAGTCTTAATTCCAGTAACTTAGTCTAGTCTCAGTTGCTCCCCACAGCCATAGGCAGGGAGTTGGCTCAGAACTGGAGCAGCTGGGACAAGAACAATTCTCAAGGTGTCTCAGCTGGTAGCTTAACCTGCTACACTACAATGCAAGCCCCTATAAATGGGATCTTTTGACCATTATATATATATTTTAATCCAACAATTCCTAAGCAGGTATACCAAATAAAATCACATGTATGAATTTTTAAATATGTAAACATGTTCTTTGAAGGATAATTCTGCAAGAAAGTCATCACTGCGAGAGTACTGTTCTATTATTATAGCTATTTGATTATTTATAACATTATTTGATATTAAAGTAAAAGACGTGATCCATTAATTTTAAATTTCATGATACAGAAACAAAAACTAAAATACTGTTTATGTAAATTTCACTCATCACAGAACTTTAAAATATACATATTCATAAAACAATCCCAATAACCTTGTGCATTTTGAACAAAACTGGTAACCCCATTCTTTGATAAACTTATTTGATAATATAATGATTCTACAAACAATGATAAGGTTTCTTTTATTGCTTTCTTCTTTGGCTTTCCATCTTGGGGTGCTTTTGGGGTTGTAAAGAACCTTCAGATAACATGCTCTGAATTTTCCCAGTTTGCTCTATTTTGAGGGAGTGAGATGAGAAGAAGAAATCCTTTTTAATGAAGAGGATGGGGAGAGTTTCAACACTGCACAGAGGAAGAAACCATGGGAGCTTTACTCAGATTTGTCAAAAATGGTGGGATTATAAATGAGCTGACTCCCCCACCCTTTTGTCTATCTGACTTTAAAAAGTCTTCATAATAAGCATGCATTATTTCTATAATTAAATAAATTATCCAAAACCAAATACAGCAAATAAACAAGACCAGATCATAGGTCTAGAGGCACAAGGCATGAAGAGCTGCTGTACACTGAAGGGGATCAGAATATGCCAGCCCAAAACATGTGACTTTAGTAGAAGGATTATTTTAAGATGAAGGCAGAAACTTATGTGTTATGATTTCACATCAATGTCAAATTGCTATAGCAGTTTTTAAATGCTTACTCTCAGTTTCTATACCTATGTCATCACAGACCAGTAACAGATGGTAGATTGGTGCTCATGTGAACTATTCTTTGAAGAACACGGTTGTAAGGGACAGACCAAATCTGGATTTCTCTGAAAATAACAAAAACAGCTACAGAAATGCTTTAAAGAATGAAAACATACTTAGGACCAGGAAAGTGTTAGAGCTTAAAGAAGTGAGCAACTCTGGAGGTAAGGAGAATGTTACAGAAAGGTGGCAGCTGCTGGGGAGGTGCAGTTAGATGGATGTTGACAGAGCACAGCTACTTTTGCACCAGGGTGACCGGATGTGAGAAACACAGCTACTCTCTTGGGAGAACTCTGGAGAGTCTGCCCAAGGCTAAGGCCCTTATTAATCAAAGGAGAAATCATAATGATCAGAAAATACTTGTAACAATGATAATAAAGAGTAATATCAAAACTCATGCAGGATGCGCGCTCTCTCTCTCTCACACACACACACACCCACCCACCCACCCTTGGAGTTGGAGAAACTTTTCTTGAATCAGGAAATCCATTGTTGATAGAAAAGTACATCAATACCAATGTTTCTGAGGGTAATTTTGTAGTGTTTGACAAAAGTCTTAAGGATGTTCAGGTCCTAGGGGGCCAGCGCTGTAGGCTAAGCCTCCACCTGTGGGGAAAGCATCCCATACGGGTAGCTGGATCAAGTCACGGCTGTTCCACTTCTGATCTGGCTCCCTGCTAATGGCCTGGGAAAGCAGTGGAAGATGGCCCAAGTGCTTAGGCCCCTGTACCCATTTGGGAGACCCAGAAGCTCCTGGCTTCAGCTCAGCTCAGCTCTGGCTGTTGAGGCCATTTGGGGAGTGAACCAGTGGATAGAAGACCTTTTTCTCTGTCTCTCCTTGTAACTCTACCTCTCAAATAAAATAAATCTTTAAAAAATTATCTTTTAATTCAATTCTTCCAGGAACTTTTGATGTGGTCTTGTATGTGTCTGTATGTGCTCTGATAAGTTTCTAGATATCAAAACAAGGTGCATAAGCCTATGTTTCAAATTCTTTGGTTTTATTTTTCACTTTAAAAAGTGAGCAGGTACTTCACTTATCATACTGAATCAGTTCTAAATGTAAAAAAAAAAGTAAAAATACCCCTTTCAGAATGCAGCCAAAACAATACTTAGAAAGCAGCCTATCTATGTAAGATAGAAATAATCTTACTTTGCTGTCATAAATAATTAAAGCTAGAACTTACTGAGTGCTTACTCTGTGACAGCCATTTTCTAAGTGCTTTGCATGCATTTAGTTAATGGCTATAAGGAGTCTATGAGGTAGGAATTACAACCATCCCTATTTTATTTATGAGAAACCCGAGAAACAGCAAAAGTTAAATAACTTGCTGAAGAGATCATAGAGCTTGTAAGTGGTAGAGCCAGGATTCACACCCAGGCAGCCTGATGTGAGAATACATGCATCATCCCGTCCCCAAACGCTCAGTTACAAAGAGAGAAACTTCCTAACTTCTGCTCAAGGCTTTCAGTCACTTCATGGAAGACGAGAGATTACAACTAAGTAGGTGAAATCCTGTATAACAAATCCATTTTCATGCCTATTAAGGGGGTCACAGGCTCCAGAAGCACCTAATTAATGAGCTCCTTCTCCCAGATGAAACATATGAATATTCTATTCTTGATGCGGTTTCAATGAATTCTGTATATTTAATTCTGTATATTTAACAAGTTGGTGGGTAAATGTTATAATCCTTGCATATACAAAACAGTCTCCACTGATTTATTTTGGAAAAGAACTTTATTCTGTTTATTTTTTTCTAATACAGGGCTTTGCTTGTAAAACTCTTTTTATGTCTACACAAGTATCCCATAACCACTACCTTTCCCCAATACTTTCACTCTCTTTATGGCCCTGACCAGGATATCCTCTCTCCACTCTTCCACCTGTCTGACTCCTACACTGACATGGAAGTCCTTCACCAACTTCCTACAAGATTACCTGACTGTTCTAGCTCTCAACTGTGTCCTCTACTAAACTTGCTGGGCCTTAAAAATCCGTGATTCTCTATGGGTATTTAGGCCTACACTGCCAGTTATCATTATTCATTTCATGTGGAGGCACCTGCTTGGTCGGTAAAATCTAACTATAGAAACCTGGGGATTAAACAGGTTTTATTCTTCACCATAAGTATCTCACATGCTGATGCATATTTACAAATACTGGTTGGTGGTGAATGGAGTCATACACACATAACCTCTTGTATCCCCTCCCCCAAACTACTCTGTATTTGGTGGGGGGAAGAGGAGATTTAGTTTTATTCAGTGTGTATTTACTGAGCATCTACTATGTATAGAGGCTAGAAAGTCCAGTTACATGAAGATCCTACCTTCTAAGAGCCTACATTACAGAAGGGGAGATAAAGAAAAAAAGGTAAAAAAAGAAAAACATAATAGATGAAAGAAGAGTGCATACTGGAGTTTTGATGGAAGGAGGTGGCTACTGAAAAAGAGTAGGGGGAGCAGTGGTAGTTAAGAGGAGAGCAGCATTTGTCATCTTTGACAAACCAACATAATAAGCTCTGCATTGCTATAAAATGCATCAGTATGGCAGGCAGTTTTGGGGTTGGTTGGGGAAATGTCTGAAGTGCTATAATGTGAACTAAGCTCTCCTCTCCCACCTATACCATAGCTGGATACAATCACATTCCTTCACTATGAACCTGGCAGGCACCAGAGAGGTACTTAAACAGGAGTGTTAACTATAACATGCAAGCAGGCAGAAACATTCAACTCTTCAGTGGGGAAAGGGGGTATTCTCTGTAATGGGAACTTAACTACTTAATAAAGCAATTCTGCTATAGTGTTAAAGATATTAAAATGATTGAGTATATCCCCAACTGCCTATTTACCAATTTGATTTCTTTTTGTGGGAACTTTTTATTCCTATCCTTGCCCATTTGTACATGAGGCTTAATATCTCCCTCTTCATCGGAGTGAACTCTTTTTATCAATGTTCAAGAGAATGTAACCCTTTTATGTCAATATTGAAGCAAATTAATTTTATAGTGTTCTCAATTTTTGTTAAATCTATTGATGTTTCCCTTTGTGAATTCCAGGCTTTTGAAGTTTCAAAAGTCCTCCAAAGATCTGTTAAATAATTTTAGTTTTTACTAGCTTTCCTATGATTTGATTAGCTTATATAAACTATTTTATCTGTAGTTTTCTTGGTGTGTGTGTGTGTGTGTGTGTGTGTGTGTTGAGGGAGTGGATGTAAATTTACTTATGAATTGCTAACTAGTTTTCCTAACCCTATTTAAAAAATCCTTTTTCTCACTATATTTACTGAACTTTATCATATGTACTGCTAGAAGGATTTCTATTAAAGAGGAATGCCTGTTACTGTCTGGCTGGCAGTTGTGTTTTTTTCCTATATATTTTCATTTCTTTATTTGAAAGGCAGAGTAACAGAGAAAGAGGGAGAGACAGAAAGATAGACCTTCCAACTGTTGGTTCACTCCCCAAATGGCTGCAACAGCTGCAGTTGGACCAGGTTGAACCATGGAGCCCAGAACTCCATCCTGGCCTCCCATTGTGGGTTGCAGGGACCCAAGTATTTGGACCATCATCTGCTGCCTTCCAAGGTACATTAGCAGGAAACTGGATTGGAAGTGGAGTAGCTAGGACTCAGAACCAGCACTCAGATATAGGATGTGAGCATTGCAAACAGTGGTGTAACTATGCAACCATGCCTCTCCCCTATCTGTATCCTAAAGGAATCTCATGCCAACACATGGCCACTGGTAGTTTTAATGGTCTGAATGTTTAGTAGTGCCTAAAAAGACCTCTCTGGTGGGTGCTGCAGATTAGGTAATGTACACATAGATTTATTCTTTTGCACCAAAAGAAACTATTCTTTTAATTCCATTTTCCATGAACTTTTTGAACTCCCTTTGTACACAATCCATTCATATTTCAAATACCCTGCACATACATAGCCTGAAGATAACTTTATATCTTTTTATTGCACCTGCATTTTGACCATAACCCATCACATGAGGTCAGGTATGGAATTTGCTACTTGTGATATCTTCTTGGAGCTCAAAAACTGTTGGCTTTTGGAATTTCAGATTAGGGATGCTCAAACTGTATATCAATCTTACAAATATGTCCTAATTCTCCACTTTGACAACAAGGTAAGATCTTGAGGATCTGGAAGGTGAGGTTCTTTAAGAGTTCTTGGATTAGTCAGAGTTCCTCTCATCAGAACATAGCATCTTAGACTCAGGCCCTTGGCCTTTCTTCTTTTTTCCCCCACTCCCAGCTCCATCCCTAATCTTACAGTAAGCCTTCCTAGGCCATGGTTGCTATCCCAACGTATAAGAGGAGCCTGTCCACTCACATACTTCATAGCTGCTTAATAAGGCTACTCCTTCCCAACCTAAGAGAAAATCAACTCTGGCTGATTTAAGCAAAAAAGGAGTTTATTAACAGGATACTGCATTGCTCACAGAATAGTAGGGAGGTCTCTAAAACCACAACTGGTGTTACAGTCAGGAACCAAACCCCACACTGATTTGATGAGGACGCCACTATTGTTGTCCCACATAGCTGCTGGAGCTTATAGCGCTGTGCCTGCACCCTGAGAATCACTATTACAACTCTCCTAGTAATTGTACTTCTACCTGAGAGGCCTATGTGTTGCATATGACATCATGAGTGTATATGACTGACTCATGAAACCTGTCACATGCCCATATCCTAACTGCGAAGGTAAACAAATTATGGCATTTTTGGCTTCTGTAGTGGAAGGCAGGCTTTGTTGCCCATCAAGACTTTTAACATAAGGGATGTTCCCAATATTGGAAGAGGATTCAGATGTTAGGACACACAAAATCAATGAGAAACAGCCCCTACACACTGGTTCTAAACTCTAGTCTGTATTTTATTGCCTGGTGAACCTGGAACATGATACTTAAACTTTCTGGGTTGACAATGACTTCTCCATCAAAAGATAGGATTTGGCTTAGTAATCTTTAAGACCTTTTTCATATCCCACAGAAATCTGTCTCTATGAAAAAAGATTGTCTTTAAAGATTTTTGGCATTGTGGCTCATTGGGTTTAGCCACTGCTTATGACATCAGCAGCCCCTATAGAGTGCCTATTGAGTCCTGCTGTTCACTTCTGACCCAGCTTCCTGCTATGTACCCGGGAAGGCCATGGAGGATATCCCAAGTGCTTGGGCCACTGCCACCCACGTAGGAGACTAACATGGGGTTCTTGGATCCTGGCTTCAGCCTGGCCCTGATCTGGCTGTTGCAGCCATTTGGGGAGTGGACCAGTGGATGAAAGAAATCTCAATCAATCTCTTTCTCTCTCTTTTCCACTCTCTTTCTCTGTCCCCCTTTCTTTACCTCTCTCTCTGACACTTCTTCAAATAAATAAATCGTTAGAAAATTGAAATGTGGCTCAAGATAGTTTATCATGTTTTAAAAAACAAGGATTGATCTGCTATCCGTGCAGATATCCAAGATTGACTTGTCATAATTTCCGAGGTCATATATTTATCACTCTTTTCTCGACATGTTTTCTGTCCAATTGTTTAAAGGGCCTAAAGCTCTTGATCTCTGTTCAATGTAGTTTGACAATGGTGCCTCCTAGTGGATGAGGTAACTCTAGTAATGAGGGATTGCAAAAGATTCTAAAACCCAGGCAGAAGGCGATTGGATTCATTGTTTATTATAGCAAAGCTCTCTGCATAGTTTTCTGAAATTCCCAGCAAAAAGGTAGACAGATGAGAGCAACTACCTTATTCTATTCTACCATGTAGGAATTTTAGTATTAGTCTTCAGTGTTTTTACTACCCTTGCTGCTAAACACCCACCTCCCCAAACTCTAACATTAAATTGAGATGGAGAGACCTCCAAAAATAAATCAAGATGAGTCACATCACAGAATCTTAGAACTGGAAGTTTAATTAAAAGAAGCTGTTTTAGGGGTAGACGTTTACTGCAGTGGCTAAGTCATAGCTTGGGACACCGGCATCCCACATTCGAGCACCTGGTTTGAGTTCTGGCTACTCTGCTTCTGATCCAGCTTCCTGCTAATATGCATCATGGGAGGAAGCAGATGATGGTTCAAGCAGTTGAGCCCCTGCCACCCATGTAGGAGACCCAGAGGGAGCTCTACTTAGGTTCCTGGTTTCAGCCTGGTCCAGCTCTGCCTGTTGTGGGTGTTTGGGAGAGTGAATCTGCAGATGGAAGATCTCACTCTTTTAAATAAATTAATGACTCAATCAATTAAAAAGGACTTACTTTAGGTTGATAGCTAATTAATTGGACCAAAACCCCAGTCTCTTGATTCTCAGCCCATGGTACAACTCCACACGTCCTGCTCACCTTTTTGAAAGAGGAGCTTTGTCCTTGTCCTAACATGGAACTATGGGGATATTGAGAAGATGGTATGTATTACAAATCCTCACAAATTATTTCCCAATGACCAGGAGACAGACAAGTTATCACGGTGCTAGGTAGAAACTGAGTTTCTAAGCTACCATTGTTTTCATACTCAAAATGAAGTCTGTAGAATTCAACTGAGACACTATTTACTAAATAAAAGGCCCCAGTTATGTTTGTATGAGACAGTGCAAAGGCATAGGTCCTTGAACTTCTCCCTCTTTTCTACCCATCCCTCTCCACACAAATCTTTTACCTTCATTGCTTCAATAAATAATTGTCATGCAAATACCTTACATATAATTCTTTATAGGATATATTAGTTTAGCTGGACTGAATACTTTTTAAATTTTCTTAGACTTTTGATCTAGTCTCTCTTATTTTAAATGTTTATTTATTTGAAAAGCAGAGAGACAGAGAGAGGGAGAGGGAGAGGGAGAGGGAGGGGGGAGAGAGGGAGCGAGGGAGGAAGAGAAGGAGGGGAAGAACAGAGAAGAGAGAGGGAGAGAGCAAATGAATCTGTCATCCACTGGTTCACTCCCCAAATGGTCACAACAGGTAGGGCTAGGCTGAAACTAGGAACCAGGAACTTCATCCAGGTCTCCCACATGGGTGACAGGGGCTCAAGTACTTGGGCCATCATCCTCCACTTTTCCAGGCACATTAGCACGGAGCTGGATCAGAAGCGGAACAGCTTGAACTTGAACCAGTACTGCAATATGGGATGCATCACGAGTAGATGATTAACCTGCCGAATTACAACACTGGCCCTTGCTTATTTTTGCTGGTGTTGGAGCTGAGTTGGAACCTCTGCTACCACAAACCAAATCAATCATCATCATTGCATCAGTTCACTTTCTATCCTGCCTAAGTTCTTCCCAGTTTCTCTCGAGTTCTTCTCTACATTTTTCTCAATAGAAATAAGTCCTCTCTCTTGCTTCATTCAGAGGCAGGTTCATCAGTACAGTTCTTGCCCATAGTAATGTTCAGTAACACTCCTGGCCTTTAAGAGAGTGAGCACCCTTCAATTCAAATGAGGTAGATGTGAAAGTCACAACAGGTGCCTTCCAGCTGCTAATGGAATTCAAAGATTTAGGGTCGTTTTGTGACAGTTTCACTTCTGGAATATCTTCTGTTTATCTGCTTCACATAACTCCTAAAGAACTGTAAATAAACGTGCTAGCCCTAATGTGGCCTGCCATGTGAGGAAGGTAATGCTAATTTGGAGAATGATCGCATCTTGAGCAAACACACTGGGGATTATAATGTCATCATGGAGCTGATTATTAGTTTTCAGTTTTCATTTTGCTGCCATTGCACTCTAAAATCAAACTAGCTGATGTTATTCTTTCTTCTAGGCAAGTTCCAGGCTAAAATGAAAATGTTAACGTTGGTATTTATAAAACTATAGAAGTACAGATATACACAAAAGCATAAATGTAAACACAGGTATCTGCCCACGATTGAATTGTTCCAACTTAGCAAGAAAAATGGAACCATTACTGTTTTCCTACAAGAATATCCCATATGTCTGTGAAGTAGTTCCACATTGTAGATCTTACTAAGAAAAAAACAGGAGTTTCTGAATGTGCAAACAACATCATGACCAATTTGCAAACAGCAACAAAACTCTTAACATGGATAAATAAAAGCTAGCAGTTACCTAATCCAATCCTCTGAGTATTACAGGCAGACACAGATACTGAGATTTATTATCCTTATAGACTATGATTTTTATATCATTCACATCTCTGGGATTAAGATATTGAAGTTTTCTGTTAAATGCAGGTACATTAATAGAAAATAGCAAAGATTTATTGAGCATTTAACTCTATGCCAAGCACTATTTTAAGTGTTTTGCAAGTAATAACATAATAACTTATTTAATTCTCCCAACAGCACTGGGAGACAGGTACTATTTTGCAGATGAGAAAATTAAGACCAATGTTATATAACTTGTATAAGGTCAAACAAAGTAACAGAACCAGGATTTGAATCTAGATAATCTGGCTCCAGGGTCTTGAGCTTCTAATTTCTACTACTGAGATTCTATAGTAAATAGGATTTATGACAAAGACAATGAAGATGACTGTAAGACCACCTAGTGCTGTGATTATCAGAGTACCTCAACATTTCATATCATTCTCACAAGTTGGTAAGTTAGAAAGTTAGGTACCAAGAGGTAAAATGGGCCTTTTGCTAATGGTAGTGACTTGTAAACTCTTATCTCTAGTCCAGATTCTTCTTCTGGGGGCCAGACTCACATAGGTAGCTCATATTGGACATCTACAGGTAAGTGTCCTATAATCACCACAAACTGATTTTCTTTGCCACATCTCATTTCTACCTGAGGGGATGATGCTTCTTCAATTTGGGAAAAGTTTTGGCTTTTGTCTCTTGGAGTAGGCCTCTCCTCTTCATCACTTCCTCTATGCTCTACTTCTAGAATTCCTGCTTATGTACACTGGCTAGTCTCTATCTGGCCTCCATGACTCAGCTTTTCTTCCATACTTGCCATCTCTATCGAACTGTGCTTTGTTCTATAATGGTTCTTTAATACTGTCTTTCAACTTTGCCATATTGATTCCAAAGACAGACAAGCAGACACATAGGCATACACACTCTCTCTCAAGCATTTTTCAACATGTTACAGAACAGGCTCTTGTTTTATGGGTGTTACTCCTTTCCGTTGCCTTTCTGAGGACTTTAAAGGCCCAGATTTTTTTATTACTTATATTTCCTTTAGAACAAATTTCCTATGTGTTGAGTTTGTTTCAGGATGTTATATTTTCCTATGTGCTTTGAAATTTTATTTTGAACACTAATCTTAAGTAGGGATTTCTTGTTTTTCTCTTTTCTGTTCCCTTGAGCTATCCTTTCACATATGATGGTCAGAGGTTTTCTCAGCCACTGTTCCAGGCTGAGTTTCTTTGTCCTACTTCTTGATTCCATGCATGGAACGGGCCTTTAAAGTCCTCAAAAAGATGAAGGGAAGGAGACTAACCAACAGATATGCCATAATAATAGCAAGTAGTGTTGGTGCCACATTGAGTTCCCTTCCCTGTAGGGGCTTTCACCTTGTCCAGAATTCTTTCCTGACATTCCTTTCAACCATCTACTATCATTTTCACAATGAATTTGGGAGTCTCTATAATGCACACATCGGATTATATTATTACCTCAGTAAAATTATTTCAATGCGCTCTACACCTTAAAGTCGAATTGAAGGTCACCCATGAGAAAGGGTTTCCTATCTGAGTAGCATCCTTGTGACTCTATCCTTTACCTGGCCCAGTTCCTCCTATCATTACTTGCTATTATTATAGTTATCTGTTGGTTAGTCTCTTCTACTTGAATGTAAGTTTCATTAAGGGATGGAGTTGGAATTATTCACTGTTTAACCTTGAGCACTTAGAACAATAATGTTTGTTGAATGGATGGATTAAAATCCCTAACATGGTGTCAAAAAAGAAAACCCTAGACATAGCAGAGCAATTAAGAATGATGGCATGGGGCTGGCGCTGTGGCACAATGGGTTAAAGCCCTGGCCTGAAGCGCCAGCATCCCTATGGGCACCGATTCCAGTCCCGGCTGCTCCTCTTCCAATCCAGCTCTCTGCTATGGCCTGGGAAAGCACTAGCAGATGGCCCAAGACCTTGGGCCCCTGCACCCATGTGGGAGACCCGGAAGAAACTCCTGGCTCCTGGCTTTGGATCAGTGCAGCTCCAGCTGTTGCGACCATCTGAGGAGTGAACCAGTGGATGGAAACCTTTCTTTCTGTCTCTACCTCTCTCTGTAACTCTGTCTTTCAAATCAATAACATAAATCTAAAAAAAAAAAAGAATGATGGCACTAAAGTCAAACTGCCCAAGTTAGAACCCTGGCTACAGCTCACCAGCTTTGTGACCTTGAGTGAGTCATAAGCTTCTAAACTTCAGTTTCCTCATCTGTAAAATGGGCACGACAATTAAGTTTATCGTTGCTGACAAGAATAGACTAATCAGAAAGTATAAAGTGTAGCATGTAGTTGCACACATTACCGGTGATTTTATTATTACATGTCCAAACTAATTCCCTGTCATTCTCTTATCTTGTACCTTGCTCTGAAGTAATAGCCTGCCATTATTAAAAGTATCCCAACCACATAAGATGATTCAGATTTCTGGCTACTCCGCATGCTCCTTGACATCATTTGCTATCCATACTCTATTAATTCTCCCATTTAGAACCCCAGCCTATGCATGGAAAAAGCAGTGGACTTTTATTTGCCACTGGTTGGACATGGGACAGATCTCTGATTCAAAAGAAGTTTATCCATAGGAGGTCAGATCAACAATTTAGAATACTCAATTCTAGAAAAGAAGAGGAAGAGGTTGGCATTTGGTATGGCAGTTAAGACACTGCCTGGGACAATTGCAGTCCATACCAAAGTGCCTGGTTTGAGTCCTGGCTACTCTGCTTCTGATCCAGTTTCCTGCTAATATGAATCCTAGGAGGAAATAGGTGATGACTCAAGTACTTGGATCACTGCTACCTACGTGGGAGACCTGGATTGAGTCCTGGGCTCCTGGCTTTGGCATGGGTCAGCTCTGGCTGTTGCAGGCATTTGGGGAGTAAACCAGTGGATAAAAGATCTATCAGTTGTGTGTGTATCTCTCTGTCTCTCTGCCCTTTTAAATAAAATGAAAATCAATAAAAAAATTTTTAACAAACAGAAAAGAGCGGGAAAACTGAGACTGTCCGATAAATTAATTTACTAATTTATTCATATTTTCTCTGTCTCTGGAATGTGAACTAAGAGAAGTAGAAAGAAACTACATAGGCATGAAGGTCATGCAGATTTGGGAACTGAGGAGTCTGCTTTAGGGCCCTGTGTAAGCACTGAAATAAACAAGGAAAGCTAATCTTTCCAGAGTAAAGAAAATGCAAGACCCCCAAGGAAAGGAGGGGATAATAACTTCAGTTCCCCAGGTTTTTTTTTTTTTTTTTTTTTTGCTAGCTTCTATGATGTCTGGCTTCATTCTGTTTTCTTTCTAGTTAATTGAAATTGCTGGATCTTTTAAAGAGTATTTTTGAACTATTTTTTTTAAAAAAGATTTATTTATGTACTTGAAAGGCAGAGTTACAGAGAGGGAGGGATAGAGGGAGAGGGAGAGAGGGAGGGAAGGGGGAGAGGGAGAGAGGGAGGGAAGGGGGAGAGACCTCTTTCATACACTGGCTTGCTCCCCAAATGACCACAATAGACAGGGCTGGGCCAGGCAGAAGCCAGGAACCTGGAACTCCATCCAGACTTCCCAATCTGGTGGCAGTCACCCAGGCACCTGGACCATCACCTGCTGCTTTCCCAGGCACATTAGCAAGGAGTTGGATTAGAAGTGGAGCAGCCTGGACTCAAATCAGCAATCATATGGGATGTCAGCACTGCATGCAGAAAGTTAACCCATGTGCCTCAACACCAGTCCATGAGATTTCTCTATCTTTACATCTGTACTCCTTTGGCAGACATCTTTGCTCTACTACTTGGCAAACTCCCAGATACCCCTTTAAGTCTCAGTATCACCTGCTCTATGATAGTTCTTTCTTTTCCTCCCCTTCTCCCTGCATTGTAATTCTTTTTATGTCTAGCTATTTCTGTCTTGAGCTTCCAGCCACATCTCATAGATAATAGGCTTTAAGAAACAAAATTACTCAATAGATGAAGTTGGTATCAGAGCTAGGGCAATAGTACAGATCTCTATGTTTGTCCTTTAATATTCTTTCAATCAGTATGACCTTCACTAAGGAAATGAGATACCAGACAGAGATACCAAACAGGAGCACAGAGGTAATCAATAGATACCAAAGAGGGAGCACATCTCAGAAAGGAGGCAGAATGGGAGCTGTGCATAGCATGAACACTGGACCCTGGCTGAGGAGTAAAGGAATTCAGAGAACAATGATGCTAAGAAGTACTAAAACCCTTCAGTTCCCCACAACTTTGTTCTTGATAGGCTCTCTTCACCTCGTTTTATGGACCCTTTACTACTGTGATTTTCCTTCTATCTCTTCAGCTATTCCTTTTCTATCTCACTTCCTAACTATTTCTCCTGTTGTACAACCTTTAAAATTTTGGAGAACCCCAGTCCCCAAGTCTTCTTTGCATCTTTTTCTGTAAACTCTTCTAAATCACCTAAATAGCAGCCTCTCCCAAATCCCCATATCTAAGAGCTCTCTTTGTTCTCCTAATCCACCTAATAATTTCTTCCCATTTAACAATTTCATGCAGATGTCTCACAGAGACTTGACACTCAACGTGTTGAAAATGTATTCCATCACTTACTTCCAGAGTTGCTCAATTTATTCAATGGCACCATCACTGGAACTCAAATCAGGGAGGGAGAATCAATTTTGACTCCTCCTCCATTTTACTACCTTTATTCAATCATTAAACCATGCCCATTCTTATCCCTAAATATCTGTAGATAGGCCATATTTACTTCATTTGCTCTGACACAGGGCAGTCCTAGCCATCAATGTCTGATATTGAACTACTGTGTTGGCCTTCAAATTCTCTCCATATCCAAATATGTTCTTTCCAATCCTATAACTTAATGTAGTCCAAACAATCCTTTAAAAAGCCAATCTGATCATATGTCTCATGCTGGCATCCATATCTCTAAGATAAATCCAAAATCCTTACCATGTTTTTAAAAGGCCCATCAAGATCTTGTCCCTACTTCCCGTGAACCACTTGAGCTCTAAATAGTGTGCAAGAGAATTATGAAGAATATTTTTTTGAGACTGGCAAAAAACCCAGAAATATATTTTCTACATCTTCTACTAAAATTCAATGATACTGCCAACTATCAAAGGTCAAAAACTGGCAACACAGAATTCTTATCTCTACTTCTAAGTATTATGAATTCTTGGTCCCAGTGACTATTTTATGAATAAGAAATACCCTCTACTTCACAGCATTCTGTTCAAGTACACAGATATGGATGAGGACCATAATATAAATCAGAATTTATTTATGATTTTGTCTAGACATTACAGATGAGCACAGTTTTACAATGAGTAAGATATATATGGGTACTAATTAATATGACTGAGAGATCAGTTCAATCCTTTATACCACAATTTAAAATAAAAGCCTACAACTTCCACACAATGTTGATGGGAATGTAAAGTAGTACAACATTTATGGAAGGGATCTGACATTAGCAACAGTCTGAAATGATGTATGTAAAAGGTTAATCATGTAACATAAGACTGGAAACAACTCAAATTTACCAATATGTGAATGGTTTAATAAACTACTCTGTATCATAATGGAGTACTTAAAGCACCTATCAATAGGAATGAAGAAGATGTTTACATACTGCTATAGAAGGATCTCCAGTATTATACTGTTAAATTAAAAAGAGAATCAAGGGCTAGAAGAGAGTATGTGAGAGTGTGTATGGGCCAGTGCTGTGGCGCAGCAGATTAAGGCACTGCCTGCAGTACCAGCATCCCATATGGGTGCCGGTTCAAGTCCCAGCTGCTCCACTTCTTCTTCTTCTTCTTCTTATTTTTATTTTTTAGAGATTTATTTATTTATTTGAAAGGCAGAGTTATAGAGAGGCAGAGAGGCAGAGAGAGAAAGAGAAAGAGAGAGAAGGAGAGGTCTTCCATCTGTTGGTTCACTCCCCAAATGGCCGTAATGGCCAGAGCTGCCCAATCCAAAGCCAGGAGCCAGGAGCCAGGAGCCAGGAGCCAGGGGCTTCCTCCAGGTCTCCCAGGTAAATGCAGGGGCCCAAGGACTTGGGCCATCTTCTACTGCTTTTACAGGCCATAGCAGAGAGCTGGATTGGAAGTGGAGCAGCCAGGACTCAAACCAGTGACCATATGGGATGCCGGAACTGCAGGCAGTGGTTTTAACCCCTTTGCCACAGTGCCAGCCCCGCTACTCCACTTCTGATCCAGCTCCCTGCTAATGTATCTGAGAAGGCAGTGGAGAATGGCCTAGGTGCTTGAGCCTCTGCACCCACGTGAGAGACCTGGAAGAAGCTCCTGGCACCTGGCCTCTGCCTGGCCCAGCCCTGGACGTTGTGAGTATTTTGGGAGTGAATCAGCAACCAGCAGATGGAAGGTCTCTCTCTCTCTCTTTCTCCTTCCTCTCCCCCCTTCTCCCTCTCTCTCTCTCTCTGTAGCTCTGCCTTTCAAATGAATAATTCTTAAAAAAATGAAAAAACTATATATAGATTTCAAACTTCTTTGCATCAAAATAAACTTATCTTTTTAATTTCATTTTCAATGAACTTTTTGAAGTTACCTCATATCTTCAAACAGGAATAATGGAAAAATAAAATAGAAATGAATGAAAAAGATAGTTTCCCCTATGGTAAGGAAATGAACAAGAACAGGGATGCAAACCAGGCCATTCTGAATGAACCTTATTCACAGGTTTGCTGCAATCAAGTAAATGCTGTTTTTCATAATCTAAAAACAAAATTAAAGCAAAAAGAAAAAAAGAGAAAGTCCTTAAAACTAAAAATGAGCTGATGCAGATATCTGATTAAGATCAATGTATTCTAATAATGTGGATATCCTGGCTGTGATATTATTCTAGTTTTACAGAATGTTTTTGCTAGAAGAAATGGACAAAGAACACAAGAATCTCTGTGTTTTATCTGTTATAGCCACATGGGAAACTATAATTAGTTAATAAAAACTACAATTAAATGGGACATATATTGAAACAAACTAAATCCACCTACATCAAGCTTGTAATTTAAGAAAAGAGATATTTAGAGTGGGTTTACAACCTAGGGTTTGGATTGTGTATTTCTGTGGGATATACCCTAAGGATGAAAAGAAGTATCAAAAAAAAAAAAATCCTAATCTGGATTCAGGAGTCTTATTTATTGTATATTTAAACTAGTAGGATGAAGCAAATATGTATGTATGGCATGAAACCCCTGTTGTCAGAGAAGACATACTAATCTAAAATTTTAAGTTAAGTAAAAACTCTGTAATTTTTTCTCATAAAAAACTCCTTTACATTATAGAAAATTTCAAAGTAGGAAGTAGAGTTTCATGCATCCATTACTCTAACAATTAACAATTCATTGGTCAATCTTGTTTTGTCTATATTCCAACCCAATATCCACTGCTCGCTCCTTGCCCGATTTGCGGGCAAAGCCCAGACATCAGTAAAATGTTATACATAAATATCTCAGTGATTATTTCCAAAGGCTAAAGTCTCTTGTTTTATAAAGTAACTATAAAACCAG
The DNA here is from genome assembly GCF_051225735.1 of Oryctolagus cuniculus. Classification (NCBI taxonomy): domain Eukaryota; kingdom Metazoa; phylum Chordata; class Mammalia; order Lagomorpha; family Leporidae; genus Oryctolagus; species Oryctolagus cuniculus. The sequence goes on from NC_142888.1 coordinate 27,043,743, forward strand.
AATTTCACATCAAAACATAATAATTCCTAATTATCTAATAACTGTCTTATTGTCTAATAAACATATTACCTAACCTAATAAATAAAAATGTGTAATTGTTATTTGAACCTGGAAAAATGGTATAAATTCATGATTTCTTTTCTCATTTTTCATGACCTTGATTGCTTCAGAAAGTACTGACCAGGTGCTTTGTGCGATGTCCTACAATTTAGATTTTTCTGATATTTTCCCCTTGCCTAGGTAGGGTTATGGGAATTTTGGGGAAGAACATCAGGGTTGATCATCACATCATATCAGGGGTCTGAGATACCCACATAACTTACAATGGATGATGTTAACTCGATCACTGGGTAAAAGCAACATCTGCCAAGTCTCTCCCTGCAAAGTCACTATTTTTCCCTTTCCATACTTTGTTCTTTGAAAGTGCATCACTAAGTCTAGAACACATTCAAGGGAAGAAGGAGATTATCTACATAAAGTAGTTAGAATTCATCTGTAATGCTCTCCTATGTATTTACTTATGTGTCTAATTACTTTTTTATGTCACGATGGACGCATATATTTATTTTATACTTTGGGATATAATCCCATACTATGTTATTTATTCTGTTGTTCAAGTCACTCTAGTTTTGGCCATTGGTTCCTGTGTCTTTCTGACATGCTCCCATCATTTTGAACACTTCTTTACCTTCAAGTCCTCTAAGATGTTTCAGGCTTATCTCACACTTTCTCAGCCTAGCTCTATTAATAATAAGTTCTTGAAGGAGCCCTAGCTCCTTCTATAATGGTAACTCAAAGAGTTCACAGAAAGTAAAATTAAAAGGTAAGTTTATTTTGGTGTCGAAAAATTTTTAAATCAAAACAAAGGATCTTCCAAAAGTTCATGGAAATGTACATTATGAAAGAACTATTCATGGATTTCAAATTATTTTTGCAACAAAGTAAACACCTTTTAATTTTACATTTCCACAAGCTTTTTGAAGCTATCTTTATCTTAGAGGAGATTTTGAAGTGAAGATCAGAGTGTGAATATGCTCATCACTAATGAGATGTCACTATTTTAGGCCCTCTAAAAGGACACAGATAGGAAATACATGTATGTGTACTAACTCCTGTATGCACAGGTATTTATAATATTTGTTATCTATCTTATCTATAAGGAGACATATGTATATCTCTGTGTGTACATATAATAAACTAAATATGAATACACTGTAGCTTCTTTCTCTCATCCAGTAACAGTTCATTCTAACATTCTCTCTTCCTTATTGGTAACTTCCCAGGAACAATTTTAACCTTCTGTATAAAATATCAATAAACAAAATAATAAAATATCATAAACAAAATTAAATAAGCAAATTTGGAGAAAATGCAAATATCTAAGCAAATAAATAATTCTTGCAAAATGGCAAACAGTAAAGAAAGTGAGTGGATGAGAAACAAATGAGTAAACACACTTTTGAAATATTTGACCACATTAATAACAAAATAAGTGAAAATTAAAGCAAAACATAATTTTGACCTATCCAAATATAAACACAGATACTCTCATTTACTACTGACATGAGCATCAATTGGTAAATCTTTATGGAGAATAATATGAAACTCTGTATAAAGAGTTTAAATTTACTGTCAGACTTCTGCTTCCAACAATGGTAGACTAGATGATTCTCTCATTGAAGAAACTAACAGCTGGAAAAAACTCTTCTTGAAAGTATCAAAGTTTTAATCAAAGTGTCAAGAACGTCAGCTAAGATCTAGGACAGTAAGGCCAAGCATCACAGTCTTGTTTGCTCTGAGAACATCTGTGCACACAGGAGACAGCTCTAAGGAAAAATTAGTCAGAATTCAGGGGAACAAGATGAACTCTACTCTCCAGTACTAAGTTGGGCCCTAAACAGTAGAGCCGTGAACCTCGGTTAAGATAGTCCTAAATTTCTAGTTCCTGTGTGCCTGGCAGCCATAAAGAGAAGTCCTCTACAGAGGAAGAAAGTATCATCCCAGGCCAGGGGTAGGGAACATCCAGCCCATGAGCTGTATAAGGCCTGTGAAATCATTTGCTCTGGCATTGCCAAGGCAATTACAGGCAGGACTCAAAATTCAATAAATATATGGCAGGCTAATTTTTTAAGTTGGTAATTTTCTATGGCCCATCAATGATGTCATAAATATGCAAATAGCCCTTTGCAGAAAAAAGGTTAGCTACCCCTGTAGGCTAACAATTTTCAACTTGATTTCTCACACACAGTTAAAATGAGTCAGGTACATAAATGAATAAGAGATCTTGACCAAGAATCAGCAAAAATAACAGACAGTAAAGGCAAACCAACCCCTGGGGATTTCATATACTGAGATTATCCAAACAGATGATTACATAATAAAGCTTACTACATCCCAGAACACAAAAGCTGAGCTTGAATTTTTCTTGCAAGAAAATGGACACAGTAAAAATATAACAAATTTTAAGAAGGGACAAAAACTATAAAACTGCAATGTATAACAAGTAAAATAAAAAATTCAAAGGGTAGATTAACAACAAATTAGATAGTGCTAAAGAGAAAACTACAGACCTGGAAGAGAGGATGGAAGAAGCAAAGGATGAAGTATGAAGAAAAGAAAGACTTGCAACACACAGAAAAGAAGAAAAGAGAAATACAGAATACCACAAAGTATACCTCTTACCTCTATTTAACAGGATCACAAAAGTGATGAGACAGGGAAAGAAGCAGAGGTAATAACTGAAGAGATAGTGACTGAATCTTCCATAACCATGGATATTAGCAACACACTAATTCAAGAAATTTAAAGAATCTATCGCAAGATTAAAACACACAACAGAAGATATACAACAGAAAAAAACTATAGAAAACAAAAGATGAAGATAATAATAGCCTGAGAAATAAAGACAGGCTATCCTTAAGAGAAGTGACAGACTGCTAGCTAAATTCTCAACACCAATGAAAGCCAGAAGATAGTGGAATATTTAATGGAGAGAAAATGCCACTCTTGAATTTTCTATCTAGTGAATATTGTTTGGGATTCAAGGAGGTATAAGGAAATTCTGAAACTAACAAAAATGGAAAGTTTGCACCCAGCAGACTAGCACAAGGAAAAAACCAAGATAATGTATGAATAAAGGACAAACAGAAGGTATGTGTATGGGTCAATCTAAAATGAATACAAATAATAATAAAAGAAATTAATGGTTTTATACCTACAAATATAATTTAAATACATGAAAACAATAGCCTATAACTCATGGAAAGCATTATAAGGAATTATGTGTTCTACAGTGCCTATAGTGTTCAGGACGACAATAACTGTCTCAATAACAGAACGTGATGAAAAATGGTTATGCAGTAAAGTAATTGAAAAGAATAAACTTCCAAATTAATAGAGGGAAAATGTAATAACAAAAATATCCAATTGATCCAAACAAATCAAGAGAGAAAAAGAAGCATGCAATATGTTGTACAAACAGAAAGCACCTAGGAAGATTACAGATAATCAAAATATCCCGAAATATAATTAAACTTAAGTGGACTAAATGTTTTAAGTAAAAGACAAAGATTGAGTGGTTGGAATAAAAAAACTTAGCTATATGCCTTTAACAAGAGATACATTTAAAATCCAAGGACACAAAAAGGTTGAGATTAAACCTTTAAGGAAGCAGAAAAGTCCTTAGAAAATTAACCTAAAATAGAAGGATGGAAATAACAGTGAGCAGAAATTACTGAAATGGAAAAAACCCACACACAATGAAAGGGATTTACAAAGCTATAAGCTGTTATTGAAAAGCAAATAAAACTGGTAATATCTAGCAAGGCTGAGAAAGAAAAAGAAAAAAAGCACAGACTACCAGTATAAAGAATAAAAAAGACATGACTACAGATCCTGCAGAGATGTTATGAACAACTTTATGCCAAAACTGTTTTAAAATTTAGATAAAATGTACTCATCACTAGCAAAATTTACAATTTAATAAAAGTGACAAGAGTAATGACAATAACACCTGAATAATCCTATAAGGATATACAGGATTGAACAAGAAGTAAAAATTGTCCTCACAGGGTACGCATAGAGATGTACTCTACCAATCATATAAAGAGAACAAAAAACCAGGGAGCACATCTCAATTCATTTGATAAGGCTAATGTAATCTAGGTATTTAAAACCTGATACGGACAGTACAAGAAAATTATAGTTCAATCTTCTCATAACCATAAATATAAAAAGGTTAAAACAAATCTAGCAACATAGAAAAATGTTTATGGAGATTACACTCCATGGGCCCAAGGTTGTTGGTCCAGGAGTCAATGTAATTCATTGCATCAACATATTAAAGGACAATATCATATGAACATTTCAATATATGCAGGAAAAAATCATTTGAAAAAATTCATCATCCATTGATGTTTAGCAAACTGTAAGATCATAAATAAAGAAAGGTAAATGCTATCAACATTGTGTTGTAAGTTTTATCCATTGTAGTAAAGGCAAAATAAAGTACAAGGGAATTGGAAAGGAACAAACTAACTTCATCATTTGTAGAGGTTATGATCATATATACAGAAAATCCAAATGATTCTTCAGATTAACTATTGGAATTAATCAATTCTGATGAATACAAAGGAATACAATATTAGCACAAGGGAGGAGGGAAAGAGAAAGGACAACGGGAGAGATTGATCTTCTCTTAAAAGTGAATACCTGGGGCAGACATTTGGCCTAGCAGTTAAGATGCCCAAGCCTCCATATCAGAGTGTCTGGGTTTGATGCCTAGCTCTGCTCCTGAGTCCCGCTTCCTGCTAATGCAGACCCTGGGAAACAATAGTAATGACTCAAATAATTAGGTTCTTGCCATCTACAAGGGAGATTTGGATTGAGTTTGCAGTTCCTGGCTTTGACCTCCTGGCTACTGTGGGCACTTGGGGAGTGAATTAGCAGATTGGAGCTTGCTTGCCTGTGTGCGTACACTATCCCTCTGCCTCTCTCCCTCTGTTTGTATGTGTGTCTAATAAACAAAAATTTTAATGAAAGCAAATATTTAAGAATAAATCCAACAAAACATAAATCCAGCATAGATATTGTTATTCAACATAGATACTAGGTCAAAGAATAAATCTAACAAATGTACCCAAGCTCTGTAGAGAAAAAGTATAGAACTTTATTGAAAGAAATCAAAGGGCTAAATAAATGAGAAGATACTACACTCATGAGCTGGAAGATCAATATGATAAAGATGTCAATAATTCTCAAACCGCTTGAGAGCTTTGATGAAGTAATTCAAGTCAAAATCTCAATGGGAGGGTAGAAATTATAACTTCAATCTAAAACAATTATGGAAAACATAGAGACAAGTATATTCCTCAAAACACATCTGAAGAACAAGGCAGAAAAATCTGCTCTACAAGTTACCAGCACTTACAAAGCTATAACAAGTAAGAAAACAGATTCTTGGCATGCCAGACAAATAGGCCAATGGATCAGAAGTGAACCTGGAAGCAATCACTCACAGTCATGCACCACGTAACGATGCTTTGGTCAGTGACAGACTGCATATTTACCACAGTGGTTCCATAAGATTATACTGACTAGTGATGTTGTAGTCATCTTAGTGTAAGTCTACTTTGTGATATTTGCACAATCACCTAATGACACATTTCTCAGAACATATCCCTGTCATTAGGTGACACATGACTGTACTTCATCTATGGATACTTGATTTATGGCACAGGTGACATCTGAGTATACTTCATCTATGGATATACTTGATTTATGGCAAATGTGGCACTTCAGAGCAGTCTTTTCCGTAATTGAGCTAGGACTACTGATGATCTACATGGAGAGAAAGAAAACTGCACAGCTACCTCACAGTATACAAGATAGCAATTCCAGATAGATGATAAAATAAAGGAGAATATTTTCTTTTTTTTCTTTTTTTTTTTTTTTGCAGGCAGAGTGGATAGTGAGAGAGAGAGAGAGAGACAGAGAGAGACAGAGAGAAAGGTCTTCCTTTGCCGTTGGTTCACCCTCCAATGGCCGCCGCGGCCAGCGCGCTGCGGCTGGCGCACTGCGCTGATCCGATGGCAGGAGCCAGGTACTTCTCCTGGTCTCCCATAGGGTGCAGGGCCCAAGCACTTGGGCCATCCTCCACTGCACTCCCTGGCCACAGCAGAGAGCTGGCCTGGAAGAGGGGCAACCGGGACAGAATCCGGCGCCCTGACCGGGACTAGAACCCGGTGTGCCGGCGCCGCAAGGCGGAGGATTAGCCTAGTGAGCCGCGGCGCCGGCCTGAGAATATTTTCATAATCTCAGGGCGGGTAAACATTTCTTAAGCAAGCCATAAAAATGCTAACCATAAAAAGGTTGATAAATAAGAGGATATTGAAATTGCAAGCTTTGTAAAAATCAAAAGATACCACTAAAAGAATGGAGACACAGATCACTAATTGGCCATTAGGGAAGAGTAATCAGGAAAAACCACACTGAGATTTTACCACACACCAATTGGCAAAGTTGAAAATTCTGACAAGCCAAGTATACTAGGAAGGATGTGCAGCACAGGTAGTAATCAATCATAAGAATAACAAGAGGGGGCTGTAAAATAAGAACTCATAACAGGCTTAAGTGGGGGCAGTCCGAGGATAATCAGGACTTATGTCATCTTAGGAAATCATATCCTATTGGTGGGTGGAGAGTTAGTTTATACACCCAGTTAAGAAAACAGCTTGGTATTCTCTAGAAAAACTGAAGTTGTACATATTCTAAAATCTATCAACTCTACTCCTGTGTTTTTATCCTACATGAATGTGTACTTAGGTGTACCAGGATACCTATATGACTGTTTACAACAGAATTGTTCAAAATAGCCACATCTGGAAGCCACCCAATTATCTGCTAGATTAAAATGAATAAACAGTAAAAGCTTGTTCATTGTAATACTATACAGTGACAAAATGAAGTAACAGCTGCATAAAGCAATCTGTATCAATTTCACAGAGCAAAGAGTAGACACTGTATAATTCCATTTAAATAAAGATTTAAAAAACAGATAACACTATTATATTATTTGGGGATGCCTATTTGGATGGAGGAGATACAAAAACACACAAGTGAGGGGCCAGTGTTGTGGTGTAGCGGCTAGAGCCACTGTCTGTGACACCAGCATCCCATATCAGTGCCAGTTCAAGTCCCGGCTGCTCTACTTCCAATCCAGCTCCCTGATAATGTGCCTGGGAAAGCAGCAGAGGATAGGCCAAATGCTTGGTCCTCTGCCACCCACATGGGAGACCCAGATGGAGTTCCTGTTCCTGGTTTTGGTCTGGCTCAGACTCAGATGTTGTGACCATTTGGGGAATGAACCAGCGGATGGAAGACCTCTTTGTTTCTCTGTCTCTCTCTAATTCTGCCTTTAAAATAAATAAAATAAATCTTAAAAACAAAAACAAAGCCGCAAGTGAATCCTAGGCTCTGGTTATTTCTGAGAGAGGAAGGGGGCTGTGATCAGATGGGGGAATTCAGGGGCTGCTTAGGAGTGGAATTTTTTTTTAGGTTGTAGTTACGTGGTTGCTCACTTTACAATACTTCCTTAAGTTGTATATGTACAGGTATGCATTTTTCTACATATGATGTATCGTATTTTGAAAAGTTAAATCTATGTGTGATCCATATGTGCATATTTTTATACTCTTTTACTCAGTAGTTCCACGTCTAGAAACATATTCTGAGAAAACCAAGTAATGAGGGGTGAACAAGTAATTATATACTAGACTATTAACTATAACATTATTTCTAAGAGTAAAAAAGCAAAAAATCAATGTGAATGTTCAAATATAGGAAAATTATTTAATTAAATATGGCACAGACACAAATTTAGATATTGTAATACAGTCGTTAAGATACTGTATTCAATAAGCCAGTCCCAAAAAGACAGATATCATGTTTTCCCTGATCTGGGGTAACAACTAGAGTACCTAAAATGTAATGTGCTGGAGTGAAGTGGACATTTTGAGATTCGATGGTTTGTTTACAGCCCTTGTCTCTACTGTTTAGGAACAGTGATTTTTTTTCTTCATACTATTTGTTGAACTCTTTACTTAGTGTAAGGTTAACCTTATGAGTATAAAATAAACTGAAAATAGATCTTTGTAAAAATTAAGAGAATGGGAGAGGGGGGAGGAACAAGGGTGGGAGTGTGGGCTGGAGGGAGAGTAGGGTAGGGTAGAAAGTATCACTATGTTCCTAAATCTGTATCTATGAAATACATGAAACTTGGATACCTTAAATAAAATTAGAAAAAGACACTGTATTCAAAAATATTTAATGGTATAGCAAACTGCTTAAAATTATTAAGTAAAAAGAATCAAGAAACAAAATTACATATATAAAATGATCTCAAAGTAATTGTAATAATGAGTACAAATATGAGGATATCTCATAAAGTTCATGGAAAATGGAATTAAGAGGTAAGATTTTTTTTTACTGCAAAAAATTTGAAATAGTTTTTTCATAATACACATTTCCCATGAACTTTCTGAATACCCCAGCATAGAAGGAAATGTTCCAAAAATGTTCACTAATGAACTTTTGTGAATGGTACTGCCATCATCATTTTCTATAATTTCTAAATGTGTACAAGGTATGTATATTGTAAAGTCTGTTTGCACTAAAAACTACTTATACTTTTTATTTTTAAATGAACAAACTTTCTTTTAAATAACAGAAGATTAACTGAAATTCCATCATATTCTATATGTGTATATATTTATTCAAAGTTGTGTTAACAATGGAGCAGGCATTCAGTGCAAGCAGACACTACTCAGGATACCCATATCCCAGATCAGACAGCCCAAGTTCAAATACCAGCTCTGCTCCTAATTCCAGCTTCCTGATAATGTGCACCCTGCAAGGCGGCAGGTGATGGCTCAAGTAATTGGGTCACTGCCACCTACATGGGAAACCCAGATGGAGTTCCTGGCTCCTGGCTCCAGCCTGGCCCAGCCCTAGCTGTTGAGGACACTTGGGGAGTAAACCAGCAGATGGAAGATTTCTCTCTCTGTTTTCCTCCCTAGCTTTCAAATAAATAATAAAAATAAATAATAAATTTTTCAAATATTAAAAAAACCCTCAAAACTAGCCAGCCTTTAAAAAAAAAAGCAAGAAAAAATTATTTTCAGTGCCTTGAAGAACAGGTTTTATAGATAAAAAATTACTGGAGTGACAAGTTCAAAGTGTATTTCTAAGAATACATTTTATTTTTAATGCAGCATTCAAGGCTTAAAAATCTAGTCTATGCTGTAACATCTCAACCCAGGATTTTTGTAAACAAAAATCTGGCTACCTAAAATTTTCTTTTTCAATAGATACTGTACTTAGTTCAATTCTTTTTTAAAAAAAGCACAACAAAAATCCAAACCCTACAATTGTCTTTATAGGCAATTATATTTTGTTTGCACATCCTGGAGTTTTTCAACTCAAAACTCTTTCTCTGTTTAGTTTGTGAAGAGTTAACATAGCAGGCCTAAACTGCTATCTCGTGAAAGGCCATCTGGAAATTTAGGTTCTTACTTTCCTAACTGAAAAGAGTGGTGGCCCACATCTAAACTGCTTGTGAAAACATGACTGATGAGGAACATCTGCTTTCTTTGTGGGAGTCTAGGAATTTGGCACATGCCAGCCTCCAAAGAAAAGCTTGGGTCCCGAGTCTCTTAACAGGCTTTCCTGGTCCGCAACATTTCACCTATGTCGTCACAACCCACTACTGACAGAGGACCTGTGGTTTCTCCTGGACTTCTACCCATGTACCTTTCCCTTTAGCTGACTCTGCGTCCATCCTTTAGCTGTAATACATCACAGCTGTGAATATGATTAGATACTGAGTACTCTGGATTCTCGTAATGACTCATCAAGCCTGGGGGTGGTCTGGGGGATCCCTGACAAACCAGTCTTCAAACTAAAATCAACTAAACATTTTGTTACAGTTGAGTCAAGACCAATGTTTAATTTGCTGGAAAAAAAAAAAAAAAAAGAATGATTAGCAACTTATACCATCGCTTTTTTTTTTTTGACAGGCAGAGTGGACAGTGAGAGAGAGAGACAGAGAGAAAGGTCTTCCTTTGCCGTTGGTTCACCCTCCAATGGCCGCCGCGGCTGGCGCGCTGTGGCTGGCACACAGCGCTGATCCGAAGGCAGGAACCAGGTACTTCTCCTGGTCTCCCATGGGGTGCAGGGCCCAAGCACTTGGGCCATCCTCCACTGCACTCCCGGGCCACAGCAGAGAGCTGGACTGGAAGAGGGGCAACTGGGACAGAATCCGGTGCCCCGACCGGGACTAGAACCCGGTGTGCCAGCGCCGCAGGCGGAGGATTAGCCTAGTGAGCCGCGGCGCTGGCCTACCATCACTTATAATAGCAAAAAAATCAAAATAGATCAAACTATAAGAATATGTGCATATCTTCAAACACATTAAAGTGTTACAGTCCAGATATTTATGGCATGATTTGAGACAAACATATTTTTCTTAAGTGGCAAATTTGCTGGTGAGTGGTAATCAGTTTTCTCTATCAGTAAAAATGAATTTCAGAAACACTGCCTTTCTCAAGTCTAAGTACCAGATCAAAAAAATTAAACATAAAATAAAAGGACTTTTCATTTATGAAATCCTTTCTGAGCTTCAAAAACATAAACTGTTAATATTATTTTAAAAGATACCAACTACTGTTTTCACATCAGATGTGCTTCAAATCTGTGTTTAATTGCTGTAAAAGTCTCCCCATAGTATATATAATCATTCCATAATAAGATAATTAAATTCCTTGGCCAGCTAATTTAGGATTTACAGCTTAACTTGAGTACTAGACATGACTAAAAACAAGCCTGGATGTGTTACTTAGGAAAAAAATTAATTTTTTGGGGGAATGGGGTTAACACAAAACAGCCCCATCTTTGCAACTGAACCTGTATTTTAAAACACGTTGCAGCGAACTGCGGCAGACAAATTCAAATTTAAGTGTAATCCCAAAGCAATGGGATATAGTGCAAACATATGCAAACAACTATGTGCACTGGGGGGAAATGACAACGTAATCTCCCAGCAGTATTGACTCTATTTTAAAGGTCAATCACCTCTTGAGCTGCCTGGCCAGAATCTAGCCACATCTGCTGAAACTGAGTATCTAAGGATGTGGCTGCCATGCAGCTTGTTAAACAAACTACACATTGGACTTTCTCATCAACATTTTGAAATCTACTGCTCTAAACTTTTCCAGCCCTAAGATTCTGGCACTGTGGGTCTCTTTATTTCAGCATGGTTTAAACTTATAAACCATTTGTAAGTAAGTGGGTATCAACTAGTACTAAGGATTTTCCAACATGATAAGTAACATTATGGGACCATATAGTTTCCTGTCTTCAGTTTAGGAAGAAAACAGGAATGTTGGCTATACATAGTCTGTGGCACAGACATGGACACCATATTAAGAAACCTGCTGAAAATCCAAATATGCTATTTTCTCCAGCCTTGTCTCCACCAAAATGATAAGGGCTGCTAAGCAGCCAAGAAACAGCAGTTAACTGACCTAATTTCATTTGCTTTCCCTTTCCTGTCTTCTCTGTATGAATAGTGTCATGTTAGAAAACTATGAAGAGGATCCAGATAACCCAAAACCTGAGTGATGATCCTCTGAATACCAAGAGTAATTACAGTTGTTGTCAGAAACTGGAACTCAGGAGTTCAGCCTATATAGTAGCTACAGAAGCAATCTCTCACCTAGCCATCAGGGGGAGGCACACACAAGTGTATTGGCTTTGTTCTTTGATCCGTATGACATCTTAATTGATGTTTTTGGTTTGTTGGTTTGTTTGTTTAAAATCCAGAGACGAAGGGGGATGCAAGAAAGGGAAAGGATAATTGTTGAAGCAAATTTATAAAACAATGAAAGAATAGAACAGTTTTATGTTTCTGTTTTGTTTCTGGCTCTTTGGAGAAAGAACTAAGTTATTTTAACTATGAATTTGTAATGTACTTTGAAATCCCTAGGGCTAATAAAACAATCCTAAATTTAGAAATATGTCAAGGCCAATAAGGGAAAACTGAAAAGAAATTGATATGACAAGATTTTAAGGAACTATTATTGCTTTTGTTAGGTATGACACTAGTAGTATGGTTACTTCTTCTTCTTTTTTTTTTTTTCAAAAAAAGTCCTTATCTGTTAGAAATACAAACAGGAGTATTTATAGGTGAAATGATATCACTTTAGAAATCTCTGGAGGTGGTAAATACAACAGGGAAAGACAGAAGAGGGAAGGCAAAATGTTGAAGCTCAGTGACTGGTAGGCTGGGGCTTACCCTCTTTTCATTTGAGATTTTCCAGAATAAAAGGTTAAAAAATAAAATAGAAATATGTCTGCCTCAGTAACTTGGGTTAACACTGGGATTAGGCCACTATAAATACCCAACTTCAATGAGGTTTCATCTCAATATGTAACTATTTTGATCACGACTGAATCATACAAAATTAGCTATATAACATCCCATATAGACTGCTTCAAGACCAAGGAAGCAAAACAAACTCATTAAGCCCACTGGAAATAATACTATATACTTCTAGAACACTTTACCACCTACAAAAGGAATTCACACAGTTACTTATCTAGTTTAGTCTTAAGAAGACTTTCAAGGTAAGAAAACTGGGGTCAGCATTGTAGTGCAGCGGGTTAAGCTGCCACTTGTGATGTGCACTGGTTGGAGTCCCAGTTGCTCTGCTTCCAGTCCAGCTCCCTGCTAACGTGCCTGGAAGGCAGTGGAAGATGGCTCAAGTGCTTGGGCCCCTGCCACCCATGTGGTTCCTGGCTCCTAGCTGCAGCATGGCCCAGGCTCGGCCGTTGTGACTGTTTGGGGACTGATTCACAGGATGAAAGAGCTCTTGCGTGCGTGTGCTCTTGCTCACGCTCTCTCTCTCTCTCTCTCTCTCTCTCTCTCTCTCTCTCTCTCTCTCACCCTGCCTTTCAAATAAATAAAATTTTTAAAAAGGGTAAGAAAACTGAGGCTCAGAGAAGTTACAAGACTTGGCCAGAGCCACATAATTAGGAAAAGTGACATAGCTGGATTACTGACACAGGTTTTATGACACTGAAGACTGTCTCTCTACTATGCTGTCACTTAGGCCCCTTTGATGCAACAGCAAACATGGCAAATTTTAGGTGAATAAGAAAGTTTGTTCTGTGCTTATCACTTTAGAGTAGGGGTGAGGAACATCCAGCCCACAGGCCATATAAGGCCTGTGAAATTATTTGGTTTGGCTTTGCCAAGGCAATGCCAGGTAGGACTTAGAATTTAATAAATCTATATAGCAGGTTAATTTTTTAATTGATAATTTTGTGTGGTCCCCAGATGATGTTAAAATTTTCAAATTGCCCTTGGAGGAAAAAAATGTTTCCCACCCCTGCTTTAGAGTAATGATAAGACCTGTTCTTTAATCTTCTCAGAGGATAATAGAAACAGATCTCTTGAATAAATAAGAAAAGTAAAACAGAGAAGCAACTTCAAAAGAATTACAAGGGGCAGGTGTTTGGACTATTGGTTAAGCCACTGGTTAGGATGCTCGCATCCCACATTGGAGTGCCTGGGTTTCATATCTAGCTCTAGCTCCTGACTCCAGCTTCCTGCTAATATTAGGCAGAGGTGATGGCTCAATAATTGGTCCCTGTCATCCATGTGGGCGACTTGGATTGAATTCCTAGCTCTCAGGTTTCCTACCTGCCCCACATCCCTTCCCCAGCTATTGCAGGCATTTGGGGAGTTATCCAGCAGATGGAAGTTCTCTCTCTCTCTCTCAACTTAAAAAAAGTAAGAATTATAATATCTGTAAACTGGAAGGGGCATTAGAGGCCTTCTCTAGTCCAAAATTTGAAATTTACCTTTGGTCCCCTTGGATAAGTCAGGCTTGAGCATTTACAGTGAGAAACTACAAACCCTGGAAATGGCTTGTGAGACAGCCAACTGCATTCATGGACTAAACACAATTGTGAAAGAGGCCTTCTTCACTTACAGGTGAAACCTGCCACTTGTTGGTTCCTGTTACAGTCTCTGATGCTACACTGAATAAGCCTATACTCTTCTTATGTTAGATGACCTTCAAAATAATATTGGTTATGTTTTTCTTTCTTTAAAGATTTATTTATCTATTTGAAAGTCAGAGTTACAGAGAGAGAGAAGGAGAGGCAGAGAGAGAGAGAGGTCTTCCATCTGCTGGTTCACTCCCCAATTGGCTGCAATGGCCAGAGCTGTGCTGATCTGAAGCCAGGAGCCAGGAGCTTCCTCCAGATCTTCCCACATGGGTGCAGGGGCCCAAGGACTTGGGCCATGTTCTACTGCTTTCCCAGGCCATAGCAGAGAGCTGGAGTGGAAGTAGAACAGCTGGGACTCAAACCGGTGCCCATATGGGATGCTGGCACTGCAGGCAGCAGCTTAAACTACTATGCCACAGTGATAGCTCATGGTTGTTTCTACTCATGGGCTTCTACACTGGGGACTTGCAGAAGAATAAGAAAACCAATACATTCAGAGAGGACCAAAGCCTCCCAGTCTTTTCTAGAAATCTCCAGGGCCAGGGCTGGCACTGTGGCATAGTGGGTAAAGCCACCACCTGTGATGCTGGCATCGCATATGGGTGGTGGTTCATGTCCTGGCTCCTCCACTTCTGATCCAGCTCCCTGCTAATGCACCTAGGAAAGCCCAAGTGCTCGGGTCCCTGTACCCACGTGGGAGACCTGGAGGAAGCTCCTGGCTCCAGATCATCCCAGCTCCAGCCATTGTGGCCACTTGTGGAGTGAATCAGCAAGTGGAAGATCAATCTCTCTCTCTCTAACTCTGCCTTTCAAATAAATAAGTAAAATCTAAATGAAAGGAAGGAAGGAAGGAAGGAAGGAAGGAAGGAAGGAAGAAAGGAAGGCAGGCACTCTGAGTCCTGGCTGCTCCAGCTTCCTGCTAATGTTCCTGGGAAAGCCATGGAAGATGGCTCAAATGCTTGGGCCTGTGTCACGTGGAAGATCCAGATGGCGTTCCAGGCTCCTGGTTTCAGCATGGCCCAGCCCTGCCTGTTACATACATTTGGGAGTAAACCAGAGGATGGAATATCCATCTCTTTTTCCTTCTCTCTCTGTCTCTCCCTCTCTCTAAATCTGCCTTTCAAATATATAAAAGAAATCTTCCAAAAAAAAAAAAAAAAAAGAGAGAGAGAGAAAGAAATCTCTCATGCTAGTGGTCTTCAACTTGGGAATTGGGTATTTCCGGTAGTATCCAAAGGACCTTCCAGAACTAGGGTACTAGGCTATTTTAAGACAACCAATTTCTTTATCTTTGTTTGCCATTATTTGGCTTGTATGAAAACAAGCCTGTGGTCTGTTGGTTAGCCTTTTCCAAGACCCCCTCTACAATTACCCACCTCCAAAGACACATGGCTCCCCTTCCTGCAAAGCCTGCCTAGCTTCAGACATGACTGCAGAATGCACAGCTCCTGAGAGCAACACCCTGGAGAGTGAAGCGGAGCTTGAGAAAGGGAGGTGCCACCTTACTTCACCCAGGCAATATACTCACAGCAAAGCCTGACCTGTTTGAGAATTTGAAATCAATGCTAAAATGACATAGGGATTTAGGGAGGTCTATTAATGCTTTAATGTTATTTGAAAACTGAAGTCCGATGTTCTTCTGATAGACAAGGAGTCTGCCCTGACTGAGTGATTGGACAATGAGGACTAGCATTGCCAGGGAGGTGGCACAGCAGACATTTCCTAGAAAGGGAATGAGATAAAAGCGTTGCTCTACAGTTGTGACAAAACTACATTTAAAACAATACTGAAGACTGAAAAGTGCATCCTCATGATGGAAGTTTTTCGGGATCAACTTAAAAATTTGTGAGATGGGTACATGAGTTTTTAACTTTTTTTTAGTAGGTTTATTGGTAAAGATTCTGATGGCTGTGGCTTTGTGACTGAGTTTCTAGGCTCTTTTCTATTCCGGTTATCCACTTCTGCAAACATCCCAGGGTCCTGCTTACCACAAGCACTCCTGGAAGAAAGAGCAGTATACAATGGAGTGGCCCCTGGCTTTGCTCTGAACATGATTTACTTCTAATTAACATTCAGGGCTTTGGAAGCCATGGCAAACAACTGACTATCACGTTCATCTCTTTTTCACATGAGTAGTCACAACTAAACTCTCAGTGGTGCTGTACCTATGAATCTGAAGGAAGGAGTCTGTATTTCACTGGTCTTAAGTGTCACCTTTGTTTCAGCTCCTTTGCTATAAATTTGCATAATATTTTTGAACTGCGATGTAGATAGCTAACCCTCTGTGTGGGGCAGCTTGTAGAATGGCTCCTGTATTCAGGCCCGGGTGTAATCCCCTCCCCTGTGTGTAGGGTGGATCTATTGACTTATTTCTAACTTATAGAATATGGTAAAAGTGGTATTTCAGAGATTAGGTTATACAACTGGGACTTCATCTTGCTCACGCTCTGTCTCTTGCCCTGCTGCTTGCTTGCTCTGAGGAGGCCGCTGCCATGTCATACACAGCTCTATGGAAAAGTTCATGTGACCAGGGACCAAGGGAGGCCTCAGGCCAACAGCTCATAAGGAACTGAGGCCCTCAATACAACAGCCCAAGAGGAACTGAAGACTGCCAACAACTACCCGAGAGAGCTTGGAAACAGATCCACACACTCCCCTGCCCTCAAGGGGAGCCTTAAAAAGACTTTAGCCCTGGCCAAGACCATGACTACTGGTCTATGAGAGACCCAGGGTCACAGGACTAGGCTAAGTCAGGTCCACATTCCTGATGCACACAGAGTAAGATCAATGAGTGCTGTTTTAAGCCATTAAGTCTTGGTATAAGTTGTTATGAAGCAATAGATAATGATTACACCTTCTAGGTTTGACATCTTTCAAACATTTACTAAGTAAATCTTCCTTTTCCCCCCTCAATCAAGGTCACTGATTATACTTTTGAATAGAATGGGTCAAAGACAAAACCCTGGTGGATGAGGTCATCCAACCAGCTATGGACTACCTAGTTGTACTAGCCTCAGCTCACATTCCTCGATTTTACTGACAAAAATCCCATGAGAAACATGTCAGCATAGTGAGTCTATCAAAAGAGGCAGTTAAATCAGTTACTACTTGTTTTCTAGCTATCAGAGAGACAAACTACATAGAAACCTCCTCTCTTATCTCATCCCACTCCTCTTCATTAAGATTTCTATGCTCAGAGTTTACTGGGGCTTCTTATCCCTCTGAACTCTATTTCCTTTTGGATCCTCTTCTCTCAAGTGTGCTGAAAGTGTGAGGGTAACTCAATATTCCCTACCTTAGCCTCCTTGGCCACGGGGAACCTTAACATGAGATATTTTCCTTTTTCTTATGACTGGAGGTCTTTCTAAACAGATGAGATCACAACTAGTGTGAAGCTTTAAAAGAAAAGTGTTAGCATTATTCAAAACTAAAACTATTTAAAATTTTACCACTTAGGAAATTAAATGTACACTCACAATTCAAAAACCATGTAAAGCATTCCATCTGAGCTATATGTCTCCAATAACTCTACAATGTGTGGATGTTTCAGCATATGACAGATACTGGCTTCCCGCTTTAGATCTGCAAAACAAACATACAACATGCTTCATTAGGTAGGAACAAAAGACAATTAGAGTGAATGATGAATGAATGGATATGATCTATGGTAACATGAAGACTTCTCTAACTACAGAGGTGAAATCCCCCATTTAAACTGAGCTTAACTCTTTACTCCTTAAAATCTTTAACAATATAACTTTCCATATTTTTGCTAGCTTAATCCCATATACATTATAGAACCAGCTCTTATTATAAGAAATGTATATACTCCTTAGTACAAATATTTTCCCCAAAAGTATATTAATATACAAATAAACACTTTTCCCCATACTGTTGTAATCAAGCTTCAGCCTCCAAGTTTTTAACTCTTCTATGATATGCTAAAAAGTAACTCAGTTTTCAATATATCCTTTTCCTTAGTATCTATAAATTGGATAAGAATATATTATCTATTCTTTAGCCTAAAATACAGCATTCATAGACCATTCATAACAGGAAAGTTATATGGTATAGGAAGCAAAAAAAAAGCAGTATGGTTCAGAAAGATAAGGTCCTCTGGCTAGATAGTCAAAGCCAGACTTTTTTTTAAAAATATTATCCATAAAATGCATTGGATAATTCAGGACTCTACCAAACTCAAAGTGTTATCCTGAAGAACAAATTCAGATAATGTTGGTAAGACAACTGTGTAAACTCCATAACACCACTTGGAAAACAAAATTGTTAATAACATCAACACACTAGGGGCCGGTACTGTGGCTCACTTGGTTAATCCTCTGCCTGCGGCGCCGGCATCCCATATGGGCGCCGGGTTCTAGTCCCGGTTGCTCCTCTTCCAGTCCAGCTCTCTGCTGTGGCCCAGGAAGGCAGTGGAGGATGGCCCAAGTGCTTGGGCCCTGCACCCGCATGGGAGACCAGGAAGAAGCAGCTGGCTCCTGGCTTTGAATTGGTGCAGCGCACTGGTCATAGTGGCCATTTGGGGGGTGAACCAACGGAAAGAAGACCTTTCTCTCTGTCTCTCTCTCTCACTAACTCTGCCTGTCAAATAAAAAAAAAATAAAATCAACACACTAAAAGTTTGACCATGTGCATCACTTGTTGTGCCTTTGTAGAATAAGACAACCAATGCCTCCCAGTACTAATAGTGCTGGGGTTTTACCTGGTTGCTGATGAATAAAATCCAATATAATGTCTTTATATGTCAAAGTAGGAGGGAGACAAATAAGGAATAATCAAAGCTAAAGATATACTTCACAAAGTAAAATATATAATATGATCTCTTTTCTGATTTGCTAATTCAACTTAGTCTTGTTAACAAGAACAACGGCTGTAGATGGAACCTTGGAAGACTCACATAAGGCTGAATGAGAAAGAAGTCAGTAAATTAGACAAAAGAGAAACTACCAGAAAAGGAAGAATCAATACAATAGTAAGAAAGTTGAAGGAATAAGGGGAATTAGTGGATAAAGAGTTAAAGAAGGCTGAGAAAAGTCAGTAAGATTCAACTATAACAGGAAATGGAACTTCTGGGCAAGATCAAGGTCTATGGAGGGGTCAAGGTCAAAGCCAATATGCAGGTGCTAATTATGTAATAATTTAAATTAAAATTTAGCACACCTTTCACTGGGCTAAGTACTTAATATGGTCACTATCATTTACTATCCCAACAACCCTGAGAGGTAGGTCTTTTGCAGATGAGGAAATTAAGGCTTGGAAGCATGTTCAAGATCACACAGCTATCACAGGGGTAGGCTTTGAACTCTAGCCTCTCTAACTTTGAAATCAGCAGTCCTTCCATAATGCCAAGCTGGCTTTGGATCTGATCGTTTTTAAAGAATCTATCAGTAAGAAAGAAATAGCAGGGTCAAAGATTGTACTTGTCTGTTTTTGCTGTTATTTTAAAGCAGGAGTCAGGAATGTCTAGCCCATGGGCCCTCTAATAAGGACCATGAAATCATTTGGTCTGGCCCTGCCAAGGCAACCATAGGCAGGACTCAAAATTCAATACATCTATAGCAGCTAATTTTTAAGCTGATAATTTTGTATGGCCTGTGAATAATGTTATAAATATCCAAATGGCCCCTGGCAGAAAAAAGTTTCTCCACCCCCGTTTTAAAGGAAGCACTTGGTGTGTAAATGGCCGTGATGGAAAGTGCTGGTCCTACCTTTGTCCTTGCCAACTGCAGGCTGACTGCTAAGGTATACAAATGGCTTTCTTGCTGCCAATGAGTTGGGACAATGACAGGCGATGCAATACCAGCAGAGTCTACTAAATCAGCTTCAAAGGGTAGTGGGAAGATTCAAATGAGAAGCTGGATGTGAGAGGACTATGTGGAGCACAGCACATGATACCATGGGCTAAGAGGGCTCAGCATGAGCTGCAACGAAAGAGATCAGAGGCACAGGAAAGATGTCTCTACGTCCAAAAGCAGCTGGGAAAGCCCTGCAGGAGAGCAGGGTAGGATACAGCTGTGGGGTTTGTGCTGGGAAATCATAACCATGAGGAAGCCTTTTAACAAGTGTGCTGGAGGACCAGGCTGAGCCAAACAACATCAATCAGATGCCTGCAGTTGTTTCTCTCCCTTCAAGAATGTTCTGCCTCCTGATTCTATGAAAAGCTTCAGAGTTTTATCACTCCTTTAAATGTTTACTTCTAGCTTCTCATTTTATTATTAGTCGTCCTTTCATATCTCTGTTTTCATCTTAGCTTCTTATTCCATTCCTTTCTACTCTGATCAAAAGCTCGATTTTAACTCAGTGCTCTAACAAAGTAAACAGATTTCGTGTTTGTCACAATGAAAGCTGAGTTTTATTTCCTCTTTTCAGTTTATTTTCTGTTTTTTTCCCTTTCATGTAATTTCAGTGTGTTTCAATCGCCACATTCACTATTTGGCATGTGACACATCTGTTATAATCAAAGCTTATAAGTAGAAATGGATGTTCTAAGGACTCATCCATTGAAGCCATACATTTCTGCTTGGTAAACAGCTGAACAAGCCCTTGGTCTAGTCTCTTATCACCTACTTATCCTCACAAGAAATGCAGAATTGCTGAGGGCCTGCCTTCAAAGGTGAAAGTGATTTAAATGTCACCAGATCTGACATTTCTGGGACTAAAATGAGAACAGAGATTGGATAGCACAAAACTAGCAACATAAAAAGCTATTTGAAATAATAACAGCAATGATGCAAAAGACGGCTTGAATCCAGGATAACTATGGTACCACTCTCTAGAATTCAAATATCAATTAAAGAGCCCAAATAGAAAAGTAAAATTAAAAATACATTATATAAGCATTCAAAGTATAGAGTCAAAGATTATTAACTTCAAAGTGTTCTAAAATGTGAATGTGAGTTAAAGATATAGGTATTGAGTGCTATTAAGTGCATGATGATACAGAAAACTGAAAGTACTGTTTGCCAGCAAATCAACTCATGAGGCAGAGAAGGAACTCAAAAACAGGTGATAATAGTATGATTTACTGTCATTGTTTTACTGCCTACAGATATTAGCACAGAACATGCCTGCAAATAACATGACCCAGAGTTACCAGCCCTGTTTGGAAGTGGTAGCTCTGTTCCCAGACAAGTAGCTGATAACTCCCTCCATTCTCCCTTGTACTTTCTTATTTTATAATCTCTCAGGGCAACTTTTAAAGATGTTTTAAATGATTCTTTTCATTTGAACGGCAGAGCAGCAGAGAGGGAGAGAAATAGAGATCTCTGATCTGCTGCTGGTTTACTCTTCAAATGTCTGTAACAGGGCTGGCCCAGCCCCAAGTCAGGAACTAAAATTCCACATGGGTCTTTCATGTGGGTGGCAGGGATCCAAGCAATTGAGCCATCAGCTGCTGCCTCCCAGGGAGTACATTAGCAGGAAGCTGAAATCAGAAGCAGAGTAGCTGGGACTTAAACCAGGCATTCCAATATGAGAGGTGGACATTTTAGCGCTGTGGTGTCCTAACTGAAGTGCCAAATACTCACCCCTAAAAGGTTTTTTAAATCATCTATTTCTATGTCTAGTGTTCTTAAATCTAACTATGTGCCGATAATTATTTAATCAATTTAATTGTCTTTAAAAGGGTACTAGTAATACTGAAAGCAATTATTTGATTTCCTAACCCAAAATGGAAGCACACTGAAATTAAATCAACCTGCTACAAGGCATGCGGACTATTATAAGCTGAGTAACCCTTATCAAAAATGGGTGGGATCAGAACTGTTTCAGTTGCCTGGATTTGGGAATATTTGCATAGACTTTACTGATTGAGCATCCCTAATCCAAAAATCCAAAAATCTGAAATGTTCTGAAATCTGAAACTTTTTGAGTGTTTCAGATTTTGGATGTCTGAATTAGTGATTCCCAAAGAAGTCTGCATGATCCAACAATTCTAAAGTGAGTATGCCTCCCAGGGCCTGCAAATCAGATTGTCCCATAAATAATGGATAGTTAGAGGAGACTGTTTCAAGTGGTCTGTTTTAAAAATAATTTCCCTGGAAAGTATTTTTATTATTCATTTCACCACTACTTGTTCTTGTTATAGGAAAATTCTTCATACTGTCTTTAAAAAGTAGTAGTTGAGTGCTACTTTCAGAGTGTCATGATCCCGAAGCAAGCTTAAATAATTGAAAGCAGAGCATTTGGGACTCTAACCGGCACTGTAATATGGGATGTGAGAATTGCAAGTGGTGGCATAACCTGTTGTGCCACAATGCCTGCCCCAATTTCGTTTTAATTCTATCTTTTGATTTGCTTTGATGTATATACTTTCTTGATTCTGAGTTCTGCAGTTATTACAAAGTTTGTAATGCCAGTCATTCAAAAAAGAATGTAAACTCAAGAAAGTGTTTTTTAAAAAAACACTTGTATAGAAGGGAACTCTATTGCTTCTTTTAAAAAACCAAAACCAGGGGGACGGCATTGTTACATAACTAGTAAAGCCACTGCCCATGACACAGACATCCCATATGGGTCCTGGCTGCTCCACTTCGGATCCAGCTCCCTGCTAATATCTCTTCCCACCTGCTCCAAAACTCTGCCTTTTAAATAAATAAAAATAAATCTTAGGAAAAAACCCAAATCCATTGTGTAGTTATTAGAATTTCTGCATGCTTGTTAATCTAAATCCTTCACTTTTTTCTGTAGTTTTAAGTTAATTTATCTTGCTTAATGTATTACACAAAGAATAGTCATCGTCCACTGTAGAATAGTGGTAACCCTCTGTATGCTTCAAAATTTATTGAATGTTTTAGATTTTATTACTAGTCCAGATGAGCAACATTTGAGATTTTAAAGTGCCCCTGTTTTAAGTCCTCATTTAATGATAAACCTGTGACCTATTTATCCATATCGATCTCCATTTACAGAGAAAGAAATTGAAGCTGAGGGTTCAACGATATTTGTAAATAAGTTGCTGAAAATCACACAAGTAGTAAGTGGAGGGAGCAGAACTAATAACAATAGTCCAGTGCTTGTATTATCACGACAGAAGGGCTCCTGGGCTGCACAGTTTTTATGTCACTAGAGCCACTCACACACAACAGGCGTGCCATTGCCAGTGTGGTAACACTGACTTGGGCAATAAGCTCTCAAGGTTGTTGCAGAGCCAGCTTACTTCAGCTGCACTATCACCAGTGATGGTCAGAAACTAGACACTGATTTTTTTCCCTGACAAATACATAAGTAGTTGCATTCATTTCTAAACAATTTCACTTTAGAAACTCAACATTTAAACATAATTCACTAAGAGCTAACCCAGACTCCAAATCCAAATAAATATTCCAACCTAGTCATGAAATAATTAGGCTTGAAAGTATTAATGTGTTCATTTGAATGAATATTAATAACAAAACACTACCGACTCAACACTTTTTCCTTGGTGTACTGAAATTAATTCCCATGTGATATTTTAGGAAAGGAATCCATGCGGAAGCCTAGAAGGAGTATAGTATAGCAAAGTCGGTTTCTATTGCTGAGTTCCATCTATCTAATAACTAACTTAAAGACTAAAGATACCAGCTGTCTTTGGCAATACTACAGGTCAGGTTGGCTTTAATGAGTGTATGTTCCCATAAACCAGGAAAGTTGACCTTCTCAACCAATGATGACCAGAGGCCCAGACAGGCCTGTGCAAGAATCTGGGTTAACTGCAAGCTCATTATTTCTTTGATCTTTTACACATTTTACAACCACGGTTTTATACATTTTATCATCTTCCCCGCCTGTGGGGAGCAACTCGGACTAGACTAAGTTACTGGAATTAAGACTTATTCTATGCATCTGCTCTCCCACAATATGGCGCTGGGAGAGGAGAAAACAGCTTCTACACAGCTGCCTCCAGTTCAGCCAATAAACTGTAGGACTTGCTCCTGATTGGAGGAGAGCAGCGTACTCGGCGTGTGGGCAGCCGAGTTAGGATTGGCGGAGGAGGACTATAAAGGAGGAGAGAGACGGCATGCACCAGGAACATCTAAGGGGGACATCCAAGGGGAACACCTGTGCAGCCCCCGAGAGAGCCGGCCGGCGGTGTGCCGCTCCCCTGCGGAAGTGGGGAATGTGGCCAGGGGGAACTGCCCTTCCACGGAGGTGGAAGGGACAGTAGCCAACCCGGGAAGAACCAGCAGCAAACCCGGGGAGGGCCGAGCAGACGAAAGAACAGCGCAGGGTCCTGTGTCGTTCCTCCACGAAGAGGGGGAGCGACACCCGCCCCACACACACAAAGAGAAATACAAGCAGCTTCTAATTTTTTAAAATGCTTGCCTATTTTAAAAATCTAAGGGCCTAAAATTTTATCTGACAGGTAAGTAAAGAAAGGAAGCAGCCTATCATTGAGAATGTTTTACAGATGTAAATTTTTTTAAATAGATATATATTAATTATGAAAATACCAATGACATTCTTTTCAGAATTAGAAAAAAACAATCCTATGTAATCACAAAAGACCCAGGATACCCAAAGTGATCTTGAGGGAAAAAAAAAATCTAGCTGGAAGAATCACAATACCTGACTTCAAAGTACACGATGAACTTATAGTAATTAAAACATTATGGTATTAGCATAAAAACTGACACATGGATCAATGAAATAGAATAGAGAAATTAATCTATGTACATACACAGTCAACTGATTTTTGACAAAAGTGGCCAAACCATATATTGGAGAAAGGATAATCTCTTC
The DNA here is from genome assembly GCF_051225735.1 of Oryctolagus cuniculus. NCBI lineage: Eukaryota > Metazoa > Chordata > Mammalia > Lagomorpha > Leporidae > Oryctolagus > Oryctolagus cuniculus. The sequence continues at coordinate 27,068,550 of NC_142888.1, forward strand.
AATAAATGGTGCTGGCAAAACTGGATGTATAATGCTAAAGAATGAAATTAGATCCCATACGTCTCGCCATATACAAAAATCAACTCAAGATGGATCAAAGACTTAAATTTAAGACATGAGACTATGAAGTTGCTGGAAGAAATTGGACAGGAAACAATTCAAGACTCCGGTGTAGGAGATGACTTCTTGGATAAGATTCCCAAAGCACAAGCAACAAAACTAGACAGACAGGATTATATCAAACTCAGAAGCTTCTGCACAGCAAGGGAAACAATCAATGGAGTGAAGAAACATCAAAAAGAATGTGAAGAAAATATTTGCAAGCTACCTATCTGACAAAAATTAATATCCAGAGTCTATCAGCAACTCAAAAAGCCCAACAAAAATACAACCAATCCAGCTAAGAAATGGGTAAAGTTCTCAAAAGAACAAATAAAAATTGCCAAAAAATATATGAAAGAATGGCTCAAAATCACTGGCCATCAGGGAAATGCAAATCAAAACCACAATGAGATATCTGTTTCATTTCTATACATTTTTTTGTATTCTATATTAACTATCACATATCAGAGAAAACATATGCTATTTGTCTTTTTGGGACTTTTTTTTTTTTTTGACAGGCAGAGTGGACAGTGAGAGAGAGAGAGAGAGAGAAAGGTCTTCCTTTAACCATTGGTTCACCCTCCAATGGCCACTGTGGCCGGCGCACCACGATGATCCAAAGCCAGGAGCCAGGTGCTTCTCCTGGTCTCCCACGCAGGTGCAGGGCCCAAACACTTGGGCCATCCTCCACTGCACTCCCAGGCCACAGCAGAGAGCTGGCCTGGAAGAGGGGCAACCGGGACAGAATCCGGCTCCCCAACCGGGACTAGAACCCAGCGTGCCGGCGCCGCAGGCGGAGGATTAGCCTATTGAGCCGCGGCACTGGCCAGGACTGACTTATTTCAATAAGCATAATGGTTTCCAGTTGCATCCATTTTGTTGCAAAAGACAGGATTTCATTTGATTGCTATTTTTAGCCGTTGTTTAAATACTCCTGTGGAACTGTGGTCTTTCTACTTTTACTTGTTGAATGTTATGCTTAGTGGTACATTAAGCCTGTGGTTATAGAATAGACTGATATTATATTTTTGTAAAACTTAAAGAAAAAAAGAAAGGAAGGAAGGAAGGAAGGAAGGAAGGGGATTGAAGGATGAAGAAAAGGAGAGTGGGCTACATGGTTATCATAGAATTGTACCTATGAAGTACATGAAATCTGTTCTCTTTATATTAATGAAATCTTTTAGAAACACAATAAGATACCACCACACCCCTGTCAGAATGGCTATTATTCAAAATACAGGAAGTAACAAATACTGTTGAGGATGTGGAGAAAGAGGAATTCTTATACACTGTTAGTGGGAATGTAAATTAGTGCAGCCACTGTGGAAAACAATACGGAGACTTCTTAAAACATTACAAATAGACTTTTGTGAAATGATCAGGCAACCCCACTACTGGGTATACACCCAAAAAACATGAACATGTTGTGTCAGAGATACCTGCACCACCATGTTTATAGCAGCACTATTCACAGTAGCCAAAATATGGAACCAACCAAGATGTCCATCATCAGATGAATGGATAAAGAAAATGTGGTATGTGTGTATACACACAACACACCTGATGGAATATCACTCAGCTATAAAAAAGAATGAAATTCTGTCATTTGTATCAAAATGGTTCTAAAGGGAGGACATCATATTGAGTGAAATAAACCAGACACAGAAAGACAACTATCACATGATCTTCCTTATATGTGAGAGCTAAAATTTTTTAAAAATAAAAAAAATGAAAGAAATGCCTGTGTAAATTTTGCTGCAAATACATACAGTATTTGGTCAGAAAATCTATCTTAATCACATTAATCATTTACAAATTAATGGAGTTTGGTAAAATATTTCATAGAGAGTTTTCAGTCATAAATATAATGAATACCAAAGCAGTGTGTCCTGTTGAATGCCAAATTTAAACTAAATTGAACATCGTATGTATAAATAGATGTCAGTTGTAAAATATAATAGGCCAATTATTGTGAAAGCTACTTGTATTCCCTCTCACCTTTCATTAGGATGGGTTGGCAAATAATTACCTAAAGTGCCATTTATTTCCCAGAGATTTAAATTTTTTAAATTCTAGGTCATTCCTAATCAACATTGACATATTATAAATCATTGAGCTTATTAGTTAGACATTAATGAAGATTCCAGGTGACCAATTCAATAATCTTTACTAATATTTATCTTCTGAAGTGTTAAACTGTCCTGGAAGAAAAATTCTGGCTGAACAGCCCATTTTCAGATAAAGCCAACATCAAATTTAAAAGAAATCAAATTATTTGTCTTTAGAAGATATAACTTGGAGTTTTCTCTTTAAGGAGTTACTCAACAATTAATTTGGTGAAAATCTGTTTTGTGTTCAACTAATGAAATAGAAAGATGCTAATCATATAGATAAGAGGAAAAAGCGAAGATAACTGAAATTCCAACCAACTAGAGGTCCAGTATTAAGAGCTCTTATCAAATACATGAATGACATTATTGAGGTCATATTTTATACATGATACAAATAGAAACATAATGTTCTAAACTTTTCTAGGTGGTACAATTTCTCTGTTGTTCTTCATTTTGGAAAACATAAATCAAAGGGGGAAAAGATCAGGGTATTTTACTATTATAAAAACTAGACACCTATTTCAACATGATACTCCTTACGATTTAAAGGAAAATTACAGATGTGCCAGTTTATACCTCAATTAGTTCCCAATATTAAAATCTTAAAAATCATCCATGTGAGGAGTATGAGGGGATTTTGTGGAATGACAGAATGCACACAGTTGTTAAAACTCAAACTGTACACTTAGATAGGTTCATAAATTATTTAATAAAGTTTATAAAGCAAAAGTCATTGCAATAAAAACAGGAATTCAACTACGTCAGTGTCAAAAAATATTCCCATGCCCGTGGTTTATACTTTCCTAATTGTGTCATTTATATTTAATTTATAATTTTATTTATGTATTGATAGCTGAGGAGCTCAGCAAGGACATTCTTACTACTCACTTCTCCCATAAACCTTTATCTAGGATGAGGTCAACTCAGAAAATATTGCCAGCAGAGTGAAAACTCTACCCAGAGAACAATTTGTGGTCTGTTTTAATACATGAATAAATGCTTGACAGAGGCCAAGATTCTCTATAGCATAGTGAAATAATTATCAAGGTTTTTTCTTTAATTTAAATGGACAGAGGTTTCCCAAATCAGCTATAGAATACTTTCATCAACAAAATTTCATAAAAATAGTATAAAATAAAGTTATGGTAAAAAAAAAAACTAAGTACCAATGTGCGACACTTATTTTGAGAAGGACCAATAAAATCTGTAACCTATTTTGATACACTATTTAAAAGCAGGGATATGGATTACTGCAGATACATGGCTCAATCACTAAGTTACTTTCTATATTTTATTTTGTTGTTCTACTGACAAAATGCAGATTCACATCAAGGGATAGTTGCTCACACATGTGTATAAGCTGGGTAGCTCGCCTTGCAGTCTTAATTTTTAAAAAAGATTTTATTTATTTGGCCGGCGCCGCGGCTCACTAGGCTAATCCTCCGCCTAGCGGCGCCGGCACACCGGGTTCTAATCCCAGTTGGGGCGCCGGATTCTGTCCTGGTTGCCCCTCTTCCAGGCCAGCTCTCTGCTGTGGCCAGGGAGTGCAGTGGAGGATGGCCCAAGTGCTTGGGCCCTGCACCCCATGGGAGACCAGGAGGAAGCACCTAGCTCCTGGCTCCTGCCATCAGATCAGCGCAGTGCGCCGGCCGCAGCGCGCCGACCGCGGCGGCCATTGGAGGGTGAACCAATGGCAAAGGAAGACCTTTCTCTCTGTCTCTCTCTCACTGTCCACTCTGCCTGTCAAAAAATAATAATAATAAAAAAATATTTTATTTATTTGAGAGATGGAGTTATAGACAGACAGAGGGAGAGATAGAGAGGTCTTCCATCCACTAGTTCACTCCCCAAATGGCTGCAACAGCAGGAGCTGAGCCAATCTGAAGTTAGGAGCCAGGAGCTTCTTTCGGGTCTCCCACATGGGTGCAGAGGCCCAAGGACTGGGGCCATCCTCTGCTGCTTTTCCAGGTGCATTAGCAGAGAGCTGGATCAGAATTGGAGCAGCCAGGACTCAAATTGGTGCCCATATGGGATGTCAGTGCTGCAGGTGGAAGCTTAGCCTACTATGCCACAGCGCTGGTCCCCGCAGTCTTAATTTTTAAAATAACTGATCAAGAAGCTTCAAATAACAGTAGCAGAAATTTTTGGTCCAAAACAGAATCACTGAGAGTGGTTGAAAAATGGCAGAGAGGATACTTTTTGTATACCCTGAAATTCTGGACTAAGGAAAATACAGGGAGTTCTGAAAAGGTCAGATCCCTCCCCCTCATATTTTACCCTTGGAGTAAAGTGTTTTCATTTAATCTCTTGTAGAAAACAAATAAGTATTGGGGCTGGCGCTGTGGTGCAGCAGGTAAATGCCCTGGCCTGAAGTGCCAGCATCCCATATGGGCCCTGGTTTGAGACTCAGCTGCTCCACTTCCGATCCAGCTCTCTGCTATGGCCTGGGAAAGCAGTAGAGGATGGCCCAAGTCCTTGGGCCCCTGCACCTGCATGGGAGACCAGGAGGAAGCTCCCAACTCCTGGCTTTGGATCAGCACAGCTCTGACGATTGCAGCCATTTGGGGAGTGAACCAACGGATGGAAGACCTCTCTCTGCCTTTCCTGTCTCTGTGTAACTCTGGCTTTTAAATAAATAAATAATCTAAAAAAAAACACATAAGTACCATACTTTTATACCTGAAAATGGGGCAGTTATCTAGATCATCAGGTTTTAACTTACATGGGATCAGAAACCATTTTAAAAATCTATCAAATAGAGGCTCTGCCCCAAAAGCTTTTGCAGTAACATTTAAGGGAAGCACAAAAGCCAGTGACAGATCTAGATATTGACGATCAAAGATCAGGATCATGTCAATCATCTAACCCATTTCCTGGTTGTGGCAAGAGCACTGTGTAGACTGGGAAGCCACAGAAGCTACTGTCTCCTTTTGTACCCTGAAATGAGTACAATTTTGAGGAGAATCATTACTTAGATAAAGAAGTAAGTATAACCCTCATATCATTTTAGCTGTTTTTTTCTTTTGCCTCCAAACCCCTCACTTTACTGTGTGAAATCCATGAAACTACCATAAAATATGCATTTCTTAGAAAAATTAGAGAAGTTGCAAGTGTCTGCCATCATGCATGACACAAAACCAATGCACAGTAAGTTTGATTTTCTTTTCCTTTGATCATTTTTGGTAAAATAAAATCTTCCTTACTTTTTACAAACGTCAATCAAAATAGGTTTGATGACAAGAAAGTGACAATGTGAACATGCATTCCTAAACCATACTGCTAGATAGCTTTAACTTTGTAATTTTTCATCTGCAATTTTTTTAGAAATCACACAGCACAGTTTATAAAGAAATAAAGTTGACCATTGGATTATCTGGGGGAAAAACAGGTCCAGTTGAGGTATCTAATTATAAAGACACTGGTTAAAAAAATACTATGTATATAGCCTACTGACATCCAGCATTCTTATTCTTCCAGACACCTCTTGGAGTCATCCTCACACAAACTACTGCTTCTCTTCTACTTTCTACATGTAGCTGCCAAAACTGGTTCATTCTGCACTCTGCATTTCTACAACACCTGTCAAAACTATCTCCCCCTTACTGCTATTACCCTAGTTTCAGCATCTACTAATTCTTGTCCAGATCACAGTGAAGATCTTTTAACGGGTTCCTTTGCCTCCAGTTTCTTCTCTTCATTCCACTTATTAAAATGTCATCATAGTGTTACTCTACAGCAGATATTATCATATTACCCTAAAAACCTTCAGTGCTCTCCATTCCATGTGCCAAGACATTGCAATCCTCCAGCATGGCTTTGAAAGCCTTTCTACGGTGATTTTAAGTCCAGCAACTTACCAAGGGTGCACAGACCTATTTAACTATATAACTGGAAGTAGAACCTAGCTCTCCTGCTTTTTAGTCAAGCAATTTAAGTTTCATCTCCCCTACCCTTCCTCCCTTCTTTCCTTCCTTTGCTATTGCCATGCGATCCACATTTCTTTCCAGGTGCCTCTGCCTTCAGCTTCCCTTACCCTATCCTGAACCACCGGTAGCTTCTCTCTTGCTTGCACCTCTCTGTGCCTTGGAAATATCCTGCTCCCTCTGACACTCTATGTGCTCACTTTTCTGCCTGATAAACCCCAAGTCATTCATCAAAATCCCATTCAGACTCTGCCTCAAAGTCTCCTTAACAAATCTCTCCAGCCGAGGTAGGCATAGCCTGCTGTGATCAGGCAACATGCCTCAGGATCTCAGCATTCACCTCATTATTCTTCCTGTGAATCCTGCCAGAAGGCAGCAGCATGCGCACAGAGCCATTCGACCAACGTCTAGTGCACACCCTCCATCTCACATCGAAATCTAGGTCTCACTGAATCCGAGAACGTTAGAAACAGGTGCTAATAAGAGAGCCATCATCACATGCTTTTCTCCAGCCTCACATTTTATTTTTTGGAAGGAAAATGAAGTCCAAAGAAAAGTGACATAGCCTTGCATGACTGCAAGACAAACTCAAATCTGTGATTCTCAGCCCAGCATCCTTTCATCATCTCATTCTCTTTGTGAAAGAGGATGTCCAAACTTTGAGGCAATCTACTCCAGGTGGCATATTCACATTGATTACAGACTTGTCAGACAATGACCCCCCCAAAAAATACCATCTATGAGAATACTTCAAAAAGCTGGTCTAAGAAAAGGGAATTAAAAGATCAGTTAGTTTTGGTTCAAGAAAATGGAAATCCTCAAATAGATTTTCAAAATACACATTTCCATGAACTTTTTGAAGACCCTCTCATACTTGCATATAACTGGGAATGAATGTTGTTCTGTATATTTTATAATGATTTAAAATAGAAAACTTCAAGGTACATCCACTACTGATACCATTTGCCTTAAACAAAAACAACACAAGGGGTCTTTAAAAGCCTCTATCAGAGCAACAAAAACTCTGCTAAAATTGAAGAACAAATATCAAATTTATGGTGTAGCTTCTTGGATGGGAGAATGGTGAAATCACTGATGGTTTACAAAAAGTTATGGAAACAGTGCCTTAAAGAAATCAGTATATTCCAAATGGATAGCTGCTTGTTTTTAAATTTGAGAGACAGGGATAGGAAGGGAGAGAGAGACACACACAAAGACACAGAGAGGTCTGATCCATTGGTTCACTACCCAAATGTCCATAATGGCTGGAGTTAGGCCAGGGGCTGAAGTTGGCTCAATCCAGGTCTCCCACATGGGTGGCAGGAACCCAATCACTTGATCCCACCATGGTCAGCATTAGAAGGAAGCTGAATCCAAGAGCCAGAACCAGGTATCAAGCACAGGCACTCCGATGTGGGATGTGTACATTTTAACCAACTTCTTAATCATCAGGCCAAATGTCCATCCCAACTCATTAAAAATGTTAAGAAGGGACAAGACATTTTTTTTGGGGGGGGAGCAAATACTTTTTAATGGGTTATTTATCTTTTTTACAAATACACTGGAGGATCATGCAATGCTGCCTGCATTGGATACAATCTTAGGCCACAAGTCTGCACACTCCTTTGCAACTGGTCCAGTGATGGCAGAACCTTTCATCTCGCCTTTATTGTTTACTATGACTCCTGCGTTATCTTCAAAATAAAGAAACACGCCATCTTTTCTCCGGTAGGACTTTCGTTGTCGAATCACCACTGCTGGATGGACCTTCTTCCTGAGCTCTGGTTTGCCTTTCTTGACCGTGGCCATCACCATGTCACCCACGCCAGCGGCGGGTAGTCTGTTCAGCCGTCCCTTGATCCCCTTCACAGAGATGATATACAGATTTTTGGCTCCCGTGTTGTCGGCGCAGTTGATCACGGCGCCTACCAGAAGACCCAGGGAAATCCGAAATTTCGTGCCAGAGGACCCGCCACGTCCTCGCTTCGACATCTTTGGACGCCGGAAAGGCACAGAAAGGAAGTAGGCACAAAGGATGCTGGGATATGAACCGGGACAAGACATTTTTAAAGACGAAGTCTGCAACAGCAGACCATCCAAATCAATTTGCAAGGAAAAAAAATTATCTGTTCTGACCTTAACTGAAGAGGATCAATGGTTAACATCAGAAATAATAGCACCACAGAGATCTCAACTGGTTCAGCTTACACAATTCTGACTGGAGCATTAAAGTTGGGCAAAGTTTATGCTTGGTAGCTGCCAAAACAGTTATGCCCAGATCAGCTGCAGTTATAAGAGCAGGGCTTTCAATGGAAATTTTTAAAAAGTGGGATCAAGATCCCAAAGAAAGGGCTGATGTTGTGGCATAGTAGGTTAAGTTGCTGCCTGTGGCATCAGCATCCCATATGGGTGCCAGTTTGTGTCCGGCTGCTCCACTTCCAATCCAGCTCTCTGCTATGGCCTGGGAAAGTAATGGAAGATGGTCCAAGTCCTTGGGCCCCTGTACCCATATGGGAGACCCAGAAGAAGCTCCTGGCTCCTGGCTTTGGATAGGCCCAGCTCCAGCCATTGAGGCCATTTGGGGAGTGAACCAGCAGATGGAAGATCTCTCTCTCTCTCTCTCTCTCTCTCTCTCTCTCTAATGCTGCCTGTCGAATAAATAAATCTTTTAAAAAAAGATCCCAAAGCAAAGATAAAACATGGCTTTACTAGTATAATCCTGAAGACACAAAAAATGGCTGCCAAGTGATAGAAGTGGTCTAGTCAAAGCAAGAGTGAACCAGCCAAGAGCAAAAGTCATGGCTACAGGTTTTTTTTTTTTTTTTGAATAATTTACGCACTTTTCTCGCAAACTTTCTGGAGGGCCAAAGAAAGACAACATCTGTTTTTGATGGGAGCGTTTGGAGAAAGGTAGACAAAGATTTAGCTGAAAAACACCCAGGAAAGCTTTCTTAGAGTCCTCCTCCACTATGACAATACCCCCACTTATTTTCCCTATCAAACAAGGGCAATAATGTGAGAGTTAAGATGGGAAATCATTAGGCCTCTACCTTATAGTCCCAATTTGACTCCTTCTGACTGCTTTTGGTTTCCTATACTTAAAAATCTTTGAAGGTTACCAATTTTTTCCAGATAGCAATGTAAAAAAGATTGCATTGACATGCTTAAATTGCCAGAACCCTCAGTTCTTTAGGAATGGACTTAATGGCTCATAATTCAATTAATAAAAGTGTTTTGAACTTGATAGAGCTTCATTGAGACATAAAGTGTACATTTTTATCTTTCTATCCCATATTTCCATGAACTCTTTGAAGTCTCCTAGTATATGCCAAACATTCTGCCACTATATAGCTTATATACCATATTTTAAAAGTTTTATTTAGGAGGCTGGCGATGCAGTGTAGCAGGCTAAACCTCTATATGGATGCCAGCATCTCATATAGGTGCCAGTTTGCATTCCAGCTGCTCTTCTTCTGATCCAGATCTTGGCTTATGGCCTGGGAAAGCACTAGAAGATGGCCCAAGTGCTTGGGCCCCTCTACCTGCATGGGAGACCCAGAAGAATTTCCTGGCTCCTGGTTTCAGATCAGCTCAGCTCCAATCGTTGTGGCCATCTGAGTGAACCAGTGCATGGAAGACCCTTCTCTTTGTTTCTCCCTCTCTCTCTAACTCTACCTCTCAAAATAAATAAGTAAATTTTAAAAATGTTTTATTCGGGGGCCAGTGTTGTGGTACAGCAGATTAAACCATAGCCTGCAGTGCCAGCATCTCATATAGGCACCAGTTCAAGACCCAGATGCTTCATTTCTGATCCAGCTCCCTGCTAATGCACCTGGGAAAGCACCAGAAGATGGGGCAAGTCCTTGGGCCTTTGCACACACATGAGAGACTCAGAAAAAAAAAAAACCTGGCTCTTGTCTTTGGCCTGACCCAGCCTTGGCCTTTACAGCCATTTGGGGAGTGGACCAGCAGATGGAAGATCTCTCTCTGTGTAACTCTACCTTTCAAATAAATAAAATCAAAAAAAGTTTTGATTTTTGATTGATAAATAATGAATGGATGCATTATGGGGTGCAATTTGCTTTGATATACCAATACCTTGTTTAAAGATCAAATCAGAGTCAGTAGCATATTTACCATTTTTTTAAAAAAAATTAGTTTAATGTTATTTTATTTGAAGGCAGAAAAAGAGAGAGAGCTTCCATCCACTGGTTCACTCCACAAATGCCTGCAATGGCTAGGGCTGGGTCAAGCCAAAGCCTGGAGCCCTGAACTCAATCTGCATCTCTCACATGGGTGACAGGGACCCAAGTTCATGAGCCATCATCTGCTGCCTCTCAGGGTGTGTATTAGCAGGAAGCTGGATCAGGTGCAGAGGAGCTGGGACTCAAAGGAGCACTCTGATATGGAATGCAGATATCTCAAGTGGCCACTTAACTGCTGTGCCAAATGCCTGCCCTATTTACCATTTTTCAAAATTCACTCTTTTACAGGGTGAGATGGGTGTATAAAAACTTTGTATTACTATCTCACAGTTTTTGGCTTTTAAACTTAAGACTATTCTGAAATAAAATGTTTTAAAAAATAAAAAGAAATAAAGCAGGCAATAATGCTAAACATTATACTAAAAAAGAAAAAGGTGATAAAGGGAGTTTTTGTTATTACTATTATAAAGGACATTATTGAGTCAACTGGAAAAATTTGAATTATATCTATAGATTAAATAAAGGTATTATATTCACATTAATTTTATGATTTTGATCATTGTACTATGGTTAAATAAGAGAGTATTCCTGCTATTTGTAGGGGGGAATATATATACATCTGGATTATAAGAATACAACAAGATGTTTATTTTGCACCAAAAATTGAAAACCATGCATAGTTTTTTTTAAAGATTTATTTATTTATTTGAAAGTCTGAGTTACACAGTTACGCAGAGAGAGAAGGAGAGATGTCTTCCATCTGATGGTTCACTCCCCAGGTGGCCACAACGGCCAGAGCTGCGCCGATCCGAAGCCAGGAGCTCCTTCTGGGTCTCCCATGAGGGTGCAGGAGCCCAAGGACTTGGGCCATCTTCTACTGCTTTCCCAGGCCATAGCAGGGAGCTGGATCGGAAGTGGAGCAATCAGGTCTCGAACTGGTGCCCATATGGGATGCCAGCACTGCAGGCCAGGGCGTTAACACACTGCGCCACAGCGCCGGCCCGGCATAGTTTTTTCATAATGTGGATTTCCATGAACTTTTTAAACACTCCTCATATTCTTGGATTTTTAAAATTTTTGTGCCAAAATACATTTATTCTGTCTTTAAAGATTTATTTTATTTATTTGAAAGGCAGAGTTACAGAGAAAGAAACAGAGAGAGAAACAGAGAGAGAGAGAGAGAGAGAGAGACTGACAGACAGATGGAGAGAGACCTTTCATTCACTGGTTCACTCCCCAAGTGGTAGCAATGGCCAGGGCTGGGCCAGGCAGAAGCAAGAACCAAGAGTTTCCTCCAGGTCACCTATGTGGGTGCAGGGGTCCAAGGACTTGGGCATCCTCCATTGCTTTCTCAGGCGCATTAGCAGGGGGCTGGATTGGAAGTGTAGCAGCCGGGACTTGAACCAGCGTCCATATGGGATGCTGGCATTGCAGGTAGCGGCTAAACCACAATGTCAGCCCCTACATTTATCCCTTAATCCCATTTTCTATAACATTTTTGAAGTACCCTTATGCAGAGAGGGGTGAGAACAAACAAAACAATTGTGATACAATGTTAATAACATTCACATGTGGGAATTTAGGAGAACATATTCCAGAATTCTTTGTACTACTGTACAATATCTAACATTTCTATAAATGTAAAGTTATTCAAAAAATAAGACATTTTAAATCAATGAAAAAGAATCTTCTTTTCTAGCTATTTTGAATATATGACTAATTATTAACTATAATACCAACAATACCAGAATGTTTTCCTTCTGACTGTAACTTTGTACATGTTGACTAAGCTTTCTCCCTTATACTATGTTGATTAATATTATAAATTACATATCCCCAAAATTTTATTTTGAAAGAATCCTCAAGATCCAAAGTTTCACTTAAGCTTTAACATGATCACTTAAATCCATTTATAAATGTGGATCTTGTCTTTGGTTAATTATCAGGAATAATTTCATTAGGTTAAGTGATCATAATTCTTTTCATAAAAAGAGCACATCTAATTTTCTTCCACTAGAGGGAACTATAGATCATATTATAGTTCGGCAACTAGAATATCCCCAAGATCTCTGGCTATAGATAATAATTTTATTTTTCTTGATACTGTTATACCTAATACACAGATGAGATGATTATTTGTTTTTAATATGTTTAACAATAACTATCATCTACTATTTACTGAGTACCAACTATCAGGCAGGTTCTATTTTAGAAATGTTGACAATTTAACCTTTATAAACCTCAGACACTCACGTCATATAGACAGAATAGTTAAGTAACTCACCCACAGAACTAAAATGCTGTGGAGTAAGAATACCCAGGTGGTTTGGCCCCAGCACCTACCCTCTTAACCCTGTTATAATGCTTCTTAGGTCTACAATTACTCAATCCTGAAGACAAATGTTACTGGTATATTATTTCTCTGTACTTTTTCTAAAAATGAAAATATAAATTCTCAAAGTAAAGCTCAATCAGAGCAAATTTCAGTCATGAAATTGTAAAAACTTAAAAAAAATCCCTAAGCTTAGTCCTTTCAATTCAAGTCACCCAATTCTACTTTTGAAAAATTAGTTTTCTATTCAGAAATAGAATCATTAAAGACACAATGACTAGGCGGGGCTTCTGCAGTGGTTGTGTGAGGAATGTAGGGAATGCTCTCCCCTGGAGAATTACACACAGTTGTTCCTTGATATTGCAGTACATTACTTCCAGGTCACCCCTGCAGATAACAGAATCCACAGATGCTCCAAGTCCCTTACACAAAATGGTACAGTATTTGCACAGAACCGATCAACACATATGCACTTTAAATCACTTCTAGATTACTGTTAATACCTAATACAATGTAAACTGTTGTTATCCTGTATTGTTCAGGGAATAATGACAAGGAAAAACATCTAGACATGTTCATACAGATGCAATTTTTTTTCTGAGTATTTTTGATTCTCAGGGGGTTGCATTCAGATGCAGAACCCACGGATAGGACTGACTGAAGTAAGCTGGTTAACATTAACAAAGACAATTAGTCAAAGCCTATGAAAGACTGGTCAAAGGGCTTACAACAAATAAAGAATTTTTTCAATGAAATCTACAGAAACGTGCCAAGAATAAGGAAAGGCTATGACATTCAAGATAGGGACTGTAGAAGGACTGCACCCACCCACCGACAGGTCTGTCTTGTGGATGGACTGTTCTATGGGGCTCAGCAGTTGCATGGCAGAGGAGCTCCTTGACATGGAAGAATACCTTGGGGTGGATCTGGCAACTGGTGAACCTTGACAGATCCCATTTTCCACAGCTTCATGTTGTGGAAGGCCTATTACTGAGTGGGTGGCAGAAGTGAATGGCAACACCCATTCTTCTGCACTCAACTCCAGCTAGCTACACAGCAGTCTGGCGAGAAAGCTGGTGAAGAGTGTAGCTGCCCTTTCCCACGCAGTTCTGGGTAGCAAGAGGGCTACAGATGTGGACTTGTCAGCCAAGCAGCAGCTCTATCTTCTTCACTTTCTTAGGGCAGGCAAACTATTTATCAGCTGGTGAACACTGGCAGATACCATGCTGCTTGAGTGGAAGCAGAGCTGGGAGGAAGGGCGTCAGTTCATGCTCCTTCCTCCCCTACAACACAAAGCTCCAGCTCCGCAGAGAGGATCTGCGTGGAAGAGGCAGTGAGGAGCAAGTTCTCCATTCCCTGTAGCTCCTGTACCATACTGCAGAGATTTCGTTCAGGAGAGGGCATAGCAAGCCTCACAGACTAGCAAACTCAGTTCCTGAGGAGAAGCCTGACTTTAATCGGATCAGGGTATGGAAGAGTTTATACCACATCACAGGGCATTATCAAAAACTATATAGAGCAGGGCTGGTATTGTGGCCACCTGCAATGCCAACATCCCATATGGGCACTGGTTCCTGTCCTAGCTGTTCTGCTTCCTATCCAGCTCCCTGCTAATGCACTGGGAAAAGCAGCAGAAGATGGCCCAAGTGCTTGAAACCCTGCAACCCATGTGGGAGACCTGGAAGAAGCTCCTGGCTCCAGACTTTGATCTGGCTCAGTCCTGGCCATTGTGGTCATCTGGGGAGTGAACCAGTGGATGAAATTCTCTCTCTCTTTCTGACTTTCAAACAAATAAATAAATCTTAAAAACTGCAGAGCAATCAGGTAGCAATTAGTACAATGTGTACCAATAGAGGTAGATCTGCTTAATGAGATTAACAGAAGGGACAGAGCCCAGTTAAAGCCACAGTCATTCCTGATGGTGAGGAAGGGTGACTACAAACACAAAGATGCTGCTCTGAAGAGGGAGATCAGATGTTGCACTGCATTAGTCTAGCAAACCACTGAACAAATGAACAAACAGGAACAATAAGCCCTGAAGTTGGGAAAGGGTGTTAGTATTCACAGCTGCTAGAACAGAAAGGAGACAAGCAAAAACCAGGAAAGTGTGACTCTTACATAGGAGGAAAAAAAAAGGCAGCAGCAGCAGCAGAAAATAGAACTGCTTTTGGGGAGGCCCAGATGTTGGAATTAGCAGAGAAGACTTCAAAAGCAGTGATTCTAAATATGTTCATAGAATTTTAAAGAATTAAAGCAGAGGTGGAGAACATCTGGCCACATAAGGCCTTCAAAATCATTTGGTCTGGCCTTGCCTCAGCAACTGCAGGCAGGACTCAAAATTCAATAAATCTACAGCAGGCTAATTTTTAACTTGATAATTTTCTATGGCCTGCAGATGATATCATAAATATCCAAATGCTCCTTGGCAGAAAAAGGGTACCCTATTCCTGAATTAAAAGAAGATATGATGACAACGGCTCATCAAATAGAGAACTGACATTTGAGCTGGTAAAACAATTGGCAGATTTGATATTATACAATTTGAAGAACATAGAAAAGAAAAATGATCAGAGCCTCCTAGAGATGAGGGATACCGTTAAGCACACTAATATATGCATGATGGAAGTACAAGAGTAGGAGATCTTTTATTTGAAAGGCAGAGTTTGCAGAGGGAGAGAAGAAGAGGAGAGGAAGATTGAGGGAGGCAGGGAGGAAGAGAGGGAGAGAGAGAGAGAGAATCTTCCATCCACTGGTTCACTTTCCAAATGGCTAAAATGGCCAGAGCTGGGCTGGTCCAAAGCCAGGAGCCTGGAGCTTCTTCTGGGTCTCCCACATGGGTGGTAGGGACCCAAGTCCTTGGGCCATCTTCCAATGTTTTCCCAGGCACATTAGCAGAGAGCTGGATTGGAAATGGAGTAGCCCAGCTTGAACCGGTGCCCATACGGGATGCTGGAGTGGCAGGCAGCAGCTTTACCCACTACACCACAACTCCGGCTCCCTTATTTATGTCTTCATCATTAGCTTCTGCTCCTTCCAGAAAGTTCCAAATAGGGATCGTTATGTGACCAGAAGGAACTATATATTATAGGAAGGGGTAACCAGAGATGTATATCATAAATAAATACATAATGTATATAATACTTAGAGAACAATAACTCAACTGTATAAGTAAAGTGAAACTACATTTCCATTTAAACACAGTAGTTTAAATACATGCATTTCTCTGCTGCCTTTTGAAGCCCAACTAATATTTCAGTAAAGGCATTGAAAAGGCAGAGACTGTGGAGGGCATTTGACCTAGCAATTAAGAAGACACTGGTTAAGATTCCAGCATTCCATATTGGGGTACCTGGGTTCAATTCCTGGTCCTGGCTCCTGATTCCAAATTCCTGCTAATTCACACCCCAAGAGGTAGCAGGTGATGGCTTAAGTAATTAGTTGGGTCTCTGAAAACCACATGGGAGATCTGGGTTGGGTTCCTCGTTTCCAGCTTTAGCCTGGCTCAGTCCTGACCCTTGTGGGTATGTGGGGGAGTGAACCAGTGATGGGAGCTCCCTCTGTCTCTTTCTCTCTGCCTCTAAAAACATTTTTTAAAAAAACATAGAGTCCTAGAAACTTAAGGACAATGAGAGAGGAGGCAGTAGCATGTTAGACAGATAAATAAAATTTTGGATCTCACTACTGTGTACATATCTAAAGGAAATGAAATCACTCCGTTGAAGAGACATCTGCACCTCCATGTTTACGGCAGCACTATTCACAACAGCTAATGGAATCAACCTTTGTCCATCAGCTAATGAAAGGATACAGAAAATATGTATATATACATTTATACATATAATTTGGCCATAAAATGGATAAAATATTGTCATTTGTAAGAAGGATGGAACTAGAGGACATTAAGTTAAGTGAAATAAGTCAGGCACAGAAAGACAAATACTGCATGTTCTCTCTCATATATGGAATCCCAAAGATTTGATATTATAGAAGTAAAGAGTAGAACAGAGGCTAGGGAGAGTAAGGAGGAAGCAGGGATGAGAAAAGGTTGGGCAACAGGCACTAAGTTACAGTTAGAGTAATAACTTTCAGTGCTCTATTACCCAGTGGGGTACAGATAATGATAATGTGCTGCATACTTCAAAAAAGCTGGAAGAAATAATTTTGAATGTTTTTACCACAAAGAAATCATATTTGAGGAAATGGATATGCTTAACCTGACTTGAACATTATGCAATGTATGCATATATTGAAATATCACATGTATCCCATAAATACATATAATTTTTATGTGTCAAAATTTTCAAAAAATCTTGGATGGTAGAAAGTAAATGGACAAAGTTAGGCAGATCAGAGAAAGCTGAAGTCCAGATGTGGCAACCATTAAGATGTGCCTCTTACCAATCAACTACAGGGAGTGCAACTGACAGACAACCCCAAGTGCAGCACTATCAATCCACCAATGCATTCCATCAACATCATGCTTCCCACTGGCTACTCTCAACAAGCAACAGAGAGCAGCAGGTTTACCAAAGCAGACTCATTTCTCTGACTTTGGCTCACAACTCCCAACAGGCCTTGCCAAAACATTCTTGAAAAGAAGTTTCCTTCCTTTCTTTCTTCCATTTTTCGTACAAAGGGTCAGATCTATATATAACATGTGAGGGTTCTCTCAGCAGTTTATGGCTCTCCATTCATTTTTACTCACAGGTAGTTTCCCAATCAATTTCTTGCACATCTAATCCTTCCTTGAAATCTTTTTTTTTTTTTTTTAATATCTGAACTAATACCCCAAGCTTGCAACAAGGCAAGCCAGGAAGATGCAAGAATGTTATGGGGGCTGGCATTGTGGGTTAAGCCACTGCCTGGAATGCCAGCATCCCATATGGGTGCTGGTTTGTGTCCTGGTTGCTCTAATTCCAATACAGCTTCCTGTTAATGTGCCTGGGAAAAAAGTGAAAGATGGCCCAAGAGCTGGGGCCCCTGTCACCTATGTAAAAGACCTGGATGGTGTTCCTGGCTCCTGGCTTCAGCCTGGCCCAGCCCTGGCTATTGAGGCCATCTGAGGAATGAACCAGTGGATGGAAAATATCTCCTTTCTTTGTAACTCTGCTTTTCAAATAAATAAATCTTTAAAAATGAATGATTTGAAACCTATAGAACAAGACTATGAATCTATATAATAGCAATAATTTAAAAGAATGACCCAGGAAATTCAAACAGAAAGGTTAGAAGGTTAATTTGAGGAGACACCTCAAAGTAGAACAAAAGGATAAGGAAATGAAAAAGGGAAAGAAAAGTTGGAAATGAAGATCAACCCTATAAGCCCTCATATTATGTGAAAATGGCAACTCCCAAAAGAGAAACTGGAGGGAAGCTATCTAGGAAATATCAAAAAATATTTTTTTCTCTGAACTTAAAAACAATGAATTTCCACATTTAAAAAGATTTCCAAGCACCTAGCATAATGACTTTTTTAGAAGGTCCATAGTGAGGCCGCTGCCTACAGTGCCGGCATCCCATATGGGCACCAGTTCTAATCTTAGCTGCTCCACTTCCTATCCAGCTCTCTGCTATGGCCTGGGAAAGCAGTGAGGATGGCTCAAGCCCTTGGGTCCCTGCACTTGAGTAGGAGACCCGGAGGAAGTTCCTGGCTCCTGGCTTTGGATCGGCGCAGCTTAGGCCATTGTAGCCAATTGGGGAGTGAACCAGCAGATGGAAGACTCTCACTCACTCTCTCTCTTTCTCCCTCCCTCTTTCTTTCTCTCTTTCTCTTTCTCTTTCTCTTTCTCTTTCTCTCTCTCTGTGTGTGTGTGTGTGTGTGTGTGTGTGTGTAACTCTTTCTAGTAAAATAAATCTTTAAAAAAAAAAAAGCCCATCGTATGGGACCAGCATTGTAGCACAGTGGCTTAAGTTGCCACTTGCAAAGCTGGCATCCTATGCTGGAGGACTGCTATTATCACTGCCAGCTGTTCTGTTTCTGAGGCATCTTCATATTACTGTGCTTGGGAAGACAGAGGATAATGGCTCAAGTGTTTGGACCCCTTGCCCCCCATGTAGGAGACCCAGATAGAGTTCTTGGCTCCTGGCATTGGCCTGGCCTAGCTCTGACTATTGTGGCCATTTGGGAAGTGAGCAAGCAAAAGATCTCTGTCTCTCTCTCTCACACACAAAGACAGACACTCTATCTTTCAAATAAATAAATACATCTTTTTAAAAGAGCCTAAAAACAAATGAACTACAAAGGCCCACAGTAAAGAACACCATTGTGGAATTTCAGTGTGCAAAGGTAAAAAGAGTATCATTAAAGCTTTTAGAAAAAGAGAAAAATGGTCAAGCACTGTTATAAGTGCTTTAATATGTTATTCAATTAATTCTCTCAATAATTTTAGAGGCAGGAAAGAGATGTGATTGTTTGATGAAGGAACTTTGGCACAGAAAGGTTATATAACATGCCCATGTTTCACAGCTGGTAACTAAGTAGTCCAGTTATACTGTATAAGCTTTTATCGATACATTAGACTTTTTTAAAAAAAGTGTGAGGGCAGGGCTGGCACTGTGGCGTAGCAGGTAAAGCCGCTGTCTGCAGTGCCAGCATCCCATATAGGTGCCAGTTCAAGTCCCAGCTGCTGCACTTCCAATCTAGCTTTCTGCTATGGCTTAAGAAAGCAGCAGAAGATAGCCCATGCCCTTTGGCCCCAGCACCTGCATGGGAGACCTGGAAGAAGTCCCTGGCTCCTGGCTTCGGATCGGTCCAGCTCCAGCCGTTGTGGCCATTTGGGGAGTGAACCAGCAGATGGAAGAGCTCTCTCTTTGTCTCTGTCTTTGTGTAACTCTGCCTTTCAAATAAATAAATAAATCCTTAAAAAAAAGTGTGAGGGGAACTGACTTCCAACTTAGGGTTGTATATCCAGCCAAACTATCAATTAAATTGTATAAAGAGATTTTTTTCAGGTATCTTTAAAAATGAACCATTTTTTCCTGAAAGTTCTAGAAGGCATATTCTCCCCAAATGAAGATGAAAACCAAAACCCACAAGAAACTTAGGAAACAGGACTCCAGGAAAGATGAAAGGCAAAGAGAATTCTCATGATGACAGCCCAACAGTTCTAGACAGCAACCAATTTAAAATGAGACAGATGAAGGGTTCATAAGGAAGGAGTGCTCTGTTGCCAAGAGAAACAATAAACGTGATCAACTACCCAATGGGGTTGAATGTTCTGAGAAAAGTTACAGTGTTCAGTGCAATAGTCTGGGGATAAGTTATAAAAAATACATGGACAACTAAATAATCATAGGAACAAGTCTATTTACTCCATGCATAACAAAACATTAAACTAGAAATATAATCCCATTATGCTAATAACTCAAACACGAATATTATTAAACTGGGGGAAAGAAAATGAGGGACCAGAAGGGGGTAGGGACCACAACATAAGAGATCTACATCTTTCTTTCTTTCTTTTTTTAAAAGATTTTTATTTAGTTAGTTGACAGGCAGAGTTACTGACAGAGAGAGGGAAACACAGAGAAAGGTCTTCCACCACTGATTCACTCCCCTAGTGGCTGAAATGGCTGGAGTTGGGCCAGGCTGGAGCCAGGAGCCAGGAGCTTCTTCTGGGTCTCCCATGTGGGTGCAGGGGCCCAAGCACTTGGGCCATCTTCTACTGATTTCCTAGGCCAAGCAGAGAGCTGGACTAGAAGAGGAGCAGCTGGGACAGGAACCGGCGCCCATATGGGATGTCGGCGCTGCAGGTGGAGGATTAACCTAGTGTGCCACGGCGCCAGCTCGATATCTACATCTTTCACAACGGTAAAGCAATAATTGATGATATCCATAACTATAAAACCAAGAAATAGTAATAAAAACACATATTAGTTACAAAAGGAGTGGTAAAAAATGCTGAAAGTGATCATCTCAGATAATATACTTGTGAGGCTGAAATGAATTAGGGCAGAAACTGATTTTTTTATTGTTGCTAGAAGTACTATGAATTGATTTTAAAATCTTTGTACTCATATTACTTAGATAAAGGTAAATCTCAATTATGGAAAGGACCAGAATATTGCTTTCTAATTAGTATACCAAAAACCATAAATTGATGAAGACTAAAGAAAGAGAACACATAATATTCAATCGGCCTCTTTCTCCTATCAATTCTCTACAGCATATTGAGCTATAGGATTGTTGGGGCTGGGTTCAAACTATTTTTTTTCCCATGGCTACTACCATTTGCTAAGTATTTATACACACACACACACACACACACATTTGAAATAAGAGAGAATAAAACTCTTACGGTATGAAAAACAAATGAGAAAGAATACAGCTGCAACCCAGTATCCTGACAAAGTCCATCTTGCCTCATTAAAACTTCCAAAGTGACACCAGGGAACTCTGGTAAGCTTGCTTTATAAGTAAGCAGTTCAGCCCCGTCATAGCCTTCATCTTTTCTTAGAATGGTTACTTTACATTTTACAAATTATAAAGCTCTTTGTCAGTGGAAATAAAGCTGATGCCTGCAAAAGCATTTATCAACAATAAGAGCAAGCAATTTCTAGCTCTTTCATTTATTGTTTAAACTTCATTTATTAGTCAATTTAGTGTTTGTTCTCTATAATATTAAAAAAACTCTTTTCTTAAAATGACAAAACATGGCCGGTGCTGCGGCTCAATAGGCTAATCCTCCACCTAGCAGTGCCAGCACACCAGGTTCTAGTCCCGGTCGGGGTGCCAGATTCTTTCCCGGTTGCTCCTCTTCCAGGCCAGCTCTCTGCTGTGGCCCGGGAAGGCAGTGGAGGATGGCCCAAGTGCTTGGGCCCTGCACCCCATGGGAGACCAGGAGAAGCACCTGGCTCCTGCCTTCAGATCAGCGTGGTGCGCCGGCCGCAGTGCGCCGGCCGCAGCGCGCCAGCCATGGCGGCCATTGGAGGGTGAACCAATGGCAAAAGGAAGACCTTTCTCTCTGTCTCTCTCTCTCACTGTCCACTCTGTCAAAAAAAAAAAAAAAAAAAGACAAGAAATTTAGAAACCATTATCTAAATGGTGGTAGTACTCCTTCAGGTCGGGGGTACTCTGGAGAAAACAGAAGCTGTGGCACAGCTGACCGCTGGCTCTCCCACTTTAATGTAAGCAGCCCTTTTTACTGTCCCAATCATAAGGAGTTTGATCTACTATTATTGGAGTATTAAAAACCACCATTAATATGGTCTTTTTGTTTTATTTCTTTGTTAATTACAATGTTCAAACAGACCTCTGGATAGAATTTCCTTTTAAAATTCTCAGTTTTGCCCATTTTAATTTGCTCATTTTTAATGTGGCGTGGGTCTCATTAATGTCATTAGTTGTGATGCCTGCTGAGAGAAAATGTTGACTGCATGAACACAGAATCAATTTTTTGAATTAAAAAAGGGTTTTGTGATACTACCTCTTGTACAGTATTTATTTTCTCAAAAGCCTTTATTTCACTGTAGGAAATGCTTTACTAGTATGGTGGGTGCTAGATTACCAGATGCAATGAAACTTTTTGAACCCTATTTCCTACTCTGCTTTCAGCCATTTAACCTTCCTGCAATGTACAATGTAGAAGGAAGCATACAAGACCTTAAGAAGTTTCCTTCCCTAGGCAGACTAGACAGACAACATTACTTAGATTTAGGGACAAAGGTTACTCTTGAGTGAAGCAATATAAAGTGAGCGAAAAGAAGTTAGGAAACACAGAGGGCAAAAGGGGAAAGGGGCGGGGGAGAGGGGGTATCATATGCAGAGTTCAAGAGCAACCAGGTTAACAGGTCCAGGTCAGAAGTAGCTAAACATTAGCACAGATAGGCGTCATGGCCACTCCTGGAGGATAAACAAAGAAAAGGAAAACCCAAGGTGTATTTACTAAGTCAGACTCAGGATACTGAGACAGAGTAAAGACTAGGGCTGAAAAATAAGGAGCCAGTTGAAAGATAGGAATGATAATGCCTAGCACAGATATGCCCACTCCTGTGACAAAGTACTATGTTTGGACTTTATAGGGACTGAAATGAAGAAGAACCAATATTTAGAAATGTCATACATTCATGTGACATACTTTCCTGCCTCACATTTTATGATCAGATATCTAAATATTTTAAATGCTGAGATGGATTCACTTGGATGCTTACAAATACTAATGAAATATCATTATACAGAGGATAAATAACAGGAAAAACCCTTTCTACTCAGTGTTCCTCAAGACTAGATAGGTAAAGATCGGTCATACAGGATCTGTTGGTCTATATCACGGAAAGATAGATATATATATTTAAAGAGTATTTTTCAGTTCTGTAAGTTTTTTGGAAGGGAAGACTATATATTTATTTCTATTTACCCCACAACTCCATACACTATACTTGACACATGGTGAACACAGCGTATGATAAATGCTTACCAAATGATATTTGAAAGACAGTATCCACCAGAACATCCTAGGGTTATTAAAGAAATAAGGGTGTGGCCATTTGTTATAGCAGTTAAGAATGATGCTTGGGACACCTGCATCCCATACTGGAGTGCTTGGGTTTGAGGCCCAGGTCTGTTCTTGATTCCAGCTTTCTGCTAATACATACCTCTGAAGGCAGTGGACAATGGTTCAAGTTCTTGTGGTCCCTGCCACCCATGTGGGAGACCTAATTGGGTTCTTGGCTCCCAGGCATTTGGGAAAATGAACCAGCAGAGGGAGCTCTCTCTGTATGTCTGTCTGTCTCTGCCTTTCAAAGAAAAGAAAAAGGAAAGGAAACGAAGATAATCTAAATGTCATGCTATGGAGTGAACTCTAGAATAATTATTACTAGTAAAAAATGAAGATACAGAATAGTGTGTGGAATGTGCCACCTTTTATCAAAAAAGAGGGAACTGTGTGTGTACAAATGGGTGTGTGTTATATAACATTTATAATTTTAAAGAAAAAAACAATAAGGAATAAAACAATGAGTAAAGGAATAGGAATAGAGAATACACAGCTCAGAATGTACTGTATTTTATAATTTGTCTTTGAAACACTGCAAATGTTTTCCATAATTATAAAAATTAAATCAAATATTTAAAAACCCTAAAAGTAGAAAGTAAAATGAAACATATAACCTCATATATCTATAATGAGTTGATGGTTAAACCACAAAGGGAAGATTTTGAGTAAAATTTTTAATTTAAAATCTTTTTAATTTTGACATAATTTCAGATTTAGAAAATTACTGAGCTTTTTGCTTTTATAAAGCTAGCCATTATTTTTTTCAGTAATGCAATTCTGCTCTCATGTACTTTAACATTCTTTAAAAAAACTGTCTTAATGCAGAGATACAATAAAAATGATGTCTGATGACAAGGCTCCCAATCGGGTCCTTTTAGCTTTCCAATCAGGTGCAGATAAAAGGAAGATGCCATCAGAACATGTCCATAAGTACTGCTTTAAAATATGCCTGATGTGACCTTTTGAAGTACAAAAGCAGTGAAAATCTGACTCAAGAAAGACTGCTGTATAAAACCTGGAAATGAGCCCCAAATGCATTGCAGTCCAGATTCCCAGTTCTGAATCCAATCCCCTAGTTGTCACAGCTGCCCATCCATGTCAAAGGCAGCATAGCATCATGGTGATGAACAAGGCCTTGGGAGTTCAATGATACTGAGTTTGAATCCGGGTCCTACAATTCATATGTGAGGTTGAGCAAGTCACTTTACCTCCTTAAGCTTCAGTTCCTGCACCTGTAAAATAGGCACACTATGGCACTTTTATAATTGGATTGTGATGAGAACTAAAGAGATACCTTTTATCAAGGCATGTCACACCAGTAAAATGCTAAATAAATGTTTCTCATTATTAGCATATTTTTGCATTATTAAATTTCATCACTGAAAAACTCTATTTAAACCTCACAAATTTATGTGCTTAACCACATTGGAAATACAGCAATAATCTTCCAACCAGAGCATCAATGTAAATAAATTAAGTTCTGTCATTATATTTGACAAAATTCTGTAATAATTTGTCTTTATTTGAAAGTGAAGTCATTAGAATTGAGACTCTTTGAAATCACATTAAAAATAATAATAAGGACTTCCACGTCTAATCATGAAAATTTAATTGGACTAGAACTCCACCTGGCCCACCACTGAACTAGAAAACTGAACAAAGAGTATGAAACAAATATCATTAGACACTGAGACGACAGGCAGTAAAGTATTGTGATTCCTATGGGAAGGGAAACAAATGGAGTAAGAGTCTAATGATAGCATGGCTTCTTCCTGGAAGCAATTTCCAGTCCCCAGCACATGGATGGGAAACAATGCGGAGCATGGTAGTGTCACTGGGTTGACAAGATAGAGACCACAGTTCAGAGAGGATGAGAAGGATGGAATGTTCAGGACAGAGTACTAGAGAGAAGGCAGTTAGGCATAGAAAAAGCTCAAAAATCTGCACAAAGAACACCATGGGCCCTTAGCTTAATAATAATTTGTGACTGTATACCTTGAAATTCCATGAGGCTTGGCAAAGACAGCAAGGAGATGATGGAGGATTAACCAAACACAGTAGAAAAACTTTGCTGAATGCTACAGACTTAAGTACTAGAGCTAAATTGAGCACTAGAATAAAGATTATTCTAGATCAGGACTAATAAAGGAAGCAACAAACTATAAAACATACCCCTCACCCCCCAAAAAAAAACCCCAATCAATACAAGTAGATCAATTAATGACAGATACACAAACATTACAAAGAGGGAACTTGGGGGTCACTATTGTGGAGCATGGGTTAAGATGCTGTTTTGTGACACTGGCATCCTTTGTAAGCACTGGTTTGAGTCCCAACTGTTTCACTTCTGATCCAGCTCCCTGCTAATGTGCCTGGGAAAGCAGCAGAGGATGGCCCAAGTGAGGATGGCCCCTGCACCCACATGGTAGTGCCAGATGGAGTTTCAGGCTCCTGGCTTCGGCTTGTCTCAGCTCTGGCCTTTGCAGCCATTTTGGGGAGTGAATCAGCAGGTAAGTTAAAGTTTTAAATCTTTAAAAAAAAAGAAGCAAGCACTTCAAAATAGCATAGGAATATGCTCAAGATTTTAAGAGAAATCATGGACATAATAATAAAGACCTAAAAGGAGTTTCTAAAGTTGGAAAAAATTTTACATTATCTGAGATGAAAAACTCACTGAATGAACTAGACAGATCAGACAAGGCACCAAAAGGAAATCAATTAATATGAAGACTTGACACAAATTTCCTAAATCTAAGCAAATTTCTCAAGAGAGGGAAAAAAAAGCATAAAAGTAAGATACAGGGGCCGATGTTGTAACACAGCAAGTTAAAACACTGTCTGTGACACCAACACCCCATATCCTGGATGCTCTGTTTCTGAGTCAACTCCTTGCTAATATGCCTGGGAAGATGGCAGAAAATGGCCCAAGTACTTGAGTCCCTGAAGATGGAGACAGAAAAAATCCAAAAAATAATGTCTAAAAATTTCCCAGATGTTATGTAAACCATAAACCCAAGAAGCCAGAAGGATCTCCAAGAAGACTAAAACAGGAAAAAAAGACACAAAGGCAGATTATCAATAAACTGTCAAAAACCAGTAATTAAAAACAGATTTTTAATAGAACTTAGAACAAAAAGGGAGAGATTGTATAAAGGAAAAACAGAAATCAAAGGTCACCTAATAATAATGGAGTCAACTCATCAAGAGGGCATAACAATCCTAAATTTTTATTCATCTAAAATGAGAGCTTCAAAGTACATGAAAGTTTGGGGCCGGTGCTGTGGTGTAGTGAGCAGTGCTGGCATCCCATATGGGCACCAGTTTGAGTCCCGACTGCTCCACTTCAGATCCAGATCAATGCTATGGCCTGGGAAAGCAGTACAAGATGGCCCAAGTCCTTGGGCCCCTGCACCCTTGTGGGAGATCCAGAAGAAGCTCCTGGCTCCTGGCTTCAGATCAGCCCAGTTCCGGCCATTGCGCTATTTGGGGAGTGAACCAGTGGACGGAAGACTTCTCTCTCTGCCTCTGCCTCTCTGTAACTCTGCCTTTCAAATAAATAAATAAATGTTTTTAACAAATACATGAAAGGCCGAAAAATGATAGAAGTGTAAGATGTGACAAATCCACAATTATAATGAATAAAACCAGTAAGCAGAAAATCAAGATACAGAATAGTTGAATGTTATTAACCAACTTGAAATAACTGATATTTATAGGCTACTACACAAAAGGGCAGTTTATACATTCTGTTCAATATTACATGGAACATTTACCAATATAGTCTATACTCTGGACCGCTAGAAAAATATCTTGGAGAGGCAATTGGCCTAGTGGTTCAGACACTGCTTGGGATGCCTGTATCCCATATCGGAATGCTTAGGTTTAAGTCCCAGCTTCCTGCTGATGCATAACCTGGGAAGCAGTGGTCAGTATTCAAGTACTTCGGTCCCTGCCACTCACATGGGAGACCTGGACTGAGTCCTGAGCTTCTGGCTTTGGCCTGACATAGCCAGTCCCAGCTGTCATGGGCATTTGGGTGATTGTCTGTCTCTCTGCCTTTCAAACAAATAGATTTTTTTTAAAAAGCCTCAATAAATTTAAAAGGATTCAAGTCAAACCAAGGATGTTCTATGATTGTAATGAAATTAATTTAGAATGTAATATTTGAGTTTAAATATTTGGAAACCCAGTCAAATATTTCACTAAGTAACCCATGGCTCAAAGTAGAAACTGAAGGGAAAATAGAAATTATTCTGAACTTAGTAAAAATCTGAAATGTCACTAAAGCAGTACTTGAGGAAAATGTATGGCACCAAATACCTATAATAAAATAGAAGAAATCCACTATTCAATGACATTAGCTTCCAACTTAAAAGCTGGAAAAAGATGAGATAATTAAACCCAAAATAAGTTCATGAAAGGAAAAAAATAAAGATCAAGGTGGGAATAAATGAAATAGAAAATAAAACAACAATAAAAATAAGTGAAACAAGAATGGTTCGTGAAACAGATCAGTGAGGGGCTGGTGCTGTGGCACAGCGGGTTAAAGCCCCAGCATCCTTTATGGGCTCCAGTTTGAATCCGGCTGCTCCACTTCCAATCCAGCTCCCTGCTGATGTGCCTGGGAAAGCAGTGGAAGATGGTTCAAGTCCTTGGGCCCCTGTACCCACGTGGGAGACCCAGAAGAAGCTCCTGGCTCCTGGCTTCGTATTGGCTCAGCTCCAACCATTGTGGCCATTTGGGGAGTGAACCAGTGGATGGAAGACCTCTCTCTCTCTCTGGCTCTACCTCTCTCTCTGTAATGCTTTCTTTCAAATGAATAAAATAAAATCTTAAAAAAAAGAAATAGTGAAACAGATAAACCTCTAGCTAGGCTGATTAGAAAAAACAGACATGAACTAATAATCTTAAGGACACAGAAATATGACATCACTAAAGGATTTACAGATATTACAAGGACAATGTTTCAGAAAAATTCATGTTAATAAATGTACTTACTTAGGTAAAGTGGACAAATCCCATGAAAAACACAAACTAAGAAGGAATAAAGTGAATAGACCTATGCTATAAAAAATTCAGTTAAAAACCATCTCTCAAAGAAAATCCCAGACTCAGATAGTTTCACTGATAAATTCTACCAAACATTAATGAAGAAATAACACCAATTATATACAAACCTTTCCCAAAAAATTGAAAAGGAAGGAAAATTTCTCAGCTCATTCTACGAGGTCAGCATTATCTTATTACCCAAACCAGGAAAAGACATTACAAGAAAACTACTGGGGCCAGCATTGTGGAGCAGCAGGTTAAGCTGCCACGTGCAATGCCAGCATCCCATAAGGGTGCCAGTTTGAGACCTGGCTGCTCCACTTCCAATCAAGCTCCCTGCTAAAGCACTTGAGAAAGCAGCAGAGGATGGCTCTATTCTTGGGTCCCTGCACCCACATGGGAGACACAGATGAAGCTCCTGACTCCCTGGCTTTGGCCTGGCCCAGCCCTGGCTGTTGTGATCATTTGGGGAGTAAACCAGCAGATGGAAGGTCTCTCACTCTCTGTTTCTCCCTTTCTCTGTAACTCTGCCTTTCAAATAAATGAAATAAATTTTTAAAAAGAAAGAAAATTATAGACCAACATGTAGTTTGCAGGAATAAAGGAAGGAAAACACTGCCAAATTAATTAATATAATCCATGATGTTAATAAATTAAAAAGAAAAACATACATGATTATCTTAGTAAAAGCAAAAGAAGTACTTGACAAAACCCAACATCCAATTATGATGAAAAAATAACAACTCTCAGCAAAGTAGGAACAGAAAGAAACTTCTTAAACCTGAAAAAGGTCATCCATAGAAAACCTACAGCCAACAACGTATTTAATGGCAAAAGATCAAATGTTTTCCTTCTAAGATTAAGGAATAAGACATTTGCTCTCATGACCTCTATTCAACATTATATTAGAGTTTTAGTCAGTGCAATAAGGCAAGAAAACCAAACAATGTGAATCCAGATTGGAAAGGAAGATGTAGTGCTGATGTTAAGACTTAATATAGAGGGGCTGGTGCTGTGGTATAGCAGGTAAAGCCACCACCTGCAATGCCGGCATCACATATTGGTACCAGTTCAAGTCCTGGCTGCTCTACTTCTGATCCAGCTCTCTGCTATGGCCTGGGAAAGCAGTGGAAGATGGCCCAAGCCTTTTTGGGAGACCTGGAAGAAGCTCCAGGCTCCTGGCTTCAGATCGGCCCAGCTCTGAATGTTGTGGCCATTTGGGGAGTGAACCAGCAGATGGAAGACCTCTTTCTCTCTGCCTCTGCCTGTCTGTAACTTTGCCTTTCAAATAAATAAACCTTCAAAAAAAAGGACTTAATATAAAGTAATCTAGACAGATCTATATCTATAGATATATGTTCAGAATACACACACACACATACATTCAAGATAGAAAGTGAAGAAGTAAATCAACACATTATTTTTATAAAGGTTCCAAAATAACTCAATAGGGACAGGGTGGTTTTATTTTTTAACAAATAGTGTTGGAACAACTGGCTATCCATGGTTCTCAACCCATACCTCATAACAAATACAATCTTATGTCAAAGTGGATCACAAACCTGACAGAAATAACTAAGACTATAATTTCAGAAGAAAACACAAAGAATATCTTCACAAGTCTGATATAGGTGAAACTTTAAGACATGGAAACCATGAGCTGTGAAAGAAAAAAATGACAAACTGAACTTCAAGATTAAAAACTTCCATTAAGCACACAAAATGTAAAGTCTGAAACTAGGAGAAAATACTTTCAATATGTATATTTGACAAAGGAAATGCATCCAGAATATATAAAGAATTCTTATATCGTAACAAAGAGACACATCTCAAATATCCAAGAGATATTTCAACAAAGATATTTAAGTGGTCAATAAGCACAGCATCTTTAGTCACTAAGGAACTATAAATTAAAACTACAAGAAACACAATGACATACTCAGTAGATGGCAATATCAGACACAGGCAAGGATGTAAAAAAGCTGTAACTCTTATATGTTATTGGTAGTAACAAAATACTACAAGCAGTATAGAAAGTAGCCTGACAGTTTAATGACCTAGCAATTGTATTCTTTGTATTTATAAAAGAGAAATAAAAATATCTATCAATTCAAAAGATTTAAATGTAAATATTCAAAGCAACTTTACTCACAGCCTCAAATCAAAAACAGTTCATATTTCTATCAACAGGAAAACAAATGTCATATCCACGTAATAGAATATTATTCACCAATAAAAAATAACTATTGATACACACAACTGACAGGCTGAGCAAAAGAATGCCTCTCGTAATATTCACCCTTGGAACTCAGCTATCATGCCATGAGGAAGACTCTCTGTATGAAGGGACCACATAAGTGTGACCAGGTGAGTTAGTGAGCCTTCAGATGATTCCAGCCCCTAGCACTTGAGTCTCCTAGTTCATGCCCCAGACATCATGGAAAGAGAAATTTCTATCTCTGCTATGTCCTGTTTAAATTATTGAGCCCCAGAATCTGTGAGCACAATAACTAGTTATTTTATGCTATTAAATTTTGGGGTAAATTGTTATGCAGCCATAGTACCTGGAACATCACACTGTGAAGCAAAAGTTCTGATTAAAACTAGCTATTACCGTTCTAAATGAAAATTAGGGCTGACCTTGATTTTGTTTCTTTGTGCCAACATGGCATCTCTAGTGATTTATCATTCTGTACCTTTCAATTTCTTGAAGTATTACTTTATTTTAAATACTTACTGAGAATTTATTTATGAAAATTCAAGCTCACTTAGAAGTTAAATAAGGTCAAAAAAAGTAAATGGCAGAACGAATACATGAACACAAGTCTTGCTGAAGTCAATTTCCTTGTTCTGAAAGCACTATAGTTCCTCTTACAGTGATGTCATGGCAGCTATTGTGACCGTTGAGTAGATGGACTGTCTAGAATATCTTTACTGCACCTTTCATTTAAAAAAAAATTTATTTAACTTGAAAGTCAGAGTTGTGGGGGGAGGGGTCTTCCATCCGCTGGTTCACTCCCAGAACTGGTGCCCATATGGGATGCGGGCACTGCAGGCAGCAGTTGTTAACTGCTATGCCACAGCCCCAGCCCCTACTGCACCTTTCAAATCTTCCTTGCCTATCCAGTCCCATGTGTCTTTTGTTCTTGCTATTGCTTTTATCTCTTGATTCCTTCCTCCACCATGTCTGCTGTGTGTAATGCCTCCCACTCTGGTACAATTCACCCATGCAATTTTCCTCTCCTAAGCTGTAGGCTAATTAGTGCTGCTGTGGGAAATCATACCAGCATGTTGATGAGTGCTGCTACAAACTCCTTGCATCTAGCCTCGGCTAGGCCCTTGAGGCAGCTTAGCAATTTCTCCTCTTAACTCCCTTGCATTCCTCTAAGGTGCTATTACAAACTCTCTTATCTCCCTACTACCTACCACCATTCCTACTCTCAGTAGGTGGCTCTGCTTTCCACTTTACAGAGAAAATCAGGCCACCACCTGAGGGACTTCCTCTGGTTCCTTTTCCAGCCTGCAGGCCCACTCCATCTATACCATCTTTCCTTTGATCTCATTGGAAGAGAGGCTCAGCCTCTACCTACTGCCTACTGATTGCCTCATCAGTATAGCCGCCTTCTTCCTACTATTTCTGCAGTAGAAAAAGATGCTAAATTCCCTCCCATCTTAAACTCTACCCCTACTCCACATGTCCTTCACCTAGGACTGTTCCTCTCTCCTCCTTCTTCCCTGTCCAGCCATTTGAAAAATATCTTATACTTACTTTCCCCACTTCCTCACTTTTCATTACTTCCTCAGTTCCTACAATATGGCTTCTGTCCTCAGTGTAACAACGAAACTGCTCTGACCAAGACTCCCATTGATTCCTGTTTTGCCTGATTCCATGGACATCACAGTTATTCTTTCATTTGGCCTCTTCATAGCTTCTGATACCACAGAACATCTTTTCTCTCCAGCTTCTATGACAGCATTCTCTGATGATAGCTCTCCTACTTCTCTCTTCCTCTTCTGGTTCCTCTGTCTGCTCATCCTTTCTGTGTGCCTCATGATTCTCATCTTGACCATCATCCTCCTTTTCATTATGGCCCTTTTTGACTTTTCCTTTAAGCAATCATATATATTCCCACATTTTCCTCTGATTACCCACAGGGCAAAGATTCTCAAATCTTTATCTTTTGCTCAGACCTTGGTCTTAAGTTTTAGACTAAATTATCTAACTAAGCAACAGGTATATTTCAAAGGCTCTTCAGATACAACATGTTCAAAACTCACTCTCCCTTCACCTACACACCCATTGATAGTACCTATTTGAATAAAATAAACAGTCCCACTAACGAGTCACATGAACCCCAAATCTGGGCACGTCTAGAATTTTTTTCTTAAGCCCTACCTCACCAAGTCCTATTGATTGGTTTTCACTGGTATCCCCTTTTAGTCCCTCTCGTTATTCAGGGGTGCTGCCGAAGCCTTCCTTCAGGCACACATTTCTTGAGTAGAGCACTGCAATTTCCTAGCTGAATCTCCTTCCTTATGCAGCCTCCTCCATAAAACTACCCTATTGGGCTTCCTAAAATATAAAGTTGATTGCGTGATTCTCCTGCTTGAACGCTACTAACGGCTCCTCAGTGCCTGGAGAATCAAGTTTAAACTTGGTGGCCTTGCACACAAGGTACTCATAACCTCACTGGTGGCATCTCTCATTCTCCTCACAACTTCAGCTTCAACAAATTCAAATGACTTGCACTTTCTTAAACATACCGTGCTAATAATTCACTGCCCTGTGCCTCTACACATACTTGCCTTTTACTTTGAGAGCCCGACCCCCAACAAGCCTATTTGTGAATTCCTTGTCTCATTAGGACAGAACCTGTCACTTTCTCCTTGGTACTAAAGCAGGGAATGCTTACATTTTCTATTTATTGTACTGTGTATGAGCTTCCAATTGCTGCTCTAACAAATTATCTTAAACTTTGTGGCTTAAAACAACACAAAGCTATTTTCTCAAAGTTTGAAGAGGTCAGAAGTCTGCAATGAGTCTTACAGGGCTAACAATCAAGGGGGTGGAAGGGCTGGTTCCTTCTGAGGCTCCAGGGCAGAATCTGTTCCTCGCCTGTTCCCGATTCTAGAGGCTGCTGACACTCAGTGGCTTGTGGCCATAACATCCCAATCTCTGCCTTTTTGTCACATTGTGTTCCCCTGCAGCCAAATATTCCTATGCCTCCCTTTTATAAAGACCCTTGTGATTTACAATGAGCCCTTATGGATAGTCCAGGATACTCTCCCCATCTCAAGATCCGTAATTTGACAGCACATGCCAAGTCCTTATTGCCATTTCAGTTACAATTTTCACAGGTTCTGGGGTTAGGATATGAACAACTTTCTGTAGTGGGAGAATCGTTCAGCCTTCCATATACTGGAGCAAAAACACCTGCTTAAATACACGCCTCCCTGACTGCACTGTAACCTTCTTTAGGGTAGCTTCATTCTTGTCTTCTGTGTATTTGACATACAGTAAGAAGCTAATAAAGGTCTGTAAAACCCAGCAAAGGCTTTGTGTTGGGAAGTAAAGGGAAACAGGACTGGCCTGGTAATATGAATGTAAATACCAACCACTGGAAAATCAAACATCTGACTTTCAATTCAATCCTAGGGCAATAGGGAGAGCCACTGTTAATTATATGTCGCCAAGATTGGGAAAAATGATGAAAGCAGTAATTAAGAAAGATAAAAATTGGCAGTAGTTAGCAGAATAAATGAGAGGTGGGGTGGGACTGGAGAACATCCCACAAGAAGAGTCTGCATTAGTTTTGTAATGAGAAGATGAGGGCCTGACTGAGGCTTTGATCACCAAAAATGGAAAGAGAGAGGTATAAGATTCATATTATTAAAAATGTCAAATCACAAATTAGTTCCAGTAACATCATAGTGACATTACAATGTGTCAATAAACATTTTTTAAGAGATTTATTTATTTATTTATTTATTTGAAAGGCAGAGTTACACAGAGAGAAGGAGAGGCAGAGAGAGAGAGAGAGAGAGGCCTTCCATCCACTGGTTCTCTCCCATATGGCTGCAATGGCCAGAGCTGCACTGAACCAAAGCCAGGAGCCAGGAGCCAGGAGCTTCTTCCAGGTCTCCCACGTGGGTGCAGGGGCACCAGGATTTGGGCCATCTTCTACTGCTTTCCCAGGCTACAGCTCAGAGCTGGATCATAAGTGGAGTAGCCAGGACTTAAACTGGCGCCCATATGGGATGCTGGGACTGCAGGCAGCGGCTTTACCTGCTACGCCACAGTGTCAGCCTGTCAGTTAACATTTATATGATGCACACTACTACGAAGATTCATCTGACCACATCCCTTCCCTCATACTACTCTTTAAGCTCATTTCCTTTTCTTTCTTTCTTTTTTTAAAGATGTGTGTATTTATTTGAAAGAGCTGAAAGAGAGGGAGACACAGAGAGAGAGAGAGAGAGAGGTAAATCGATCCTTCCATCTGCTGGCTCACTCCCCAGATGGCTGCAATGGCCAGGTCAAAGCTAGGAGCCAGGTTTATCTGGGTCTCCACACGGCTGGCAGGGGCCCAAGCACTTGGTCCATCTTCTACTGCTTTTCCCAATTAGCAGGGAGCTGGATCAGAAGTGGAACAGCCAGGACAGGAACTGGTGCCTGTATAGGATGCCGGCATCGAAGGTGGCGCCTTTACTCACTACACCACAACACTGGCCCCAAAACTCACTTTATTTTCAGAGTAACATTATAGCCTTTACTTTAACATACAGATTGATTGTGAGTTTTTTTTTTGTTTTATCAAGACTAATTAAAACATTTAAGATTATTTTATATGATCCACTTGGGCAATATGTAAAATCCTAACAGCACAAGAAAAAATACAAAGGTACTTCAAAAAGGTCATGGAAAAATTGAATCAAAAGATAAATTTATTTTGGTACAAAAAATCTTGAAATGCAAGCATTGTCTTTCCTAATATACATTTCCATGAACCTTTTGAAGAACCCTCATATACAATCTGGATTAATCTAATACTCTAAATCAAATCATGGCTTTATTTTATTTATGTGAGTCATTTTAAGGTAGAATTTTATTATAAAAATTTTGCTGAAGTGATGAAAATCAATACTAAGAATTCTTCTTGATAAACTATACTATTTATTTACTAATTTAAGGGGAATAACAAATAGGAGGGGAAATAAAGCAAAATAAAACAAAAACATTGCCAATTTTTACAGATGGGGTTGCTTCGCCCGGCATTTGAGTCTGACCTCAAAACTATACTCCTGATCACATACACAGTCTCCCCATCTCCCATGCCAGAAGTCAATTACTGTCTCTCAGCTGCAAACCCACCCCTCATCACCTACTCTGCACTACTAGAGCTGGACTTCAAATATTTTTCCAGCTAACACAATAGGAAGCTTGGTCAGTAGGGGGCACCAGAGTGGTGTTGGAGGAGAATGGGGTTTCACTCTCCTGGTTACAGTGTTTTCTCATCAGGCTCCTGCAATGCGTGCAGCTTATTTACTGTGCCAGCAGCATGTGGCATCTTTCCATGGGCAGTTTTTTTCAGAACCCCCTTCTGGTGACAGAATCCCCTCGACCAGTTTGCTACATGTTCAGAGGTATGGTCTGTTTGTGAGCACGGCTCCCCCCTGGACTCCAGAGGGTAGATTTCCAATATATCTTACCAACGTGGTACCTTAGCAAATTTTTCTGTTATCCAATAAGCCAAGGCCATGCGCTCTCCAACAAGCTTCTAACCTCAGTACTGCTGGGAGAGGGGTCAAACTTCTTCCTGAAATGTTGTAGTGTAGCCTTTTGGGTAGTGGCTATTCCTGTATTTTTCAGAGTTCCCTAGTTCTTACTAGCCAATTTCCTAAGTAATTCTTTATATGAAATACTGTCTGCTCAAATTAAATTGTTTGATTTCTGTCTCCTGACTGCATTCTGATAAATTACTCCCACCTAGACAAAAAAAAAAAAATATAACCCAAACTGTTATTACTGGGTTGTAAGAGGCCTTTGATGTGACCAGATTATCTAAAGTGATAAAACAGTCACTCTAGATACCCAGCAAATTCTTTGATTGCCCTAAATTATGGAAATTAAGCTGGTCACATAAAGAATCAAAGGAAAAATCAAAGGAAAGCTTTAGAATTTTGCTTGGTTTCACAAGCAAGCATTCTTTTTTTTTTTTTTTTAAGATTTTTATTTGTTTATTTTAGAGGTAGAGTTACAGACAGTGAGAGAGAGAGACAGAGACAAAGGACTTCCGTCTGTTGATTCAATCCCCAAATGGCTGCAACGGCTGGAGCTGTGCCAATCCGAAGCCAGGAGCTTCTTCCCAGTCTCTCATGTGGGCGCAGGGGCCCAAGGACTTGAGCCATCTTCTACTGCTTTCCCAGGCCATAGCAGAGAGCTGGATTGGAAGAGGAGCAGCCGGGACTAGAACCGGAATCCCGCCGGCGCCACAGGTGGAGGATTAACCTAGCGCCGGCTCCACAAGCAAGCTCTCTGTTATGGCCTGGGAAAGTGGTAGAAGATGGCCCAAGTTCTTGGGCTCTTGCACCCATGAGAGAGACCTGGAAGAAGCTCCTGGCTCCTGGCTTCCGATCCGCGCAGGTCTGGCCATTGCGCCATCTGGGGAGTGAACCAGCAGATTGAAGACCTCTCTCTCTGTCTCTAACTCTCTCTGTAACTCTTTCAAATAAATAAAATAAATCTTTTAAAAAATATATATTTGAAACCAACAACAGCAAGAAGGACTCTTTTCATGAGTTTTTCCCAGTTCATCCATCTATATCCGCCTATTGTGATGAAATCAAATAGTTCCCTGCTCAGCTCAAAGGATTTCCTTACATGAGAGTTTTATGCCATGTTCCAGGTCTCCTGAGCCTCCCAGTGGCCCACCCCACACTGGCTGATCTCTTCTTCCAGACTGTTTTATGGAGATGAACCTCCTACAGAAAACGAAAAGCATTTTACAGTTCAAAATGTAATCACTACCTGTTTCCTTACAATATTACTCTTATGAGAAGAATGCCAAGACCATATTATTAAAAAAAACTCCCTAAAATAATTTCCCTATCTTTTGATTATAAAAATATTAAAATTCAGTTTTAATAAACAGTGCCAGACTGGATTTTAAATAGTCTCTTTCTAATTGTAGAACACAATATGTCCTTATTTTAGTCTCTTATTCACAGCAACAAATTATTCACTGCTGTCGTGTGTATTCTGAACTGCTACTTAATGAGGACATTTGATCCTGCAGTAGAATTTTAGCACTGCTTTGGAATGGTGTAGCATCAGCTACTATAGCCTCGCTCAAACATTAAGGCAACAAAATTGAAGTTTAAAAATTACTTAGTATAGCACATTAAAGATGACCAGAAATTTTTTTTTAACATCTCTTTTATCCAGAGGTGGGATCTACTTCTCTTCTCCTTCAATACAGGGGGTACTCTGTGACTTCTCTGCCCAATATAATGCAGTGGCAGCGAAACTGTTTCTGTCTTCCTGTTCTCGATGCAGTACTTTCTTTATTACCTAGGTCCCTATCACTGCACCAATTTGGCCTTCGATAGAGATGACTCTTAAATATCAGCTTTTGTATATGGTTAGTTGAATAATTATCAAAATTTACTTAAAAGCCATCTTTACATTTTAAGACAAATGTCCTCTTACTGTAACTTTCCCTCTAATTATTCTTGGTTTAATTTTAACAACTATTATTTAATAAGATCTAAATAACTTCTATCATTTTTGATGTACATTGGTAAAACTATTATAATTCCTCTTCACTGAAGCCAGTAGTATATTAAGGAAAAAAATTTTTTTAAATATTATACAATGAATTTACTTTGATTAATTTAATGGAAAACTCCAAAAGAAAGTAGCTACCATGCAAAATGGGAGGGAAACTCAGTTGATAGTTCAGTTAAAAATCTTTAGAATTTAGCCGGCACCACGGCTCACTAGGCTAATCCTCCGCCTTGCGGCGCCAGCACACGGGGTTCTAGTCCAGGTCGGGGCGCCGGATTCTGTCCCAGTTGCCCCTCTTCCAGGCCAGCTCTCTGCTGTGGCCCGGAGTGCAGTGGAGGATGGCCCAAGTACTTGGGCCCTGCACCCCATGGGAGACCAGGATAAGTACCTGGCTCCTGCCATCGGATCAGCGCGGTGCGCCGGCCACGGCGGCCATTGGAGGGTGAACCAACGGCAAAAAGGAAGACCTTTCTCTCTGTCTCTCTCTCTCACTGTCCACTCTGCCTGTCAAAAAAAAAAATCTTTAGAATTTTAAGGACAAAATAAACCTGAAGCTAAATCAAAGCCAAAGTGGAGAAAAGAAGGGTTTCAAATAGTATACTAGCCAGATGTAGTCATAAATGGGAAGCCAGAACATGAAAGGGCCTTAAGTTGATACAGGCCACTATAACAAACTACCACAGC
Organism: Oryctolagus cuniculus; assembly: GCF_051225735.1. Classification (NCBI taxonomy): domain Eukaryota; kingdom Metazoa; phylum Chordata; class Mammalia; order Lagomorpha; family Leporidae; genus Oryctolagus; species Oryctolagus cuniculus. Next base: position 27,107,236 of record NC_142888.1, read on the forward strand.
TGGGTTGTCGCTCCCCCTCTTCGCAGAGGAACGACACAGGACCCTGCGCTGTTCTTTTGTCTGCTCGGCCCTCCCCGGGTTTGCTGCTGGTTCTTCCCGGGTTGGCTGCCATCCCTTCCACCTCCGTGGAAGGGCGGTTCCCCCTGCCACTTTCCCCACTTCCGCGGGGGAGCGGCACACCGCCGGCCGGCTCTCTCGGGGGCTGCTCAGGTGTTCCCTTTAGATAGATGTTCCTCTTAGATGTTCCTGGTGCATGGTGTCTCTCTCCTCCTTTATAGTCCTCTTCCCCCAATCCCAACTCTGCTACCCACACTCCGAGTACGCTGCTCTCCTCCAATCAGGAGCAGGATCAGCTCCTGCAGGTCATCACTCAAGTTGGCGAGAGGCAGCTGCGTAGAAGTTGTTACTCCCTTCTCAGCGCCATATTGTGGGAGAGCAGATGCATAGAATAAGTCTTAATTCCAGTAACTTAGTCTAGTCTGAGTTGCTCCCCACACTGGGTGGCTTATAAACAATAGAAATTGATTCTCACAGTTCTAGAAGCTGGGAAGTCCAAGGTCAAGGCACCAACAGATCTAGTGTCTGATGAGGGCTGGCTCTCTGGTTCATAGATAATTCTTCTCATTTTGTTTTCAGCATTGTAGCAGGGGCAGGAAGATCCCTGGGATCTCATATAAGGGCATTATTCCCATTCATGGGGGCTCCTCATGACCTAATCACTTCCCAAAGGCCCCCACGTTCTAATACTATCATCTTAGTAACTATGATTTAATATAAGAATTTTGGGGAGACACAAATATTCATACCACGATAATGCCATACTGCCTAAATCAGCAGTCCTTAATAAATATCTCAGAATTATGAGTAGAGGATTTATTTTATTAACCACCTTGATGGCAGAGCTCAAAAAAATACAGAAACTTCCATGAGCATATTTGACTTTCTATTTAAATTTTTTTTTTAAAAATTTGTTTTCTCTAACAGTATTAGAAGAGAAACAGTCATGCCTTCTTCAGAGCCTAGAAATACTTTTCTCTAGCAGCTTTATTTAGGGGGAAAAAGGTAGGAGGAAGATGAAATAATTAAAATAAACTTATGGAAATTGCTGAGAAGGGACTGGGGTAGGCAATATGAAGATAACTCCAGAATTACCAGAAGATGAGTCACAGCACAGGAGAGGGAAATTACTGGCCACCTACAGCGTGCTCAGCACTAAGCAGAGGTGCTTCCCGGATACTCTCATCTTTGCACCAGCTCCGTGACAGCAGGATTGCCCTCCTCATCTGACAGCTAGGAAAGCAGGGGTTTATGGAACTGCAGATCACAGGGTGCAGGGTAGATGTGGAATGTATGGCATGTCTGACTCCAACTTTTCCCATGTTTTTCCTACTTCAATGGATCTGTACAAAGACTTGTTCAGTCTTCAGCTATAACCCACTTAAATTTGGACAATCTCAAACTTTCCTTGGATTTGATAAGAACTCCACAGGACAGCATTACTCTTCACTTGGTCTCATGCAAAAGATGGGTACTTTGAAATGACATAAAGCAAGATGACCATATTAAAAAGATAAAAGGTTTGTTGCCAAAGGTCAGCAAAAAACCATTGAATGAACAAATCATTAAGATGGGAACATTGGAGAAACTTGGTAACATTGTTCTTCATGTATTAAAAGTATTAAAAATATGCACATATAATAGAGACAAATTGGCAAAGTATCTCAGTAAACCAGCGTTGCTTACTGACTTCACACTAAAACATGAGTCATTTGGCAATCATTCCTCAAGTAGTAGTCTTAAAATCCCCTGGCAGTTATTCCTGAAGAGTAAACAAAATAGATAAAATCTACCACATTGATGGGGAGGAAATTTAAGTGAGCCAAGATAAAGGCACATACCACTCATGATGCCAGGCCAATTCAAACAGACTAGTAAAATTCTTACCAAAATGTTTCAGAAGTCGTACTTCTTAGCTTGTAACTTAAGATCCATATTGCCACATTTTGAACCAAATGCCTTCTGTCATTATTTTCTAAGTATCCAATAAGCATAAGAAAACAGATTGACCTGTGTCCTGTGTCATTCTCCTTCCTTAATCTGTACTATTGAGGATGAGGATTTCATGGCTAGCTTAATAGAGTCAGAGGTACCTCTTTTTTATTCTTATTTTTACCCATCTCAGCACTTAGTATCATGTATAGAAGCTGTATTTAATGAGCCTCCCCCTTCTCAAGAAGTAATGAATGCTTTTGAGAACAAATAAAATTCCCAATCGGCAGAATATAAACATCTAAATAGTCTAGACAGATCTTTACCCAAGATCACATGATCTGACAAAATGGAATGCTCCATGCTCCTTTCCTTGGGACATTAATACCCACAAATATCCCTTGTACAGAACTGTAAGTATACAGACTGATGAATCAGTATCCAAGTCAAGAAACAAACACAGGACCAGCAGCTCATTAGTCTCTGTTGTGCCCCTTCTAGTCACTACCGCCCTCTCCGCTCCTGAGTTCATCACAATTTTGACTTAAAACATCATAGATTATAAAACTAAATAGAATTACAGAGTAGATTTTAATGCTTGGTTTCTTTATCATTATGCTTATAAGAATCATCCATATTTTATGTGTAACAAAGGCTCACCCATCCTCATTGCTTAGTAGTACTCTACTGCATGAATACACCACAATTTACCTAGGTCACTCTATTGCTGTTAGACATTGCAATTATTTCTAATTTACTACTACTACAAAGAATTCTGATAGATGTATTCTTGTTTACAATTTTTGGTGAAAATAAGTTAAGGTATTTCTGTTGGGGGTAGATACCTACTGGTGGAAGTACTAGGTAAGCTTTGGTAGATATTCTCAAACAATTTACCAAAGTGGTTAAACTAATTTACACTCCCATTAGCAGTAAGAATTCTGGTGGCTCTAAATTCTTATCAACACTTGGAATTGTTTACAATTCTCATCCTCTAGCCATTTTGTTAGGAATGCAGTGGTATCAAATTGTGCTTTTAATTTGCATTTCTCTGATGACTAATGAAGTACTGTTCACTCATCACTTGGATATCTTTTCTCCTTAAAATATCTTTCCAACCTTTTATCCATTCCTGAGACTTCCTGATCTATCTCTGGGATTTCTGCAGAATTTTCTTTGAGGATACCTAAACGTGACTTCTTTCTCATAGTTTGAGAAGGATTGCCTACTACTATAGCAAATTACATGATGTCAGTAGAGCAAGCTGCAGAACAGCTTGAACAACAAAGTGCTTTGGACAAACTAGAGTGCTGGCCAGGTAAGAAGGGGTAGATAAACCTAATAGGAAAATAATGTATTTTTATAGTTCAGCTTTGGGGTCCTGGCCAGGAAAGTTTAAGACCACCTATTTATCTTGTACAAATATAATCATTGCAAAAAAAAAACAAAAACAAAAACAAAACGGAGCTTTCCTTTGTTCATCAACTATCATACCATTCCTTTAATGCATTCCTATAATCCTCCATAAATTCACAAAACTTACACACACTTCTTTTCCTACTTTATGCCAGGTACAAATGGTCAGAGTACGAGCTGTAAAATAAATAAATAAATCCCTGACCTTGCTTCAAACACAAACACCACTTTCCTGTTTGAAAATATGTGGCATACAAAGTCAAGAGTAGTTTAGGAGCTACCATTGTGGTGCAACTAGTTAAGCCACGTGCACAACACTGGCATCTCATATCTGAGCACCAGGTCTTTGAATTCTTGCTAACATGCCTGAGAAAGCAGCAAAAGATGGCCCAAGTGCTTGGGTCCCTGCCATACACATGGCAGTTTTCGATGGAGTTCCTGGTTTCTGGATTCAGCCTGGTCCATCCCTGGCCATTGTCGCATTTGGGGAGTGAACCAGCAGATGGGAGATCTGTTTCTCTGCCTCTGTCCTCTTTCCTGTCACTCTACCTTTCAAATAAAAATAAAATAGATCTTTTAAAAAAAGAGTAATTGAGCACTAGGATATAATGCATGAAGTCCAGCAGCCTAAAATTTGCAGAAAAAATGGACTTTGGGGTCTAAAAGACAGATCAACTCAGATTCACCTGGTTCTATGCATCATTCACAAAGTTCTTTAAATTCTCTAATCCTCAATATCCAACTGCAAAATGTAGATAATGAATTTTTGTAGGGTTTCTCAGAAAATATAATGAGATAAAAATATAAGCAACACTTAGTAACATGTCTGGCATTTTAAATGGAGGATGATCAGTACATGGCAGCGCTTAGGGAGAATAAGCTTATTCATTTGGATATAGATGCAAGCTTCACTACAAAGAGAAGCACAAAACGGCTTCTCCCTATAGATACTGCTCTCTTTGAGGTACACTGCTAAAAATTTTTAATTATATAGTCAATTATTCATGCTACCAGAGAGGTAACAGTTGAGGTATTACAAAGCAACAATATCAGCTTCTTAAAAAACACTAAACTTTAACCCACTTGTAGGCTCATCAACTTCCTACATAAGGCTTAGTCAATCCTCTTGAGTCAACTTCATTAACTGGCCATGAAGGAACTGGGCAACAGTAAAGTGAGACAGATGGTGGAAAGCTGAACAAAGAAAGGAGTAATGAACAGAGAAAGGAATCCACTTTAGAAAAATTTTAAGTGAACAGCATCAGACTTCCCTGAATGTGGTGATCCTTTTCTACTTGGACATACCTCTTCAGGGGCCCTTGGAAGCTATGCTTATGGAGGTGTCACAAAAGATAATGATGCCCATGTGTCATGGGCTTTGTGGAAGCCAGGGCAGTTCCTGCACTTGTCCAACAAGGACCTCATTTTTTGACACCTAGTAGAACAAGTAGGAGCTCAGCACAAGTTCCATTCTTATTTTCATTTCTACAGATGTAAACATGGAGAAATATTGTTCACAAAAACTAGCAGCTGTTATCATATGGCGCAGCAATTCTACTAGGTATATACCCAAGAGAACTGAAAATGTATGTCACACAAGACCATACTTAGTTGATTTGCACTATTTGTGGCAATTATGTTTTGCAAATTCAACAAGAATACTCAATAAGTGAATACTGGCCCACTGTTCCTAGGGGAAAAAAAGGCTAGATGCCTATGAATCACTGGTCACAATATTTTTTGTCAACTGATAAATACATAACCATATTCTATGTATACCTGTTTAATAATAACTTATGTTACATATTGTTGACTCAAAAACATTGAACTCATGGCCAACAGCCCCACAACTCATGCTTGAATGAAGCTTATCTAACATAAATATTTTCTTTGTAAGGCTCATCATAGCTGCCTTGCACTTAAGAACACCAGACAGCAGCTTGCCACCATGCTTTAGGGCCATTTTAAACAGCAGAAAGGACAAAAATGTGGCACTGAATAGACCTTGAGAAGGGTACTCATTTACAGTATGCTAGCCAAAACAAGAAGGCAAAAGGTGACTAGTTTGATTTTAGCTAGGAAACCACATGTTGAGTGATTCAGTTTTTTTTTTTGCCATTTTACACATGAATGTGACCACAAAACTGCCATAAGTATTACATTGGAGGTTACAAATACAATTAGTGAGTAGACAAATTTGTAAATAGAAACTGTGAATAATGAAGATTAACTCTGCATGAATGTTCATTGTAGCATTATACATAACAGCTAAAAATTGATAAAAACCAAATGTGTATCAACTAATGAAGTTATATAAAATGCTATGTATCCGTATATAATAGCATATTCAGATACAAAAAAGAATGAAGTACTGATATACATGCTACAACATGAATGAATCTTGAAAATATGGTAAGTTAAAGAAATCATCAGGCCAGCGCTGTGGCATAGTAGGTTAAGCATCCACCAGCAGTGCCAGCATCCCATATGGGTGCTGGTTTGCATCCTGGCTGGTTCAATTCTGATCCAGCTCCCTACTGATGGTGCTTGTGAAAGCAGTAGAAGATGGCCCAAGTGCTTGGGCCCCTGTACCAGCTTGTATAGGGAAACTGAGAAGTTACTAGTTCCTGGCTTTGGATCAGCCCAGTTCTGGCTGTTGAGGCCATTTGGGAAGTGAATCAGCACATGGGAGACCTCTCTCTGTCTTTCCTCTCCCTTTCTGTAACTCTGCCTCTCAAGTAAATAAATAAATCTTAAAAAAAAAGTCAGACACAGGAGCCAGCACTGTAGTGTAGTGGTAAAGCCACCACCTGTAGCACTGGCATCCCATATGGGCACTGGTTTGAGTCCCAGCTGCTCCACTTCTGATCCAGCTCCTTGCTAATGCACCTGGGAAAACAGGGGAGTGTGGCTCAAGTGCTTGGGCCCCTACACCCAAGTGAGAGACCTGGAAGAAGCTCCGGGCTCCTGGGTTCAGACTGGCTCAGGTTCAGCCGTTATGGTCACCTGGGGAGTGAACCAGTGGATGGAAGCTCGCTCGCTCTCGCTCTCGCACTCTCTCTCTCTCTCTGCCTTTGCCTCTGCCTCTCCGTAACTTTGCCTTTCAAATAGATGAATAAATCTTTAAAAAAAAGTCAGACACAAAGGTCACATAATGTATAATTCCATTTAGATGGAATGTACAAAATAGGCAAATCCATAGAGATAAAAAGTAGATTAGTGGTTGCCAGAAGCTGGGGAAGAGATAAATAAAGGGTGAAAAGGAATAGTTTTTTGGGGGACAGAAAATGTTCTAGAAATAGATAGTGTTGACAGATGGACAACTCTGAACAACAAATTCTGAAAGCCACTGAATTGTACAGGGGTAAATTTTATGACATGTGAATTATATCTCAATAAACCTGTTATGTACAATAAACCCTGGACAGAGTTTTGTTAAGGCAATCGTTTTTTGAATTATATGCCATGAATTTCATAATGATTTAATAAACAATTACTTTCAGGGATCAGCTAACAATTTGATATGGTCTTCCATTAATCCTGTCCAAAGCAAAGCAAGAATCAATCGACTTGAAAAAGTAAGTATGTGTTACCTAGTATTTCAGAGTTATTCAGTTTTTAAACATTGACACCAGTTTTCAAACTGGCCCTTTGTTTGGCATCCTGGAGGTTTCTATACATTTTGTAACACATCTTGTAATATATCACAATAGGATTCTGGATGAGTAAGAGGAAGCCCCACTGTAAAGTGAGAGAAGAAAAAACTGTCAAAATGGCTGAGAAAGGAGGACCTGTATATCCATTACAGGAATTTTCTTAAGCCTTTCTTACCAACTTTAGAAAGAATAAGAATTTGGAAATTGGTTCTGGAAAACTATCTGTGCCAGGTAGTGTGTGGAAGTCTTTGTGAGCACTTAGGAGCACTTGTACTATCTGGAGAGCACTTGTTACAGAGTGAAAACTCAAATGTTAGTTCTCTTCCCATCCCCTTTCTTTTCTAACCATCAACATAAATCCGACCTCTATTTCTTGGCAGCTTTGAACACAGCTTACCATTTGAAATCTACAATTCCCGTACTATCTCAAAGATGCTTTAAATTTCCAGGGAGTAGACTGCCTCTTACATTTCTTTGTTTCCCCTTCAGATCACTAAGCACGGAACCTAGTTAAAAGGTATTCAGTACTTTAAATCATCTCTGGTTACTGATAATACTTAATAGAATGTAAATGCTATATAAATAGCTGTTATACTGTATCATTTAGGGAATAATGGCAAGGGCAAAAAAAAAAAAAGGCTGCACATATTTAGTACAGATGCAATTTAAAAATTTAGATCTGCAGCTAGTTGAATCCAGGGATGTGGAACCCATGAATACAGAGGGCCAACCTGTATATGTAAAATTTTACTGACATTATAAACTACTCTTTTCAAAAGAAACATAGGTCTAGTAATATTCTTGTGTAAATTAGGAATGATATAACAGCGAATATAAATAACACTCCAAAGTCCTCACATAAAAATATTTGTTGAATTTTACCTCAACCCTCTGAGCCTGGAAAACAGCTACAGTTAAAAGATCTTACCATTCTTTGTGCTCTGGAAAACAGCTTACTGCAAAGAAAGACCTTCTGGATATGATCTAGATAAGACTCACGATGGCTCCCCATTACCTATGATAAGGCCAGGCACAACCCCTCCAAATTCCCATTCTTTGCCTCACAAATGGTAGGCTGAACTGCCTGTTCCCATGAATCAATTGGAACAAAATGCTTGCTAACCAAACTTTGGTTAAGCTTCTCCCCTTCCCCCTAGGTCTTCTCACTTTCTCACAATAGGTTTTCTGTCCTGGTTTATTCTTCCCCTATAAGAAAGCTTGTTTTTTGCCTAACCCTTAATATGCTCATATAGCTTAGGGCAGGATGTTCCCTCTATTAAAGCAAGACCACTACTCCCTATTGCAATATTCCCTTTCTCCCCTTGCAATAATTTTTTTGAATAAATTCTCTCCTCCTGAGTTAGAATTGGTTTTTATGACATTAATTATAAAATGTAAATTTTTTGTAGAACAACCACCTCAATAATAAAACCTATTCTCATGTATAGGCTAATTGTAACTCAACCATTCAACATGCTCAAGAACTGCTCCTCATCAGTTTCTTCAGGCTTAAGTTTTAATATCAACTATACTCCTAAATTCTTCTCATACCTAGTATATACATTTTTTAAGCTACTGTCCTCCATATAATGAAGGGTTATGTATCTATCAATCCATTCAAATATCTGCTATCATCTATTTTCTATTTCAATGGCTTCTTGAGGAATTCTCTAAATCACTTAATGGAAAGGTTAACAAAATACAGATCTGAAAGAAAAGAGGCAGCTATTTAAATAGGAAAAGAGAACAGAAAATGATTTTAAAAAGAAACAAATTCCATATACAGTGGAGAAGAAAAACATAACCTGCTTTATTTGAAAATAAAGAATGAGCAGTCTTTCATCTCATATTTTTCATACTGTTGTACTTCCTGTATGTGACATTAAGATGATATTAAGATGAATCTGACTTCAGAAGCCAAAAAGCTTTGAGAGCTCAAATATATAAACATGACAGCCTTCATTAAACATACTAAGTTATATGAGATGGAAAATCCAGATTAAGAGACATTTATAAATAGTGTTGATATTACAGATTATGGCCAACATATTAAATGTAATATCAAGCCATGTTTATATCTAGAATTATATTAAACAAGTTGAGTCACTTTAGTTAACAGTCACAGGCTTTCAGAAGCAGGTAAGTTGTACTAACCCTTCGCTGCAGTTTCTGAAAGGCAAAATAAATAAAGAAAAATGAAACAAATCAGGTTTTTTTTTTTTTTTTTTTGACAGGCAGAGTGGACAGTGAGAGAGAGACACAGAGAGAAAAGTCTTCCTTTGCCGTTGGTTCACCCTCCAATGGCCGCCGTTTTGTTACCCTGATAATGGATATCAAGGATGTCACTATAAATTGCATCAGCTAGAGAGATTCCTCAGCAGTTTCTGACAGAGAATCAGTAAGATGGTAAACTTCATATTGGCAAACTTTGTTCCTTAGTTTAGATATCCAGAAACACTTGCGACAATAAAGAAAAACTAATCATTCAAAATAGTCGTAATTTGTTTTAAAGTTGACTTTTTTCCCTGAAAAGATTCAATACATTCCTCCTATGCTAAAGCCCATCATTAGGAAAACAGCCAAAGATGCACCACCAAGGCTGTTTGCCAGAAGAGCACTCAAAATTTGTCAACAATCTACAGAAATATGTGATTTTCTATATAAGGAATGTTTGTTTTAAAAATAAACAACAACAATAAAAAAAAATTGGGAAAATCCACTTTAAGAATCTATTGTCAGCAGGTCCTAAAGTAATTAAATGAGTACTCGGATCAGGAACTGAGAAAAGGAAGGGCTTTGTTCGAAGTTATTCCAATAGTTGGAAGCCGATCTCCAACAGTTTTGCTCAAACTTCCCAAGAAATACAAAATCTTTTATTGGTTTATTTATTTATTTTTTTAACAACAGAAAAGCCACTGCTTAAGACATGGGCATTCTATAGCAGAGTGGAGTGCCAGTTCCAGTCGTGGCTGCTCCACTTCAGATCCAGCTTCCTACTAAAGTGCCTGCGAAGGCAGTGGATGATGGCCCAAGTACCTGAGCACCTGCCACCCATAAGAGAGACCTGGTTGTTTTGGTCATTTGTGGAGTGAACCAGCAGACCGAAGATTACTCTCTCTCCCTCTCTGTTACTCTTAAAATAAATGCATAAGTAAATAAATCTCAAAAAAGAATTATAATAAACACCAATGCTCAATATTTTCTGATAACCCATAAGTAAAATAAATTTAACATTTTGCATGAATATGATATGGTACATAAAGGTGAACACATTAATGTTTGAAAGAATGGGTCTTTTCACTTCAAGTATGGAACTTGTAAATTATAATTTGAGATACTAATCTGTAATCAGGACTTAGAAACAGATGATCAAATCATTCGGGAATCATATTGTATGGCATTTCTGTGAAAAAATTAAACAAAAATATAAGCCTTAAAAGCTTGGAATTCGCTAGATGACTTCTAACCATGTCAATTATAGGCCATAGAGGAAGAATGATGACACTAAGAAAACACAACTGCAAATAAAAGGTTTTGGCAAATGCTTTCTGTATGCAAAAGGAGATAGAGATTTATTAGCTAGACCAGCAATTATTCCACAAAGAGAACATAAATTCCCTATGTAAATGAAATATATTAAATATTCATGTTTCCTGAGGAAAGCAAGTGCCAGTGTTTGATGATGGTATCAGTTACATCAATCAGGGTTTGCCTCTGCAGAACAATTTGGATTATCTGGAAACCAAAACCTGTAGTTGAAGTGTATTTTTTTTTACCTATACTCCCAAGTATGTGTGGGCTAATTATCTCTTTTGTGGAAGATCACATGGATCACAAAGAAATTTCCTAAAATAATTTAATTTTAAAATAACTGTAAATTAGCAGAAAGTTGCAAAAATAGTACAAAGATATTTTGTGTACCTTAACCCAGTTTCTCCCTAATGGTAATATCTCATGTGACTGTAGTACAAAATCAAAACCAGGGAACTGACATTGGTTCAACCAGCAGGCACTTTTTTTTGCTTTTGCCTGTTTTAAAAGCACTTGTGTGTGTGTGTGTGTATGTGTGTGTGTGTGTTGAGCTATTCAATTTCATTACCATGTAGAAATTCATGTAGTCTTTACCAAAATAGAGATATAGGACTGTTTCACAAAGGTTCCCCACAATGACCCATATGCCCTTTAACAGTCACATCCCATCTATCTTGTAATCCTTACTCAAACTGAAGTGCTCCACACCTGAAAATCACTAATCTGTTCTCCAGTTTTATAATTTTATGACTTTGAAACTTAAATAAATGAAATCATACAGTATGAGGGTACTTCAAAAAGCTAATGGAAAATGAAATGAAAAGATAAGGCTTGCATATTCTACCTATTATGAATAGAACTACTATGAAAAATTGATTACAGGACTTGGTGTGAACACAAATTTTCATTTCTCTGAGATTACAATTATGGGGTTGTATGACAAGTTTATGTTTAGCATTTAAAGAAACTGTTAAACTATTTTGCAGAGTAACTGCACACTGTATTTTCCCACCAGCAATGTATGAAAGATTTAGTGTCTCTGCATCCTTGCCAGAATATAGTATTGTCGTTTTTTATGGTAACTATTCTGTGTGTAGTGGTATCATTGTGGTTTTAATTTCCCTAATGGATAATGATGTTGAATAAATTCTCATGTACTTAGTTAGAACTTGCCTACTCCTTTTTGGGGGGAAATGTTCACACTTTTTACCCACTGTCCAATTGGATTCTTTCTTTCTTTACTGTAGAGCATCTCTCTTTTCTCATCTATGAATTGTGCATTTGGTGTCATGTCTAAGAATTCTTCAGTTGGCTCTAGAACCTAATATTTTCTTTCAAATGTTATGTGGTTTTATGTTTCACATTTAACTCTATGATATATTTTGAATAAATTTTAATATGGGACACGAGGTTTACGTTGAATATTTTGTCCTAGGGATGTACAATTGCTCCACTATCACTTGTTGGAAAACATTCTTTCTTCATTGAAATGAGTTTCAACCTTTGTCAAAAATCAACCGGCTGAACTTGTGTGGACAATCTAATCTATGTGTCTATCTTTCTTCCAGTATCATGCTATATTGATCTCTCTCTCTCTCTCTCTCTCTCTCTCTCTCTCAAGATATATATATATATATATGACGGGGGTAGAATGATTCTTCCCACTTCATTATGGTTTCTCAAAATCGTTTTAGCTATTCTTGTTCTTTTTCCTTTCCAGAAATATTTTAGGATACGGTTTCTATATCTACAAGAAAATCTCCCTGGAATTTTAATTGAAACTGGGTCAAACCTAGAGATAAATTTAAGGAGGAATGATATCCTTACTATATTGAGTCTCCTAATCCATGAACAGAGTATATTTATCCTTTTATAAGAACTTAGATTTCTTTAATCATTTTGTAGGTTTTACGATGCAAGGTTGGTATATGTTTTGTGGGATTCATATCTAAGCTTTTCTTTATAGGCAATTCCAAGTGAGTGTTTTTAACTGTGGTTTCTAGTTGTTCTTCATTAGTATACAGAAATACAATTGAAGTTGGTATATTCATTTCACATCCTTGATGAAGTCACTGGTTTTAGGAGTTTTCTGGTATATTCCTTGGGATTTTGTATACAGACTGTCATGTCATCTGCAAACAGGGCAGGCTTCATTTCTTCCTTTTCAATCTACATGCTTATATTTTGTCTTCCTGCCTTATTGTTATAGTGTCCAGCAATACTTTGCATGAAGGTAGGCAACCTTGCCTTAATCCTGTTTGTAGAGGAAATGTAGCATGAGTAAATTTTTCTGAAAAATCAAAGGTCTATATCTACATTCATTTTTATTTTATTTTTTAAAATGTGGATGTACAGGTATTCTAGCACTGGTTGTTGAAAAACCTACATTTTTCTCTTTGGATCAACTTTGCTATTTTGTCAAAGATCAGTCCACTGGAGTCCTGCTTGTCCTTTGCACTTGGATCTCTGGTGGCCATTTCCAGTTCAGGGAGCTGCCAAAGGTCCTAGGAATAAGGGCAACTGTGAACATGTGGAAGCAGAATAAACAGCATACATTCAGCTGCTGAGGAGAGGGGCCTGCAGGGGACAAGGTAGCTGTCTCTGTGGAAGAAACTGGTTAGATGTCTGCTTTTCATATTGTGGAGAATTATCTGAGGCAGGTTGTTGATGATCAGTTGATAATTCTGTGTCATTCTCATATGCTTAGTCTTATTTTAGTGTTTTTATGTTTCCATCGAATATTTTTAAGATATACAAATTATTTCTCTTCTATTATTTTTTCTTTTTCCTATGGAAAACACTGGCTTCAGTCTTCTTAAAATTAATGTAGCCATACAGCTTCTATTGACGTTAAAACTCATGCTTTAAATTTTTTGTAGTTTTTCTGGTTCTCAGAGGGTTAAGAATCTTTATTCATAAATCCATAGAAACAAATCAGGACAAAAATAGATACCTAAAATCCCTAGATTATAGCTGGAACTCATAGTCAACTGCTTCTCCTATGGACCCAGACCCCAATTTAACATACATGGAATATAGTCTATTTAGAAGAATATTTAAATCTTTAAATTTACATATGCATTCCATTTTTCTATAAAGTAGAAAAAACAATTTCAGTCATGTTGATGGCTAGGACTTCTTAAATTTGACAAAATATTGTATTTTGTTTGTTGACAAGGCAAAAAAACAGAATTTGATTGTTCACAGGACAGGAGCAATAGTTACAGGTTATCGTTTGCTTACTCTTTTAGAGAATATGGCAAAGTGAGTGATTAGCTTGCTCTGCTGCAAAGGGTTTTCTTGCTTGCTTATATTTGTTTCTGGCTTGGATGACGTCAGCAAAAAGAAGTTTTAATAGAATAGAAAACGTTCAGGCACATTGCAAATGCCAGAGGACTTTTTTTGGGATAACCTCGAACAAGATGTCAACATCTGTGGAGCAGTTCTTTACTGGTGTCTCTTCTGGAATGCTGCAGAAAAACAAACCTGCTGTTTAATTCAAATCTAGCCCCAAAGGTCAATATTCCTGAGCTCACAGGAGAAAACTCGAGTGAGAAGAAAGTGTACATATTAACTGGAGAGTTAGAAATAAGGAAATAAGTGAGAAAGGATGAATATAAAGTCAATTTAAATAATCTTCAATAATCTACTGAGTTACAAGTCTAAATGGCCAAAATCCCTATTAAAACTGTTTTGTTCCTAAAGGAGACTGAATTCCTTCTTTCAGGCTTTTCATATAGTAGTTACGTACATTTTAAAACATGGTATGCATTGTATAAGGAGGGCCTGGGAAACACAATTTGTTTTTCCTTATGAAAAATATGGCAGATTTTATGAATTTGTGTGTCATCCTTGCACAGGGGCCATGCTAATCTCTGAATCAATATAATTTTAGTATATGTGCTGCCAACATCAGTGCTGAAAAGTGTTCAATAACCTTTCATTCCCTGCAATTATTTTGGCTAAGTTGCTACAATCTATGGTTTTAAGAAACATGCATTCTCTAAAACAGTATTTTTCCTCTGTCATTTAGTCTTATTCTACCCAAATAAAATATGCAAATATGCAGAAACATTTTTATGACTCAGCTTACTAAAACCTGTATATTTTGGAATTATTTTAATTGTTATAATATAATTAAAATTTCTTGATTCTTCTTTTACAAACTAGAATTGTATTTGGATAACTCCCTAATGTATCAAAGCACATACTAATTTTCAAGTCTATTTAGTTTATAATGATGTCATGCTTAACAGTTTTATGGCTAGTCTGACACACTGAATGCAAGAAGGCCAAGGGACTTGCCCAAAATTTTACTATATGAGTCGGGGAGGAGGCGTGGAATAGAGCTTGAGTCCTTGCACAAGGACTTACTTATTAATGAAATCAGTATCTAAAATCTTTAAAGGTACATAAAAGGATCTGTCTATTTAGAAAGCAAATTCCTTTGACCACTTAGATGGTCACTGGGACTTCATTATTAAATAGGCTCCTTTAAGTTAACAAACTGCCTAATTTACAAAGTGATCTGCAATCAGAAAAATATATTACTGTGATATCTTAATTTACTGAGAACCAAAAAGCCTATGGAATATTCCTGATATTTAGAGGGAATGGTTCTACATGAAGTTATTTAGATAATGTTTAATCGAAGAGAACTAGAAAGAATGCAGCCCCAATCCAGGAATCTCAGGTTTGAGTAACATTCCTGTCACTAAGAAGATGGTTGTACTCTCCAGAGTCTGACAGAAAAAATTACAAATGTTAACAAATGTACATACCATAGGCATATATGAGCTTCATTTATATATTCCTTCCAACTCTAAAACCCCATGTCTGATAATATATGTGACTAACTTCTTCTACTTAGCACCACATATTCAAAGATCATATCAGTATGTTATTCACTTTTGTGACTGAATAACATTCCACCATATGTACCACATTTTGTTCGGCCATTCACCAGGTGACAGATACTTGAGTTCTACCATCTGGCTATTTGAATTATGCTGTTATAAACATTCATATACTAGGTTTTATACAGACATGCTTTATTTCTCTTTGCTGTATGCCTAGGAGTAAAATAGCTTGGTCATATGATAACTACAGTCTTAACTTTTTGAGAAATATAAAAAATTTTCTAAATTGTTGTATTTGGGTACTAGAACTTCATGACGATATGTGTTTATATATTCATAAGGGATAATGGGTCTTTTCTTGTGTCTTTGGTTTTGGTTTCAGGGTATTGCTGGCCTCATACAATAAGCTGGGAAGAGTACCTTCTGTTTTCAAGAAAAATTTATGAAGGATTGATATTATTTCTATAAGCATAAAGCTGAATTCTTCAGTGAAGCTATATGAGCCAAAATTTCTTTACAAGGAATTTTCAATTTTACAGTAAATCTCCTTTTTTAATCATAGGTCTTTCAGATCTTCTATTTCTTCTTGAATCTGTTTTATTAGTTTGCCTTGTAGGAACCAGTTCATTTCATCTTAACTAATTTGTTATCACACAATTACAAGTATTATCTTAAAATTGCTTTTATATTTATGTGAGTAGTAATGTCCTCTTTATGTCCTCTTTTGTTCCTGATGTTATCAATTAGAGTAATCCCTTTTTTTACTGATCACTCTAGATAAAGGTCACTTTTTTATATATATATATCTTTGCAGGCAGAGTTAGAGAGTGAGAGAGAGAGAGACAGAGAGAAAGGTCTTCCTTCCGTTGGTTCACCTCCACAAATGGCCACTACGGCCGGCACGCTGCACTGATCCGAAGCCAGGAGCCAGGTGCTTCCTCCTGGTCTCCCATGGGGTGCAGGGCCCAAGCACTTGGGCCATCCTCCACTGCACTCCCGGGCCACAGCAGAGAGCTGGACTGGAAGAGGGGCAACCAGGACTAGTACCCAGCACCCCAACCAGGACTAGAACCCGGGGTGCCAATGCTGCAGGCAGAGGATTAGCCTAGTGAGCCAGGGTGCCGGCCAAAGGTCACTTTTTTTAATCTTCAAAGAACCAACTCTTGGTTTCATTAATTTTCTCTATTATTTTTCTATTCTCTATTTAATTTACTTATTCTATAATCTATTCCTTCTTTCTGCTTGCTTTGAGTTGTTCGCTTGTTTCTTAAAGCAGAAGGTTGTTACTGTTGTAAGCTCTTATTTTTCAATATATGCATTTATAATAAATTTACTTCTAATCATTGCCTTTTCTGCATTTCATTAATGTTCTATTTTTGTATTTATTAACCTCAAATTATCTTCTAATTTTCCTGTGATTTCTTCTTTGACCCCTAAGCTATTTAGTATTATATTGTTTAACTGCCACACATTTGTGAATCTCCCAAACTTCCTTGTATTATTGATTCATAATTTCATTTCACTTAGGCCAGAGAAGACACTTTGAATAATTTCAATGCTTTTAAATTGACTGACACATATTTGATGGGCTAACACACAGTCTATCTTGGATAATATTCTATGCACACTTAAGAATGTGTAGTTTCATATTTTTGAGTGGAATATTCTGCAGGTGTTTGTTAGATCTAATTGGAAGGGAAGTTTCCCTTCCCTTTCTTTCTTAAAAGTTTGTTTGTTTCAAAGGTAGAAAGGGGCAGAGTTCACCTATCTGCTGGTTCACTTCTCAAATGCCTACAAGAGAGAGTAGGGGCAGGACTAGGCCGAAGCCAATAGCCAGGAATTCCATCCAAGTCTTCCATGGAGCTGGCAGGGACCCAAGTACTTGAGTCATCTTCTGCTGCCTCCCCAGGATATGCATTAGCAGCATGCTGGATAAAAAGCAGAGGTGGGACTCTATCCCAGGCAACCCAATAAGGGGTAAGGGCAACCAAAGCAGTGGCTTAACCCACTGCACCATAATGCCAATCCTCTTATGTCCCTTTCTTTGTTTATCTTCTAATTGCTGAATCCATTATTGAAAGTTGAGTACTGAAGTCTCCAAACAATATTGCTGAACCATTTTTCCAGTTTTGTTTTTATTTCATATATTTTGTTGTTAAGGGCATATATGTTTATAATTACTATATATTCTTCAGGAAGTGAACTTTTATCACTGTAAAATGTTTTATTTATCTCTAGCAAAAATTTCTATTTTTTTAAAAAATACTTTGAAAGTCAGAGTTACAGAAAGAGAAGGAGTGAAAGATCTCATATCTGTTGGTTCACTTCCCAAATGACTATAACAGCCAGAATTGAGCCAGGCTGAAGCCAGGAGCTTCACCTGGGTATCCCACATGGGTGGCAGGGGTCCAAACACTTGGGCCATCTTTCACTGTTTTTCTCAGGCCATTAGCTGGGAGCTTTTGCATTAGCAGGGAGCTGGACCAGAAGTAAAAAAGCTGGGACATAAACCTATTTGGGGTACCAGCATTGCAAGTGGTGCTTTACCTGCAATGTCAATCCCTTATATTTGTTTAATCTGATGATACCACAGCTACTTCAGATCTCTATTGATGACTGCATGATATAACTATTCCTATATATTTATTTCAAACTTACACGTGCTTTTTAATTAAAAGTCTCTTATAGACAACATATAATTGGGCCATGGTTTTCATCCATTCTGCCAATTTCAATCTTGTAATTAATGTGTTCAATTCAGGGGGCTGGCATTGTAGTGTAGTGAGTTCAGCTGCTGCCTGTGATGCCTGCATCCCATATGGGCACCAGTTCTTGTCCCGGCTGCTCCACTTCTAATCCAGTTCCCTGCTAATGTGCCTGGGAAAACAGCAGAAGATGGCCCAGATCCTTGGATCCCTGCACCCATTTGGGAGACCTAGAAGAAGCTCCTGGCTCCTGGCTTCAGCCTTGCTCAGTCCCAGCCATTGTGGCCATTTAGGGAGTGAACCAGTGGATGGAAGACTGATCTCTCTCTTTCTCTCTCCCCCCTTCCCTCCTTCCTTCCCTCTCTCCATCCCTGTAACTCTGCCTTTCAAACAAATAAAATCTTTAAAAAAGATTTAATCCACTTATTTAATATAATTACTGATAAGATAGAATTTATATTTGAAATTTTGCTATTTGTTTTCTAGGTGTCTTTTTTCCCATGTATTAATACCTTCTTTTGTTTAAATAGATAGTCTAGTGTACCATGGTAATTCCCTTGTCATTAATTCAGGCTGGGTCAAGCCAAAGCCAGGAGCCAAGAATTTTATGTATTTATTTGAAAGGCATAGAGATCAAGAGAGATATATATATTTCACCTACTCCTTCACTCCCCAAATGCTTGCAACAGCTGGAAATGGGCAAGGCTGAAGTCAGGTGCCAGGTCTTCCACATGGGTGGCAGAAATCCAACTACTTGAGCCATCATCTGCTGCCTCACAGGGTATGCATTACCAGGAAGTTATATTGGAAGGACTCAAACCCAAGGACTCTGATATTGGGTACAGGTGTCCCTAGCGGTGCACCAAATGCGTGCCCTTAATTAACTATAGATTTTTAAAGTAATTTTCCTACTGTCTGATTTAGTGATGACAATTAGCATCTGAATTTATAGCTATTCAGTTCAGATTAATGTAAGTTTATGTTAATTTCAATAGTTTACATTTTGATTCTACATAGCTCCATTTCCTCTCTTATGCTGTTTTCATGCCAAGTATATCTTTAGACATAATATGCCCATCAACACAGATTTACATTTTTATAGCTTTTATTTTTTGATTCAATTTTTAATTAAATTATTTGAGAGGCAGAGAGACAGGCAAGCTGACTGAGACAGAGAGTTCCTATCTGCTGGTTTACTTCCCAGATACCCATAATGGTGAGGGCAGAAGCCAAGAGCTGTGACCTCAACCTAGGTATCCCATGTGGGTGGCAGGAACCCAACTACTTGAACCATCACTGCTACCTCCCAGGGTCTGCATCAGTAGGAACCTGGAATCAGGAGCTGGAGGATTTAAAAAAAAAGAAAGAAAGAAAAGAAAGCTGGGCCGGCTCTGTGGCGCAGTAGGTTAATCCTCTGCCTGCGGCACCAGCATCCCATATGGGCGCCAGTTCTAGTTCTGGCTGCTCCTCTTCTGATCCAGCTCTCTGCTGTGGCCTGGGAAAGCAGTAAAAGATGGCCCAAGTACTTGGGCCCCTGCAGCCATGGGGGAGACATGGAGGAAGCTCCTGGCTCTTGGCTCTTGGCTCCTGGCTCTTAGCTTCGGATCGGTGCAGCTCCGGCCGTTGCGACCACCTGGGGAGTGAACCAATGGATGGAAGTCCTCTCTCTCTGTCTCTCCCTCTCACTGTCTGTAACTCTACCTGTCAAATAAATAAATAAAATTTTTTTAAAAAGGAAAGCTGAATTTTTTAAACAATATATTATACACATCAATTCTAAAAAGCAGAATCTCTTTCTCCAGGGTTTGTTGTTGTTGTTTATAGTTGTTCTTGTTGTTTATTTAGTGTTTTGGGGGGGAAAGAAATTCTGTAAAGTCTGTATTCTTTGTTGTGTGTGGCCACTGAAGACTCTGATTGGTTAACAGTCTGCTCAAGAGTTTTGCAGAAGGACAAAGCACACCTTTAATGCCCAGTCAAGGAGCAGACATGTCTAACTATTCGATTTCTGCTTCACAGGCTGAAAGTCAGCCACAGGTGAATGCTTAAGGTCTTCTCAGTATCTTTCCAGAGCATGTTACACAGCCCTGGTTTTCCTGGTTCCCAGAAATATGTTGTAGATTTTTCAAAGTCTCTGCAGACATTTCATTCATCAGCTTTTCTTTTTAAGCTTTAGGTTAGCTTTGTGTTTGCCCCAACTATTATCTTATACCTCAGGCAGCAATGAAGTTAAGCAACCAGCTCTAAAATTTTCAGCAAATACTGCTGCAGTTAAAAAAAAAAAAAGAATTTCCCCCATCGGCCAAGTAACATCAGCCTTGCAAGGGAACTACAGGGAACTTTTCCAGGGAACTACCAGACAAGTCAAAATGACAATATACTGAGAATAAGGTTTTGAAGGAGTTCCATCCCTGTTCTGCCTCCTCTTATGCCTGCCAGGCTGCTGGTTTTCATCATGACTGTGAACTGTTTGTTTTCAAGGTTACCATGGGAACCACAGAGAGGGGAAAGCAATGGGGCAAGTTACAGTGTTCTGAAGTTCACAATTCTTAACAAGAGTCAGCCATTTTTTGAATAAATTCTTCCTGGATGGCTGCAAGACTCTTGTCAATTTCCAGACTTCTGAAAAAGTGGATTTTGACATTTTCCCTGGATTTCTCCTTCCTTTTATGGTGTTGAGAACTGTGATAAATCCTTAATCCTCCAATTTGCTGATATGACCTGCTATCTGAGACTTTTACAAGCAGGTATTCTTGGAGCCTAAGCAAATAGGAACTGAATCTATACCATTTCTAGAAGAAAACTAATCATATTCTAAAATAAAAACTGTCATTTTTGGAAACTTACAATTAAGCAATGAAGAACTGAGTTCTATCAAGAACTCAGGGGAAAGGCATTTGGTCTAGCAATTAAAATGCTTGTTAGGATTCCTGCATCCCATATGAGAGTGTCTGGGTTTGATCCCTATCTCTAGCTCCTGATTCCAGCTTCCCGCTAATGCTGATCAAGGGAGGGAGTGATGAAAGCTCAAGTAATTGGGTTCCTGCCATCCGCGTGGGAGATCTGGATTGAATATCCAGCTCCTGCCTTCCTTCAACCTGACCCAGATCCAGCAATTTTGGGCATTTGTGGGAGTGACCCAACATACGAGACTGCCATCTCTCTCTCTAGCTCTGAGATAAATAATTAAAAAAAAAAATAAGCTTTAGGGGCCAGCACTGTGGAATAGCAGGTAAAGCCACTGCCTGTGATGCTGGCATCCCATATGGCTGCTGGTTTGAGAAGCAGCTGCTCCACTTCTGATCCAGCTTTCTGCTAATGTGCCTGGGAAAACAATGGAGAATGGCCCAAGTACTTGGGCCCATGAACCCACATGGGAGACCTGGATGAAGCTCCGGGCTTCTGGCTTCAGCCTGGCCCAGCACCAGCCATTGTGTCCATTTTGGGAGTGAACCTGCAGATGGAAGACCTCTCTGTTTCTTCCCCTCTGTGTAACTTTGACTTACAAGTAAATTAATTAATTAATTAAAAAAAAACTTTAAGCAAAAGAAATAACTCAGAACTCTGACAATTCAGTTTCTAGTTCTATCCATCTTACCTTCCTTTAATTTCCGTATAATAATTTGAATTAATTTTTGATACCTATCTTTAAAGCACAAAGTCTAATTTAATTAGTGGCTCAGCAGAGTAAGAGACAAAAAATGTATTAATTAAAAGATCAAGATAATAATCTAGGAATTTCATTAATGGAAGCTACTCATATGTAAGTATGAAAAAATATCTTCCAATCAAAAGTAATATCCTAATATAAATTTACCCAGATTTCATTTGATAGAAAGTTCTTATTCATCTCATATTTATAAGCATCAATTACACTTTTTCATACATGTGATAGAAGAGATTCTGAGATGTTAAGAATAATATGCCATTATACAAATCTAATAAAAGCTGTGGACTCTCAAGGAAAATGAACACATACAAAGGGTTTTCAAAATGTCCATGGAAAATGTGTATTATGAAAAAACTATGCATGGATTTAAAACACTTTCTGCACTAAAATAAACCTGTAAGCTTATAAACTTAATCTGAATCTCTTAATTCAACTTTCCACGAACTTTTTGAAGTACTCTTGTTTATAATTTCAGGATATTATTGGATATTCAGTACCCTGCAATTCAAAAACTTCATATTGAACAAAATAATTTTGACTTTGATGGCAAAAATAGCAAACAGACATTCAAATAATTAGAATACCTCCTCTTGAGTGAAGCAATGAGAATTTAAAGTGTTAAACACATAGTGGGGGCTGGTGCTGAAGCGCAGGAGTTTAACATCCTGGCCAGCAGGTTAACCACCTTCCTCTTGGTGGGAGGCAGGGCTCAACTTCCTACTATGGAAACTAAATGGGATCAGATCCTTCCTTTCCCTGCCCACTAGGCAACAACACTCTGCTCCTGGCTTTGAATCTGGAATCAACAACACAAAGAAGCCAGGAATAACCAAAATTAGCAGAAGGCTGAGAGATTAGGGGAATATAATTGTTATGTGCAAAACTGTGAAGATTAATAAATGGGAGAAGATTTACTACATAGGCTATGGAGAGTGATTTACAGAGAGGGGAGCTTGAATCTACTGAGATTTTCAACTCTGCTAATAGAGAAATAAAAATTAGCATAACAGAAATCACTGCAAAAATGGTAGCATGTAGAAAGTCAGATATCATCAAGTGCTGATGAGGGTGTGAGGAAAAGGACAACCATGGGTGGGAGAGCAGTTTGCCAGTTAACCTAAGAAAGTACGTATGTGTGGGGCTGGCCCTGTGGCATAGGGGGTAAAGCCGCTGCCTGCAGTGCCGGCATCCCATATGAGCGCCGGTTTGAGTCCTGGCTGCTCCATTTCCAATCTAGCTCTCTGCTACGGCCTGAGAAAGCAATGGAAGATGGCCCAAGTCCTTGGGCCCCTGCACCTGCATGGGAGACCTGGAAGAAGCTCCTGGATCCTGGCTTCAGATAGGTGTAGCTCCGGCCATTGTGGCCAACTGGGGAGTGAACCAGCAGATGGAAGACCTCTCTCTCCCTCTCTCTCCCTTCCCCCTCCCTCCCTCCCTCCCTCTCTCTGTCTCTCTCTCTCTGTCTCTCTCTCTCTCTGCCTCTCCTCTCTCTGTGTAACTCTTTCAAGTAAATAAATAAAAACCATTCTATTGGGGCCCATGCTGTGGTGTAGCAGGTAAAGCTGCCCCCCTGCAGTGCCATATGGTTGCTGGTTAGAGTCCCAGCTGCTCTACTTCTAATCCAGCTCCTTGATGATGCACCTGGGAAAGCAGCAGCAGATGGCCCTAGTCCTTGGACCCCCGGAATCATGTGGGAGACCCAGAAGAAGCTCCTGGCTCCTGGGTTAGGCCTTGCCCAGCCCTGGCCATTGCAGCCATTTGGGGAGTGAACCAGAGAATGGAAGAGCGATTGACTGATCTCCGTCTCTCTCTGCCTGTGCCTCTCTGTAACTCTGGCTTTCAAAACAAATAAATAATTTTAAAAAATCCTATAAATAATCATTGGGAACTATTAAAATGTAAGTCCCTTAAGGATAGCCACTTTTTTTAAAAAAAAATTTGTCCTATATTACAATTATCTATCCAAATAAATAATATATGGTAAGTTTCCAAGTGATGCTTTATGAAACTTATTTCACTCAATAATATATCTGAATAAATTGAACTAAATATTGAAGTAATGAGAGATATCAAATAAACCACAAAGTGAAAAATAAAATAGTAAAATGAAATAGAAAATGAAAGAATAAAGAATAAAATAGATTTTAAATTAGCTTCAGAGACTGGCTTATTTTAGTAGAGAATGTAATAGTAAATATAGATATTTCTAAATATTTTTATTTGAACATATTGACTACTTTTTACTGTGCTGTATTTCACCTCAAAACTGTTGCCTCCTAATACAGTATCTCAAAATCAATTTCTTCCTAATACAGCATCTCTTTCTATGCTTAGCCATGAGTGAGGGCACTTTTGAACTCTAACAATTTATAAATGGATTGGAAGAGCACAGGTGATTTGTTTTTTTGCCCATAGTTACTAGAAAAGAGCTGAAAGTGGTTGGTTTTGGCAGCAGGTGGTGGGGAGAAGCCTTGTTCAAAGAGACTGTATATAATGAAATAGATTTCTATGTATTCCATATATCATACATCTTATAATAAAATTTGTCCTAGTTAGAATAAATTAATCTAGTGTGAAGATGAGCAATACAGGTTATGGGAACTCCACCACAAAAAAAAAAAGGTGGAGGTGGTACAGATGAAGTTTTGATTCTGTTTCTGGTTAACTTTAGTGAGTCATTGGGCTGAAGATGGAAAAACTATGTGCCATAAAATTAAAGGGCCAATTGCATATTTTTACTTGAATAACACTGAACTTTGATCAGAATCAGATAACATCATGAGTAGTATTAAAAACGCAACTAGATATAATTTAATTTCTATAGGCTGTGGCCCTATCATACAGGATGGATATGAAAATATGGGATTCTATCACATTCAAAATGGTTTGAGAGTATGAAGGATCAATGGAATGCCTTGGCCTTCTCTTCAGAATAGGACTTGAAAGGATTTATATAGTCAAAGCTATAACTTCAGTGATAGGCTCCCAGTCATTATCTTAAGTAAAGATAGGACTTAAAACAGGGATACTAACTGTGTGCCAAGCTCCCTCTCCAAGTTTAGAGTCTAACTTCCTGATTAGGTGCAAATGAACACAGGTTCAGACTCACATTCTGGGTCTATAGATCCAGAGATCTGCCTAAAGAAATCTGTCAATAAATAACCACAGGCAAACAAAAAGGTGATTAATTATCTCCCCCAAAGCGTATTTAGCTTGGAGAGATTTAGGAATAGGTATCATGAGCTAAATCAAATCTCTGGTACTAATAATTTTGGGTTAAGGAATAAGATATGAGTATTTATTTTATTATTTGTAACAATGCCCAAGAGAATCTGGCCTATATTACTCCAATTTAATATAGGTAATTGAGTAACTAATTTAGACTTAATTATAAATTGGAATCTTACTAAGTTTATAAGCAGTATTAGAACATTCCGGGGGAAATAAAGGCTCAACACATCCGTACGTTCAATGAATTTGGTTTATGTGAAATTATCTCCACATTCATGAAGCTTTTTGTTTATTAGAAAATATAGGTATAAAATTCAAATACAGTATTTTAAACTTAAAGGCAGTTGGGGCTGGTGCTGTGGCATAGTAGGCTAAGCTTTCGCCTGCAGCGACAGCATCCCATATGGGCACTGGTTCGTATCCCAGCTGCTCCTCTCCCTGTCCAGCTCCCTGCTAATGCTCGTGGGAAAGCAGTGGAAGATGGCCTAAGTCCTTGGGCTCCTGAACACATGTGGGAGACCCAGAAGAAGCTCCTGGCTCCTGGCTTTGCATCAGCACAGCTCCAGCCATTGTGGCCATTTGAGGAGTGAACCAGCAGATGGAAGACCTTTCTCTGTCTCTCCCTCTGTCTGTAACTCTACCTCTCAAATTAATAATAAAAGAACTTAGAAAAAAACTTAAAAGCAGTTAAAAGTTTAAATAAACATCATCATATAGTCATAAAATATGCTTAAAAGTAAATTTTATGGGCGGGTGCTGTGGTGTAGCAGGTGAAGCCACTGCCTGAAGTGCCAGCATCCAGCACGGGCATGGGTTCAAGTCACAGCTGCTCCTCTTCTGGCCCAGCTCTCTGCTATGGCCTGGAAGAGCAGTAGAAGATGGCCCAAGTTCTTGGGCCCCTACACCCGTGTAGGAGACCTGGAAGAAGCTCCTGGCTCCTGGCTTTGGATCGGCACAGTTCCGGCCGTTGCGGCCATCTGGGGAGTGAATCAGCAGGTGGAAGACCTCTCTCTCTCTCTCTCTCTGCCTCTGCCTCCCTGTAACTCTGACTTTCAAGTAAACAAATAAAGTCTTTAAAAAAAGTAAATTTTATATTTTGTTAATTTTAAAAAGCAATTTATATTCCAAAGCAGTAATAGCTAGTTCCAGAATATGAAACCATAAAATACAAAGTCTCTAATTTTACCATAAGATTTAAAGATTAAAGAACTAGAAACAAATTAGTTAGTGATTCTTTGTGAATAGCAACTTCTAAGAATCTTCTACAATCATTATATGGATAATAATACTTCAAAGGGTTACAAAAGTATTTAAAAATAATGATCATGAAAAAAGATCTACAGGAGCAGATTAACCTGGAGCTCAAATTATAAGAGTTTCTACTTCCCAAAATAAGATAACCAGAGAGAATATAAATATAAACAGGCCTTACATTCCCCAGTCTAAACCATTAACTGTATTGCTCTTGGGATTAAAAAGGAAAGGACTGTGGAAAAGTCTAAAAGATATTCTAGATGAAACAGTTAAAAATCAGTTCCACCATTTGAAGTATATGAACTGTGTTGTATGAAATTATACCTTAAAAAACTAAACAATTTAAAATGCTTACATCCCTTTTATACATACATATAAATATTATCTTGAAACAATCATTTGTAACTTAATATTCTATTTTTGAGATAATATGTTTAATTTATAGTTAAGGATTTAATGGCTCTACTAAAATAAAGAGTTCGAAAAAAAGTAAAAAGACCATCAACCAGCAGGAAAACAGGCAAGGGCTAATAAGCAATAGTCAAATGAAAAGATGTTCAACTTCACTCACATAAAGTAAATTTTAAAAGTCACAAAAATCATTAAAACTATATTGAAACAAAAATCTTTAAGTCCCAGTAGTACTAATCTTTCAAATTTTCACACATATATCATATATGATTTAGTTCTACTAGATTATAATTCTAGACATAGTAAGATATGCACTTGGAGGGGTCTTAAATCCTGCTGAATCTGCAATTACCACACTTCCATTATTTCCTCTCCTTCCCTTCCCATCCCATGTCCCACACACCACAGAACTCAAAATTAGACCCTAAACACTGTTACGTCTATATTTCAATTTCTTCATAGTCAAAAAAACCCACAAATCCTACTTGACATTATAACTCTGTAAATTACTCTTTCAAATACTAGGTTCTAGAATTCTGACTAACTAGAAACAATTTAAACTGTCTCCACCCACTTCCCTCTATATCACACCCTCTGCATCCCCACCCCCAGATGAAGGTTAGGTTGATAAATGGATTTGGGAGGTGGAATAAAGCCAGACATCAAATAACTTACTTGAAATCCATCTCTTACCTTCTGTACTTAACCCTGGACTTGATGTGAACTTAGCTACGTCAACAATTTTTACAGCAAATTGTTGCCCAGTTTCTCTGTTGATACATCGTCGTACGACACTGAAGGGACCCCTAAAAAACAAAAAGTCAATTTTAATTCATTGATTTTTCTTACATTCCTACTTCCCATCAACATCTTACTGTGCTTAATTATCTACTATAGCTACACTACATAACCAAGCCATTCTATTGTGAACTCCTGATGGAATACAGTTTTCAAAATAAAATTTAAATAATGTACTTTTGAACTTACTTTTCTACAATTCATGAGGTGATTCATATTTTAAAATATTATTAAACCAGAAACACAGAAGCTAAATAATTAAATTTGCAATTCAAAATCATCTTGAAAAACTGATTGGTATTTTTATATTCAAAGCAAATAATCATTGTAAAACTCTATACAGATTATGAACATCTTAAACAAAATAAATAAAGTCTATAAAGTAGCAGTGTATAGAACTTTATTCTTTTGAACTAGAGACTGAAATCATTCTGGACATCTCCCTCTCATCTTACCAACCACTTAGCTAATCTTCAATAACAAGTCCTGAGGAGTTTATCTCAAATATCTCTTGAAATTGCCTACTTTTCTCCAGGTCCCATACCCCTTATTTTTACCAGGACTATTGCATTCATTCTCACAGTAATGTTTTGAAAATTAAAGTGTCATACTATGCCCTGCTTAAAATACCAGAGAGAGAGTTTGCAAAAATGCATATCTAGTTAAGAACCCAACTACAGAAATAATTTCTAAATAAAATTAGCAAAAAAAGTCACATGGCAATAAAATATGGGCAAAAGACTTGAATGGGAACTTCACAGAGAAAATTCTTTATAACCTGATCTCCAGAAATGTCTCCAGTCTCACATAAAATCAGAGAGATCCTTGATCCTCTCAAACTTCAAATTAGAATTGTTCTAAATTGCTACAGGAAAGCAAATAATTTCTGCCAGCAGTCACTTGGTCCAGCTATTCACTTACCTAGTAATCCCGTCAATCTATATTGGTGGCTATCAATACTAGCCACACAGCTGAATAAGCTGAGATGACTAAAAAATGGGAATGCATGGGCCCAGGCAACACACATATATACATACACAGTCCTTATGATTAATAGCTATCAAATAAGTATCTGATCTTAATTAAGATAACCCAAAGATAGATCTATGCACTTTGTACTAATATAAAATGCAATAGCAGTATATTATTGTAGTTTATCTGAAGGCTACTATGGTTTTAAAAATAATCCTTTTTTGTCTTCCACAAGGGTTGGTTTCACATTTTTAGATTAATATGTAATAGTTGTACATATTTATGGGGTACAGTGTGGTATTTCAAATAACTTATATAGCACATGCTGATCAAATCATAATTAGTCTATGTCCTTATGATCTATGCTTGGAGCCTTTGAGCTCCTCTCTTCTAATTCTTCATAAAATTTAAGACAGATCACTGTGAACTATAGTCATCCTTCTTTATTGTGGAAAACTAGAACATGTTCCTACCATCTATGTTTTGGAATCCATTATCCAACCACCCTTTACCTCTCCTACCCTCCCAACTCAATGACTTAAGCCATCCTAGCTGGGAAGAGCTGTACTGTAATTGAAAGAAGGACAAGCTTTGCTTTAAGGCAAGCAGTATCCCAATCATTCTAGTGTAAGTGAAGAACTTTTCTCTATGCGCTGATTGGGCACATATATCCAGATATATTCAACCACCCAATGTGAGTGGCTTTTTGTTTGTTCCCTCAAGGAGGGGAAAAATATACACATGTATGCATGTACAGTACAAATGAATTTACTGTAATTCAGACTTAAACATTTCTCCAAGACCACATGAATGCCTCCATGAAGATATCAATTATACTGCAGCCTCAAATCTCTCTTCAAGCAACCTAACAAAGCTAACCTGGAAGGAAAAGAAAGCATAATAATGTACCTTTCAGAACTCTAGAGAAAGAAGACCTTTCAATAATCACTAGAAACTGTTCAAATCTTTTCCTCTGTGAGAAGACAATATAACAAAGTGAAGCAAGACTCCTACAAACGTTTTCTTTCTCAATCTGTGATTATTTATGCTGACAATAGTGAGCAATTTCAGGAAATGCTTAAGGTTACTGGTTTTTGACCACACATAAACCCTTGGGACTCTATTTATGTATATATTTTGTATAGTGTGCTTCAATTTACTGTATCTTTTTTGAGAACTTTCTGAGATCTGTATGTAGAACTGTTCTGGGTCAACTGAGTCAATTCTTTGTTTTTTCCTGCTTGCACAGAGGTGAGGGAGAAGCTTTCTCTCTCCCACCCTTTTAGTAACAGTAAAATGAAGTGAGCTAGGAGAAAAGAGGGAAAAGGGAACACTGAGGCAACAAAACACAGAAACTTTTTAAAACCTGTGAGTAAAACTAAAACCAAATTCCCAATGCCTTAAGCAAATTTTATAATATGTGGCAAAGAAAACGAGTATATCTATGAACTTTTGAGGTCTGAAGACAGGTCACATAGCAAACATTTTCAGGGTGTGCCCCCAATGACATCCAGGCAGTTAATAGAGATGAACCAAATTCACTAGCTTAAAAAGACGTCAAACTATATCATGAAGGTTTCCTTTGTGATTTAATTCATCGACTAGGAATTCAGTGGAAACTGATAAAAATTTAAAATTTTGCTTGGTTTCCCATTTGATAAGAAGATGGAAGGGAGAAAGTATGTGTAACACATCTACCATATCACACTCATTAATTATACTTGGTTGACAGTTTAGGATAGAGCAAAATTTCAGGAGGCCTAGGTTTCACTCTGGCCTGTACACTTTGGAGCTGCTTGAATTTTCATCCTTAAATTGTTTAATCTCCAGGGTGGGTGTTAGGCACAGTAGAAGAACTGCTGTTTGGAACACCCACAACCCATATCAGAATGCCTGGTTTGAGTCCCACCCACTAGGTCCCTTCCAGCTCTCTGCTAATGCACACCCTGGGCACAGCAGGTGAAAGCTCAGTCCTTGGGTCCCTGCCACTCACGTGGGAGACCCAGAATGAGTTCCCAGTTCCTGGCTTCAGCTTGGCCCAACTCTGGCTGTTGTAAGCATTTGGAGAATTAACCAGCAGATGGAATATCTCTTGGCTCTTTGCCTTTCAAATAAAATTAAAAATAAATAAAAATTAAAAAATAAATCTTTCACTCTACAGTGAGTATTTATGTGGAGGAAATACTGATATACTTGTAAACCATCATCATAAACTACTCTCTCATATTTCTGCCACCTACGGCTGGAACACTAATCAAAATGGAATGTTAATTGATGAGATTTCAGATTTGGTTGAATGTATGTTCTTTACTCAACTTTTTACAAACACTAAATATTGATTGGGAATGTAACACAAGGTTCTACTTGAGGCAGATGGCTGCTTACAGAAGTCCATGTTTTTAAGTAAAAGGTCAATTAAGCCAGAATATGTTGCAAGTGAAAAATGTCATAACATCCCTGAAGATTCTGAATAGAATACAACTGTGTCCCTATGCAGACAAAGAATAATCGCTAGCTCTCATTTGTGTGAAGAAAAGTTAAGTTTTGGAAATAAACAATTCAGATTCCAAATGTAGACACACCAAAAAAGGAGACTAGAATTAAATAAAATTATAATATAGTACATTGGTTTCCAGGATAAATAGGATAGACTGATCACAATGCCTCTAACTTATTTCCCACCCTGAACCTCACTAAAATGATACAAAAATTTAAAAAAGTAAACACAGAACAAAGGAGGTGGCCATAGTCATAACTGGGTGGCAAGAAAGCAGAGGGAGTAAAGCTGATTGATTTAGCAGATTTGGGAAAGCTGAAATACAAAGAGCAAACTAGGAATGTTCAAAATTGGACCCATTTACACTCCAGAATCCTCAAAAGCTCTTCTACTGGTAGCACCAGATACCTCTGGAACTAGAAGTAAAGGGGTAGGATTAAAATAACAAGGTTTGAATGCAATCAGTTAGAGAAACTGTTAGAGACTTCTACTCCACAGCATGGGTAAGCCCCCAACCTCTCTTATCCTAACACATTCATTCTCTGGAGAGGGTGAAACATAGGGTCTCGGCACTACAGAGACAAGGCCACTGAGGAAGTAGGTACTATACAGAAAACAACAGGATTATGTGGTTACATACCACAGACAGCTCCAGTTCCTTTTCTCCTAACCTGAGGAAAGTTGGTAGCCAGGTCTTTACCCTTATAGCAGCGGATGAAAGATTTGTTTGTTTCTATTGAGTATTTGACTAGGTCAGAAGACTTAAAGATAATGACATGAGGTTCTCCAAATTGCTCAGCTAGATCATTCTCCAGCAAAACCCCAAGTCAACAAGTTCCACCTGCACTTTTAGGGCTCTCTCAATCAGCTTTCAGTCCTTCCACTAAACGGTTTCCAACTTCAACACTAACATTTTAAGTGAGATAATTGGTTGTTCAGGACTGTCCTGTGTACTGTAGGATGCTTGGCAGCATCCCTAGCCTCTCCCCACTAAGACACCAGTAGGACCCCCAACCCCAGCTTTGACACCAGACTTTGTCTAATGTCCCCTATGGGGCATAACTGCCCCCAATTGAGAACTACTGCTCTATTCCAGACAAACAAGGCTCCTAAGACATTTGGAGAAGAACCTCTGATTTGGAAGACAGAGCCCAAAACAAACAGAGCAACTTACAGAATACATAAGAACACTTCAAATTACATTAATATACTTAGAAAGACATTACAACTGTGAAAAAAAAAACAGAAATTTCAGAAAACAAAAAGTCCTTGGAACTGGTGCTGTGGCATAACGGGTAAAGCTGCCACCTGCAGTGCTGGCAAATCATATAGAAGCCGGTTCTAGTCCAGGCTGCTCCACTTCTGATCTAGCTCTCTGCTATGGCCTGGGAAAGCAGTAGAAGATGGCCCAAGTCCGTGGGCCCCTGCACCCATGTGGGAGACGTGGAAGATACTCCTGGCTCCTGGCTTCAGATTGGCTCAGCTCTGGCCGTTCAGGCCATTTGGGGAGTGAACCAGCAGACCTCTCTCTCCGCCTCTGCCACTCAAGTAAATAAATAAACCTTCAAAAGTAATTTTTAAAAGATCTTGAAAAATAAACAAAGAAATATAAAACTCAAAAGGGGTGGTAGATAAAGTTGAGGAAATTCCCCAGAACGTAGAGCAAAATTATCACAGCAATAGAGAGAAACTTAAAAGAAATAATCCAAAAAAGTTTCACAGAATTTAAATCATGAATAGCCAAAATTAATATGACTTGCCAAATATTCAGCAAAGTGATTAACTCATGTCCATACACAGTCCACTGACATTTAAAATCACTGGATAAGGAGATTTCTAGTTTTCCAGCATTGCGGGCAAAGGTGAGCAGAAGGGAAGGATGATGCAGTGTGTATACAATGGATCAGGGATCAGATAGATCCGGATCTCTTGATAGCAACACTAGAAGCGAGAAGACAATCATAATCATGAAGGACAATGATTTCTAACCTCGAATTCTACAATCACCCAGACCATCAATAATCATAAGGACAACAGACATGAAAAACCCAATCATTTGCCAGGTATAATTTCCAAGAGAATTACTACAAGATGTGTTGCCAAAACAAAAGAGTAGACCAATATAAAGGATGCCAAGAAACAGCAATTAGGACATCCAGTGCAAAGACAGGTGAGAAGAATCAACAGAAGTGGAAGGAAGAGAGATCATAGGCCAATAACTGTTTGTTAAGCACAGAAAGCAACCAATCCAGACCCAGATCTGTAAAGATTCCCAAAACCACTGATCACATTTATAACTTGGAAAAAAAAATGGCTAGGTAAGCTGGATCCAGATTCTTTTGGCTTGCTTTCCTGGCCATGAACTGTTGAGTGTCCTACTCTTCTGTGCTGCTTGGGACTGCAGAGGACTCTTGGTTCACTCATAGCAGCTTCTGCTTTGAAGAGTTCCTGAGGGCTGAGGAGCAGGAAATGTAAGCCCATGTCCCCAAACACATTCCTGACAGATGCTCAGTACTCGGCCCCACTCTGCGCTGTGGTTCTGATGTTCTGCCTGCAAAGAGCTGCACATCCTGGGCTTTACCATGACCTTGCTAGCAGACTTCCCAGAATGGGCACCTAAACACTGTCAGCATCGGATGTCAGACTGTGAACAAGAGATCCTGCTCTGTTTCTGCTCTCCTGAAAGCTTCATACAATAGCAGCAACGCTGCCCTTTCCTTAAACAGCTAAGTTTGAGCTTGCTACTCAGTTTTTAAAGATTAAATTACGCACTGTTTAGGGATACATACACAAGGGGTAAAGTTATAAAGAAAACCCAAATGAACGATGAATGCGAAAGCCAGGATAATGGTTTGAGCAGGAAGGCTGTGATTTGGAAGGGGCTCTTGAAGGCACTAGAAATACCTATGGGGGCCGGCGCCGTGGCTCAATAGGCTAATCCTCCGCCTTGCGGCGCCGGCACACCGGGTTCTAGTCCCGGACGGGGCGCCAGATTCTGTCCCGGTTGCCCCTCTTCCAGGCCAGCTCTCTGCTGTGGCCAGGGAGTGCAGTGGAGGATGGCCCAAGTGCTTGGGCCCTGCACCCCATGGGAGACCAGGAGAAGCACCTGGCTCCTGCCATCGGATCAGTGCGGTGCGCCGGCCGCAGCGCGCCAGCCATGGCGGCCATTGGAGGGTGAACCAACGGCAAAGGAAGACCTTTCTCTCTGTCTCTCTCTCTCACTGTCCACTCTGCCTGTCAAAAAAAAAAAGTAAAAAAAAAAAAACAAAACCTATGGGGGATTCAAAAAGTTCATGGGCAATTTGCATTA
This sequence comes from Oryctolagus cuniculus, assembly GCF_051225735.1. Taxonomy (NCBI): domain Eukaryota; kingdom Metazoa; phylum Chordata; class Mammalia; order Lagomorpha; family Leporidae; genus Oryctolagus; species Oryctolagus cuniculus. The sequence continues at coordinate 27,141,532 of NC_142888.1, forward strand.
TCTATTTTTTATTTTATATGTGAGAGAGATCTTCTATCTTCTGGTTCATTCCTCCAAATGCCTGCAACAGCTAGGGCTGGGCCAGGCTGAAGCCAAGCTTTGGGAATGATCTGGATCTCCCATAGAGGTTGCAAGGAGCCATGTACTTTAGCCATCACCTGTTGCCTCCCAGAGTGCACATTAGCAGGAAGCTGGATCGGAAGCAGGGTAGCAGGACTCAAACCAGGCACTCTGGTATGGGATGCAGGCACCAGACGCCTGCCTCCACTTTATATTTTAATTCCAGCTTTCTACAAACTTTTCATCAAAGCCCTTCATATTCTATTTGTATTTCTTCCTTCAGGATGGATTCATGTGTTATGACTATTACTATTATTTAAAAAGATACACATGTTTTACACACTCCTCTACATATAAATTTCCTAGGTTTTTAAAAATGTTTGTAGTAGCTTAAAGAAATTGCTAAGATTTTGCTAATCAAAGTGTCAAAAGGAGACTTAAACGTTTATATTTCTGTACAACATATATTATTTTAAATGACTTTTAAAAAGTTTGCATCTCTTGGGGGCCAGTACTGTGGTATAGTGGGTGAAGCCACCACTTGGCGGTGCCGGCGTCCCATATGGGTGCCGGTTCAAGTCCCGGCTGCTCCATTTCCGATCCAGCTCTCCCTTATGGCCTGGGAAGGCAGTGGAAGATGTCCTTGGGCACCTGCACCCACCTGGGAGACCTGGAGGAAGCTCCTGGCTCTTGGCCATGAGTTCACTGTTAATCAATCAATCATGTATATTAAATATAGTATCTCAAAAAACAGAAAGACATATAAAACAAAGTTATAAATTGATGGACTGATGAAAATGTTGTGATCAGATGCTTAAGGAACCTAATCTTGGATTTCATCCAGGAGCACTGGTTCAGTATTTACTCATTCAGTATTTGTGGCAACTTCATAGAATAAATAATGATGATCAATTGCAAAAATATGTACACACACATATAAACACACATACCTCTTTGTACATATATTTGTAATATACAGCTGTCCCCTGGAATCTGCAGGGGATAGGTTCCAGGATCCCTGGATACCAAAATCTATCTATGCTCAAGCTCACTGTATAAAATGGTATAGTATTTGTGTACACCTATGTAATCTTCCCTAATACTTTAAATCATCTTTAGACTACTTATAATACCTAATACTAATGTTATGTAAATATAATACCTAATACTGTTATACTTCATTGGAGAACAGCAATGAAAAAAAATAGTAGATACACTATTTCTCAAGTATTCAATATTCTCAAGCCACAAGTGTTTGAATCTACAGATGCAGAACCCACAGATATGGAGAGCCAACTATACAATATGTGATACTGTTATATTTCTACATGTATATTTAAAGTATAAACTCAATGAGTGCATGATACATATTAAATGGTCAAAAATAATTGATGAATGACTTAAGAAAAATGAGAAGGTAGAAATGAGCAAGCCCTTGATATATTTATCATATCACCTAATTTTATAGTTATATAAAATTTTGAGAAATCATGATGCTTCTGAATATTTTTCTACTCATTTACTAAATTGTACTATTTTCTATACAGTTTTTAGGCATATGGATGATAGGTGGGTAAAAAGGAAATAAAGCTAAAATAGCAATAAATGACAATATTAGCAATAAGAATAAAATCTTGAAAAATAAATTCTACAGGGGCCGCGCTGTGGTGTTGAAGGTGAAGCCGCCGCCTGCGGTGCCGGAATCCCATGTGGGCACCAGTTCGAGCCCCGGCTGCTCCACTTCTGATCCAGATCTCTGCTGTGGCCTGGGAAAGTAACAGTGGATGGCCCAGGTCCTTGGGCCCCTGCACCCACACACCCACGTGGGAGACTGGGAAGAAGCTCCTGGGTTCTGGTTTCGGATCGGCTCAGCTCTGGCCGTTGTGGCCACTTGGGGGGAGTGAATCAGCAGACAGAAAACCTCTCTCTCTGCCTCTGCCTCTCTGTAACTCTGCCTTTCAAATAAATAAATCTTTAAATATATATATAGTACAGCTATGTTGAAATTTATATAAAAATGATGCCTAATGATCTTTTTCCTCTTATTTCAATACTACATGGTGTCTTCAAAAAGTTCACAGAAAATGCATATTATCAAAAAAACCTATGCATGAAATTCAAATTTTTTGCAGCAAATAAACTTATGTGTTAATCCACTTCTTTTTTTTTCATGAACTTTTTTGAGGACGTTAATATTTAATTTAGTCAATGCTACTAAAGAACTTATGTGTAGCATTTCATCAATAAGTCTTTTCCTTGTCTCCATTACTTTGTGGTGATAGATGCTGTTCTTTTTTTTTTCCCTCTTTAATACTTCTAGTACCAACCCCCTCATCTAATACACATATTCACATACACACACCATGCTGAATTGCTTTAGGTAGAGGGATTAAACCTAAGGGATTTGCCTACTCTTAGGTAAAGAAACAAAAGAATGTGTGCTAAAGAAACACACATGAAGTCGAAAATTATTAAAATCGAAGTTTCAGGAACTGTTGCCTAAATGTAACAACTGAAGACCTGACAAAAAAATTAAGCTCAGTATACAATTCAGATAATTTCTTTAAAACAAAAGAGGGAGGCTTATTTGGAAAAGATAGCAATGGATCTCCAATAAGCTAACAGAACAAATCTGGTTCACCTGTCAAAGCTGAGTAATTCAGAGTTAAGACTAGCATTTACTAACTCAGTACCTATCCTGGAATAATTAGTACCTCTGTCAAACCCTGATAGTTCAGTGAACTATCAAGGTTTGGTAGACCTTGCTTTAGATTTCACATATCATAGCATCCTCTGGTTTGCGTCTACATATGATTCAGTTGTGATTCACTACTTTTATGAGAAGACTGGATATCATCTCCAGCAATATTTCTCAGAGCAAAGACTCTGGAAAATGTGTGTGTGTGTGTGTGTGTGTGTGTGTATTGTATAGGGTGTGGGGGGAGAGGGAGCTGGGATTAGTTACGACCCCAGGTCTTTGTTAGCACGTATACAACGGAGCAAAGGTTAAGGAGAATTGCTAAGAGAAGGAAAAAAAAAAAAGATTGTTGTTACATCAGAAATGGGAAGAGGAAGAACAGATAAAGCATAAGATATGAGCAAAATAACATGAAGAACTATAAGGTAAACACATTGCAAAGAACTCTGACTTGGTTGCACATGTTGAGGCCTTCTTAGCTAAACATATAAAGAACTTTCACAAGTAGGTATTGAAAAACTGATACCAAATAATTCTACTGACATTTGTATATTGGATCTTACTTATCTAATTTTCCCCAATGGAAATAAGACAAAATTCAGAAAATATAAGGGAACAAAAAACACTAATAAAGCAATCTTTGCCCTCAGGGAACTTCTAATCTAGTAGACTGCTGTTGGTATATATACATATCTTTAGTATAATGGTATAGGACAAAGTACTGAAAAAGGTAATACTAAAGTTTCTTACTGGTGGATAGGAAGGTGGTCAGAGAAGGCCTCCATTTGGGACAAGGGTACATAGCAGGGCTTGGAATGATGAACAGGAGTATTTCACACCAACAAGAGAAAGGGGAAGACTTTAGAAGTAGGCAATAACATGTTTGATGGCCTACCCCAGAGTCAACTCAAAATGTGGTGTGTGCAGGGTATTCCAAGCAATTTGGTATGGCTGACATGAAAAACAAGGGGTCAGCATGGCAGCGTGATGGGTTAAGCCACTGCCTGTGATGCTGGCGTCCGATATGGGTACCAGTTCGTGTCCTGGCTGCTCTCTCTCCATTCCAGATTCAGCTCCCTGCTAATGAGCCTGGGAAAGCAGTGGAAGATGCCCCATGGAAGTGTGCTCCTGCACCAACATAGGAGACCCGGATGAAGCTCCTGGCTCCTGGCTTCAAACCTGACCCCGGCCGTTGTGGCCATTTGGGCAGTAAACCAGCAGATGGAAGATTCTCTCTCTTTCTCTCTCTCTCTCTGTTACTCTACCTTTCAAATAAATAAATGAATCTTTTTTTAAAAAAGAAAAACTAGAGGGTGATAAGTGATTAGAATAGAGAGCCAGGGAGTGTGTTGTGGCATAGCAGGTGAAACCATTTCTGGTGGTCACACCCCACATTCGAGTGCTTGGGCTCAAGTCCTGCCTTTGCTTCTGACCCAGTTTTCTGCTAATGTGAATTTTAGGAGGAAGAAGATGATGACTCCAGTTCTTGAATCCCTGCCACCCACACGGGAGACCCAGATGGAGTTCTTGGCTCCTGGTTTTGGCATGGCCCAGGCATGACTGCTACAGGCATTTGGGGAGTGAACCAGAGGATGGAAGCATTCTTTCTCACTCGCTCTCACTCTAGCTCTACCTTTCAAATAAATAAAAATAAATAAACAGTAAAAAAAAAAAGAGGAACAAATATCACAGTGGGAAAAGAATATAGGTTGGATTGAGGAGTGGGTGGGGGACTAGTCAATAAGTTATTACATTAGCCCAAGCAAGAGTTGATAAACAGCTAAAGCAATATAGTATAGGTAACTGAGAGATATTTAAGAAAATAAACTGACAATGAGTAAGTCATTAGCTATGGCGTGGTTGGGTGTATGTTGAAAGAATGCTTGATTTTTGGCAACTTACTGGGTAAATAATGATACTACCAACTGAAAGAGTGACTATAGAAAAAAATCTGGTAGAAGGCTAAGAAAGGAAACACATGGTTGCATTTGGAAAATATGGATTTCCATGGAACATTCAGGAATAGGCAGTTAAGAATATAAAGTTCAAGGAATGGGGCCAACATATATATGTTGATGAACATACTAACAACTACCATTTATGACATACCATGTGTCAAACATGCTGCTAAGAACCTTACATAGATCCATTATTTATAATCATTTATCGATATTTATCCTTATAGCTAATGTAATATTAGCCCCTATTTTATAGATTAGGAAACTGAAGCTAAAATAGGTTGCGGACTGGAGTGAGACACGGAAACTCTAAAATCTAAATTCTTAATCTACACTTCTAGGAAGTACAGGTGAACAGGAGGTACCAGATCCATCACTGTAAATGAAAGCACTTAAAGAGTACAGAGGACGGAGCCCCAGGAAACATCAGCATAATCTCCAATCCTTCTCCAACGGATTGCTGGGAATATCCCCATAGAAAAACTCCAAGAAGCTCAGAGAGAAAAAAAGAACAAATGGTAAAAGGAAGTTCTTGATGCACCAAATCTTGCAGAATTATAAACACAAAGACCAGATGCCTAGCCAGGTCTGCTGTACACAACACACACACACACACACACACACACACAGGGGTTCCCTCACTCCTCTCAAGATTGTCCCAAGAAAAGCATACTTTTCATTTCTAAATTAAGAGCTACACATTCACATTTTCCTATTTATAATTTTCTAAATGTGGGCCTATATATCAAAAACTGGAACCAAAAATATTTACTATAGAAATAACTTTTTTGAAACTTGCTCCTGCCTTTTTTCTCCTCCTTTTTACTAGTGTACATGAACTTATTGCCTAGGTTGAGTATTATCACAATCATCAAATTCTCTGTGCCTAATCCAGTCTTTATAAACTGAAACTAATAATTCTGGAAGTCTGGGAATATGAAATTACATTTCAAATCATATTTTTTAAAGATTTATTTATTTGAAAGTCAGAATTACACACAGAGAGAAGAGAGGCAGAGAGAGAGGTCTTCCATCTGATGGTTCACTCCCCAATTGGCCGCAACAGCTGGAGCTGCACCAATCCAGAGCCAGGAGCTTCCTCAGGGTCTCTCATGTGGATTCAGGGGCCCAAGGACCTGGGCCATCTTCTTCTGCTATCCCAGGCCATAGCAGAGAGCTGGATTGGAAGAGGAACAGCCAGGACTAGAACCAGTGCCCATATGGGATGCCGGCGCTTCAGGCCAGGGTGTTAACCCTCTGCGCCACAGCGCTGGCCCCTGCAAATCATATTTTAAAGGGTGTATCTATTAATAATGCCATAAGCACAGGTTGTTTCCCAAATATTACCTTATTCTATAATAGCACTGTTGCAAGTCATTAATCACAACTCTAAGGTTAGGGATAGGTTAATAGTTGGGCTCAGAAACTGCTATTTTCATTAACAGGGCTCCCCCCTCCAATGATACTTTTATCGAATACTGTTAATCTCTTTCTATTAAAATCATGTTTTAAGGATCTCCACAATCAGTTAAACCTACTTTTAAATCAAATAAAATTAAGTTATGGAAGTTAAATTCAAGACGTTGATGAACAGAATCTCAAAGCCAGCCAACACTCCATTCTCTAATATTCATTTTAGTTGCATCAGGGTTATGCAAAAATTAAACTATAAGAAACAAAAATGTGATTAGCTAACACTCCAAAACCAGCTTTCCCAAAATGGCTTCTTGTGGAGTTCTTAAAAAGTGAAAGCTTTTGTGAAGTATGTCTTGGAAACACCCTATAAAATACTTACCCTCTGCATATCCCACTTGCTAATATTACATATTAGCAGTGTAGTCTTGTGGTTAAGAAACAACCATCTTGCTTATCACCCAGAGCACCTATTATTCAGTAGTGTTCCTTGACAAGCACTTTGGACACAATGGTCTAAATTCTAATATTTATAATAATAACAAACAATACAAATACAAATTATGAAATTGTAATGGCTTAAGATTCAGATCTTAAATGACTTTTTTCTGTAACAAATATTTTCTGATCCAAACATGGGATATAAATTGTTAATTAAACTCTTATAAGGGGGTAATCTAATTGTTTGCTTAGTGAAGAATGGAAAAGATTTAACTATGCAATTTAAACATCTATTTATTAATTCTCCCAAAAGTAATTTACTTTTTTACAATTGTTAATACAAGCATATTCAGCAGGCAATAATGTAACCTCTGGTCTTTTAACCAAACAAAAAAATAAGTATAAAAAGAATAAGAAAAAGAAAGAATAATACAAAGGCACAGCATGAAAAGGAAATAACTATTTACACCCAATTATCCAACTCAGGGCAGGGCAGCACGAAATACATTTCGAATCATAACTGTAGTAATCAGTTTCTAGGACTAAAAATAATTGCTCTTGGAAAAGAATCTGAACGTAAGAGTAGATAGTAGGCGTAACTGTTTAGGCAATATATTATTAATCAAATATTGAAACACTTTGGGAATTTTTAGAGTTAGGTAAGACATAAAAGCTCCTACATGTTACAAAGATTATGCAAGTTAGTAATGCTCACTTGTAACCAGTTTACCAAAAGTGGACTAGTCTTTCAACCCTCATATGATGAATTCCTTTTCATCAATGAGGTGCACAATAAAGCAAGGACAAGAAGAGAGGGCCTCCACAGGTGTGAAAACATCTAAGTGAAATCCTGAGCTTGCTCAGCTCCTCTTTGCATGCCACAGTTGAAGGAACTCCGTATTCCTTCCAATACATTAACCAAAAATTTCAGCGCCATTCCTGACCCCTTTCTTTCTCTCACATTCCAATTTTAAATGATTAGGAAATGTCGAGATTGTCCATCTTTTCATTTGTTTCAAGAAAATTTGCAACTGATTGTTGGAACAATTTTATGACAGCTAAATTAAAATCCTCATCGGATAATTCCAGTATCTAATTCAACTCAATTTTGGCATCAGTTGAAAGTCTTTTCTCATTCAAATTGCGGTTTTCAATTGTGTCCTCAGTATTTTGGCTCTTGTCAGGAGACTCTTGATCATAGCATCTTAGATTTTACTTTTCACAATTTTTACATATTTATTTGAGAGACAAAAGAGTAGAGAGGGAGAGGGAAGGGAAGGAGACAGAGAAGAGGGAAGAGAAAAGAGAGAAGAGAGAAAAGATAAAAGAGAAAGAGTATCTGGGCTGGGGCTGAAGCCAGGAGGCAGATCTTTAACATGAGTGGCAGGCACCCAATTACTTGAGCCATATCCACTGCCTCTTTTTTTTTTTTAACTTTTATTTAGTAAATATAAATTTCCAAAGTACAGCTTATGGACTACAATGGCTTTTTCCCTCCCATAACTTCCCTCCCACCTGCAACCCTCCCATCTCCCGTTCCCTCTCCCCTTCCATTCACAGCAAGATTCATTTTCAATTCTCTTTATATACAGAAGATCAGTTTAGCATATATTAAGTAAAGATTTCAACAGTTTGCACCCACACAGAACATAAAGTGTAAAATACTGTTTGAGTACTAGTTATAGCATTAATTCACATTGGACAACACATTAAGGACAGAGATCCTACATGAGGAGTAAGTGCACAGGAGTAAGTGACTCCTGTTGTTGACTTAACAAACTGACACTCTTGTTTATGACATCAGTAATCTCCCTAGGCTCTAGTCATGAGTTGCCAAGACTATGGAAGCCTTTTGAGTTCGCCGACTTTGATCTTACTTAGACAAAGTCATAGGCAAAGTGGAAGTTCTCTCCTCCCTTCAGAGAAAAGTACCTCCTTCTTTGATGGCCCATTCTTTCCACTGGGATCTCACTCACAGAGATCTTTCATTTAGGTTTTCTTTTTTTTTTTGCTAGAGTGTCTTGGCTTTCCATGCCTAAAATACTCTCATGGGCTCTTCAGCCAGATCCGAATGCCTTAAGGGCTGATTCTGAGGCCAGAGAGCTGTTTAGGACATCTGCCATTCTAGGAGTCTGCTGTGTATCCCGCTTCCCATGTTGGATCGTTCTCTCCCTTTTTAGCAGAAAGCTGGAATCAAAGTCAGGACCAGGAATCAAACCCAGTGAGACCTCTAGGCCCACTCTTAGTATATTCCATTTTAGCAGGTTTAGTTTTAGTATACAGGTTCTAGACTACTTTTGTTGGCCTTAGTTCCAGTGGCAGTTTAGTTTTCTGTACCCTCACAATAATATTTTGATCTGCTTCCTTCTTCTGGGGCTGTTGGGACTCCCACTCAATCTCTGCTGATGCCTTCTGCAGGAACAAAAGGTATTTCCCAGGGCCGCTTGCTATCACTGAACAACTCTGAGGGAGAAGGTTCAGAAGCTACTGTGCCTGGGTCTCCTTAAGTCATGGGGTGGAGACCAGGAAGACACATAACTTTGCTGGCCAACAGCTATCCATTGAACAAACCCCCTGCTAAGGCCAGTAGGGTACAGTGGAGGGCACAGATTGTACATTCCTTTTGCCACTGCTCTGGGCAGATCAGACCACAGGGGCCTGAGTTTGGCAACTGGGCTGAAATGGCCAGCTCTTTGCTGTTGCTGGCAGATCAGATCACCTGCTTGGGTCCTGGTTGTAGAGCAATAGCTAGGAAAGCCAAGGAATTTTCTGCCCCTGCTGTTGCTGTGGGCAGATCAAACTGGGCCAGTATGCAACAGTGGGGAATGAACACTCTGATTAGGTCTCTGTTGGGATTCCCCTTTCTGATCCTTTGGCCAGAAAAAGCAGGCCTTTTCTTTTCTGTGCCCATTGGTAATTCTAGGTGGCAGGCCTCTTTGGCACCCAGTCCAGGAGTACATGAGAGATTAAAAGAAAACCCAGTGAACTCGCCATGATTGCCAGCCCTCAAGTGCTGAGCTTCCTAGCTGTTCTGTTTTCTTCTTTCCAACTTCCAGATCCTTTTTATTGCTGTCAGATAACTTCCAGGGCATTTAGAAGTATCTGTAGGGGAGGGAGTACAGAAAAGTGAGTCTAGGCCTGTCTTGTTCTTGAAAAGGAAGTCCATTAGAAGGTAGCATAAAGAGTCTATTCTATTCAAAATTAGGAGACAAGCTACAGTTCTTTTATGACTAATAATATCCAGTTAAAAATAGGAGCTATTTAATTCATTAGGTCTATATGTAGTTTTCCTTGATTCCTGGCTCAGAATTTTAGGGTGTTGCAGCAAGCATTGTGGGACAGTGGGTTAAGCCTCCACTTGGGATACCTACATCCCATATCTGTCAGTTCAAGTCCTGGCTACTCCACTTCTGATCCAGCTTCCTGCTAATGCACTTAGAAACGCAGTGAATGATGGCCCAAGTATTTGGGTTCTTGCCATCCACATGGGAGATACACATGAAGTTTCTGGCTTCAGCCTGGCCCACCTTTGGCTATTGTGGGCATTTGGGGGAGTGAAGCAGAAGATGCAAGATCTCTCTCTCCCCCACCCTTCTCTGTTATTCTGCCTTTTAAATAAATAATTGTGCTTCTTCAGGTCTTCAAAGAAGGAGGTACCTTTCTCTGAAGGGAGGAGAGAACCTCCACTTTGAATATGACCTTGTCTAAACAAGATAAGAGTCGGTGAACTCAAAAGGCTTCCATAGCCTTGGAAACTCATGACTGGTGCATAGGGAGATTACTGATGCCATAAACAGGAGTGTCAATTTGTAAAGTCAACAACAGGAGTCACTGTGCACTTACTCCTCATGTAGGATCTCTGTCCTTCATGTGCTGTACATTGAGACTTAATGCTATAATGAGTACTCAAACAGTATATTTCGCTTTGTGTTTCTATGGGGGTGCAAACTGTTGAAATCTTTACTTAATGTATACTAAACTGATCTTCTGTAAAAAAAAAAAAAAAAAGAAGAAGAAGAAGAAATTATCAATTCCCAACTTGACTCTCACTGGGATTAAACATGACAATAGGTCTGATCTGATTTCATCATCATTTAAAAAATCATCTATTATTTTTCACTTTATGTTTGTGTGGGAGCAAACTGTTGAAATCTTTACTTAATGTATGCTAAACTGATCTTCTGTATATAAAGAGAATCGAAAATGAAAAAAAAAATAATTGTGCTTCTTTATAAAAAGAATTTTAGAGGGGCCGACGCAGTGACACAGGTTAATCCTCCACCTGTGGCGCTGGCATCCCATGTGGGATCCAGTTCTAGTTCCAGCTGCTCCTCTTCTGATCCAGCTCTTTGCTATGGCCTTGGAAAGCAGAAGATGGCCCAAACTCTTGGGCCCCTGCACCCACATGGGAGACCTGGAAGAAGCTCCTGGCTCCTGGCTTTGGATCAGCGCAGCTATAACTGTTGTGGCCATTTTGAAGGGAACCAGCAGATGGAAGAGCATTCTCTCTGTCTCTCCCTCTCTCTGTAACTCTACCTCTCAAATAAATAAATAAAATCTTTATAAAAAGAGAATTTGGGGGCCAGAGCTGTGGCATAGTGAGTAAAGCCACTGCCTGCAGTGCCGGCATCCTATATGGGTGCCGGTTCAGGTCCCACTACTCCTCTTCCCATCCAGCTCTCTGCTATGGCCTGGGAAATCAGTAGAAGATGGCCCAAGTCTTTGGGCCCCTGCACCCACATGGGAGACCTGGAAGAAGCTCCTGGCTCCTGGCTTTGGATTGGCACAGCTTTGGCCATCACGGTCAATTGGAGAGTGAACCAACAGATGGAAGACCTCTCTCTTTCTGCCTTTCCTTCTCTCCGTGTAACTCTTTCAAATAAATAGATCTTTAAAAAAATAAAAAGAATTTTGGGGTCTCAAGTAAGTAATCAGTGTTTGTCAGTCTTTTGTGGTTTGAGGAATACCAAAGGAACAAAAGTATACTGGACTAGGAGTTCCTAAAACTACTATTAAAATAGTACTCTATATTTTGTGTGTCTCTGTGGGTGCAAACTGTTGAAATTTTTACTTAGTAAATACTAAGTAGATCTTCTGTATATAAAGACAATTGAAAATGAATCTTGATGAAGAATGGGATGGCAGAGGGAGTGGGAGATGGGATGGTTGCAGGTGGGAGGGAGGTTATGGGGGCAAAAAGCCGGTATAATCCAAAAGTTGTACTTTGGAAATTTATATTTATTAAATAAAAGTTAAAAAAATCTGAAGAAAAAAATACTTATTTAAAAATAAATTACTAGGGATGCTGACTACCAGTTAAAAACCCTTCCTCATTCTACTAAAATTAAGATTCAAAAAGAAGACTTTTTCCTTTTAACATATATCAAAACATCAATGATTTAAATCAGGTCTTGTAAATTTGAGGCATTTTGAAAACAGCATTTTATAATGTCAGAGAACCAAACACAGCTTCTAAAATTCAGAAAGCATTTGAACCTAACAGTTTATAAAATCAGTTGTGACAAAGATTAGCTCAGAATTAATTCAAACTTTTTGTTTGTATGTTTTCTTAGCTAAAAATTTTTTTCCGTTTCTATGATTGGGCAAGATTAAATACGAGCCTCAATCACTGTAATAGTTTACCACTAGAAGATATAACTAAATGGAAATTAATTACTTATATTATCCACATGATCACTTTCTTGTGAAATTATAGGTAGACAAACTCAATTAAGACTTACAAGACGAAAAAATTTCACGGTTCCTAATTAATGCTGAATTCAACACTCTGTATAAACTTAAATCAGTAAATAGACATAAGATAAAATCATAAAACTGGAAACATTTTAGCTAATGATTATTCATCAATTCATTAAAGATCAACACATATGTAATTATTATGTCCTGTCCTTTAACTGAATCCTTTATTTTATTTCAATCAATAGGAAAAAAATAAGAAAAGGAGTATGAAGAATATCTAGCATAGATACAAAACATCCAAAACATAGATATTATATTAAAGAAAAAATGTTTCAACATGTGAATTTTTTAGGGTCCTCCACTGGGTGACTATAGGAAAAACATACTAGCCAAGAATCATTGAACATTAGTATTTTACAATGAACTTACAACTTTCTTTTGGCATGGGCACGTAACATTGAAGTACAAACACTCCAGATGCAAACATCTCTTAATCATGAAAAAGTCCTCTTGAGAGAAGGCAATTTAACCCTTGATAGACTAACATTTTCTCTTTAAATCAAAGCCATTACAGAATTAAAAGAGGAAGGCTTTGAGAGTTCACAAGACATGAACATGAATACTGGAGGTGCCCAATATTAGCTACGACATGAGGCCCCTTATTCAATCTCTCCGGGTGTACTTTATTTAAACTATGAAGTGGAGATAAGTTGCTTTAGAGAGTTCTGTGGCATACAAAGATAATAGACAGATGAACAAGCTATTTCTGGCACAGATGCACAAGAAAGAACTTTTTGGGATGACCTGTTAGTAGACAAGTACCTCTTCTCTAGTTCTCTAATAAATATCACGTTTCTCAAACCACAAATATCATTTCACTACCAATGCTAAGAATCAAGGAAGAACCAAAGAGAGCTCTTCTTCAAATAATAAACAGGTAACCTAGACCAACCTTCCCACTGAAGAACAAAAGAAAATCTGGATATCATGTGTGCATACACACACACAGTTCACCATCTTTTTGAAAGTATCAAACATATTACAAGTTATTAATAAAATGAAATCTACACCTAGATACATGATAGAAAAGTAAAGAGAAAAATCTTAAAATTACCAGAGATAAAAAGGACAGATTATCTTGAAGAAGTGACAGTTTGACAAGTGACAATAGATTTCAGAAGACAACTGAATAATGTATTTGATTAAATGACATAAAGTGCCATTCAAACAATTCCATACCCAAAAAAATAATCTTAAATCATGGAAGCAAACTGAAGATAAACACAAACTGAAAGAGTTTGTCACAGCATACCTATACAAAATAAATTTCTAAAGGATAATGCAATGGAAAAGGTCAGGGATGCAGCAGAGAATGAAGAGCAAAATATGATATAAATACGTGGAGAAATCTAAATAAACATCAACTATGTAAGGCAATAATGATAATGTTTCTAATACAGAAATAATTGGAGCACAGGTATTTTAGCCTAGCAGTTAAGACACCTATGTCCCACATCAGAGTACCTAGGTTCAAACTCCAGCTCCAGCTTCCTGTTAATGCAAACCCTGGGAGGCAGCAGTGATGGCTCCAGTAATTGGGTTCCTGCCTCCCACATGGCAGACCTAGATTGAATTCCTCTGATTCCTGGCTTCGGCCCCAGCCCAGCCTTGGCTGTTGTGAACATTTGGGGAATGCACCAGTGGATGGGAGATCTCTCTCTCTCTCTCTCTCTCTTCCTGTATCTTAAATAAAAAATATATACCAAGAATTGAAATATATGTAAACATTAACATATAAATCAGCAAGATATAGTTAAAATGTCCTCAGATCCTTTGAGATAAGGATAATGAGATTTATTAATGTTACACTGTGATAAGTCCATAACACATGTTGTTATTTTAAGGGTAACTCCCAAAAGAATTGAAACACAGTATCTAAATTCCAAACTAAGTGGGAGAGGGAATGCAGTGATGAAAAAAAATCACTGAGAATGGAGAAAATAAAAAGTGAGACAGAACAAGCAGGAAAACAAAATGAAAAATAAGATAGGAAGTTTAAATTCCAATATATTACTACTGTATGCCAGCATACAGATATATAAACAATAAACAATATAAAGCATATTAAAACAGGATGCCTCTAAAGGAAAAAGGAATAATGTATTAGAATTAGAAATACTAAAATAGGTTTCAGGCAGACTTTAATATTAAACAGGGCAGTCTGGGGAAGTCTCATTAAGAAGGTAGGCTTTGACCAAAGATTCCTTTACTCTCTGTAGCTGACTGAAAGGCACATATCTCCAATCACAGCTCTGTTGCTTGCCTTGGCAGTGATCATTATTTTCAATATATTGAATCCTTCCCACATTCATCACCCCTCCATTTCCTTGAGAGCTTCCAAAAGCATTCTCTCATCCAGGACTTGCCCTGATGATGACAATAACAGCAGTGCTACCATTCACTGGATACCTACTGTTTGCCAACCACTCCACTAAGTGCTTTACAAAAAGTCTCATGCACTTTTCTTCACAGATCCAGAAGAAAGATACTATTATTCCCACTGTATACTGCAGAGCTAGAATTTTAACATGAAATCTGCCTGGCCTCAAGATCTATGAGCTTTTCACTGTCAATACTGTATCTTGTGCCAGCCACCATTGCCAAGAATAAAGAAAAGTGAATGTAGAAAGATAAAGGTTACATAAATGGTCAGTAGATGCTGTTAGACACATTAAAGACACTCAACAAGCATTTGGCTGGCTGAGAATTCAGAGGACATTTTATGATCAAGAACTAGCTGCAAAAAAAAAAAAAACACAGAGAACTGGGGTTACAGACTACAGAGAAAGCTACTGTTCAGTTATTTTCAACAGCTACACTTCCTCACATCTTCTTGGTCTTCCTCTTCCTTTGGTTTCTAATGGCTATTTGTTTTATCATCTTAAGCATGTCTAAGAAATCTTAGTTTATCTTAATCTGTAGGCAATAATGTGCTGTCCAGTCTCATTCCCCTTCTGTCAGCTGAACGTCTACTTTTGAGAGATTTTCCCCAAATAATGAACACTGCAAATCTAGTGAACAGGAAAGTTGAACTATCTTCTTCAGGCACAGTGGTTTCAAGAAACTCTTACGTGATATCTTATTCTGTCAAGGCCTGGTGTATCCATGCTACACCAAAAAATAGAGCAATGAGATTCTCTCACACATCCAATCCCTCTCATGATCTGGATCTCTTCCTTGAGGAAATCTCTTTTAGATTGACCCTCTTCACTTAAATAAATAGAAATTTTTAAATTACACAGCATCCACTAATGGGAAATAGCATCATTTGCCATAAATGGAAGGTAAATGTAAAAATAAATAGAACAGACTGAAATAATGGTACCACAAAAGTGTAGGGAGGCACTGTTACCTTCTTCCAAATGTTGTGAACTTGAGGGATATTCTTACTTAAACAAACAACATAAAAAGAGGCTATTTCAGTTATTTATCTTTAAAACCGAACAGATTTTTCTCAACGGTATTTAAATCAGGAAAACTGAAGACTACAGAGAATTCTTTCTGTTTTTTTTGCTGTTTATTTTAATGAGTTGTTGGAGTACCATCTAAAAACAGTCTACCACAATATAAATCATGCACTTGGGGAACCAGTACTTTAAGCACAAGTCAGAAACTTTGTGGAAAGACAAGTGGTACAGGGTTTCCCTAGAGGAGGCTGAATACTATGTCACAGTAAAATCAGATATAAATAAAAAAAAGTAATATAATCAGACTAAACCTAAAAAGATCATGGTTAATAAACTGCCCTGGGAGCTTCCAAAGACAAATGAGTATATTTACAAGTAAACCATGCACACCTATCCCTCCGTTGCTGCCATTTCATTCTCCTTGCAAACAGAAGGATGGAATACTATTTTATCTTGCTCAGACAAGACTGCATTCATTTATGCATTCTTAAAAGTGACACTACCAAGTACCTAATGGAGCTGGGCAATATGATGATCACTTAATTCAGGAGTCAGCAAACTACAGGCCATAGGGTGAATCTAGATTGTAGCCTGTTTCAGTAAACACAGCTTTACTGAAACACAGTCATTTGTTTACATGTTGTCCATGACTGCTTTTTCACTACAAAAGCAGAGCTGAATGGTTGTGACAAAAACTGTATGGCTTGCAAGGACTAAAAGATCTACTATGCAGCACTTTTGCAGAACTAAGTTACCTACTCATCACTTAGATGTTTCCAGCAAGTGTTGATCTCAATCACATAATGCATTCAGCTTAAAGGCTTCAGATTATGTTAAATGACCGTGTTCCTACTGCTTCAATTCTACTACAGGTGAATTCAGTGTGTCAATTCTATTTTAATTGTTCTTCTCCAAGAACTGATACTACATTATTGGGATTGTCAGAGTTTAGATCTCACAGCTCACCCCTACCTCTGCTCCTCTTGCTCTTCTTTTCTTTTTTCTTTTTTTTAACTTTTATTTAATAAATATAAATATCCAAAGTACAACTTTTGGATTATACCGGCTTTTTGCCCCCATAACCTCCCTCCCACCTGCAACCATCCCATCTCCCACTCCCTCTGCCATCCCATTCTTCATCAAGATTCATTTTCAATTATCTTTATATACAGAAGATCTACTTAGTATTTACTAAGAAAAGATTTCAACAGTTTGCACCCACAGAGACACACAAAGTATAGAGCACTGTTTGAGTACTCGTTATACCCTTAATTCACATAGTACAACACATTAAGGACAGAGATCCTACATGAGGAGTAAGTGCACAGTGACTCCTGTTGTTGACTTAACAACTGACACTCTTATTTATGGCATCAGTAATCACCCTAGGCTCTTGTCATGAGCTGCCAAGGCTATGGAAGCCTCTTGAGTTCGCCAACCCTGATCTGTTTTAGACAAGGCCATAGTTAAAGTGGAAGTTCTCTCCTCCCTTCAGAGAAAGGTACCTCCTTCTTTGATGATGACCTGTTCTTTCCACTGGGATCTCACTCACAGAGATCTTTCATTTAGGCTTTGCTTTTTTTTTTTTTTTTTTTTTTTTTTTTTTTTTGCCACAGAGTCTTGTCTTTCCCTGCCTGCAAAACTCTGATGGGCTATTCAGTCAGATCTGAACGCCTTAAGGGCTGATTCTGAGGCCAGAGTGCTGTTTAGGACATCTGCCATTCTAGGAGTCTGCTGTGTATCCTGCTTCCCATGTTGGATCATTCTTTTTTAATTCTATCAGTTATTATTAGCAGACACTAGTCTTATTTATGTGATCCCTTTGATACTTAATCCTATCATTATGATCAATTGTGAACTAAAACTGATCACTTTGACTAGTGAGATGACTTTGGTACATGCCACCTTGATGGGATTGAATTGGAATCCCCTGGCACGTTTCTAACTCTACCATTGGGGTAAGTCTGCTCTTGCTCTTCTTAAATACTTCTCTTACCTCATCACCAAGAGATCATCTAAAAAGAAAGTCAGAGCACATGTTACAATACTATTCTGTTTTAAAGTAAACTTCAGTTTTTAGAATAGTTTTAGATTTTCATAAAAATTATAAAGATTGTACCAAGAGGGGCCGGCGCCATGGCTCACTTGGTTAATTCTCCACCTGCGGCACCAGCATCCCATATGGGCGCTGGTTTCTAGTCCCGGTTGCTCCTCTTCCACTCCAGCTTTCTGCTGTGGCCCGGGAAGGCAGTGGAGGATGGCCCAAGTGCTTGGGCCCCTGCACCCGCATGAAAGACCAGGAGGAAGCACCTGGCTCCTGGCTTTGGATTGGCGCAGCGCGCCAACCGTAGCGGCCATTTGGGGGGTGAATCAACGGAAGGAAGACCTTTCTCTCTGTCTCTCTCTCTCACTGTCTAACTCTGCCTGTCAAAAAAAAAAAAAAAAAAAAAAAAAAAAAAGATTGTACCAAGAGTTTCCATATACCCTGTACTTAGTTCCTCCATTATTAACATTCTCTTTTACATTGGCACATTTGTTTTAACTAATGAAGCAATACTGATAAATCAGTATTAACAGAAGTCCATTCATTATCCAGATTTCCTTAGTTTTTACCTAAATGTTCTTTTACTGTTCCAGAATTCCATCCAGGATACCCCATCACATTTAGTTGTCATGGCTCCTCAGGCTCCTCTTGGCTGTGCCTGTTTCTTAGACGTACCTTGTTTTAGGTGAATTTGACAATTCAAATCATCTCATGGAACTAATCTAGAACTAGTCTTGTATAATATGTCTAACACATTAGCTAAAGCCATGGACTTTCCAATTATTCTGTGTGTGTCCTCATGCAAGCAGTTACCTCATGGTTGAATGATAAAATAAATAAAAACCCTATAGAAAAGTGTTTTGTCAAAATTAATAACAAATAAGAGAACTGAAGTGATGCCATCTGAATATTACCTAAAATGCAAAATTGTATGAAGGCTTTTTTCTCCTAAATAGGTAGCCATTCTACAATTACCCTCAAATTTTAGCAGAAACAAAGATGAAATAAGTATTTTTGACCTTGACCCAAATCCGACTCCACTCAAGAACAACCTGAAAAGAAATGCATAGTTACCACTAACCTTGCTTTCTTCCTTAGGAAAAAATGAGAATCCAATTATGTTGCCTAGAAAGACATATTTATACTGCTTAACATTAAGTGCTCCTTTTACTGAAGTAAAAGGTGAAAAATGCATGCCAAGAACCAAGACTTTAAAACAATATATCTGTTGTGCAATTCATTGCAGGGCTGTAGGCAATTAGGGTTTCCTCAAACATCTTTCACAGAACTGCTTAAAACAGAGGAGAAGAAATGTGTTCCAATGTACAGTCCTATTTTACTTAGGCTGTAATTCTATTATTAAATAACACTGAAAGCACCAAGTAACAAAGAGTTTATCAGCTGAAAAAAAAATGATAGACCACAATTCTTTCTAGTAACACAAAGAAGCCATTACCAACTCTTGGTACTTGCACAGTACTGAACTGCAGAGTTACCATCCTTGATGAGATTGTAGCTTGTTACTTCTATATAACAGACTAGACTTCTTAAGCTTGTTTTATACTGATTCCCTATAAATAGTTAGCTGATCTACAATAAACATAATCCAAAGTACTATATATATGCTGCTTTCATTTCTTGGACAGATAAAATAAATCCAATACCAGCTAAGGAAATCACATTATGCTAAAAATCTCACCTATACATAACACACTATTGAGCAAGACTAATCATTCTTTTTGCAAGCAATTGCTCAGCTTAAACCTTCACTCTGCTAGATAAAATGTATTTTAGTTTCCAGAACATATGCGGAAGGCATTTGGTATAGTGGTTAAGACATTGCTTGTGTTGCCCACAGCTCATTTTAGAATGCCTGGGTTTGAATCTCAGCTCCGCTTCTGATTTTAGCTTACTATTAAAAAAAAAAAAAAGATGTACCTTATTTATTCAGAGAGAGAGAGAAAGAAAATATCAATCTTCCATCAGTGGGTTCACTTTCCAGATGGCTGCAACAGCCAGGTCTGGGATAGAGAGAAGGCAGGATCCCAGAATCCAGCTTCCTATTATTGCAAACTCTGGGAGGCAGTTCCTGGCTCTGAGCTTTGGCCTAGCACAGCCTCAACTATTACGGTTATTTGTGGAATGACCCATCAGATGGAAGATGCTTTTGTCTATCTTTCAAATAAAGTGGGAAATAAAAAAGAAATGATAGTTGTAGCAATGCATCAAATTAGCAAAGGTTATCCTTGTCATTTTTTTCCCCACAGAACAGAAACAAACATAAATGGTAACAAATACTTACTAATCAGGATTAGTACTTGATGCAAATATACAATGTTTCTCAAGCTTAATAAAACATTAAATAAATTAAACTATCAACCATAATACATAATGTTAAGCCCATTAGAGCAAATATGTGTTTACTGCTTTATCTAAGATTTTGGAGATTCCTACCCTAAACGAAGAAATCTCTCAGTAAGGGAATAGTTTCAATAATGTGCTTTTTCTAAAAAATTGTATTTATTTATTTGAGAGGCTGAGTTACAGACAGTGAGAGGGAGAGACAGACAGAACGGTCTCCCATTCACTAGTTCACTCCCCAAAATGGTCGCAACAGCCAGAGCATGGCCAGAGCTGGACCAATCCAAAGCCAGGAGCCAGGAGCCTCCTCTGGGTCTCCCATGTGGGTGCAGGGGTCCAAGCACTTGGGCCATCTAGTGCTTTTCCAGGCCATAGCAGAGAGCTGGATCGGAAGAAGAGCAGCCAGTACTTGAACCAGCACCCATACAGGATGCTGGTGCCACAGGTGGAGGCTTAGCCCACCCCACCACAGTGCCAGCCCCAATAATATGCTTTATAAAAAGCAAAATTCTATATTTATATCTTTGCCTACAGTGGAACTAATCAGAGACAATGAATATTTGAAAGACACCAGACTAATACTTTTCAGTTCTTCTGTCAGTTTCAGTCAGTCTTATTTTCCTGTTAGATTTTCTTTTCATGACTCAGTTTCTTGAGGGCATTTGTGAAACCATTTTAGTCTTCACTTTGCCACCCTCAGCTCCTGATACAGAACATCTTGGTTTACTCTAAGACTAAGCCATTTCATTCTCCTAGTCATCAATAACATCAGTCTACCCCTGCTTATGCTCTCTGATTCCAGGTTACTGAGGTGTTTTGAAAAAAAGTGTTAATAACAATATCAAGGTGTGGAATGTTGGTGAAGAGATCAGCAAGGGAATCACAAATGCATTTTAAATGAAACAGAATCATCAAGACGGTGTATAAGGCTTTCTTTTTAATGTTACAGAGAGAGAGGGAAAGAGAGAGATCTTCTACCCACTGGTTAACTCCTGAAATGGCTGCAATGGCCAGGGCTGGGGCTAGGCTGAAGCCAGGATCCAAGGAACTCCATCTGGACCTCCCACATGGGTGCAGGGGCCCAAGCACTCAGGCTGTCTTCCACTGCTTTCCCAGGAGCATTAGCAGGGAGTTGGACTGGAAATGGGGAAGCCGGAATTTGAACCAGTGCTCATATGGAATGCTGGCATCACAAGCAGTGGCTTAACCTGCTACCCCACAATATGGGCCCCAAGTCTTTCTTTTTAAAAAACAGCTATACTGATTAGCATTAGTATATAGTGACAAAGAAAAATTAACGTACTGCAATTTCACTGCAAAGCACAACATACAGTGGTGGAAGCCATAATTAATAAAATTTGATATTTAAAAATTCCTGGTTTTAGGATTTTTTTTTTTTTTTTTTTTTTTGACAGGCAGAGTGGACAGTGAGAGAGAGACAGAGAGAGAAAGGTCTTCCTTTTGCCGCTGGTTCACCCTCCAATGGCCGCCGCTGCAGCCGGCGCACCGCGCTGATCCTGGCAGGAGCCAGGAGCCAGGTGCTTTTTCCTGGTCTCCCATGGGGTGCAGGGCCCAAGCACCTGGGCCATCCTCCACTGCACTCCCTGGCCATAGCAGAGAGCTGGCCTGGAAGAGGGGCAACCGGGACAGAATCCGGTGCCCCAACCGGGACTAGAACCCGGTGTGCCGGCGCCGCAAGGTGGAGGATTAGCCTATTGAGCCACGGCGCCGGCTGGTTTTAGGATTTAAACAAAAAAGGACTAATTCCAATAAATATACTTTTAGGAAAATAAATGTGAAAAGGAAAAAGGTACTAATGTAGTACAGAATATTGATCAAGGAATTAACTTGGCTTAGTGGAACCATCTGGTTCCAAACAATTTTAGACAAAATATTTATTAATAAAATACTGATATTTACATCCAAGTAGTCAAAAGCTTCCACAGGTCAAAAGTGTTGCACTTGTCGGAGAAGTGTAACAGGATTACACATTCATGTGTTGCCTTTACCTTAGTCTTCCAACAACAGCCAAAATAAGAATGAAAACATTATTAGTAACTAGTACTGTATTAGTAGTACATATTGGTATGTTATCAGAAGTTGTGGTTTGAATGTATCCCCTAAAGTCCATGTGTTAGAAACTTAATTCCTAATGCAAAAGTGTTGAGAGGTATGACTTTCAAGAGGCCATTATATCATGAGTGCTCTGCCCACAGAAATGGATAATGTCATTGTCATGGGAATAGGTTTGTTAATTATGGGTTTGCTATAACAGAGTTTGGCTTTCTTGTGTGCACCCTTTTGCCACTGATGCCTTCCACCATGTTATGATGCAGTAAGAAGCCCTTGGCAGATGAAGCACCTCTGGCCAGTCTATAGAATCATGAGCCAAATAAATTTGTTTATTATAAATTACTCAGGCTACAGTATTCAGATATAGCAGCATAAGATGAACTAATATAGTACAGGTATTGAGTGCTCACTATATACGAGTCTATTTTTCCAAAACTTACAGGTATTCACTTAATTCTTGTGACAGTTATATAATTGGTACTGTCTACCAATTACAGGTAGTATCTCTAGCCCTATTTTCAGCTTTTTAATATTTTTGTTAAGGGACACGCATTGTGGCACAGCAGGTAAGGCACCGCTTGCAACACCAGCATCCCGTATTGGAGTTTTGGTTCAAGTCCCGGCTGCTCTGCTTTCATTAATGAGCCTGAGAAGCAGTGTTAGTAGCAGTACTTGAGCTCCTGCCACCCACATGGGAAACCTACATGGAGTTCCTGGTTCCTGGTTTCAGCTTGGCTCAGCCCTTTCTGTTGCAAGCATTTGAGGAATGAACCAGAAGATGGAAATCTTTAAATTTATTTATTATATATTTATTTAAGAGGTGTGTGTGTGTGTGTGTGTGCTCCCTAACTGATTCACTCCTCAAACGCCTGCAATGGCCAGGGCCAAAAGCAAGAGCCAGCAACTCAACCCAGGTCTCTCCTACATGGATGGTAAGAACCCAACTATAATATAGCAATGATAATTCTACCAAGTAACTTTCAGGAAAATAAACTATTAGAGGTAAACACAGAGGCACATTCTTATATATTTGGTATTAGGGCAATTAGCATATGAGTGTCTAGTTCTAGTTTTGCAACTGACTGGTTACATGTATTTGAGTTTACAGTCACTCTATGTTAATTTCCTCATTTTTAACAGAAAGGATTAGAACTAGATAAACACATCCATTCTGCCAAGCTCTAAATTTCGAATTCAGGAAAAAGCATAAGACACTGGAGATTTATTCATAGGTTTTTCTACTGACCCTGTCCTGTCCACTATTGGACAGAATTTGTGCGTTTTAGTTCTAAGTTCATCACTATTAGTTCCAACTCTCTGGGGCTTCCCTCAAATAGAAGAATTAGACTGGCCTCCAATCTCTGTTGGGATGAGTAACTTAATTTACTCAAAGACTTAAGATTACAAATCAGGAGTCAAAGAGAGCATACTCATGAGACAACATCATTTCCAGAATGGAGGAAAAATCTGTTCCTTATACACATGACCAGATTCCTGTCCCAATTGCCCAATAGATATTATGAGCAAGAGAGAAACCTACGGTAGTAACTTGAGACCACCAGAGAATTCAAAGGTCAGAGGGAGAGAGCATGACAGCAAATATTAGACATACCTCCACCACTGTTTTGCCTGGAATACTCATTACCTTAAGAACACTGTGACACTGGACTATCTGTACCTAACAAAATCAGCCATTGAGTAAGGTATTTGCTGAACTGAATTCTACCCAATTAGGTCCAACTACAATGGATTTACTTAATCCAGATCCAAAGTGCTAGAATTATCTTTAAAAAATCATTTAACTACTCTACACCAAGAATTTCTCCCTTTTCCCATACTTATCTAGGTAGGATATTATAGCACAAAGGTATAGACCCAGTTGTGATGGCTTCACAACATTGTGAAACAATTATAGCCACTTAATTGTACACTTAAAAATGATGGAGATGGCAATTTTCATGTTATATGCATTTCACTATAAATTTTTAAAAATTTAATGGGGAAGGAACAAAAATACATCTTGGAATGCATTTTATTTTCATGAGGAAATGAAATAAGGAAATGCTCTAAAAATTAATTACCACATGTTTTAAGTGAAATAAGTACATTTGGATTCTTGAGTCTTAAAAGATAAACTTTATTCACTAACAGAACTAATCAATAGCACAAAACCTCTTAAAAATCATGTTATATTTCTTAAAACTTTGTGACATTTACTTTTGTTACATTTAAAAAAAAACATTGTGAGTTATAAGTGAATTTATGGGGAAACGTATAAAACTCAACTTGAAAAGGATCACACAATGATTTCCCTATAGTGAAGGATATTTTCTGCAAAGCAGACTGTCAATATATTATCTATAAGTTCTGGCTTCTCTACAAGGTTTTGCTAAAGTGAGGCATGCTTACAAAACAATGAGGTCAGATATAGAGACGACCCCAGATGTTGCTTGATCCAGTCCCTCATTTGTAGATGAGATCTGTAGGTATACGAAAAACAGGAGAGAACTACCATTTCCCACACACCTCCACACATCTCCACACACACACACACACACACACACACACAAGGCACTAGTGACAGAGTTATAATGTTGGCTCTGGAACCCCACGCATAACAACTGTCATTCACTTCATACTGTTCTTAATTTCTTTTCCTTCCAAACATTCATCATTGCTCAAAAATGTAAATTTACTTTTTAATTCATATGAAATCTTAGGGCTTCAGGAAAAAAAGAAAAGGCTAGCATCAAGGGACCTTATAAATGACATAGGCCATGCTGGATGCTTTTCTATTTTAGGACCCTTTGCAGAACTGTTTACAAAGTGACTTATTTGATAAAATGGAATTCATCTCAATCTCTGGATGGATTCTTAATTACCAGATGTTTTAATGATGTCATCATCTTATTTTTAAAAAAGTCAGTATTCTTTGGTCTTGGTGAATAAATATCATAATTAACATTTGAATTCTTATATGATTTTTATATTCAGTTAAAATTGCTAAAAAAAATTAAGCCTGGCATCTTGGCAATTCCAAGACCATTTACCAAAATTATTCTGTATTAGACACTGGAGTATGAAGTATTCTGAGAGCTATGAAGCATTTCATGTTTTTTATTCTATCTTTAATTGAAAAATAAAATTGTATGTAATTATTGTGCATATGATGTCCCAAAGTGGTTACTTATATTTTTAATTATCTTTGTATCCCTATCATATTTCTTAAGGAATGTCTCTGCAAAATGCTATAGTAATCAAAGGTTCCAGGTTCTACAAGGACTAAATAGATTTAGGAAGCATGCTATAAAATAGCTATCTTAAAAATAAGTCAAGGCATATTATAAAATTTTAGGCTCTGAAAGGTCCTATGAAAAAGAGACTCACTAAACTTTATTACCACTAGCACTTCTACTACGGATTGAATGATGGTATCCCTTCCAAAATTCATGTGAAAACTTAATCCTCAATGCAACAGTATTAAAAGGTATGGCCTTTGGGAGATCATTAAGTCATGCGGACTCCAACTTCATGAGTTTTTATAAAGAGTTTGAGATTGAAGGGAATGCTTTCTTGCCCTCCCATTCCTTCTTTGAGGATACACTGTTCCTCCCCCAAGAAAAAGCAGCAACAAGGCGCTATCTTGGAAGTAGAAAGTAGCCCTCATCAAACATCAATCCTGTCAGGAACTTGATCTTGGACTTCCTGGCCTTGAGAACTATAAAAAAATTAATTAAGTTCTTTATAAATTACCCAGTCTCAGGTATTATGTTACAGTAACATGAAATAAAGACAACTTTCTAAACTTCTAAGCATATAACTTTTAAAAGAAAAATCAAGTCAATATTCTCTCAGGCATATTTTGTGAGATGCTATCCTAGAGCCTCATTCAAGACCTGGAAAGTACACATATCTCTGGAACTGAATTCAACTCAAAACACATCAAATAAAATATCAACAGGAAGCACAGCTACCAACTAACTACACATTTGATTCTTAAGGGAAGAAAATGAATTATAACATATAAAAATAATAGACCCTTCAAAGTAAAAGAGCAAATTCTGACAAATCATTTTTATTCAAAGTTTGACAGAGTTTAACATCATTTGAATAAAAGAAGCAAAACAAGTTCTGATATGGAATGTGTTCATTACATGGACTCAAAGAATTTTCAAAGAGTAAGACTGTGACATATTAGAGGTAAACTAAACACATGCTACTCCTGCTCTAAAGAACAAACATTCTTGAGATTGACATTCTCCCCAAGGTTTTGGGGAACAGTCTTTCTGTTGAAGTGATTTTATAGATTTGGTGGCAACTGGAAGTGATTATATAGGTTTCCTGCTAACCTGAAGGTAGCAGGGTGGCTAAGCCTACAGTAAACAATCAAAACAGCATTTTGTTAACTTGTATCAAATGCTGAATTTGGGGAATTTGAGATAAAATGTAATTATATATACCCTATGTAATTTGATAGTCTCCTCTATTTGAACTAACTAAAATGGTAAACTGTAGGACATTAGCTATAAGTACTTCCAAACTTTCTATCAGTTGGGCACTAGATGGCACGGGCATGTTTTAAAAAATCCTTTTCTAGGGGTAGGCACTTGTTCTAGCATGTCTGTATCCCACAGTAGAGGGTCTGGGTCTGATTCCCAGTTCTAGCTCCTGGCTCCAGCTTTCTGGTCAATGTAGACCCTGGGAGGCAGTGGTAATGGCTCAAGTGATTGGCTTTCTGCCACCCTTGTGAGAGACCTGGATTACATTCCTGGCTCCTGGCTTTGGTCTGGCCCAGTCCCAGGCATTGTGGGTGCTTGGGGAGGGAATTAGCAGATGGGAGTTCTTTTTCTCTGTCTGTTTCTCAAATGAAATTTTAAAAAATTATTTTCTATTCAACCAAATAAAAGACTTACCTAGTAATAGGCCCCTGCTGCCTGAGAAAGACAGGCTCTAATGTGGTATGGGAGAGTATCTGTCCCAATGAAGAGGAGTTCACTTTTACTCATGGGCTCATTTGACCACTTCTTTTCTTTCTGCCTAAACAGCTAGAGGACGTTCAGGTATCTGCAAAAGATTAAGACAGTCTCTTTTCCTCATGGGCTTTAACTTAAATTGCCTTAGGCTCATTCATTTTGAAGATATCTTCTGCAACTGCAAACCTAAATTCTACCTTCTATCCAATGACTAGATATCTCAATATGAGAAATACCTCCACTATTATACACATCTACTTACCTAAACACATTTCTCAGATCATCTATCAGTGCCAACTAAAGGTTGTCCAGAAGATACAGAAGATAAGCTGGCTTTCTGAAAGAACTGAGAGTCACATGATAAATGAGGGATGAGGGAACTCTATGTCCAAAGAACACCTTGTTAGCAACATGATCACAGGTGCTTGGCTGATTCAGTCTTCCTTTACTCTGTCTGACCCAGGCTGCGGTTGAGACCCAATTGTGGCCATCCCCAATGGATCATAGACTGAAACTGCTGACTATGTGGAGCCAAATGGAAATAATTCAAATGCCCAAGTATGCCTATGAAAATGTTAGACAAGTAATATCTAGTTCTAATTTTTTTCCAGTCACTTGTTTTTCAAATTCTATTTTAAAATACAGGAATCCTATGCAATATCCAAATGTTTATTATAAATATAGCTGCTATATTTGTTTATTCTTTGGAACTGTACTATATTAAAGACTTCCCAAATAAATCAGTAATCAAAGGGTTTACTAAACTTTTGAGCTCAGCAAAGATAATTTTTAATATCAAAGACAAAAATATCAAAAATAAAATGGGCTTACCATTTGGAAATTAAGTATCATAGCTCATTGTCTTTCATTTACATGTAAATGTCAGAATAGACCTTAAGGGTATCTAATAAGACCTTACAGGAACATAATAAGGCACCACATATACTATGCCCACACATCTTTATCACGACTTTTCAATTATCCTTTGTTTTGTGGTTTTCATAATCACTTCCTCATTCACCTGCAATTTGAAAGGTTTATTAATAATACTATAAGTAAGCTCTACATACTATACAACTCTGGAAACTGGTCCCACTTCCTAGGATCTAACTCATAATGCTAGAGCCAGCTTATTTTACTTGCACAACGCTATCTAAGAGAGATCAGGACACTCTTTAATTTCTCATTGGTCAGCACTCCTGAAAAATGAAAACATTATTACTTCTATCTTAAACTATCTTAAGGATAATACAGTAGAAGCAAATGAGGCATTAAGAGGGCTTCTGGTAATGTACTAGTTTCTTGACTTGGGTACTAGTTACAGGTGCAGGTTCAGTTTGTAAAAGTTTATCAAACTACATAAACTTAGGACTGTATACTCTTCTGTATGTTATGTTATACTTCAATAGGAAGTTCAAAAAAGTTAAAAAATAAAAAGCAGAGATTCAGTTTCCAAAACATCCAGCCATTTTCTTTAGGTCAATAATAGAGGCCAACCCAGTGCTCTATATCAAACTGCCCACATTGCTCTCACTGTTAATAATTCCTTTCCACTCAATCTCTTATTTCTCCTTCGATCATTAACAAAATATTCTGTCTCATCATCTGAGTATGGTGGGAAGAACACACTTACAAGTGTTCTTTTCAGGCTGACTTAATCTTATACACTTATGGTAATATACAGTCATCCTCCAGTATCTGCAGGGATTGGTTCCAGGACCAAAATTCATGAATGCTCAAGTTCCGTATACAAAATGGTACAGCATTTGCATACAACTTATACATATCCTCCCCTAAACTTTAAATCATCTCTAGATTACTTATAATACCTTACACAATGTAAATACTATGTAAAGTGTTGTATTGTTTAAGGATTAAGGACAAGAAGCAAAAAGTCTATATATGGGTCTGTACAGATACAATGTTACTTAAGTATTTCCACTATGGTTGGCTGAACCCACAGATACTGAACTCATGGATACTGATGGTGGACTACAACACCAAAGTCTCAGCCAAAAGGTCATCCAAGATTATTTTGCCACTCAATAGCCTTGCTTTGGCAGTCTGACTCCCACCCTTATAATCACTGCATCATGTACAATTATTTTTTTTGACTCCAAGATATCCCATTATATAAACTATTTAAGCCAATCTTTTTGGTTTCTTTTTAAAATGCTAACAATTACAATATGGAATAGAAAAGAAAACCTGTCATCTTTTGGATTCTCTGAAATGGCAGGGAAAAGTGGAACAACTATGCTAAAACAGTTTGGTGATTATCAGCATTTCACATCTTCTACCTAACATTTCAGCTTCATCTCTCAACACCATCTAGGCACATTCTTCCCCAACTACACTAACCGCAATTATCTTCAAAAGATTAGGTTCTCATCTGCTCCCAAAGCCTTTAGGCAAACTTTGCTCAAACTGTTTTCTCTGCCTGAATATACTTCCCCTTGTCCAATCCCGCTCTACTAATTCTGCAAGACTTAAGTATCTAAGAATTGTTTTAATTCCCCTCAGACCAATTCAAGCTCTCTGTCTCCCCTCGGTGCTCATGAAGCACAGGACTGCAGCATATCAGTACAAAGAACAATGGATCAAGAATCATAAAACTCACTGATAGAAGATTAAAGACCGTGGTGGAGTTTGAAAGACATCTTTACTCAGCAGGTGAATATTCCTGTAATTCTCACTCTTGAAGTAGGTTCAGATCCCTCTTTACAATCTGTCATAGCACCTCGCTAGCTTTGCTTCACAGCATTCACCATGACTGAATTTTAAACAACTGTTTGTAAAATTACTTAACATCTTTCTCCCTCCCTAGATTGTAAGTTCCATAACAGAAAGGGCAGAGTCTATATTATTCACAGGTGTGTCCTCAAGGCCAAAAGAACCTGAACACAGTAACTGCTCAATAAATTGTGTGAAACAAATGCTTCGACGAAGTTCCACACCATTTTGGTTATTTGACATGCCATCTAGGTTGGCAAATGAAAAATTATATTCTTCTGATTTAGCATGTTTCCAATATGCAACTTATGTTTTACAGACATTTTGAAATGACCACAACAATAATGGCCAAGATAAGAAAGAGAAATAATTCAATTCACTATTTCCATATTTACCTCGCCTATTAAATTGACTTCTCAAATGGCAGGGAACATATATAATTATGCAACTGTTCATACATTAGAGTCAAACATCCTTAGAGTCCTAGCTTTCCTCTCAAGAGATTGATAACCTTGGTAAGTGGTTTACACCTCTCTGAGTGTTAGTTTACATACATCTATAAAGTTAGGATAATACTACCTACCTTGTAGAATTGTTGTGAGCACTAAGTGAATCAATGTAAAATGTTTACCATTGTGTCTGGTATTTAGTAAGCACTCAATTAAAAATAACTATTATTAGGGGGCTGGCACTACTAGCACTATGGTGCAGTGGGTTAAACTGTGGCTTATGTCCCCAGCATCCCATATCGGTGCAGCAGTTCAAGTCCCAGCTGTTCTGCTTCTGATCTAACTCCCTAATAATGTGACAGAGAAAGCAGCAGATAATGACTCAAGTGCTGGAGCCCCTTCCACCCATATTGTAGACCTGGATGGAGTTCCTGACTCCTGGCTTTGGACTGGTCCAGCTCTAACCACCACAACCATTTGGGGAGTGAACTGGTGGATGGAAGATCTCGTTCTGTCTCTCCCTCTTCCTCTGTAACTCTGCCTTTCAGATAAATAAAATAAATATTTACTTTTAAAAAAACTACAATTAGCTATTATTAAGCCCTAATGTCAAGTATAATGGATGACAGTTGGTACTCAAATATTTATTCCCTTTGTATCTCACAGGATGTGAAAGCACTTACAGTTTTTAAAAAATGGTTCTACGAAAGGCCAGGTACTACTTAATCTCCTCTCTGACACATTAATTTTTAAAGATTAAAAAAGGGGAAACCTAATCAGGGGAAACTAGTAAGGTAGAAAAGTTGCAATACTGCAAGTTAAATAGCACAAAAGAATCTCTATTAGGATTTGTCTTTCGTGGTCTATTCTCAGAACACTGTCAAAAAGTAAAGCTTGTGAAGTTTAAGTCTTACTAAACTTGAGTGAAATTGATTGAAATTGCATAAAGGCAAATTTAATAATAAGCAGCTCTAAAAGAATTTACTTTTCATTGAAGAAGAAAATAATTATACATCATCTAATAGGTCCTAACACTGGAGAACATAAACTGCTAGTTATAGGTTCACTTTTTTTAAAAAAGATTTATTTATTTATTTGAAAGGCAGAGTTGTAGAGAGGGAGAGACACAGAGTATCTGCTGCTTCACTCTCCAAATGGCCACAATGGCCTGAGCTGGGCTGATCCAAAGCCAGGAGCCAGGAGCTTCTTCCAGGTCTCCCACATGCGTGCAGGGGACCAAGCACTTGGGCCATCTTCCACACATGAGCAGGGAGCTGTGTTGGAAGTATAGCAGGTGGGACTCCTACTGGCGCCCATATGCAGGCAGTGGCTTTACCTGTTAAGCCACAGTTTTGACCCTGTGTTTCACTATCTTCTTAAACAAGGTTCCTCTCACTGCAGATAACAATCATCACCCCAGGCAAAGTATATCACCTGCTGATGAAAACAGGAAAGTGGCCCGCATAATTTACTCTAATAGGATCACACAGAAACCTTACTGTCCATTTTTTCTGGACCATTCATCCATCTACCGCTGATTAACTCCCTTCTTGACAATTTCATCCACATATTTCTTCCCTCATACTTTTTCCTTGCCTTTTCCAAATGTTTCTGCCCTTAGTGAAATCACTCCCCCTAGTCCTAATTTCTCCCAATTTATGATTCTAAAAAGTGAATATACCCCAAGTTGCCCATCGGCTCTTGATGTATTAGTCTGTTTTTCATTACTGTAACAAAATACCTGAGGCTGGGTACTTATAAAGAAACAGGTTTATTTAGCTCACCGATTTAGAAGCTCAAGGACCAAATAGCAGCTGTGCAGAAAGACCCCTTACTCACCACCTCATGGCAGATGGCATCACAGGAGGGAGTGTGTGTGTGAGTGGGTAAGATAACACGGCCAGACAGGAAGCAAAAGAGCAATTCAGGCTCAGGCTCTGGCTTTCAAAGCAACTAGCTCTTGCAGGAGCTAGCTCAAGGGATCCACAAGAACTACCTTACTCCCGTCTGAGGGCAGTGCCTCTAATGACCTAAGGACCACCACTAGGCTCCACCTCTTCATAGTCCATCACTTCCCAACACCACCATACTAAGGACCAAGCTTCCAGCACACGAATCCCTGGTGGACACAATTTAACTCCACCCAAGCTACAGCAGTTGAAATATATGTGTCAAGGAAAAGGAAAGGCTTTCATGAAAGCCAGTTTTGAGAATTAATGCCATCAGTCTCTAATCAATTTATGAATCTTCAAACTAGCTACTCTTGTTAAGTACTGGCAAAACGTGTGGTAATACCATATGCCATATGAGGCTACAGTGTATGGAAATATAGGAAAATTTCAGGATATGGATGTAGGATGGTTTCCTCTCACAGTTTTTGAGTTCAGTCTTATGAAAAATCAAATCATACTAGTGCTAGCTATTCTATGCCTACAGTCGACCTGAATTGATTGAGAGTCACATAATTTCAAGTTTTTGAGGGCTTCAAACATCAACAGCCTCTATACCCTGAAACTGGGATGATTATAAGCAGTAATTCAGAGAAGTGACTATCTTAGCAAGGGATCAGTCTATAGCCCCAAGCTGTTTTAAGACTCTTCTTCAGGACAAGGAAGAAAACCAGCCAGGAAAAATCAGATTAACAGTATTGCCTACCTCAAGGCAGCTGGCTATTAATTTAAAAGCTAAAAGAAAAGGGCAGAGTGCAGGGGACAGTAAGCAGAAAAATCATCAGGCCAAGAAACTATGTCTAGACAGTGGCTTCTCCCCCATAGAGCTTACTAAAAGCAACAGATAAAAAGCCTGTATGTTTTTTTGGAAACAGTATGGTCATGGTAACCCAAGACTACCCTGCAGCAGCCAGCAAATATTACATCTCTAAAAGAATTCATGGCCCCACATCCTCACTCAAAGTGCATTAAGCTGTAAAAATTAGTCCTTAAGAAAATCATGCTCCCCAATGAGCAGTTCAGATGGAGCCACGAATGAAGGACAGGCAATAAAGAAGCACCACACAACAGTCTGGAGTCTATTCTTGGGCAAAGGAAATTCCCCTGTATTAGTCAGACCATCTGATTGCTGCTTTGACTCCGTTGTCAATTTCAGTAACCACAACTACCCTGCCTTTGGCAATGCCGCGCCACAGGGAATTACCCTCACTGTGTCTGGGTTTTCCAATCAGTGGCAGCAGTTCCCACTGTCATTTCTGACTGATCACAGAGGTCTTCAAGGATGCTGAGTCCTCCTCACAAATTTATTTCCTAGGGAAAAGAAATTCTCCTAGAGAACATAATGGAGGTTTATCAGATAGGCCACCCCAAGACACCAGGGCAGGGAGTCTACTTTTCCAGCACAGTAGGATTTGATAATGTTAGACTTCTACCCTCCCCATTTTGGGCATGAGAACTTTTATTATGGTTTTTAAATGCCTGTGTAAACAATGAAGGAGGAGGTAGTCTGTAAGATACCAGACCACAAGAAGTCATACCTAGACCAAATGGGGAGGGCTGCACATCACCCAGAAATTGAGGACTTAAAGACTGGATACAATAACTAGATAACCCTTTGGAAGTACTATTATGAAAGGGTGGGCATTTTCTTTGTAGAGAAGATGACCAAATAAGGATTGTATAGCTAAAGGGGTGTACTGCAGCAAAGGTTGTTCATTATCCACCCAATATTCACTGGCTCCTTCCTATCAGAGGCCCAGTGTTTTTTGGTTCTAATGTGCCCAAGTAAAATTTCCTAGCTCTGCAGGAGATGAGGTAGTCACGTGATATACTTTGGCCAATGATGTAACAGTAGATTTCACCGGGTGTGGTTTATAGGAAAGTTATTTAAAGAGGTCTTACTCAGCTGGCAGGTCCCATTTTGCTCCTCCCAGACTTCTAACATGCCTGCAACACAAATGGGATGACTAGAGTCTCAGGAGCTATTTTGTAACCATGAATACACAAAAAGAATGGCTGGGAAGAAGGCGAGAAAGCAACTAGGTTTCCATTCATATTAAGTAATTCAGATATAATGATATGATCCAATTCTACAACTTTTGTCCAGTCACATTTCCTCAAAACCTGGTTCTTCATTTGGAAAAGATAGGAAAAACTACTTAACCTCATACAGTTGATGTGAAGATCATAAAGAAAGTGAAAATGAGTGAAAAAACTGAACCTTAAATTTTTATGAACACAAATTATTAGTAAATGTATAATATGTATTCTATTATTCACAACTAATATTAATAATTTGTTATCCATTAAGAATACTCAACATCTAAAATTAAATTTATTTCAAGAATATGGTTATATTGTCCTTTGTAGAGGAATAAAGATCTCTACTAACAGTTCATTCTTCTGATTTTATAACAAAGAAATACTGGATTGGGGTGGAAGGAGCACAAAATGATCAACAGTATATTCCAATTCTCTCCACTGCTTTTTACGAGGCAGAAATAACACTAGAATTCATGTAAGAATTCAGTTCTTACCCTATTGGAATAATCTTTGAAAAATAAAGGAGAAAAACTAGTCTTATGATGGTGATGGGAGTTATTACGTATATGTATGTTTCCTTAAAAATCAAAGAAAAGAGGAGAAATCTCTTTAGCTCTACACTCTAAAATTTGCAATAAGGTAAAAATAACCTGACAAGTTGAACTAAATCAACAGATATTAGATTGCCTACTGAACATAATGATCTGTCACGACACAACTGGGAATAGCAGACTCTCCAATCTCAAGAAGAGCAGTGAAGTAGCCCAAGACAAAAAAAATGCCTTTTAAATTTCAGTGCTGAGAGAAGTTTTTGGTAATATAAAAAGAGTACTCAATTAACATCTCACTACTGGTGGTCATTAAAACAAGTGCTACCACACATATTTCCAGCTGAAGTTCATTACATTTACCAAAACTTATTTCAATTTCATTTTCAACACTATGGAACCATTTGGAAAGTCTAGAAATCTAAGTTTAAGAAGACTTTAGGAAGGAACTGTAACAACGTGGAACAAGTCACAAAGGTATCTTTAAAGTCAAGCTTGAATAGATCACTTTTGGAATACCTTCCACACTGAATATATAAATACAGCAAAAACTCTAGCTGCAGAAAATAAAAGGCATATACACAAGTAGTACAACTGATGAATCTAAATGCTAAATAAATGCTTTAAAAATGAATAGACAAGCACATGTGAGCAGTTAGGAAATTTCAAGTTAAAATCCAGCTAGATGAAAAGAGCTTCATTCAAAAACTTAGCTACCTGCCAGAGATAAAAGCACTAGACATAACATGTTGTCTAATCCATCTTCTTTCTTGGCTGCTAGTAACTTTCTAAAAGCCACTCTACACTGTAGCACATCTTTGACATCATGCTCATGTACCCGCCACTATTGGGAGACATGCTAGAAACTCTGATATTAACAGCTCTCTTTCTATGACTATCCACAATGGCCACAATCTGAGCTGATTTAGAGTCATACAGGCAAAACTAGGTTTAAAATGTATTGTATATTCTCCCATACAGATTTATGTGTATACAGCCACCTAACAAATGATATTAGATTTTGCCAAACTGCAAGTAACAACTTCTGAGAAAAATGGCCAAATATTGAACGTTGTATCAAAACACAACAAAGAAATAATGCCTGAGTATCAAGATGAGTTAAATGGAACAGAAATCAGAGGACAAATTCTTCACACAGGTATGTCCCAAACCAGTTTCTGGTAGGTTTTCCCTCCTCCCCCAGTCCTGCCTTCTAACCAAGAGGCATTTACCTTTCTTCCATATGAGTCAGTCAGTATCTGTCTGTCTGCTTGTCTGTGGATGCACGTATGTGTGTGTGTTTGTACAAATATTAGATTCCAAACCACTCAAATATTTAATAGTTCTGAAGTCTTTATTTAATACGTAAGCAAAAAAAACAGTATGATACTTCTCTACATTTCTAAGATAAAAGCACTTACATATTCTAGATACATCCAGACACACAGTGAATGTTAAGTTAATTTAAAGAATTAGCTTGGATTCAAAAGGGGCAGTAAGCAAGGGAGCAACTGAGTCAGGACCATTTTACTCTTTTCATTAAACCATATGACTTTATTTCAATGTGTCAGGCACAGCAGGCTCAGCAAATACCGAAACAAAAGCTCAACAGCACTCTTTTTCAGACCTACACAAAACAGCGACATTTTTCAAATTACTTTAACCTACATCACTGAAGGTACCAACAATCCAATCATCTTCTGAAGCCATCAATCCATTACAAATACCACTTTTCTTCTGCTAATTTCAGGTGAAGAAATGTGACTCCAAAGAAAAAAATCCAAAGCAGAATATGTCTGTAGACATAGTCTCCCATATGAGAAATGTCAATACTCTTCAAATTCACACAAAATATCATAACCTCTAACATCTTCTTTCTCCATTTCAGTTTTCCTTCTGTTATGGAATTTAAAAAATGAGAAAAGAAAATCCTGACATCTTCCAATAGATAAACCAACTGAAGTTTTAGACAACACAGCAGCCATAGGTACCTTTAGATGGTCTGAAAAACTTGGAGACACTGGCTGCATGTCATCTACCTATGCTCTCTAACAAAAATCCCCTGATAACCTAAAACTGAGAGGAGGAAAAAGGGTTTGGAATTAGTACTTTCCAGAGCAAAGGAAGAAAGCTTTAAGAGAAAAAAGGCCCTTAAGCTGAAAAAAACCTCCCATGTTATTGTTTGTTGTAGTGCAAAACTGATGTGTAACATTGCAGTGACTTATAATACAAATGAATGCTATCAACACAAAACAATATTTTGAAAGTAAAATTTCCTCTTAGTTGCCCAGTGTTGCTCTTGCTAACTTACATTAACTATGTAAGTATAAAATACTATGTAAATATTATAGTATAGTATAAGTATAGTGACCATTTAAGGATAAAAACATTTTAAGACATTAAACTAACATAAACATCACTGAATCATAAAATTTTCCACCAGTAATATTTGCTTCATAGCAGCTTCATATTAGTCCCATATTTTTCATATAATTCTTGGAGGCTGTTCCCAGCCTTCAGCACTATTATACCCAATTTTTCACTAATTGATCTAATTCTACAGTTCAGGAAAAAGAAATATTGCACCAAAAGAAATAGATTTATTCTCAAGAAAGGCTGACATAAAAAACACCATAATTCAAAGGACTGAGGCATTATCATAAAGAAGTAGAAACTGGTAAAATTAATGGTGGCAGGGCCAGCACCATGGCTCACTTGGTTAGTCCTCCGCCTGCGGCACTGGCATCCCATATGGGTGCCAGGTTCTAGTTCTGGTTGCTCCTCTACCAGTCCAGCTCTCTGCTGTGACCCAGGAAGGCAGTGGAGGATGGCCAGAGTGCTTGGGCCCCTGCACCCACATGGGAGACCAGGAGAAGCGCCTGGCTGCTGGCTTCAGCGTAGCTCTGGCTGTAGCAGCCATTTGGGGGGGTGAACCAACAGAAGGAAGACCTTTCTGTCTCTCTCTGTCTCTGTCAAATAATAAAAAAAAAGATGGTGGCAAACCAAACTTTCAAGCTTGACAGTTCTGCAAAACTTTGCTTAATTACTTTCTTGTCAGCATACCCTTTTAGTAATAAACTATTTAGTAAAAAACCTTTATGCTTATTAAGCTGTTTAATAAACTACCTTATCCACTATTATCCAAATAAAGTCCAGTTGTGCCTTTAAATTTCTATTTGGGGAAGGACATGGGTTCTAAAAAAGGGTTCCTTGGGAAATAGTACTTCTTTTTTTAAGATTTATTTATTTATTTGAAAGAGTTACAAAGAGAGAGAAGGAGAGGCAGAGAGAGAGAGGTCTTCCATCTGCTGGTTCACTCCCCAATTGGCTGCAATGGCCAGAGTTGGACCAATCTAAAGCCAGGAGCCAGAAGCTTCTTCCTAGTCTCCCATGTGAGTGCAGGGGCTCAAGGACTTGGGCCATCTTCCACTGCTTTTCCAGGCCAAAGCAGAGAGCTGGATCAGAACCAGAGCAGCCGGGACTCGATCTGGCGCCCATATGGGATGCTGGCACTGCAGGTGGCAGCTTTACCTGCTATACCACAGCACCAGCCCCAGGAAATAGTACTTCTTAAAAACTAACTCTGTTCTTTTTTTTTTTCTAACTGTTCTTATCCAATTTCTCTGTTCTCTTTTCCTCCTTTCTCTCTCTTTCTGTATATGTATATGTGTAAAATTCCCCTTTATGTTCAACCTACCATGTCTCAACCCCACGGACTATTGACTTTCTACTGTGGAAATAAAATATTTTGGTAGAACTTTTCTAGAAACCAACCTGGCAACCTGTATCAAGAGGGTTAGAAATGTCTACAACCCTTGATCAAGAAATCCCATTTCAGAACTTCATTCGAAGAAAATAACCTGAAATCTGAATAAAGCTTTGGAAGTAAGATACACCTTGAAGTATTAACTATAAAATTTTAGAAACTGGAGGAAAACTTTATTTAGCAAAAAATATGTTAGGCACTGAGGATGAAGTAGTAAACAAAACAATCCCAGACCTCATTGAGTATAGAGACTGTTGGGAAAAGCAGACAAATTACACAAGTAATTATCTTAAGTCCAACAATAGGGGAATTACCAAATAAATTAGCAGACATTCAAATGATGAGATGATACACAGCCATCTGAAATTATTTATAACGGATTATCAAGAACACAAAGGAATACTTACACTAAATTAAAAATCTATCAAACTATAGGCTATAAAAATACACTGAAAGTATAAGAGGGTAGGACAGGACTCATGCAATGGCAGAGTGAGGACCTCGGTTACTGATACTAGCTAGGTGAAATCAGCAAGTTCTGCAACTTTTTGACTCAGGGCTGCTTCTATCCCCACAACCATAATTCTATGGCCTTATAATTTTGTGGACACTGCCACTGAAGGGAGCTGACCCGATCTTGAGTCCAAGGAAAAGCCGCATGGCCAAGGGCATTGTTGAAAACAATATTAATCATTTGCAAACAATTAAACATCACAGCTGCTTACCCTGCAGTACCGGTTGGGATAAACAAGAGAGTAGGCAAAAATGTAAAAGGGAGATTTGGGAAATGAGACAGTCATAGGGAACTTAAAGCTCTGACATATTTTGAGGGTTCTACAAGGCTGTGTGCATGTGCAGTGTTCTGAATGTGCTCAAGACAGATTGGAGAGGATCTCATTTTCCTACTGATCCTAGTTGACTGTGAAGTCTTGTAAAAGCCAAAGCATATTTCTAAGTTGTACAAATTTTAAATGTGTGCCACTACCCACACATAGTCTCCCAACCATAAAAGACTGAAGTCTTACTGGCTCAAAGTATTTAAGGAAAACTAGTCAATCATCACCAACCACTAAGCAATACTGACCTAACAGAAACACCTAGGAAGACAGACTTTAAAATAAAAACAATTTTTTAAAAATTTATTTTATTTGAAAGTCAGAGTTACACAGAGAGAGGAGGAGAGGCAGAGTGAGAGAGAGAGAGGTAGGTCTTCCATCCGATGGTTCACCCCCCCGATGACCGCAACGCCCAGAAATGTGCCAATCTGAAGCCAGGAGCCAGGAGCTTCTTCTGAGTCACCCACGTGAGTGCAGGGGCCCAAGGACTTGGGCCATCTTCCACTGTTTTCCCAGGCCATAGCAGAGGGCTGGATCAGAAGAGGAGCAGCAGGTGCCTATATAGGATGCCAACACTGCAGGTGGCGGCTTTACCTGCTATGTCACAGCGCTGGGCCCAAAACAAAAATTTTTTAAAAATGAAAAACTCTAGAAAACTTCAGTGGCCACACACTACAGGAAATGCAGACTGCAAAATTAGTCCAGGCAAGTCACTAACCAAACAACACGAAAACAAAAGATAACAAACACCTATCAGAAGGGAGATCAGACACCAGAGTTGCTACACTGTATTATCTAAAATACTATTATCAAAATACAAAATTACAAAAATATGAAATGTGCACAGAAATGGGAAAGGATGGCCCATGCATAAGAAAAAAAGCAGCTAAAAGAAACATTCCCTGGTGGTGGGTGGGGGGCAGCTGTTGGTCCTGCTAGACAAACATAAACAATTTAAATTAGCCATTGTAAATATGTTCAAAGAATTCAAAGAACTAAAAAAAAAAAAAAACAAGGTTTAAAGGATTAATGAAAAGTGTGATGACAATGAATCATAAAAAAAGAACCATGTAGAAATTATTGAACTGAAAAGTATAACTGAAATGAAAAGTTCCCTGGAAGGACTCAACAGCAAGTTTAAGTTGACAGAAGAAAGTAATCAGCAAACTTGAAATCAGGTCAATATAGATTATTCAGTCAAAAGAACAGAAATAAAATCTATAAGATAATATAGCGGCTGGCACCATGGCTCACTAGGCTAATCCTCCACCTGCGGCGCTGGCACCCTGGGTTCTAGTCCCAGTCCGGGCGCCAGATTCTGCCCCAGTGGCTCCTCTTCCAGTCCAGCTCTCTGCTGTGGCCCAGGAAGGCAGTGGAGGATGGCCCAAGTGCTTGGGCCCTGCACCCACATGGGAGACCAGGAGAAGCACCTGGCTCCTGGCTTAGGATCAGTGCAGCGAGCCAGCTGTAGCAGCCATTTGGGGGTGAACCAATGGAAAAGGAAGACCTTTCTCTCTCTCTCTCTCTCTCTCTCTCACTGTCTAACTCTGCCTGTCCAAAAAAAAAAAAAGATAATATAGCAAAATATTGATAATATATGAGATTATCAATTTTTGTTCTTAATTACAAATAATCTGTACTAAGAGAAGGCACAATAAAGAAGAACCAACCACAAAATAAAAAGTCACTTCAGACCCATCACAATTATTCTACTAAATGTGACAGCTCTCAGAATCAAACTGGAGTCACTTATGTCAAAACAATTGGGAACCATGAAGGTGGGGCGAGGGGATGGGTCTTCATGTATATTGTACCCACTAAGAAGAAGTAACATTAAAGACTCTATCAAAACCATAATCTTTCACCAAAAATATTTCTATGGGAGGACTACCCAAAAACTATTTAATCTTGAACTGATGCCATTCTTATTATTGATCTTTGTAGCCAAGGACAAACTATTTCACCAACTTATGTAACCTTTTTCATTTTGTCTTTTGCCTCCCTGGCTATGTCCATGGTCCACCACACCAGTTATATCCCAGATTGCAATCTCCTGTCATCTTGAATGAATTCTTTGTTTTGGAGAGCTAGTCTCCCTGCCACTTGTTTGAAGTTGAGACAAGCACTTATGATCCCTTTAATAAGCTGTTGATTTCAGTTTGCTAGTATAATATTGAGGATTTTTATGTCTATTTTCATAAAAGATTTTGGCTTCTATTTTTTTCCCCTTCAGTGCTTTAAATATATCCTCCTGCTCTTTTCTGGTATGCAAGGTTTCGGCTAAGAAATATTCTGTGATCTCATTTATTCTTATGGTCTTATGGGGGTTCTATTGCTAGTAACAATTTGCTTCTCTCTTGGTGCTTTCCAAATTCTCTAAAAATTTGATTATATTATGTCTCAGTGAAGATCTCTTTTATATTTAATCTATTTAGGGGTTCATTGGACTACATGAATTTGAATGTTCATTTACCTCTTCAGATTTGGTATGTTTTTTATTTGTTTCAATAAGCTTCCCCCCCCCTTCTCTGCTCCTACTAAAATCTCATAATGTACACATTAGTTTGCTTGATAATGCCCCATAATTACCGTAGGCTGCCTTCACTCTTTTTTCGTTTAAAAAACTATTTACTTATTTTGAGAGGCAGAGATACAGAGAGAGCTCCCATTTGCTAGTTCATATCCCAATTATTTCCCACAGCTGGGGCAGGATCAGGCTGAAGCCAGCAGCTGGAAATTCAACTCAGGTCTGGAACCCAAGGACTTGAGCCATCCCATTATCTGCTGCCTCCCAGATTGCACATTAGCAGGAAGTAGGAA
Source organism: Oryctolagus cuniculus (assembly GCF_051225735.1). Taxonomy (NCBI): domain Eukaryota; kingdom Metazoa; phylum Chordata; class Mammalia; order Lagomorpha; family Leporidae; genus Oryctolagus; species Oryctolagus cuniculus. The sequence continues at coordinate 27,183,864 of NC_142888.1, forward strand.
CCAGTGGAGCTAAGACTGAAATCCAGGCACTCCAATATGCCTGGATGCAGGCATCCCAGGTGGCATCTTAACTTTCAGGCCAAATGCCTGCTCATTCTTTTTTACTGTTTGTTTTGGCGACTAGATAATTTCAAATGATCTGTGTTCAAGCTTACTGATTATTTCTTCTACTTGGTTGACTCTTCTATTGATGCCTTTACGGAGTTTTTCCATGCACTCACTCTGTTCTTCAGCTCCAGAATGTTTACTTCTTTTTTTATGGTTTCCATCTCTTCAGTGAACCTCTAATTTTGTTTAGCTGTCTATGTTTTCTTGTAGCTCACTGAACTCCTTTAAGAAAATTATTTTGAATTCTTTATCAAGCAGTTCATAGATCTATATTTCCTTTTTTAATGATTTATTTATTTGAAAGGCAGAGTTACAGAAAGGCAGAGGCAGTGGCAGAGAGAGAGAGAGAGAAAGAGGTCTTCCATCTGCTGGTTCATTCCCCTAATGGTCACAACAGTCAGATCTGGGCCAACCCAAATCCAGGTGCCAGGAGCTTCTTCTGGGTTTCCCACATGAGTGCAGGGGCAGAAGCACTTGAGCCATCCTCCACTGCTCTCCCAAGCACATTAGCAGGGAGCTGGATCAGACTGGGACTTGAACTGGTGTCCATATGGGATTCCCACACTGCAGGTGGCAGCTTTACCCACTATATACCACAGCACCAGCCCCTATATTTCTTTACAGTTGGTTACTGTGCTTCATTTTGTTTCTTTGTGATGTCATGTTCCCCTGATGTTATGAGATCCTTGTGGCCTTATGGTGGCATCTGCACATTTGAAACAGTATCCTGTTGCAGATTTCAGACTGGTTTCAGCAAGGAACGCCTTTCACCAGTGAGCCCACCCAGAAATTTGAAGAGGATTTTCTAGTAAGGTCCACTGACGGGCTTCCTACTGGAGTTTTCAGACAGGCTGGCCAGAAGCCTGGGTCTACTGGGACAGGGCTGGATTTTAAGATCATGGAAGCCATCCTGGTCCTGGGGTCCACTAAGATCGACCTGTTGACTGGGCCAATAGAGTCAGGCCTGCAGCTTGTGTTCATAGGAATCAATGTGAATCCTGGGTCCACAGGGTCAACCTGGACCTTGGGCCTCAGTGCTCAAGAGCCAGCCTGGAATCTGAGTCAGCTGGAGATGGTAGCCTCCCAGACTATCATAACACAATCGACTCCCTACTGAGTAAATATCTTTTAACTTTAGGAATATTTTAAAAAATTAACTACAGAAATGGAAACAGAGGAAAAAAGCCTACTAAGAACATAAAACAGCTTCACAAGAAGATGCTTACATTAAGATTTCCACTAAGTTGGGCAGGTAAGTGTATGCACATCTAGTGTTGGAAGACTGCAGAAGGAGAAAGGAGACTATCCTCCGCTATAGCACAAAAAGAACTTGCATTTATGGTGGTTTAAATAACTCTGTTAGGCTAGCGACAAAGTGGAAGTGGAGGATGGATGGCAAGAAAACCAAATGCCAAAGCCAGAGAGAAACAATGTAAAATAGAGGTTAAGTACTTTTTTGTATGCTACAGCTAGGTTAGAAAGTTGGCTCTACCCTCACTAGCTATGCAAATCTCTTAAAACTCAATAAAGCCTGAATTAATTCATTTGTAAAATAAAAATAATTTTAATTCATTTATAATTAATTCATTTATAAATTAATTCATATAAATTCATTTATCAAATAAAAAATATTGATAGGACCTACCACATGCATTTGTTTTGAGAATGAAGTGAAAATAGTTTTAGGATCTCTTAGGGCAACAGTCAGAATGCAACAAAGAATAAAATTACTTAACAGTAACATTTTTGTCAAAGCATAATCTGTTTACCATTCTCTGTGTGTGGATTTTTGTGGGTTTTTTTTTGTTTTTGTTTGGTTTTTGGCTGTGGTCTTTCTTTTTTATTTTTTGGTCCCAAACTGAGAATCTCAGTTTCTGTAGGTTAATATTGCCTAATGCAACTTTCTATACTGAAAGAAATGTGGGAAAGTTCTAAATCTGCATTTTCTATCATGGGGCCTCTAGCTACACATAGCTATTGAAAATTTAAAATGTGGCTGATGTGACTAAGGCACTGAAGTTTTAAGAAAATCTTTTATCAAGATATAATTCATGGGGCCAGCACTGTGGTGTAGCCGGTAAAGCCACCACCTGCAGTGCTGGCATCCCATACAGGCGCCGGTTCATGTCCCGGCTGCTCAACTTCCAATCCAGCTTTTTATTGAGGCCTGGGAAAGCCGTGAAAGATTGCCCAAGTCCTTGGGCCCCTGCACCCATGTGGGAGACCCAGAAGGAGCTCCTGGCACCTGGCTTCATATCAGCTGAGCTCCGACCATTGCAGTCACCTGGGGAGTGAACCAGCTGATGGAAGACTTCCTCTTCCTCTCTCTCAAGCTCTCAATATCTCCCTCCCTCCCTCCCTCTCTCTCTCTCTGCCTGTTCTTCTCTCTCTGTGTAACTCAAATAAATAAATACATCTTTTAAAATCGATATAATTCACGGGGGCTGCCGCTGAAGCATAGCGGGTAAAGCCGTCTCCTGCAGCGCCGGCATCCCATAGGGGCACAGGTTGAGACCCGGCTGCTCCACTTCTGATCCAGCTCTCTGCTATGGCCTGGGAAAGCAGTACAAGATGGCCTAAGTCCTTGGGCCCCTGGACCCACATGGGAGACCTGGAAGAAGCTCCTGGCTCCTGGCTTCTGATTGGCGCAGCTCCACCTGTTGTGGCCAATTGGGGAGTGAACCAGCAGATGGAAGACCTCTCCTCTCTCTCTGTCTCTCTCTCTGCCTCTCTGCCTGTCCTTCTCTCTCTGTGTAACTCTTTCAAGTAAATAAATAAATCTTTAAAAAGAAAAAAGATATAATTCACGGAGCCAATGCTGTGGCATAGTGGGTAAAGCTGCTGTCTGCAGTGCCAGCATGCCATATGGGCGCCAGTTTGAGTCCCAGCTGCTCCACTTCTGATCCAGCTCTCTGCTAATGGTCTGGAAAGCAACAGAGAATGGCCCAAGTCCTTGGGCCTCTGCACCTGCGTGGGAGACGTGGAAGAAACTCCTGGCTCCTGGCTTCAGATCAGCCCAGCTTTGGTCATTGAGGCCATTTGGGGAGTGAACCAGAGGATAAAAAGACCGCTCCCTCTCTGCCTGTCTGTAACTCTGCCTTTCAAATAAATAAATCTTAAAAAAAAAACTAATAATAAAACAAATCCTATACCCATAAGTAGTCATCCCCGATCTATTCTACCTCCCATCCCCTGGTAACCAGTAATCCGGTTTTTGTCACAACAGATTCACCTAGTTTGGACATTGTATATAAACAAAATGACACAATATGTCATCTTTTGCATCTTCTTTCACTTAGCATGTTTTCAAAGTTAATGCATGTTGCAGCATATGTCTGTATTTCATTCCTTTTATGGCTGAATAATATTCCATTGTGTACAAGTACCACATTTTATTATCCATTCATCTGTTAATAGACATTTAGGTTGTTTCCACCTTTTTGCTATTATGGATAATGCTGCTATGAATATTCATGCATAAGTTTTTGTGTAAATGCATGTTTTTAATTATCTTGGGTATACACCTAGGAGTGGAACTGCTATAAAATCATACAGAAACTCTATACTTAACTTTTTGAGGAACTGCCAGCATGTTTTCCACAGTAACTGCAGCATTTTCATTCCCACTAGTAATGTATGAGAGATCCAATTTCTCCACATCTTTGGCAACACTTGTTACTTTTCATCTTTTTTATTCTAGCCATCCCTTAGTACATGTGAAGTGGTATATAATTTTGGTTTTGATTTACACTTCTGTAGTGACTTGATGTTGAGTACTTTTTCATGTATATATGGGTTATTTCTAAATCTTTGAAGGAATGTCTATCCAATGAATGTTTAATTTTATTTAGTTCTAATTAACTTGAAATAGCTACATCTAGCTGGTGGCTACCATATTAGGCAGATATTCAGATTTAGCATCTGGCCCCTTACCTTTGCTCAAGATTGACGAGGACTGGCTAGGTGACTGAAGATCACGTCCAGCTTCACGACTCACCCTACATGCCCCAAATGGAACCATAAATCAGCAAGTAGAAAGGAAAAGGGAATCAATGTGACACTTGGAAGAAGGAAGAGCTAAGCACACAGGGGGAACTTAGGAAAGAACTCAAACTTCTCCAGCACTTGCAAGGCTCCATGTACTATGTTCCAATTCACAATCTCATTTCATTTCACAACAATCCTATCAGATTTTACTGTCTCCATTTCACAAAAGAGTAAATAGTTTCAGATACAGTAAGTCTGTTATTTGTAATTTTACTCACTACAAAAATTCTATTTCAACTTTATACACTTCTTTTCTTCATCTGGTTTAATTATAACAATGATCTTATAGATCTCACCCAAGGAATCTAAGTATTATTTGGGATTCCATCAGTACGTTCGGCATATACTATACAATTCTATGTCTACTAAACTTTCTCAAAGAGATATTACAGGAATTAGATGGTTTTCAAGCAGCAAAATATTAACACTAAAGGAAAAAATGCACTCCCGACAGTGTGCATTTTCTTTTGTAATGTGTTTACTCACTTCCTCCTCTTTTTTTAATCAATTAAACAACTATATACTGCACATCTACTATGTACCAGACACTACCCTAGGTGGTACAGATACAACAATGACTATAACAGCCAGGAACCCTGAACTACTGAAGTTCAAGACACATATAAAAGAAACATGGTTTTAAAAGAATATAAGCTCCGATAATTTTGTCACACAGAGGCCACAGTGCAGTGTCCATTTCATAATGAACCTTACCAGACACAGCAGATACTGAGTATCCTTAAATGATACTCTCTAAGGAATTCTGAGTATGAACATTACAGCCTTCAAAATGGCTCAAAATCCACACATTTGGCAGAACTTGTGTACAGTAGTTGCTACTCTGGAAGTAGCACCCAGCTCCCGAGCATGGCCAGCTGCCAAGGAACTGAGGGGAATTATTAAAGTTTACCTCCAGCTCTGTAGAGTTGTCCCAAGACTCACGCACAAGACGGTGGGGGAGGGGAGGAAAATAACAACACAAGCATCATCAGACCGTGTCTCTTGCCCTGAGTGCAGTGTGACTTCCTAAGCTTTCATCAACACCAACTCCTGTTTCAGGAGGATAAAAGAGAAATGATGAGGTTGTTCATATGATTCCAGTGGGTGGCTATTGTGTTGGATGGGACAATAACACTGTTCTCTTTAAAAGAGGTCACATGTTATTCACTGCTATAAATAACAATTTAATTTTTAAAATGTTGCATGTCCAACACTATATTGCAGAAAACAGTAAAGTTCAAATTCTCTTGTAGAAAGGATGCATTTCCAGTCCAGCTCTCTGCTGTGGCCCGGGAAGGCAGTGGAGGATGGCCCAAGTGCTTGGGCTCCTGCACCCGCAAGGGAGACAAGGAGGAAGCACCTGGCTCCTGGCTTTGGATAGGCGCAGTGCGCCGGCCATGGCAGCCATTTGGGGGGTGAACCAACGGAAAGAAGACCTTTCTCTCTGTCTCTCTCTCTCACTGTCTAACTCTGCCTGTCAAAAAAAAAGAAAAAAAAGGAAAAAAAAAAAAAGAAAGGATGCTTTTGGCAACATACCTAAGTACCGTACTCTAACGGCTGGCCTTTGCCCAACTCTCTCTTTGTACCTCGCCTCTGGGATGAGTATGCAGGGGAAAAGGTATGAATTAAGTTGATTGGGAAAGCCTATATGAAGGGACTAACTCAATCATTTCCAGTTTCAAGCTCATTGACTATTTTCTGTGTCTTACCTAGCATTTCCTACCCAGATTAACTGAAAGAATCACGGTCCAAACTAACTCACAAGTAATATAGCTCAGTATCACGTGGCCCAGCTGTATTTCCTAACTTAAAACATCAATAATGTAGGGAAAATATAACCATGGAATCACAGCTGCAAAACCACATTTTTACCTGATCTTATTACTAGAGCAAATGGAGGCTATAAAAAGGCCTTTCTTTCAAAAGCTACTACATTTCCTTCAATGGTATAGGTAGAAAAATTGTATCAATTACAACAATGGTAAATTCAGTTGCTGTACTTTACATGAAGCTGACCACCAATTGCCTTAATGAGAGAGAAAGTACAAAGGAAAATCAAGAGTGCAACATGATATTACAATGACAGATCAGAAACAGCCATCCTTGGTTAGATGTGGGAGAGCTAATGACAACACCCAACAAACATTCTAAGGTCGCTCACAACATTTAGTATCTGTGAGGGTACTTCAAAGAGTTCATAGAAAATTTACATTATGAAAAAACTATGCATGGATTTCAAATATTATTATACAAAGATAAACTTATCTTTTAATTCTATTTTTCCACAAATGTTTAGAAGCATCCTCATATGCACTCAACAAGTATCCTGATAAAATATAAGTGACTATTGTACTCTATGAGGAAGCTAACAATTTTCCAGATGGGATGGTGCTGTTTAGAATGGCCCAGTGCACATCAAACAGCTCACACGAATGCCCAAACTGAGCAGTCACAAGGTGGGCTGTCTCTTGAGGAAGTAAAAAAGCAGTGAGAATGGGGAGGGGGCGGGGAGGTGGCATGAAGATCATAATAGATGATTAAGTTAGGCTACACTGAAGTACAGAAAAACCAAGGACATACTAGCTCAGAATCAGTGAGGAAAGGTCACAGAATTGTTAAACAGGCTACCACCATTACCAAACAGAAAAGGAAAGGGCACAGTAGTGTATTATTTTCATTCACAAGGCTCTCATCAGTGAGTGAATAATTTGGTATCAGAGAGAGAGAAATGGGTTTATAGAAATAAGAGGGTTCAGCATAAAGGCAAACAGAAGTGTGTACGTGATGATTTTAGCTGTTCACAGTGGAGAACTAGGGGCAAGAAAACAGCACTAAAGCTTCATGTCAAGCAGGGATCAGCAGGCTTTTGTGTAAAAAGCCAGATAATAAATAGTGAGGCTTTGTGGGCCATTCCATCTCAGTCCTACTACTCAATTCTGCTCTATGGCATGAAAGCAGCCTTAGCCATCCTTAAAGAAATGAGCATGGCTGTGTTCTGAAAAACTATTTACAAAAACAGGCAGCTGGCCAATTTGGCACATGGCTAAAATTTACTGACCCCTGATCTCAGGTTCCAAGTCAGCAGTTCTCAAACTTCAGTGGACTTCAGAATTCCCTTGGAGGGCCTGTGAAAAGAGAGATCGCTAAACCCTATCACCAGAGCTTCCGATGCTGCAGAGCTGGGACGGGGCCCAAGAAGCTGCATAGTTATCAACTTCCCAGCTGCTGCTGCTGATCATGACAAGATCTACATGTTGAGAATCTGTTATTGAGACCTTGCTGACTGAAGAGTATGTTCAACATTTTAAGTAACTGTCAAAGTTTGCAACTCATTGACTATATACCTTTGCCATTTGTAGTAAGTTCCAAACTTGAGAAGTCGATCAAAATTAAATAATTTAAAGAGAAGCAGGAAGAAACACAATAGTATGGAATTCTTTCTTCATTTTGATTTCAGTATAAATTTATCATTGCCCCATCAGTAAAATAAACACAATTCACCCTCAAATCTCTTTATTTAACATTTCCCCCTAACATGGTCTAAGTCCTATAAAGAGTTGAGCAGTATTAAGATCTACACTATGGTTTAAATATGATTTGGCTTCTGAACTCATGCAGGATTTTAAAGTCCTAAGTCAATGTTACCAAGAGCAGAAACTTAATTTAATTATGATATCTGGGAGGTGGGCAAAGTGGGAAGTCCTTAGGTCACTGGAGGTGTGTGCTCAGGAAGGTAGCTGTCCTAAGAGGGTTGGTTATAAGAGCCTGAATGGGACCCAACTTCTCTCCCTGCATCCTAGTCACCATGTGATCCTTCTGTGCACATTCCACCACTACCATCCACTGCCCTCATCAGAGGCCAAATCAAAGGGGCCACCCAATCATGGACTATGAGGCTCCAAACCATGAACTAAAATAAACCCCCTTCCTTCATAAGTAGCCCATGTCAGATATTTCATTATGGTAACTAAATGCTGACTAATACAGTCAATAAATAAAACAAAAAGAAACTCAGTTTTAAAGACAAAGGTAAATGACACTTGTAAACTCAAATTTCTAATTAGAAGTGCTTGACTTCATCAAAATTGAAACATATATACTTATATAAGGTTGTTTAAGACTTTTTAAGAGTTGCCATTTTATGTTCATAAGAATCTCAGGAGGCAGATAACATTGCTATTGCCATCCTTCCTTTACAAGATGAAGAAACTGAGGAAAATAAACCAAATGGTGATAGCATGCAGATTACTTGAAATGTTTCCTTAAAGTACTTACTTTGCCTATCAAGTCTTAAATTGCATTTTTCAAATCAAATTTACACATATCTTTTTAGGACCGTCTACAAATATGTCTTCCTGGAGAAAATATTTTAATAAGATATACAAACCCATATTCTTATTTGTGGGTCTAATCTTAAAACCACCCATGCAATTCTAACCAAGAATCCTGAACTTGAATCAGATGCCAATTTATAAGACCACTGGACCATTAGTGCAAGTGGGTCACAGATTATGGAAGTGTGGTGACCCAGCAGTATAATAGAAATACTCATCAAAGGGAGAAATATTAATGTAGATAATCCAAAAAGTAGAGCAGCAAGCCTAGAATGAGCCCTCTCCAGATTTTCAGGCTCTTTCTGTAATGATGATAATGAAAGTGTTTGCATTTGAATAGGTATTTATCTAAATCACTTTCACATCCACAAGAGGGAAATGTTTCAAAAAATAAATAGAAAAACATAGCCCCCCAATATGTATGGTGAGGACAGGTTTTTCCATTTAGATTAGCATGTTTTTAAAAATATTTTTAAAAATATTATATATGTTGATTATAATGTGTGATAATGACATTCTCACTCTAATCTGTGATATGAATATTCCAGTAACAATTTATATGAAATAGGAGTATAATTAAAGAAAGTCCTCAGTAAAAACAGTTTTTTGTTTGTTTTACAAGTATCTAATTATTTCACAAGTGACTAAATTAAAGAAAAATGATTTATTAAAAAGATAATCTCAAATTCAATGTCATATTATGCTGCTGGAACAAAAACCTAGTTAAGATATTAAGCCTAAAGAGAGGACTGGTAGAGATTCTATATAAACAAAGGCTGACAATTCTGCCTTTGAACCAGTGGCTCACATGCAAGTCAGCAAAAACTGGTAACCTAAATAATACTACCCAAGGATTATCGTAGGAAAAGATGCCTTTTACTGTTCTCTGAGGCTAGCCTAAAGGAATATTTCCATAGAAGTAAGTGGTCTAAATAGAGCACTCAATTTCAACACCATCATTCTTATACCTGATAATGTAATATGACCTAGTAGATGAAATGATAATCTGTGGATTTAGGTAATTTGAATTCAGTGCCCAATTGTATTAGAGACTACAACTTTCAGATCTTTCTATCTCATTTTTGCTCACTATTAAGATGTAGAAATGGCTGTCACAATAAAACCAGGTGAAGTTGTGTAAAAGAACACTATAATAGTTAAAAATCTCATATATGGCTGCTGCTTAAATACATATTCTGGAATTCTCCTTTTCTTAGCCCTGAAATTTCACATATGAGTAACTAATTACTCTGTCAAGTGTCCAGGCACAAAGGTAACAAGTATGATATAAAAGTCCCACCTATGAGAGAATCTTTAGAGTTTTGCATAACACTACAAAATTATAATCTAGAACAGACTTGCAAACAACTCAGGGAAATTTATAAACTCAATACTATCTTTCCTGTGTACATAAGAGGCAATGACTTTTTTTTTTTTTTTTTAAGATACAAAGCACTCTTAAATGTTATTTGTTTAAACCTTGGAATTTCTTTCTTTTTCCCTATCTGTATTCATCTACTCTTTTTTTTTTAATAAATGAGTTACCTAACCAGAAAATGGACAAATCATGCAAGTCTCATTCCTCCATAAAGATTTCTCCAGGGGGCCAGCGCCATGGTGCAGTGGGTTAAAGCCCTGGTCTGAAGTGCCGGCATCCTATATGGGCACTGGTTCTAGTCCCGGCTGCTCCTCTTCCAATCCAGCTCTCTGCTATGGCCTGGGATAGCAGTGGAAGATGGCCCAAGTCCTTGGGCCCCTGCACCCACGTGGGAGACCTGGAAGAGGCTCCTGGCTCCTGGCTTCGGATCAGTGCAGCTCCGGCCGTTGCAGCCATCTGGGGAGTGAACCAACAGAAGGAAGATTTTCTCTCTCTCTCTCTCTCTGTGTATGTGTAACTCTGACTTTCAAATAAATAAAATAAATCTTAAAAAAAAAAGATTTCTCCAACTTCCTAGGAGGTTGTCCCACATTCTACAGATTTCTCACTTAAATACTCATTCAACAGCTACAAAGTACTTCCTGTGTGGTTACCATTTACTGAGTTATGCAGAGGGCAGGTGTGTGAACAATTCAGTTATGACCAAGGCCTTTCAGGACTTAAAATCCAGTTAGATTAGATCTAGATTCAACTATTCGTCAATTTTTCCCATTGATAGAGAGCTCCTTGAGGCAAGTATTTAGTGAATACTAACAATAATTGCATTAAAATAATAACAACCTTTGGACATTTAACATACGTCATCTTATTCCATCCTCTCAGCAACCTACAAGCCCTGACACAGATATATCACTGTCATTTTACAGATAAGAAATAGAGGCTCGGAGAAGTTAACTAATTAGCCCACAGTTAGAAATGAATGTATAAATTAATAAATGTTAGTACCATGAACAATATTGTATACATGGCAGAAAAGAGCATTCATTTCACTACATTATTTATGTAACAGGGCCCGTGTTTAGCACTGAGAAAATGTACAATGGAAAGTGTAAAGTGGAAATTGTTGAAACTTCCGTATATAACTGCTGAAACTAATTTGAGTATCTCAGAGACATTTTAGAAATAAAAAATACTTATATTGCACTTTGCAATCACTAATCCATATAAGTGGCTTGTTAAGCAGCTACCATTACTTTGTATAAATAAGGAAACAATGGCTATACTGTGCCCAAAGGTTACCAGACCAGATCCTGGGGGCTGCCTCACAAGCCACAAAGCAATAGTGATCCATATGTTTAGGGGAAATCTCATACCAAGGGTATGTAGAAAGGTCAAAAATTGACGATGTTTTCTAAAAACACAAATCAGACTCCATAAAATGGTAGCAGTACAACAGTAATCCATACACTATCCCATAGCAGGACTGGAGACCATTATAAATTCATCAATAACATCAGCATCATTTAATTTAACTAAACAATAAAATCTGCATCTGGTTAAATGGTAGTACTTCCATTCTAGATTTAAATATCACAAAACATTCTAAGCTCAGGGTTAAAAGCCTGAAATACGTAACATTATATTTTTGATATTTTAAAATTATGCCAAAATGAGAAAGTCATTCTTATCTGTCAAAAATCCAAATATTCAAAATAACAGTTATAAAGCAAAAAAAAAGTATATCAAAAGAAAAAAAAGCTTGGGGAAAAAAGAATGTGCAATGGCTCAGTAATAGAACACAAGAAGCTGAAGTGAAATGTGTATTGATGGCCAAAAAAAGTGGCCTCAGTGCAATAAAGTAAAAATGTCTTATTGTCAATAGATGTGGACAACTCAAAAAAGCCAACCAACAAACTTAGTTATAGAGTACAGAGGGGAGGAGGACTAAGAAAGAGGAATAGTACACCCATCCACCCTGGAGAAAAACAGGAAGGAATTAAGTTCCCCAAAGTAGAAGGATTTGAGAAAACAATGGTTTGGTAAATATGAAGAACTTAAAGTAAATTTAACGTATCTAAAATTTACTTTGTCAAGTCATGAAAAGCTTCCATATAATTGATAATCATGTACGAGTTAGGGAATTAAAAGGACCTGATCTTAGAAAACCAAATTATTTCATCTGAAAGCCAGCCATCAGGATCTGCAAAACACAATTGCAGTGGGAAAGGAATCTACTTTTTGTTTTAATCCTAAACATGTCCATTTTGAGACAGATTCATAGAGAGATAATATAAAAAGACTAACATTCACAGAAATAAAGCCAGTACCTAGCTTTTCAGACACATGATGAACTGAATATTAAGCATTATATTCATTTTGATAGATGCTTTAAATTGCCTGTCATAGTCACACCTTTTCTTAGTCCTCAGTGTGTTGGCATTTTACATTATTGAGCTTCCCCACTTTGAAATTGTGTTATCCAGCTTATCCTAATTCTTCTAACTCTGTGAGTTATACTTCAAACCAAAGTTACCCAACTCAGTCAAGCCCCAAGAACTCATTCACTGATAGTTTCACTTTCACACAGAAGACTCCCAAATCTTCAGTCACTCTACACCTCTTATCCAAGTTCTACTCTGGTATTTCCAGCAATATCCAATTGGAAATGGCTTGCACTCAATCCAAAACCAAAGCGCTAATGCATATCGTGAATACGAGGCAGCAGCTAAAGCGCAGACAGACAGATATACTGATAGATATGGAAAGTTCATCAGATATATTACTTTTTGATGAAGAATGAGTATTTCAGTATTGTGTACAAACATTCTCCCATTTTATTTCTTAAATAAAAAATTTCCAGAAAGATGTTTAAGAAACTGAAAAAGTTATTTATGGAGAATGGGACATCAATGGTGGGAGACTGGAGAGATTCACTATTTACCTGTGTACTACCCATGAGGGAACTATTAAAAGTTCATGAAAAAAATAGAATTAAAAGATAAGTTTATTTTGGGTACAAAAAATTTTGAAATTCATGCAGTTTTTTCATCATTCACATTTTCTATGAGCCTTTTGAAGACACTTTGTATGCAGAGATTGCAAAAAAAAATTTTGTACGAAAATGAACTTATTTAATTCCATTTCCCCAAAAACTTTTTGAAGTACTGTCAGGTATTTTTAAATTTACTATGTGCATCATTAATTTCCTTTTTTTAAAAATTTATTAGACAGATAGAGTTAGATAGTGAGAGAGAGAGACAGAGAGAAACGTCTTCCTTCCTTTGGTTCACCCCTTAAATGGCCGCTACGGCCAGTGCTGTGCTGATCCGAAGCCAGGAGCCAGGTGCCTCCTCCTGGTCTCCCATGCAGGTGCAGGGCCCAAGCACTTGGGCCATCCTCCACTGCACTCCCAGGCCACGCAGAGAGCTGAACTGGAAGAGGAGCAGCCGGGACTAGAACCCGGTGCCCATATAGGATGCCAGCGCCGCAGGCGGAGGATTAACCAAGTGAGCCACGGCGCCGGCCCATGCATCATTAATTTCATAAATTAATTTATGAAAACAAATAAAAAAATTATTAAATTTCAAAATTTTAAATACACATTGACTACAAGTCAAATCACCTTCCAAAGTGAAATCTTCCCAGTGGGAAAAGTCAAAGGAAGACTTTTCCTATACTGACTTGGGCTCTATAACCAATAGCATAGTGGCCCCAGAATAGAAAGAAAGGAGAATAGGTTCTATATCATCTTGAACCTTGTTGCATAAACCCACAGCCATATGTGGTGGTTCTAGAGCCCGTACTGTCAGTTTCTACTAAAAATTTTAAAATGGGGGCTGGTGCTGTGGCATAGCAGGTAAAGCCGCCACCTGCAGTGCCGGCATCCCATATGGTGCTGGTTCGAATCCCAGCTGCACCACTTCCAATCCAGCTCTCTGCTATGGCCTGGGAAAGCAGTAGAAGACGGCCCAAGTCGTTGGGCCCCTGCACCCATGTGGGAGACCCAGAAGAAGCTCCTGGCTCCTGGCTTACAGATCAGCACAACTCCAGCTGTTGCAGCCAATTGGGGAGTGAACCAGCGGATGGAAGACCTTTCTCTCTGTCTCTCTCTCTCTGCCTCTCCTTCTCTCTCTGTGTAACTCTGACTTTCAAACAAGTAAATAAATCTTAAAAAATTCTTTTTAAAGGTTGGGGCCAGCACTGTGGCACAGTAGGTTAAGCCTCTGCCTGCAGTGCTGGCATCCCATATGGGTACCAGTTTGTGTCCCAGGTGCTTCCCTTCCTATCCAGCTCGCTGCTAATGGCCTGGGAAAGCAGTGGAAGATGGTCCAGCTACTTGGGCCCCTGTACCCACGTGGGAGACCCAGAAGAAGCTCCTAGCTCCTGACTTTGGATTGGCTCAGCTCCAGGCGTTCGCAGCCATTTGGGCAGTGAACCAGCAAGTGGAAGACCTCTCTCTCTCTCCCTCTCTCTGTCTACAACTCTGTCTCTCAAGTAAACAAAATGTAAAAAAATAAATAAAATTGCTTTAAAAATAAATAAATAAATAATGAAAAATTTGAAAGCAGTCCATTCCTTTGGCTTGTTGGCTGGGTCAGATACCTATTCTGTCTGCAACAGTACTTCAGCTCTTGATTATTTAGGTGTGCAGTACTGGTTGGCAACTGAGATGCCCAGTATCAGCAGCTGCAGTTCGAGTGGTTTGTAGAGACAATTTCAGTATTTTTATCACAGGATACAGGAATAACCAATCTGTGGAAACCACCCCAACCCACCCCCAACAAATACCTATCTCTCAAACCTCATTACTTCTGGATTGGCAAGTGTGGAATAGTTAATCAACTATTTTGTCTGCTGGGTCAGGGAAATTGGAAGGAGAGTCAAAGGGGTAGAGAAATTACCACAACAAATTATATTTTCAATAGATGACTAAGATTTCATATTTCTATTGCTAAAGAATACATGGATTTATCAGTTAGTTTGGTGACAAACACTGATACTTCATTAAAGAGAAAGGCCCAAATAAAAAATAAATCATTGAAAGAATGGATTGTATATATAGTCCCTACTTAAGAGGTAATAAATTTAATTAGGAAGTCATACAATTAAAATTTACAGTAAACAGACTCTGAAAATTAAGACTTGTCTTATTTTAAGGGAATCCAATGCAGCATTTTCACAACTTGAATTAGAGCAGAAGGCAGCCTGAAATGAATAGACTTTAGAACGAGTTGGAATCCTGCATGATCTTGGGCACCTTACTCCCACCCCCTCTGGATCGCAGTGTTCTCTGTAAGATGGGCACAATGATACGAGATAAAACGTGCACAATGCCTAACATCAGAAAGATAAATGTCAATTCTCTTTACAAAGTAGGCATTAAGTTATGAAAGTCTTTAAAAAATTTTTAAATAACCTTATGTCAAAGTTCCTCTAAACAGTGTTCTTATCATACTTAAAATATAAAAACATTTACAAAAATGCAATAATTCAAGAACAATTTCAAAAATAAGGTATACTTGTTTATTTATTGACTAGAGCTAAATGGAGAGGGAAAATTTCAACTTAAAGGAAATATGCAGGGACATGATTTAAGGGACATTAGTGATTCAGTTCCTCAGATGAAACCATTATGGATAGAGGAAATAAACGGAGGGAGATGAGCAGTAAATGTCAAGTATATAGAAGCATGTCACAGTCATGGGAGTTAAGGGAGTCCACAAGGGATGACTTGCAAATGACATGTCCTAAGGCAATCTGTAAAAAGCAGACACAAAGAGACTAGGAGAAGGGTGTACACATGCAGAAAAGCAACGGAGTTAACTCAGTGCCCTGCCAAATGGTCCCAAAATCAAACAACATCACCAGAAATCAACATTGCTTCCCTTTGAAGTTTGCCATCTGTAGGAATCCACATCCTTTGTTGAAAAGGTTATTCCTCTGTGGAAACACAGCTCAACCCCCACCACCTGGATTCTTCCTGGGCTACCAGCAACTGAGCTTGTAACTGTGTTTCCTTGACCTTGTTTCATGGCTGTCACTATGATCATGCACTCCTTTCATGAAACATCTACTCATTTCTGGAAAATCCTCAGTTCCTTCAGACTTTTACTAACAAGAAAAACCAGTTTACCTACAATGTACAATTATAATTTCCAGGAAAGATTTTCCAACATCATGTAACACTCCCAATGTCATATCAGAAACCAAATCACTGAATCAATCAATACAAGTGAAAACGATAGTAATTAGTACAAATGAGGTTTTTCTATGCCAAATTATATATTTTACATATTATTGATCTAGTATTAATGTAAAGGTGCATTTAACTCAATTTTCTGGCAAATGGCATTCTTTGACTCAAAAGAATGTAATTTAAAGCCCACAAGAGGGCCAGCTCTGTGATATAGTGGGTAAAGCCGCCACCTGCAGTGCCAGCATCCCATATGGGCACTAGTTCTAGTCTCAGCTGATCCACTTCCAATCCCACTCTCTGCTATGGCCTGGAAAAGCAGTAGAAGATGATGGCTCAAGTACTTGGGCCCCTGCACCCGTGTGGGAGACCCAGAAGAAGATCCTGGCTCCTGGCTTCGGATGGACTCAGCTTCGGCCATTAGGGCCAATTGGGGAGTAAACCAGTGATGGAAGACCTCTCTCTCTCTGCCTCTCCTTCTCTCTCTGTGTAACTATGACTTTCAAATAAATAAATAAATCTTTTAAAAAAAGCGCACAAGCAACTTAACCATTCTCTTTTCATAGAGTGTATGTATAAACACAATTCATACACGACTGATAAATATGTTAATATTAAATTAAGCCACTACAGTGGAAAGCCATCAACTGTTATTGAAGTAATCCTTGTTCCGTATTGTTTCAAACATCAGACAATCACCATGTTAGCATTAGATGAATGTCATAAATCAATGTGAATCTTAAAAGGCCCAAGAAATCAAAGCCAAACATAGGCGGAAACTAAAGTCTTACGCAACAAGGCTCAAGTGCACAAAAGATAAAAATCCTTGTTATGGTCCTCTAGCTTCAATACTTCCAAAAAAAAATAAAAAGTTCATTCTACTTTGTAAAAAAATGTAAGCCTCCAAAAAGCAAACCCCAAAATATTATATATATAACTTAAGTTTTAAACCCATAACTCTCAATCATAGGTGCAAATAAGAATCACTTAGAGGGGCTGGTACTGTGTGTGGCACAGCGGGTTAATGCCCTGGCCTGAAGCGCTGGCACCCCATATGGGCGCTGGTTCGAGACCCAACTGCTCCACTTCCAACCCAGCTCTCTGTTATGACCTGGGAAAGCAGTAGTAGATGGCCCAGGTCCTTGGGTCCCTGCACCCATGTGGGAGACCTGGAGGAAGCTCCTGGCTCCTGCTGCGGATTGGCACAGCTCCGGCTATTGCGGCTATCTGGGGAGTGAACCATCAGATGGAAGACCTCTCTCTCTCTCTCTCTCTCTCTACCTCTACCTCTCCTCTCTGTGTAACTCTGACTTTCAAATAAATAAATAAATCTTAAAAAAAAAGAATCACTTAGCTTTAAAAATATATCAGCGACTATGACCCACTCCCAGAGTTTTTGCTTTCAGTGCTTTGACACAGAGCCCTTGCTTTAACCTTTTTAAAGCTCTCCTGGTGATTTCAGTATGAGCCCAGTAGAGAATCACTACTTTAAACTCACATAGCCTTTTGGGACAACAATTACTCTGAGGTTGATAAACACACTTCTTGCCTTTTAATGACATTTTATTAAAATTACTCAATTCATTCCACAGCCAATGAGTGACTCGCATGTTGCAGGCAGTGTGTTAAAGTAGTAGAGAAAGTTGTGTGAGATGCATTCCCTGCCCTCAAGAAGCTCCCTATTAGCTAGGTAGAGAGATCCATAAATAAGTAACTGTAATTAAATATGGTAAGTGCTCTGGAGGTGTAAGCAAATACAGCATGCCTCACAGACTTGCATGTCATCCTTGCACAGGGGTCACGCTGCATCATTCCAATTTTAGTATATGTTCTACCAGAGCAGGAAAGTCAGAAGTTACAAGTTACTGAACACCCTAAATAATGGGGCAAATACTCATCCTACACAGTGTGAAAACAGTGGGCATTTTGCTACTCTTCTCTAAATTGCTGTACCAAGAAAATAGACATTTTTCCATGTTTTAATTTAGATGAATTGTCTTAAAATATCCTGTGTTACTACTGATTGTACACTTACCTAAAAAAGTAAAAATTTGCAAAAGATACCATAAGTGATTCTGACATAAAAATTAGACCCTAACCTGTATTTGCATAATACCTTTCCTTTCCAGTAATTGCTACATTTTCTAAGGAAAGTTTTGAGAGGACAGAATATCGTTAATGGAGATTTGTTTAAGTCCTTTGAAAGATGCTACATGAAAAATGTTATGGAAACAATGACATTCAACGGATTTTTTGCAAAACTTTCAAAAATAAGAAACACAGGGAAAAGAGTTTTAAGTTTTTAAAATTTGAAGGAAATGGCATCCTCCCAATTTACAAAGCAGGTACAAGATTCCTTCAAAGCCAGCTTTCCAGCCCCTGGAAAGAAAACATACACCAAACAGTGATCTAATACTTTAAAACCTCACTAATTCTATATGATGTCCTTCTCAACCAAAGACAAAATTCACAATAATGGATCTAAATTAAATGAGAATTTCCATTTATGCCACCAAGTAAGGCCTAGTATGGAGTAGATGAGTGAGTGCATAGCCAATTAGCCTTGAAAAGTGAAATCTACTTTAAAATAATCTCAGTGAAAATTTCAACCTATTAAGACCTAGTGCTGAAAAACAACTTGTGATACTAATTTGGTATAAAAAAATCAAAATTCCATAGCACTTGGCTAGAAATCAACAAAAAGGTTTTAGTACAAGTGAACATCTTCAAGGCTTTCCTGTTGGAATCCAGACTGAACAAATTCCAAGTTAAAATGTATGCTGTCAAGGTCCCTGCAAGAAAATCTCAAGCGAATTTCAATTTCCAGATCAATATATACTGAGACACTTTACCAGAGAAACCTCCAACCTTTACACAGGGTGAGGAACATGATCATTACATTCTTTAACACCAAGACTGTCTTGGATTCATTATTTCATGAAATGGCATTTTATAAATGGCACTGACCAAGTCAGATTTTTGTAGGGTATGAATGAGATTTCTCAGTTCACAGTAAAGGTAGCTATAGAGTACCTGTTACCTCAAAATTAGCCTGCTCTCCCTCTGACTGCCATTCTTAAACAACAGAAGAGATAAATTTAATTCTACCTGAAAGTACTGGATCAATTATAAATCAGCAGAATATCATCTGTGTTAATGTGATGCTGACCACTTCTTTCCGATATCTAGAGACCACATCATCACCCTTCCAGACCTTATGGAATCAGAACTAGTCACCAACATTGATTCAATGACAGCTATTTTCCATCATCACAATATAATTAACATTTTAATTTCACATTTTCTAATTATGACTTTCCTGGCTCATTTACATCAGATACAACTAAGAGGCAAAATACACCATTCACCCACACACAGTCATTTGGGGGCTTCAGGGAAACACCTAATTTACCTTCACTGAGTGCTCTTCAGAATGAAGAAACCAAAGGAATTCGTGATATATATTTTTTCCTCTAGAACTGTGCTATTTACATGTGGCTATTGAGTACTTGAACTGTGGCCAATCTGAGGAAATAAATTCTGAATTTCATTTAATTTTAATGAATTTAAATTTAAGCTTACAAAGAGACACAGGATCCAGTTACTGGGAAACTTTTATATATGTTTGGAACAACCTGGGTTTGTGAATCCACTTTTGCACATGAAAATTGTATGAAACCTAAATACACATCAAATATTTCTGATGAAAAAATTTAGCTCAGCATGAAAACTGAGATGTACTCTTAGTGTAAGATACACATTGGTTTTCAAAGACTCAGTATAAAGAAAGGATGTAAGACATCTCATTAATACTCTTTATATTGGTTACATATTGAAATGAAAATAGTTGGGATCTACTGGGTTAAACCAAAATTATCAAAATTAATTCCACGTGCTTGTTTTTAATCTTTTTGAAGTAGCTACTAGACAATTTTAAATTGCAGATGTGGCTCTCATTATATATCTTTTGGACAGCGCTGTTCTGGAGCACTTCCACAATCACTTTAGCAGGCACATTTGGAAATCCTCCCGCTCACAGACAGGCTGCTCACACAACAATAGGGGCAAGGAGTAACATGTCCTCCTATCAATTGGGTCTGAGTAAAGTGTGTAGCAAGCTCTACCCACAATTTCACCATGTGAGGCAACACTGTAATACCTCAATATGGAAGGGGGAAAAAAAGAGTTATCAGCACTCAAACAAATTGAAATTGAGTACTGCAGACAACTTAAAAGAGACGGAACCAACTGCTCTAAGGTCTTGGTTTCATTTCCCAACTGCAGCCCTTAAAATAGACAATAAAGCACCGCTTGCAAAAAAAAAAAAAAAAAGAAAGAAAAGAAAAGAAAGAAAGAAAGAAAAAAGAAAAAAAAGAGGTAAAATGTTCCAACGGCCTCTATCTAGCAATCCTTATTAAATGAGCGAAAGCTGCTCTTAAATCTTATCTCAACTTGGAAAGCCACAGAATACACGCTGAGCTAGGAAATCAACTTCAGATCGCCAGCATTTCCCTCACAAGCAAATTAGCAGGATTGTGCACTTGGAATATTGTTTGACAAGAATGAAAAGGAAACTATTCAAAACAGATTTAAGGAATGGACAATTAGATGAGGAACTGCAGATTTAATTCTCAATCAGCACTGTGATTAATCTGATTCCCTGCTTTTCCCTAGCGTAATTATACAACACAGATGAAAGGATGAGCATTTGGACTGTCAGTTCTATATTCTAGACCAGCCCGGTGACTCAAAGCAGACGGCTCGACCACGCTAACCACCATCCCATCAATAGTCAAGGGGGAGCCTGGAGCACTGATTGAACAGTTATTGCATAACGAGGCATTAAAATTCGGGTGCCCCCCAACTCTTTCCATGTTCGTCTACACCAGGTGAGGAATTTGCTGAAACTGAACGCATCCCGTCTTAAATGACCCCCTCCAATCCGAGCATAGCGTGAACACAAAGGCATCTGTCTAATATCCTGCACAATAGACACACACCCCACAATTAAAAATCCTGGACGCTCTTGCTCGCTCCCTCCACGCAAGCAAAGGAAATGCAAACTGCTCTTTTCGCAAATGGTCTAATGGTACTCGCAAGGTAACAATAACCCCAACTGTTCCCAGGGAGCAACTATAAAATCGTTTCGGCCACGTCCCTGTGCAACCGTCAGAGAAAATGCAGGCAGCCGGCCCCACGCCTTACCGGGTGGCCGACCTCGGCTCGGATCCCCGAGAACCCCCTAGACCCCCGCCCGGCAAAACATCCAGGTACACGTCTATAAATACTCCAGGGTGAGGAGGACGAGGGAGGCAGAAGGGAGGAGGGAGGGAGGGCAGGGGGCAGGCCCGTAGCGGGTGCGGGAGGACCCGGGCATCATTGAAATGCATTTTTCCACACTCCCGCTCCCTCGCGTGGAGACTCACTTGCCGATCACCTCGCACAGCTCGTACACGTCCTCGAACAGCACGTCGTCGTCGGCCATGGTCCGGAGGGGACAGCGGCCGCAGCGTGGAGAGCTCCGAAAACGGGAGTGGGGGCGCCTCCGAGCTCAGTGCCCAGCCCTGGGCTCTCCTCCTCCCCTCAGGACCCGCGAGCCCTCTGTGCTGAGGAGGCTCGAGCGGGGCAGCGAGGCCGGGGGACTGCAGCGCCTTCCTCTGCGGGCGACCGCCCCGGCGCGGGCGGCGGGGCCGGGGCGCGGGAACGAGGGCGGCCCGGGCCCGGCGCCGCCCGCCCGCCCGCTGCTCCTCGCGCTGCTCGGGCCGCGGTGCCCGCCGTGCGGATCCTCGGGGACCGCGCGGCGCCGCGCTCTCCACTCGTCAGCCCGCGCGGGCCGCGAGGC
Organism: Oryctolagus cuniculus; assembly: GCF_051225735.1. Classification (NCBI taxonomy): domain Eukaryota; kingdom Metazoa; phylum Chordata; class Mammalia; order Lagomorpha; family Leporidae; genus Oryctolagus; species Oryctolagus cuniculus. The sequence goes on from NC_142888.1 coordinate 27,205,766, forward strand.
CGCGACCGCTCCCTCTGCCCGAGGCCGGCTCCGGCGCGGCGCGGGGCAGCTCGGGCTACAGGGGGGGCCGCAGCAGGACCATGGAGGGAGAATCACCGCGGAGGGAGGTGGCGGCGGCGGATCGGCGCTGGGGACCAGGAGGCGGCGGCAGAGACGCTCCCTCCTCCTTCTCCTCCTCCCGCCGCCGCCCGCCCGGGAGTGGGAGGGGGCTTCGCGGGACAAGCGCTCTGTGCGGGCGGGAGCCGCGGCCGCCGCCTTCAGCTCCTCCCCTCCGCCTCAGCAGCCGACCGGCTCGGGAGCCCCGCGCACCCGCCTCGCGCATACACGCCCCACGCCCTCCTCCCGCTTCGGCCCGCGCGGCTGCACGACCCACAGGCCCCGCCCACTCCAGCCGGTCGGGAGGCGATGGCCCAGGGAAAAGGGGGGGACCGGGCCGAGCAGCGCATGCGCGCGGCGGCGGCCACGTCACGGTGAACGGTCGGGCCCCGGGAATCTAGAGGGCGCGGGGGGTTGGCAAGTGGGGCGCGCGGGCTGCAGCTACCGAGGCGGGGCTGCTCTGGGTCGTTACCTCCGCGCCCGGCCGCGACCAGACCGCGAGAGGGGCCAGGGACAAAAGATGGGCGGTCGCCTGCACGTTCTTCGTTGAGATGCTTGGAACTCCGGCCGTTCCCCCCCGCCCCGCCCCCTTCTTTTGTATTTGCAGGAAGCCTTTCCCAGTTTTTGTTGGGGAAAAAAGGCAGGGAAAGGGTGCTAATGAATGGGAAAACAAGAAGAGGGGTGGAGAGAGGTTGTCACTCAAGCCTCTGCTTGCCAGCGGCAGCTTGTAGGTCCAGCCTTGTCATTCTTTAATGAAGAAGAGGGCTGGGGGCGGCGGGAGGGGGGTGGGGTTCGTCCAAGCATAGGACCCAACAAAAACTGCCTACGAAGGTGTGCAACGACAGCCTCTCCCGCGTTCTGCCCCAAACTAACAAATACCCATTCAGAACCTACTGCCACCAGAGACAACCTAGACTAGAGAGAGGTCAGGAAGCCAGGGACATACTGAGACTTTCAGCCCCTTTGTGTATCGTCCCCGAACGCCCAGCGCCTATTCTGTTCTTACTCTCCATAAAGGTTAGACTTGTCAGGGTGAAAATGCAACTACAGGGAGAGAAAGCACAGGGTCAGCCCGGCAATGAGGTTCTGGGTGTTGCCGCTGTGCTAGATTGCATTCAATATGAAGATTTCTGTTCAACTGAGCATGTGCGGAATGAGCCAACGCCATCAGACAGGTATATGCCTTAGTTGAAGACCAATAAAAAAAAAAGTCTTTGTTCCTCCGCACAGCAGAAGTGTCCAATTAGTTCATAAGTCAGTTTCCAGAAATCATCAGTTAAAATCCTCAGTGCGGTAATTAAACAACAACAAAAAAGGTATTTACCGAAGTGGAGTGGGTGGGGTGGAAACTCGCAGCCTATTTTTTTTTTTTTTTAAGAAATGTTTCTGCAAACCTTTAACCACTCCCTCAAGAGGCTGAGAGGTCTGTCTGTTAAGGATTTGGCTACTAAACCTTTTTTAAAACATGCAGATCAGAGGGAAAATATAATCGCACAAGATTTTCCTCCTTTCCCAAAGAGCGTGTGCCTTCTCTAAAGCAAGGAGCTTCAGAGCCTGAGAACCCTCACCTCCTTTGCGAGTAAAGCAGTTCCAAATCACTCACTCCAAGGTAGCATGTCCACCTTGCACCTAATGAATAAGGAGTCACTCCATTTTGTCCCCAGGGTGTGCAGCTCCCTCACAAGTCACCTTGTCAACTTAACTAAATTCCCAGCTCAAATCTGAATTATGCCAAGAGTTGGAGACTTCATTTCAGCATTTGTTGACTTGCACAAGGACCTATGCTCAGAGCTAGAAAAGGACAATCATAAAGTAAAACAAGAGAAAGTGGAGGGGGAAAAGGCAACTGCAAAGAAAGGTCTGCCCTCTGCTCACGAAATCACAGCTGGTTTCCAGCTGTGGAAAAAGCCTTAGAGGCCAGCTAGTCCAACTCCCCCATTTACAGATATGGGGGATGTGGTGGTTGCTCTTCCAAGAGCCATCCCACCCCTCCACTATTGGGTAGCAACTCTGGGTTTGAGGTGGGATTATAACCACCTTAGCTGGAAAGGTGAGCCCTAATTCATTACATCAATAAATGCAGCCCCCTTGCCACAGTGATTGACCCAACTTAATCAGGTCTTGTCATTCTCAGATCATGTGCCTGGATTGGTTCAAGGGCTTTCAATCAGCACGGGGCTCAGGACTTTTCCCCTCTAATCTGAATTTAGCTCTCTCGGCTCTCCGTATGGAGTCATATGGAAGTTCTCTGCAATACACATCTCTCAGGATTTTTACTATTTACGATGGCTACTGGAAGCTCCTCTCTGCTTCTAGGACTAAAGCATGCATTTGGTCTAATGGTTAAGATGCCCACAACCCATATAATAGTACCTGAGTTTGATGCCCAACTCTGGTTCGTGACTCAAAGCTTCCTGCTAATTCAGATTCTGGGAAGCTGTCTCAAGTAATTGGGTTCCTCTCACCCTCTTGAAAGGCCTGGATTGAATTCCCAACTCCCAGCTTGGTGCAGCCCTGGCCATAAATGAGAAGTGAACCAGCAAATGGGAGGGCTCTCTCTCTCTCTCTCTCTCTCTCTCTCTCTCTCTCTCTCAAATTGAAAAAAAATAATAATAACCAAACCTTTTAAATGAAGTTGATTCCTCTCTGAGTTTTTCCCAAAAATCCAATACTCTTCCAACAAATACATGCCACTATAAATGGTCAGGTGTCAATAATTAGTTAATTTAGTTTTCACAAAGGAAATGTTAAACTAGGCATGTCAGATTGTGTTCAGATGTTAATAACTGAATATTCAGCTAACAGTAGTTTAAACAAATGGGGCAGGTTGTCTTTCTCATGTAACAAGTCTGAGGATTGGTCACTACTAACGTTAGATCAGCTACTCAACAGAGTCATGAATGAGCGTTCTTTCCACTCTATAGTCCTTCACATGTAAGCATCTCAGCCTCAGGCTTGTTGCCTCATTATCACAAGAGGGCTGCCAAAACCTCAAACATCAAAGACAGGAAGCAGGAGGGCAGCAAGTGTAGGTGAGACCTTTTTGCTCTCTCCCATCTCTTAATAGGGAAATAAAATATCTTCCTATCTCATTAGCCTAAACAGAGTCACATAGCAACCATAACTTGAAAGGGAAGCTGGGGACAATGTGTGGGGAGCAACTGAGACTAGACTAAATTACTGGAACTAAGACTAATTCTATGCATCTGATCTCCCACAATATGGTGCTGAGAGAGAGCAAACAACTTGCACACAGCTGCCTCACAAATTCAACTGATAAGCTGCAGGAGCTGATCCTGCTCCTGATTGGAGGAGAGCAGCGTGCTCGGCGTGTGGGCAGCAGAGTTGGGATTGGTGGAAGAGGACTATAAAGGAGGAGAGAGACACTATGCACTGGGAACACTTGAGGAACATCTGAGCAACCCCTGAGAGAGCCCGCCGGTGGTGCGCTGCTCCTCCGCGGAGGCGGGGGAGCCGGCAGCAAACCTGGGACAGCGTCGTTCCTCCACAAGTGGGGGAGCGGCAGCAAACCTGGGAAGGGCCGGGCAAAAGAACAGCGCAGGGTTCAGTGTCGTTCCTCCGCGAGTGGGGGAGCGACACAATGGTAGTTGACTTTTCCTGTTTCCTGTCCAGAGGTGGACAAGGCAGAAGTAGCTAGGGAATGGGCTTCATCAGCCAAGCAGCAATATTATGGTTTGAACAGGATTTGGCTCCCCAAACAGATTCAGACATTTAAACCCCAAAGTGTTCTGGTTGATGGATGAAGAGTGGAGGCTTGATCCAATAATAATGAAGGGAACAGCCTTTTGGGAAGTGACTGGACTGAATGAGGTTGCTGGGGTGAGGCCCATGATCAAATCATAGTGACCTTATAAAGACAGACACATAGACATGGAAGAGTGTGCTGCCTGTCTCTCTGCTTCTTGGCTCACCATGTGATCATTCTACCATCCCTGTCCTAATCAGTTGCCTGAATCAATTGGCCCACCCAATCCTGGGCTGTGAGCCTCCAATCTGTAATGTGAAACAAACCTTCTTCCCTTCTAAGTTGTTCTTCTCAGGTATGTTGATTAAACTAACAAAAAACTGACTAATACATGCAGTGTTTCTAATACCAGGAAAATTATCAAAGAAAGAATACTCTTATCTTCATCATAATGTATGTATAACTGTAGCAAATACTTGAGAGATCTTTACAAAATTTAGAAACGTCTAAAAACCCACAAAGATGCAGCTGATGGTACATAAATTTGATTCTCAGATGTCAGTACAAATCCTCAATGACTTTGAGGTGTTGGGCTTCCTCACAATTGCATTGGACATTCTCAAGTTGTAGGACTCCCACATGGTTTCAGCACTGACACAGATACCGAAAGGGAAAACACACACTTGTAGAGAAATATCAGCAGGAAAGCCACACAGAGGTCAGTGTGGCACAGGGCTAATTTAGGCAATTTTGAGTTCAGCCTCACTCTGTAGTCTGATCCTTTTAGCATGTAAATTATTACTGAATTAATGAATAAAATTAAGAATGACGCTGCTCTCCACTGGAACAAATAAAGTTACTGCCTCGTGGCATAAACAGGATGTTCTAAGCTCAAATGAAAGACATCATTGTCTCTCCAGAAAAAGCTACATATAAGAGGGCACTAAAAAAGTTCATAGAAACATAGAATTTAATGAAAAGTTTATTTGAGTGCAATTTTTTGATATCCATGTAGTTTTCTCATAATTTGCTTCTCATGAACTTTTTATGAAAATATTTTTTGCAACCAAATAAATTTTTCTTTGAATTCCATTTTCCTGTGAACTTCTTGAAGTATCCTGGTATCATTAGACTTACATTCCAATATCATGTTGCAAGTTATTTATTTTATATTCATTCAATCAATGAATGTCTATGTTAGCCATTGGAGCTATAAGTACAAATAAGGTACAAATAGTTCCTGGCCTCTCTGAGGTCCCTTCTGAAAGAAAACAAGGATTGGTTACAAGAAAACAGGTAATTAACATGAAAGAGTGATGGTTATTAGCATTTGGGAAGCCTAGGGAGCAAATGTCAAGAGGATCTGTGGGACAAGGAAGTCCCAACTGCAGGAATGTTGAACCTAAGACCGAGGAAAGCACTAAAATGAACCCAGTGAGAGGCCAGTTGGTTCTATGCGCATGGAACGGTGTTTGTGAAGTCTTCAAGATGGGCAAGAATATGCTCTTTTGGAGAAGATTATAGTTGGATCATAGAATACAGGAAAAAAGAAACCAGAGGAGATTGGAAAAATAGGCAGGAGCCAAATGGTACAAGTGTCAAAGAATCCAGCCACTGACAGACTGCAGATTTCAGTGGCACTAAAGTCTTATGTGTACTGAGTACCCCAAACCCCACGCATGAAGGGAATTCTGTTCTCAAATCATTCTTCCATTTGTACTGTCCTCTCCCTTAATTACTTTTTTTTTTTTTGACAGGCAGAGTGGTCAGTGAGAGAGAGAGAGAGACAGAGAGAAAGGTCTTCCTTTGCTGTTGGTTCACCCTCCAACGGCCGCCGCGGCTGGGGCACTGTGGCCGGCGCACCGCGCTGATCCGATGGCAGGAGCCAGGTACTTATCCTGGTCTCCCATGGGGTGCAGGGCCCAAGCACTTGGGCCATCCTCCACTGCACTCCCTGGACACAGCAGAGAGCTGGCCTGGAAGAGGGGCAACCGGGACAGAATCCGGCGCCCCGACCAGGACTAGAACCCGGTGTGCCAGCGCCGCAAGGTGGAGGATTAGCCTAGTGAGCCGCGGCGCCGGCTACCCTTAATTACTTTTAAAACTGCAGATACTCCGTGAAATCCTTTAAATGGTGATCCATTCAAATCCTCTGTGCTCCTCTCTTTTACCACCTCTGTGTGCCCCAACCCAGCTCCAGTGCCAGTTTGCTTCCAAGCCCATGTCTGTGGCTTCAGAGGACTTTCCACAAGCTGCTGCAATCATTTTGTCCACATGGAAAAGCCTGAGAGTGTAGGTCTCCTCCCATATGGCTATTAGTCATCAGGTCGTGCAGGAATGTGAAAGCCCAGCTCCCTTGCCTGGAGGAGAACAGATGACTCTGACAGGTCACTTGCACTCTGAAGCTCCCCTGTGGGACAGGCTCAAGTGACTCTTCACAAAGTATTGCCTGCAATTGCACCCTTGCTGGATTCCCTCCCTTCCCTTTCCTCCTTCTCTCTCTCCCTAACAGGTTTCTTCTGGGAGCAGTTCCTTGATAAATCACTTGCTCAGGAATCTCCTATTAGAATTGGCTTTTATTTATTTTATTTATTTGACAGGGAGAGATAGTGAGAGAGAGAGAGACAGAGAGGAAGGTCTTCCTTCCGTTGGTTCACCCCCAAATGGCCGCTACGGCTGGCACTGCACCGATCTGAAGACAGGAGCCAAGTGCTTCCTCCTGGTCTTCCATGGGGGTGCATGAGCCCAAGCACTTGGGCCATCCTCCACTGCCTTCCTGGGCCACAGCAGAGAGCTGGACTGGAAGAGGAGCAACCAGGACTAGAACCCAGCGCCCATATGGGATGACTAACCAAGTGAGCCATAGCGCTGGCCCTAGAATTGGCTTTTAGAGAACCCAACCTAAGACAGTGATGTATTTTGAAGTGACAACTGCATCATTAACTACCTGAGGGCTTATGGAAAATATTCAAAATGTTGATTCCTGGGTCCTACCTAAGACATACCAAATTTGAATTTCCTTGAGCGCATAGCAGGGATCTGCATTTTTCTGTTCCTCAACTGACTCTTGTACACTTACAAACTAAGAGCCACTACCCTAACCCTGGCTCTGAATAAGCTTTCTGGGGGAAGAAAAGAAGCCAGGACTGACTTCATCATTAGAGTGGAGAAGCCATGAGAAATGTAAAACGACACTTCTGGGAGCAGAAGAGGATCTGAATAGAAAGATATTTCCTTCCCAATTTCTTCTGGTGTCAGTCTTGTAACCCTGTGTCTAAAGATTCACTTTGCCCCTCTTCCTTTAATATCAATGAACAAGTGATGGGAAACTATTGCTTGATAGTGGAAACAATATTGCTTTGGCAGCACAGTGTCAGTATACACAGAAAATGTAGCTTAAGAGTTAACCAAAAGATATCCATTCACTGAGCCGCTTATGATCACAAGTACCCACTGAGCTCTGGGGGCCTTAGCATTCTATTGCATGTTAATTGGGACTGCATTACTTGGGAGTCTATTGATTGCAAGTTACAGAAAACTCAAATGAACTAAAAAAAAGATATATAGATAAGCTATTGGCTCACAAGATTGTAAAGCCGAGATGTGTATTAGCTTCAAATGAGACTTGATCCAGAACTCAAATGATGTCACTGAAGATTCACTCTCTCCCAGTCTGTGCATTCTTTGTCATTGGCTTTATCCTGAAGTGCCACAAGATAGCCCCAAACTCCAGGCTCTCCCCTTGGGGTAGCAAAACAGATGCCACTGTTCCAGATTTCACTTCCTCATAGAACTAGGATAAGAGAAAAAGTCTTATGCAGTAGGTTCTACTCATGATCTAAGATTCATTTTCTCTCATTGGCTTAACATTAGGACACATGGCCATCCCTGAACAAATCACTGTAGTATGGGAATGAGAGCCAGTGAATAACTTAACACATTAGGGGTTACCCTTGAGCTGGGGATAGGAATAGAGAGAAGAAAATGCCCCAAAGGAAAATTAGGACACTTTTAGCAGAAGGGCAGAATGAATGGTAGAAAGGCTTTGGTCTCTCGGTCACTCGAAACACTAGCCTTGGCTTTGTTTTGGCATCCTGCTTCTTTCTCTTTCTCAACCACTTGCCTCCTCCTGTCAATTTTTCTTTCAAAATTTCATTTAGATTCCCTTTTTATTTTCTTTTTCTTCAGATCCTACACCAATCCACTGCTTCACTTTACTCATTGGGTCCTTGCACCCAACTGCTTATCCTGTCCTGTTCATCATGAGGAGGACCAATGCAGATCTCTGAAAGAGAATTCTCAGCATTTGGGACAACACCCAGTTGTAGTGGGTATTTAAAAGGCATTTGTTGGGGTCCAGCATTGTGGCATTGTGGTGTGGTGAGTTAAGCTGCTGCCTGCAATGTCAGCATCCCATTTGGGTGCTTGTTTGAGTCCTGGCTGCTCTACTTCTGATCCAGCTCCTTACTAATGTGTCCGGGAAAGCAGTAGAGAATGGCCCAAGTTCTTAGACCCCTGCACCTACATGGGAAACCGAGTTTGTGCTTAGGCCCCTGCACCCACGTGAGAGATCTGGATGTAACTCCTGGTCCCATCCTGGCTTTTGCAGCCATTTGGGGAGGATGGAAGATCTCTCTCTATCTCTCTGTCTCTCTCTCTAACTCTGCCTTCCAAATAAATAAAATAAATATTTTAGAAAAAGACATTTGTTGGGGGTGAGTGTTTGACCTAAGGGTTAGCACACTCAATAAGATGCCTGTGTCCCACATCAGATGTGCAATGGGTTGGAGGTATCACATACATTCTCCACTAACAATATTTTCAAGTTATGATAGGTTCATTGAGATGTAAGCTCACTGTATCGAGGAGCATCTGTAATACATTTCTTGCATTTGATTAGAGAATTGTTAATATAAAGAGAATGAAGAATTAAAGGAAATAGTTAAGTGGTGAATCCAAGGTGGGGATTGCTTAACTTGGAACAAGATTTTCGCAAAGGAGGAGGGTCAAAATATCAGAGCTGAAAAGAAATTGATGAGTGCAGAGACAAACAAAAAAAATCATTGAGGGTGGAGGCGCTGTTTGGTACGCTGGTGTTGTACTATGCGAATTAACGGTAAAACTAGTATTATACTTTGTGTGTCTATGTGGGTGCAAACTGTTGAAATCTTTACTTAGTATATACTAAATTGATCTTCTGTATATAAAGATAATTAAAAATGAATCTTAATGAAGAATGGGATGGGGGAGGGAGTAGAAGATGGGATGGTTTGTGGGTGGGATGGTGGTTATGGTGGGAAAACCGCTATAATCTGAAAGTTGTACTTTCAAAATGTATATGTATTAAATAAAAAAGACAACATTCGAGCTGGTCGTATCTCTTATGGGAGTACATGGGTTGCAGTATCCCCTCTGCTTCCGATCCAGGATCCAGCTTCCTGCTAATGTGCATCCTGAGAGGCAGCAGGTGCTGACTGAAGTACTTGGGTCCCTGCCATTCACATGGGAGACCTGGATTGACTTCCAGGCTCCTGGCTTTGGCCTGGCTGTTGCAGGCATTTGGGGAGTAAACCAGTGGATGGAAAAACTCTCTCTGCCTCTGCTTCTCTCTCTCTCTCTCTCTAATAAAATGAAAATGAATTTTAAAAATGAAAAAAATTTGAAGACATTGGATTTATTTCTACTAATTGAAAATTGTTCTACTAGCTACCTTTTGTGTAGAAAAACAAATTAAAATCTCATACAGCACTGGAATTTTTCCTTCTGTCTTAGCTATGAGAGATTTCAAAAGTAAATCTAAGAAATTAAATCTCCACCGTACTTTCTTTCAGCTATGCCTCCTGATGCAGTTTTTCCAGACTCTCACAGCACATGGTAAAAATGTGCCATCAGGGCCCAGCGCTGTGGTGCAGCGGGTTAACACCCTGGTCTGAAGCGCTAGTATCCCATATGGGCAATGGTTCCAGACCCGGCTGCTCCTCTTCCAATCCAGCTCTCTGCTATGGCCTGGGAAAGCAGAAGAAGATGGCCCAGGTCCTTGGGCCCCTGCACCCACATGGGAGACCTGGAAGAAGCTCCTGGCTCCTGGCTTAGGATCAGCGCAGCTCCGGCTGTTGTGGCCAATTGGAGAGTGAACCATCAGATGGAAGACCTCTCTCTCTCTCTCTCTCTCTCTCTCTCTCTGCCTCTCCTTTCTGTGTAACTCTGACTTTCAAATAAATAAATAAATAAATAAAGTGTGCCATCACCATCAGCTACAGTATGTACAATTGGTGACATGTATGAAGCTCAACCCTGACAAAGTTGCAAAAAGTTATGTATGTCACCAAAGCCTCAATATAAAGTATAATTTACTATGCTAAGTGCACTGTGGAAAAGGTTAAGTGAATAAGAAGTCACCAGTATGAAATACAAGCCTATGAAGCTTATCAACAATGGAAGGTTTATCACTTACCCTCCCTGAGGCTTGGGTGAAGCAGATCCCTTTTGGGGGGTCTTTTCTGGTGCCATGGATCTATGAAACTCCCAAAGAAGTATTTCCTTTTTTATCATACTAGGACTTTCTCATAAAATTATTATAGTGTTTTTTTTTCTTGATGGCAGCCCTTTTCCTAAAAAATCTTTATTCTAGCAGAGATAATCTATACTGTCAGGATCTGCACTAATAAGATGTTTTTCATTTTGGTCAAGAGAAAAAAATAGGCTGTTGGTGGTAATTTCCGGGTCTGATAGGAACTCTTTAGTGATATTTTTCCTTAAGTGTCCTAATCAAATATTTCCCAGTCAAGCTTATTTACCCTCATTATTGCTTTTAAATTGTGTAAGTGGAGACAATAACTAAGAAAGTAACCTTTTAAAAGACAGTAGCAAAACCAAAATAAGGTGGAAAAATAGAGATCTTAATGCCCTGTAAAGAAATAATGGAAGGACCATTTATTGAGAGCTTATTATAAATCCCAGACACTATGCAAAGACATAACACATTATCTCATTCAATCCATATCCCAACCTTATGAAATACATATTATTGTCCTTATTTTACAAATGAGGAAACCAAGACTTGGAGAGAGATTAAGTAAAGTACCAAGGATCACACATTTAGAAAGTGATGGGTCCGGTGATTTAACCAAGTCTGCCACATCTCAAAGACTGAATCATCATGCATTCTGCCATTGGCTTTCTTGTGTTCCTCTGAGACAGTAAGTCTTATTTTTTTTTCAGGTTAAGCAAAATATGTCCTAGGCAAAGGGCACAAATGGTTGAATAACATCAACAACAAACATAATAGTTTTATTTAATATAAGGCACTGTGGTAAGTGTTTGTCAAGCATTTATCTGCTCATTCAATGCAACTTTATTAAGCCTTTAATGTGTTCTAGGCACTGAAGGTACACCAGTGAGTAAAAACATAATTCTTGCCCTCTTGGAGCTTACAAGTTAGTGAGTGAGGCAGCCATTAATCAAATAATCACAGAAATAAACATGTAGTTATCTTGACAAAAGTATTAAGATCATTCAACTAGGAAAAGGGCAGGACTTTCAACAAATGACATTAGGAAAACTATATGTCCACATACAAAAGAATTAAAGTTGGATCCTTACCTTATATCATATTCAAAAATCAACTAAAAAATGGATCTAACATCTAAATGCATGGCCTAAAACTATAAACATTTTAGAAGAAAACACAGAGATAGAGTTTCGCCATAGTGCATTTTTCAAAGATTTCTTGGATATGACACTGAAAGCACAGGAAACAAAAGCAAAGATAGATAATTTGGGTACATCAACATTTAAAACTTCTGTGCATCAAAACCCACTATCAATAGTGAAAAGGTCACCTATAGAGTGGGAGAAAATATTGGGAAATCATACATCTAGGTGATTAATATCTAGAATATGTAAAGAAGTCCCACGACTCAACAACAACAATAACAAAAATCCAAATAACCCAATTAAAAATTAGGTAAGTGACTTGATTGGATGTGTTCTTCAAATAAGATGCACAAATGACCAAAAAGATTATGAAAGGTGCTCAATGTCACTTATCATTTGGGAAATGAGAATAGAAACCACCATGAGATATCACTTCACAAACATTTGGGTGACTGTTACAAGAGAGGAGGAAAAGGAGGGAGGGTGAGAGGGAGGAAAGAAGGAAGGGAGGAAGGGAGGGAGGGAGGAAGGAGAGATTTAAGAAGGGAAGAACAGAGGGAGGGAGAGAAGAAAGGGTGAAGACACAGAGAAATTGTAACTTTTGTGTACTACTGATGGAAATATAAAATTATGCGACTTTTATTAAGACAATATTGTGGATTCCTTAAAAAATTAAAAGTAGATTTACCAGTGATCCAGCAATACCACTTCTGGGTATATAGGTAAAATAATTAAGGAGTGGACATGTAGATCAGTGATTAAGATGCCTATGTCCCACATCAGAGTGTCTAGATTTGATACCCAGCTCCAACTCCTAACTCCAGCTTCCTGCTAATTCAGATCCTAGGAGGCAGTTGTGATGGCTCAAGTAATAGGGCTCCTGCCACCCATGTATAAGATTTTGTGTCCCTGGCTCTTGGCTCTAACCCCAGCCCAGTCATTGTGGGCATCTGCAGAGTGAATCAATGGATGGGATCTCTCTCTCTCTCTCTCTCTCTCTGTTTCTCTCTCTCTCTCCTCCCACCTTATGCCTCTAAATTAATTAATTAATTAATTAAAAGCAGGCTCGCTAAACAGCACTCTGGCCTCAGAATTAGCCCTTAAGGCATTTGGATCTGGCTGAAGAGCCCATGAGAGTATTTTAGGCATGGAAAGCCAAGACACTCTGGAAAAAAAAAAAAAAAACAAAACAAACCCTAAATGAAAGATCTCTGTGAGTGAGATCCCAGTGGAAAGAATGGGCCATCAAAGAAGGAGGTACCTTTCTCTGAAGGGAGGAGAGAACTTCTGCTTGACTATGACCTTGTCTGAATAAGATCGGAGTCGGCGAACCCAAAAGGCTTCCATAGCCTTGGCAACTCATGACAAGAGCCTAATGTGATTACTGACACCATAAACAAGAGTGTCAATTTGTTAAGTCAATAACAGGAGTCACTGTGCACTTACTCCTCTTGTAGCATCTTGTCCTTAATGTGTTGTACAATGTGAATTAATGCTATAACTAGTACTGAATCAGTATTTTGCACTTTGTTTCTGTGTCCATGCAAACTGTTGAAATCTTTACTTAATATATACTAAATTGATCTTCTGTATATAAAGATAATTGAAAATGAATCTTGATGCGAATGGAATGGGAGAGGGAGCAGGAGATGGGAGGGTTGCGGGTGGGAGGGAAGTTATGGGGTGGGGGAAAAGCCATTGTAATCCATAAACTGTACTTTGGAAATTTATGTTTATTAAATAAAAGTTAAAAAAATAAAAGCAGGATCTCAAAGAAGTATTTGTAAACCCCTGTTCATAGTAACATTATTCACAACAGCCAAAAGGTGTAAATAACCCAAATGTCCATTAGTGAATGAATTAGCAGAATGGAGTATATCCATACACGGAATATTATTCAGCCTTAGGAAGGGCTTCTTTTGCATGCTATAACAACGAATCTTGAGGATATTATGCTAGGTGAAATAAGCCATCACAAAAGGTGTGTGCTGTATGATTTCACTTATATGAGAGTTCTAAAGTAGTCATACTCATAAAAACAAAAAATAAAGTTGTAGTAGACAGGGGCAGGGAGAAAGGGAAAAGAGGAAGTAGTTAAATGGGTATAGAGTTTTGCAAGATGAAAAGTTCTGCTGATTGGTTGCACAACAGTGTGACTATGTTTATTTTTATTTTATTTATTTTTTGACAGGCAGAGTGGACAATGGGAGAGACAGAGAGAAAGGTCTTCCTTTGCCGTTGGTTCACCCTCCAATGGTCGCCGCTGCCGGCGCGCCGCGCTGATGCGAAGGCAGGAGCCAGGTGCTTCTCCTGGTCTCCCATGGGGTGCAGGGCCCAAGCACTTGGGCCATCCTCCACTGCACTCCCTGGCCACAGCAGAGAGCTGGCCTGGAAGAGGGGCAACCGGGACAGAATCCGGCGCCCCAACTGGGACTAGAACCCGGTGTGCCAGCGCGGAGGATTAGCCTAGTGAGCTGCGGCGCTGGCTGTGACTATGTTTAATACTATCAAACTATACATTTAAGAATGATTAAGATGGTAACATTTGTGTTATATGTATTTTATTGCAATTAAAAGTATAAGATAATTTTAAATGTATAATTAAAACATCACCTCCTTTAATCATTTTTTAAAGATTTATTTATTTGAAAGTCAGAGTTACACAGAGAGGAGAGGCACAGAGAGAGAGAGAGAGAGAGAGAGAGAGAGGTCTTCTATCTGCTGGTTCACTCCCCAATTGGCCACAATGGCCGGAGCTGCGCCGATCTGAAGGCAGGAGCCAGGAGCTTCCTCTGGGTCTCCCACATGGGTGCAGGGGCCCAAGGACCCGGGCCATCTTCTACTGCTTTCCTAGGCCATAGCAGAGAGCTGGATTGGAAGTGGAGCAGCCGGGCCTCGAACTGGTGCCCATATGGGATGCTGGCGCTTCAGGTCAGGGTGTTAACCCGCTACACCACAGCACTGGCCCCCATCTCCTTTAATCTTCTAGCCAACTCTGTGAGAACTTTTCTGTGTTCATTTTATAGAGTTTTAGGGAGGCCAAGCCACATGCCTAAGGTGGCACAGTTTGTAATGGATGGTAATGGAATATGAACCCATTTCCTAAGCCCAAAGTTCATGTAGGAAAAACTGTCACTCCACTTAGATAACTAGGTCTTCAAACTAATGAGCAAACCTACCTCTTGGGTTTGATCCCTGCAGTTGGAGAGATCACAGAACACCAAATTTAGAGTGGAGTGTGGGATCCAGTGGGTGTCAAGGTTGCTGAAAATGGGCCTGTCTCCCATGAGTGTGCCAGTGCCTCTCCTCACCCCCGCCAATGAGAAATGCATCTAAGTGTGGAATCAGGATGGCAGTTTGGTTTCCTCTGTTTCTATTCCAAAGGCTTTGTTTAATTCTTCACCGAAGATAACACCTTAAACCTATGTGGAGGTGGAGCTGAGAATGTAGAGTAGCTGCCTTAATAGTTTGTTGGCAGGGCAGAATGGCAACCTAGGGCATCACATCCAAAGACAAAGCCCATGGTTATATCTTTGAGTTCAGGTTAAATCATAGATTGCTTTAGCTTACATAAAGTAGCTCGTGGTGTTGAGCTGGCAAGCAGTTTTCCTGGGGGAAAGGAGAGAAATAGTGCTGGCCAGATGATTGTGAAGGCTGTGTGGGGGCTACGACCTATTGGAGCCGCTGAGGCACATCTAAGCAAAGTTACCATACTGTTAAATAAAGCCACCCACATGGAATGGTTGAGGAGATCAAAGCTGATGCTTTGGGTCAAAGGAGAAGTGCCAGCAGGTAGCCTGGGATAGGGCAGTGGGTGGCAAGAATGGGCCTGAGATGGACAAAGTGTTGCGGGCTTAAGTGAGACAAACAGGAACTGAACTTTGGTCATGTGAAGGAATGTGGCCCCACCATTCCATCATAAGCTCAAAAATACCAGAGTAAAATGGAAATGGTAGCTACAGCTTACAATTGATTGCACAAGCAAATTGTAGTTTCATTCCCAGTCCTAAATCTCTAGAAATTCTTTAGGGCCACAAACTTGAGAATATAAAAAGAATGGGAAAAAGATTCTAGGTTTTTTTTTTAAAAAAGATTTATTTTATTTATTTGAAAGACAGAGTTACAGAGAGAGATAAAGACAGAGAGAAAGGTCTTCCATCCATTGGTTCACTCCCCAGATGGCCGCAACGGCCAGAGCTGGGCTGATCTGAAGCCAGGAGCCAGAAGCTTCCTCCGAGTATCTCACACAGGTGCAGGAGCCCAAGGACTTGGGCCGTCTTCCACTGCTTTCCCAGGCCACAGCAGAGAGCCAGATTGGAAGAGGAGCAGCCTGGGCTCAAACCAATGCCTATATGGGATGCCGGTGCTTCAGGCCAGTGCTTCAAACTGCTGCACCACAGCGCCAACCCCCTCTAGGTATTTTGATAATGAAACTTTTTGATCTAATGTGATGCTTTCCAATAAGAAGAAAAACTCTCTACCCTTAGCCTGTGAGCTATTTTCTTTACAATTACTTTTTCTGAAAGCAATACAATAAACATTAAAAAGAATGCTAGAATCCACGATGGTCTGGAATGAATGTTTTAAGGAGACAAGAAATATCATTGGAGTAGATTTATCACATAAAAGACCACATAGACTACTTGAAATAGTAACTTGTGGCTCTCAAGCCAAACTGAAAGATTCACATTGCCTCATGAATACTTCAATTAAGGAAACGAAATTAGTAGTAGGTTTGTAGAAAAGGCTACTAAACTTGAATGTGGGAACTTAGATTTCTAAGACATAGAGGATCATTTTTTAACTCTTGAGTTATTGCAACTCATAAAACATGTCATTAAAAGTCATTACATACCAACGTACACATAAATACTTATCCCACCTGGGACTATGATCTCTTTAGATCAGACTTTTGACTGAGAAACTCACACTGCAGCTGGTATAGAAGCTGAAATTTCTGGAGTCCTGAATTCTTGTTCTTTGTGACCCAGGAAGTGGGACAATTGCTAAGGAGGGAGGTGAATGAGGCTCCTGCTTAGGTGGTCATTTATGTCTAGAACGCAGAGGCAGTTTTGTCATACCTTTTCTGGCACTTGAGGGAGGCCAGGCCTCCTCTGGGAGACCAGGTGCTGAGGCTGTGCTACAGAGTGTAGTTATAGGACGATGATGGAAGGTATCATCACTCTCAGAAATGAAGGCATGGAACACGTTTTGGCAAGGAAAAAAACTGCTTTCTTTAGCAGCTTCCTGTATAACTGGATTGGAAAGCTAATTTTCGTTTCCATACCCACTTAAGGTTTTACTTGGATTCAAAGAGTTGAACTTAATGTGGAAGTAATTTGCTAACATTAGTCTTTCATTCTTTTAGGGCTACTAAGTGATCAGCACAGAAGACACTTTGGGAAACAAAACAGAGGAAGAAGCTTCATCAAAAAAAATCACACAAAATGGAATTAGATTTCTTCTTCAAAATATAACATGAAATGGATATAGATTTGTAAATTAAGATATGTGCTGTCACGGAAGACACCATTGTATGTAAAATGGGAACTTAACTTAGGCTACTGAGACTGGGATTGTGGTAGCAGGAGATCGCATAAGTCTTCCCCAGAGCAGGTATGAACTAGGTCAAGTGTTGAGCTGAGGATGGGGAAGTCCAGACAGAAGAACTAGCATGTACAAAGACCCTGGGACTAGAAGGTAAAGTTTTGGATTGTAATCTTGAAAGATGCAATCCCAAATGTTGAAATCCCATTAGCTAAAAATTCTTAAAGACTAAATGATAAGAATTCCAAAAGTATAATTCTGAAAAAAAATATAAAAGCTATTTAAAAGACATTCATCTATATTTTTAAAAGGATATTTATCTGAGAGACATATGAACATGTTAGAACACTTCATAGGTCACTGTACACAATAAAATAGGCAATAATAGCATATGTATTTTTGCAAGCATAAACACTTGGATATACTAACAACAATTGTGCAGCTATACAGGAGCAGATAAACCATATTCAGAAAGAAATAAGTAAAAAAGCAAAATGTATAAATACTTATCACTATGGTTGGTAACAAGAAATGTCTGTTAAGATCCTTTGTCCAGGGGCCAGCGCTGTGGTGCAGTAGGCTAATTCTCCGCCTGTGGTGCTGGCATCCCATATGTGCGCTGGTTGAGTCCCAGCTGCTCCACTTCCAATCCAGCTCTCTGCTATGGCCTGGGAAAGCAGTAGAAGATGGCCCAAGCGCTTGGGCCCCTGCACCCGCATGGAAGACTGGGAAGAAGCTCCTGGCTCCTGGGTTTGGATCGGTGCAGTTCTGGCTGTTGAGGCCATCTGGGGAGTGAACCAACGGCAGGAAGACCTTTCTCTCTGTCTTTCCCTCTCACTGTCTGTAACTCTACCTCTCAAATAAATAAATAAAATATTTTTTAAAAAAAGATCCTTTGTCCATTTCTTGACTGGATTTTTTTTGTTGTTGAGTATTCTTTGTTCCTTATAAATACTTCATATTTATTCTTTGTCAGATGAATAATTTTCACATGTTTTTCTCATTCAGTTCATTGTCTTTTCTCTGCAGAAGCTTCTTAATTTGACCTGATCCCATTTGCCTATTTTTGCTTTTGGAGCCTGTGGTTTTGATGGCTTAGCCAAAACATCATTTCCAATGTCTTGAAGTGGTTCCCTTATATTTTCTTCTGGTAGCTTCAGCTTCAGGTCTTACATTTAAATCTTTGATCCATTTTGAGCTGATATTTTAACATTTTTAAAAAATTGTTTATGTGAGAAGCACAGAGATGGGAGAGAGAGAGAGAGAAAGAGAGAGAGAGAGTGAGATGGAGGGAGAAAGAAATTGTTCATCTGTTTATTTCACTATGCAAATGCCACAATGCCAGGACTGGGCCTTTGTTGAAGCTAGGAGCCTAGAATGCAATCCAGCTCTCCCATTCAGGTGGTAAGAACCCAACTACTTGAGCCATCACTGCTGCTTCCCAGGAAGCTGGAGTCAGGAGCCAGAACAGGGCATGTTCACCCCAAGCACTTCAATATGGGATCTGTGTGTGTGTCCCAATTGCTAGGTTAAACAAGATACCTACTCCTTGAGTTGGTTTTTGTAAAGAATGGATAGTTGGTGGGGAAAGGGTCAAGTTTCAATCTTCTGCATGTAGTTATCCAGTTTTTCTGCCACCATTTATGGAAGACACTGTCCTTTATTCATTGTGTATATTTTTTAAAAGATTTATTTTATTTATTTGAAAGGCAGAATTACACGGGAGTGGGGGCCAGAGAGAGAGGGAGAGAGAAATCTTCCATCTTCCATCATCTGATTCACTCTCCAAGTGGTTGCAATGGGTAGGGCTGGGCCAGACTGAAGCCAGGAGCCAGGAACTTTCTCCAGGTGTCCCACACAGGTTACAGGGGCCCAACCACTTGAGCCATCCTATGCTGTCTTCCCAGGTGCATTAGCAGAGAGCTGGATCAGAAGTGGAGCAGCTGGGACTCAAATCAGTGGCCATAGGGGATGCTGGCACCACAGGCGGCAGCTTTACCTGCTATATTGCAATGGTGGCCCCTCAGTGTATATTTTTGATCAAAAACTGCAATGTGTCAGTGCTGTACATACAGTCATTCAAAGTCATACCAAAACTTTATCTTTCCCAAGTGCAGATCTATGAAAAGGATATCTCTTCATTTACTGAGGAAATGTTCAGGGCTTACACACAAAGTCAATGTTATAATAATGGGCTTTCATTACATCAAATTTACTAAAAATGCATAAAGTTATTTAGAACTGTCTAAAAGTCTCCCCCAATTTATACCTCCAGTATTGAAATGACACAACAAAGAAATACATAGCATAGCAAATTCTAAAAAACAATGCTGATAATTTAAAATATTGGGGAAAAAGCTAAAAAAATTTAAAAGTAACAAGCAACTAAAAAGAAAATGTAGTATAACAGGGTTAGGTTGTGAGCAATTGCACAGAAGTAGTCCATGTGAGCTGGCCAAGTTTCCCAATCATTAACTATATTCTGAAGCCATGCATGGGGATGAATAGGGAATGGCTCTCCTGGAAGAACATGTTCACATTCATTTTCTACATGGCCTTGTTCTTTTTGAAATCATTCTATGGTCCCATTTTCAGTGACATGAACATTCCCTATTAGCTTTTCCCATCTTCTGTGCCATGCTTCTGTGTTGTTTTGGGCATGCAGAAATCCAGTCTGCATGTACTCATGTACAGACCACAAATTTGGCAGAAATGACACTGATGATAGAATGGCAACAGTGTTTTTGTAGGTGTCTTCTAATTCTACTGTGCTACATAATTGGTTCCAACCAGACAGCAACTTCACTGGCTTCTTCAGGCAAATGTGGCTTTAATTAATTGAAAGCTCCTGGAATTTCATTAGGTGGAAGGAATGCCAATGCAGACAAATGATGCATTTTTAAACCAATGTTTTCATTATTACTGTATTGCGTGCATAATATTTTCCCTAGAATTCGGTTTTCTATCTATTTATAAAACCTTTATTTTTTTCATGGGAGTTGAGATTTTAAGGATTTTGGCTTTCAAGATTTCAACATTTGAGCATTTAGTCTTTTGGGATTGTGATTTTGGGATTTTTAGACCGTGTGGATTTTGATTTTTTGGGATTTCAGCATTTGAGATTATGACATTCAGGACTGTGTCTTTTAGGCTTATGATCATCACTAGGAAGACACAAGTCATATTATAGGAACTGAAAGAAAGCCTGGGGCCGGCGCTGTGGTGCAGTAGGTTAATCCTCTGCCTGGGGCACCAGCATCCCATATGGGCTCAGGTTCTAGTCCCGGCTGCTCCTCTTCCAATCTAGCTCTCTGCTGTGGCCTGGGAAAGCAGTGGAGGATGGTCCTTGGGCCCCTGCATCCAAATGGGAGACCTGAAGGAAGCTCCTGGCTCCTGGCTTTGGATCTGCGCAGCTCTGGCTGTTGCAGCTGTTTGGGGATTGAGCCACAGGAGGGAAGCCCTTTCTCTCTGTCTCTCTCTCTTACTGTCTGTAACTCTACCTCTCAAAATAATAAATAAAATCTTTAAAAAAATAAAAATAAAAATAAAAAGAAAGAAAACCTAAGATGGCAGAAACAAAGGGAGTGATGGGGAGAGTGACCTAAGGTGAACTTAGGGCAGAGTAAGGATTGCGATCTTTTAGGGAAGCCATTGGTGAATTGTAAAGAGGGATTTACTATGATCAGATTTTCACAGAGATTCCTTCAACTAGTTTAGAGAAAATTTCCAAGAGGAGTTAAAGTGGATGGAGAGAAACCACTGAAGCTTGCATGTAGTACAAGGTGATGATGCATTGTGTGGGGGTAGTGTGCTAGATGGTCTCCATGTGTCCCTCCACCTTTTCTCTTCAGCCTCTCCATTCTACTTTAGTTTAGGCCATGGGAAGCTGAGCTATACAAACTACAGAAATAAGATTCCATGCTCTTGGGCTTCTGGTTGAGTTTGGCCAACAGGGAGACCCTGTAGGAGACTGGACATTTGGAGGAGAATGAGGCCAATGCATTTATTTTCCCAGTTCCTTTACTCCCGATTGGCTCTTGCTGCCTGTGTCCTTGAACTGAAGATCACATTCATCTCCAATCTACCTTCTACCTATGACTCTTTCTTTAAAGGTTCCAGTAACTTCTCCCTCCCCCTCCCCAATCCCTTCAGGCCCAGGGGTGGGGAAAACTTTGTTCTTATTGTTGAGAGTTTCTGTATTTTCTATTTGGTGTGCACAAGGCGCCCCTTTGTAAATAATCCCTCCTCCAATTCTCCCAGCTTGTGTGTATCATGTTTCCTTTTGGTACCTTCACTTATGTAGGTGGTGGCCAACTATGAAGAGAAATGAAGTTAGGAGGTTAAATTAGCAGGATGAGTGATCATGGAAAGTTTTACTTTAGACATAAAATATTGCAGTCATAGCACCTTTGTTTTTATTATTAACCAAATAGATGTCATAGGCTATTAGCTTATATTAACAGTATTCATTTTCATCATCATTTGCAGGCATTGTGATTTTCACAAGCAGCAAGATGTCAATAACAACAGTGACTACAACAGTGAGGGAAAGGTAATATTCAGGAATTGCGTGCTAGCCTTCCTGTTCTCTTCTCAGTTTGCCTGTCTTCTCTTTCCATAACTCTGCTCTTGAATAACTTTTTTACTTTGAGTGTGAGAGAAAGACAGAGAGAAAGAGAAAGAGAGAAAGAGAGAGAGAGAGAAAGAGAGAAATCTCCCATCCATTGGTTCACTCCCCAAATATCCCCAACATCTAGCCCTGGGCTGGGGGCAAAGCCAAGAGTCAGGAGCTCAATCCAGGTCTCCCGCATGGGAGGCAGGAACCCAACTACTAGAGCCATCACTGCTGCCTCCCAGGCTCTGTATTGGTAAGAAGATGAAATCAGGAGCTAGAGCTAGATATTGAAGCCAGGTACTATGTTATGGGACACGGATGTTTTAACCAGCATCTTTTTTAAAAACACCTTTTTTAAAAAAAGATTTATTTTATTTACTTCAAAGACAGAGTCACAGAGAGAGGTCTTCCATCAGTTGGTTCACTCTCCAAGTGGCCACAACGGCAGGAGCTGAGCTGATCTGAAGTCAGGAGCCAGGAGCTTCTTCTGGGTCTCCCACATGGGTGCAGGGGCCCAAGGAGTTGGGTCATCCTCTGCTGCTTTCTCAGGCACATTCACAGAGAGCTGGATCAGAAGTGGTGCAGCCGAGACTTGAACTGGCACCTATATGAGATGGCTGCACTGCAGGCCAGGGCTTTAACCCACTGTACCACAGCACTACCCGCATTAACCAGCATCTTAACCACTAGGTTAAATGCTTGCTTCTGTTGTTGAATATCTTAACAGGAAAGCTAGTCATACCACTCTAGATCCAAATGAGGATTGTCTGCAAGGATTTTCTTTAATGATCCTACTTGTCTTTCCAACACATTTTGCCTGGAAGTCCCCCCTGTGCTTTGCTCCTATACCCCTTCCAATCCTGAGGTAATACCAACAAACTTGTTGAAAGGTCACTTGGGATCTGTGCAACTAAGTGTTTGTTGTTGACCATGAGTTTTAGCTGGACTGCACCTAAACCACACCACAGTAGTAAAGAAAGCTGCTTCTGTTCAAGTTCCTCCTCAAGAAGACACTGCCACCTTTCATGAAATCAACTGCCTAATGATGTTTCAGTCTCCTTTGCTTGATTTCTGTGGGCTTAATTCTAGCTTGTCAATATAATATGAATAAACAATGTTCATTGACTTGAAAACTTGATCTTTCCCAAATTATCTGTCCCATTTCCTTGAGTTAGCATTTAGCTCCTGTAATAGTTTTTTTTTAAACTGCTACTGTAATAAATGACCACAAACTTGGTGTCCCAAGCCACATACCTTTTTTTTCTTTTTTCCCCTTACAATTCTGAAATTTCAAAGACCAAAAATGAATTGAAAGAGAGGCACTCCTCTGGGGTGTTTAGGGCACAATTTGTTCCCCTGTTTCCTGCCTTTCTAGTTCTAGAAGTCACTTGGCTTCTTGGCTCATGGCTCCATTCTCCATCTTCAAAGCCAGCAGCATGGTATCTTTTCTCCCTCTGTCTTTCCATCATCACATTGCCTACAGCCTTCTGTCTGTGACCCTCCTGTGTTTCTCTCATAAAGACCATTGTGATTACTTTGTCCCTCCCTCCAGATAATCCAGAATAACCTCCCTATCTCAATATCTGCAAATTTCCCTTTGCAATGTAAGGTACCCTTTTCATAGGCTCCTGTGACTAGGACGTGGACACCTTTGGGTGGTAGGGTATCAGTCTACCATGGCTTCATTCCTAGTGATCTATTTCACACACACCTCTTCTTCCCCATTTGTTCCTTTTGCCTAAGTAGTCTCCTAATAACTCTGAATGCCTTAAAATCTTCAAATTCACTAACATTTTAACAAATATTTTCTGAGTAAAGTGCTAACCTGCAAATGTACTCTCTGCTAATATGTCCATTCCCTCTGTAACCTCCCCACTAAGCTCCAAAGAGGTGAATTGAGCTCTGAGTTTTTACCAGCTGCTTGGAGACGCATGGAGAACACCCAGTTCATTTTAAAGTTATCATTCCTCCAATAATTTCTCACCTTACAAAAAAAATTTTCAGTATTTTTATGGGTCTTCTCTGTATCCTTTCCACATCCTTTTAGTTTAGAAGCGGGTATAAGACATAGTTCTCTAGTAATATTAAAAAAGTTTTTCGATAGACAGACACTGTGTGTGTGTGTGTGTGTGTGGTGACTCACACCCAGGGGTTCATCCTTAATGGCCACAATGACCAGGGCTGGACCAAGGCTGAAGCCAGGAGCTGGGAACTCAATCCAGGTCTCCCATAGGAGTGGTAGGAATCCAATTATTTGAGCCATCATTCCTGCCTCTCCATGATTTGCATTATCAGGAAGTTTGAGTCAGGAACCAGAGCTGGATATTGAATCCATGTACTCTGATATGGGAACTGGACATCTTAACCCCTAAGCTAAATGCCTGCTCTTTTAGTAGCATTTTAAATACTATAGGAAACAAAGAGATTGATCAAAGACATTATGAATAACAGAGGAGCATGAGGAAGGAATATTCCTGGATATTTTTCTTTATACTTACTTAACAAATGTTCTACAATGAACATGTAGTATTCTAATTAAATAAAGATACAAACTAAAAAGACAACATATTTGCAGTTTCCAGGTTTTAAAATGCAAACTCCACAATTAACAATTAACCCTAGATTTTGCACAGACCCAGAAAACAAACCTGCTTCACAACTGAAGAGATTATTTGGACTAACTATGCAATTTGTGGGACCTAGTATAAAGTGGAAGCACAGGTCCCTTCTCCAAAAATTATAAAAATTCCAGGGCAGCAAAGTATGAAATGGAATGTGGGGCCCTTGCCATCACAGAGCATTGTGTCTCCAAAGGTGGCCTGCCAGAAGCTAGCCCTAGCGATTATTGTCACACACAGACACAATATATTGGGCAAAACATATGAATTGGGACTAAGTTTTGCCAATTTTGGAATGAGAAATGAGCTTCACATGTGGTAATAGTTACCTTTGCCTCTTTTTGGTGTTTTCTTCTTGGTAAAGTTTTGATAATAATTATTAGTTTGACTGTGCCTACCTGATATCAACATTCACTTTAAAGATGTGAAACATTCCATCAATTACTTGGATCTTTCCCCAGAGCTAGATATTTCATACTATGCAACAAACAAGTGGAGGCTCAACCTTCAATAACTACACTCAATCTCTGTGTTGCCTCCAGAATCACTGAACCTACCCAGTCAAAAGGAATATTTCACTCAACTGACAAACAATTTGTGTCTGGCTGTTGAGTTAGTGGTAAAATATGAGCCCCCAGGCCTACTGAAGTATCTTCTTGACTCTGTGTTTAAATGGCTTTGGGTTGCTTATTTCATCCTGCTGCGAAAGGGAAATAATTTAATTCTTCAAAGTCCCCTCCAGAGTGGTACCAAGTGAAGTCAACACTTGAAGAGCCTCGGATGAAATGTGCTCTCAAGATGCAATTCTTCCCCCATTTCTTCAGCCTTAGCTTCTCCTTAGCCGAGGACTGACCTCTCCTTAGAATCCTTTTCTGGTTCCCTCCCTGCTCCAGTCACTGATCTGTGTTTCCATAGCAACCTGCACACACATCTATCATAGATTTTCCCACATTATTATTGTATTTGGCTATGTTCTCTGCATCAGACTGTTGTAGACACAGAGATGAACTGCCCAGGTCCCTGTACAGAGGAGGACTTTCTGTCCAGCTGCAGACACCCCTCTTATCCTAGGTCATCTGCTTGTCTCTCCCTGGCAGCCCACAATCAATGAGTGATCAAGCCTGGGCAGTGTCCAGCTCCAGCCAGTTCAGCAAGACGTGGGACAATTCTTGTTCTAGAGTTCTCTTGTGGGTTGGGGGAGAATCTATGGGACTTGGATTGCAGTTCAATGTGTCTTTTGGCCCATTCTCACTCCTACCATATTCCTTTCACAGATATCAATCCTGAATCACTCAATGTACTCCAAATTCCATTTTGTTCTCTGCTTTTAGAGAATCCAGCCTATAACACAGACTGGGTTCCTTGTCATCTTGCCTCTGTATTCGTGGCTCTTAGCACATCACTAAGCCTCGGTACATACCCAATAAATGCTGGTTGAATGGAACAGCTTACTGTGGACTTAAAAAGTATGGCATTGTTCTTGATTTTCTCTCTGTCACAAAGAATCATATGATGAAAATCACTGTGAAGCTTTTTAATGTTGTTAAACACACAACCAATAAAGAAAAATGTAATAAAATGGTGCTGAAATATCTTTAAAGAAATTATTCAGCCAACATAATCTTTATGTGTTATCTGTATAACGTTTTAACATGGTAACATCAGCATTTTAATATGGTATCAGACTTTGCCAGTCTCTTTATATACTGTTAAAACAGTATCTTTGTTTAAGCCTTGGGAAAATGTTTATTGTTAGTAGAAATGAAGGCAATCCTCAAAGTGCTCTTTAATATGAAGCATGCAGCTTGGGTTCTTAGTTATGGGTTTTCCTTATAATACATTTGTGTTTGTTTTTTAAACAAGATGCTTTAGAAGAGAAATCAGCTTGTAGGGGAGAGTTGAAGGAAGCAGTGAGGAGAAGAGATAAAGAAGAAGCAACGAAGAGAAGAAGTAAACAAGTTGCTAGCGATGTCAAGAGGCCGTGAGTGACATTATAGTTGCTAAATCCGTTCCCACTGCAATTAGAATCAGGAAGAAAATTGAAAGAAAAATCACAATAAAACAAAACAAGTGTCAAACAACATCCCCATAGCCACCCTCCTGGAGACATGTCCCCATAAAGCCACACAAAAATGAAATATCCAATAATCTAACATTATGCTAAGTACAACAGCTTTGACTTCCAATTAATAGGCAGTAAATTAATCTAAATGCAATGAGTTTTGCAGCTCAAAAGATGCTAGAACTCAGGGGAGAAGGTTGCTTGTGTGCAGAAGGGTGAGAAGAGACAAATTGGGGTAAGACTAAATCCCTGAGAACAAAAGATCTGACGTAGAGCTTGTTTATGCAAAAAAACAACTTTATCAGTTTGCAAATATAATATCCATATTTTCCTTTGAAAGGATGTAAATTTTGATAAAACTAAAGGTTACCTTTTTCAAATCTTTTGCAAGTGTTTATTCAAAGCAATGTTACAGTTAAAGGGATAGAAGCAGTAAAAAGATCAGTGTTTTTGAGGCTGGATGGAGGAAGAGGAGGGATGTATAGATGGGAGCACAGGAGATGTTTAGGGCCGTGAAACTATTCTGTATGATTCTGTGGTGGTGGCTACATGACATTATGCACCTGGTCAAGCCTACAGACTTATACAACACTGTGAGTGAACCCTAATGTAAACCATGACTTTAGTAATAATAATATATCGATATTGGCCCAGCGATTGTAACAATTGCACTATACTAATGAAAGATGTTAATATCAGGGAAAGAAGAAAGAGGAGAGAAGTATATAGGAACTCTTTGTACTTTCTGATCAGCTTTCTTGCAAAATCTAAAAATGTTCTACAAATTAAAATAAATTTTTTGTTTTAATAAATTAAAAACAAACAAACTTGATTTCTCTCTATGATAATGACTACTAAAATTGAAATGAACAGGTTTGGTTTTTTGTCTGCCAAGAATTCTTTCTTTGATACTTCTGTTGGTAGCCAGCCCCCTCTTCCCATCTCAGTAAGTGGGTGGATGAGCAGCCCTGGTGACTTTTCTTTGGTCACAGGCATTAGTCCAGAGCTTGAGTCAAAGGCAGACCTGGGATTTTTCAAGCTGAAACTGAGAGGGAGGGGTATTCTTTCCATTAGTAGTCTGCCTGTAGTAGTTTATTTCATTTTATTTTATTTATACATTCATCTGGAAGTCATTGAGAGAGAGAGAGAGAGAGAGAGAGAGAGAGAGAATGAATCTCTTCTATTGGCTAGTTCATTCCCCAAATGACCGCAACAGCCAGGTCTGGGCCAGACTGAAGCCAGGAACCAGGAACTCCATCCTGATCTCCTATGTAGGTGGCAAGGGCCCAATCACTTGTGCCATCTTCCACTGCCTACCCAGGCACATTAGCAGAAAACTAGATCAGAAGCAGAGGAAGCCGGGACTGGAACCAGTGCTCTGACATGGGATGTTGGCATTACTAGTGATGGCTTAACCTTCTGCACCACAATGAAAGGTGTCTCGAAGGATAATGCAGACAGGAGCAGGATCCAAAGAGGCTATCCACAGTTGCAACATCCAGTCACCCAAGATTAGCTTACTTATGCTCATTGTTTAGTCTTCTGGCCCAACACAAGTCCCTCTCTTTTTAAGCTTGTTTGAATTGAGGTTCTGTCCATGCCAGATAACCAGCTATTGGGCACTAACAATGTGCTAGGCAGTTGTTATATAGTATCTCACGTGATTTTCATAGGAAATGTATGAGGATGCTACATTGTATATGTGACAAAATGGGGTCCTGAGAGATTAGGGAATGTGTACAATAATAAAAGGCAGGATTTGAATCCATGTCCAAGTCAAGACAAATCCTATGCTCATAATCCGTATACAAAATGCATCCAAGATATCTTTGTTACCCACTGAAACACAGCTTATTCAACCCTGGACTACATCTATTAGATTCACTTTTGAATCCTCAAGCTGTGTTCTCAATCTGTACTCAAATCCCAGCTCTAATGTTTACTGTTAGGTGCAACCTAATGAAATTGCTGATATTTGACCATTTTTGACTTACAAGAATAGCAATTTCTTTCATTTCAACCCAGTAACTATGTGATGAGGTATAGCGCGTGTTACCTAATCATTCAGAGTCTCAGTTTGGGAGCCAGCATTGTGGTACAGCGGGTTAAGCCACTGCCTGCAATGCCGGCTTCCTGTATGGGCTCTTGTTAGAGTCCTGGCTGTTCCATTTCCTTTTCAGCTCCCTGCTGACGCTCCTGGGAAAGCAGAAGATGCCCCAATTGCTCAGGTTCCTGCTGCTACCCACGTGGGAGACCTGGATGAAGCTCTTGGGTCCTGGCTTCAGCTTGGCCCAGCTCCGGCTGTTGTAGTCAGTTGGGGAGTTAACCGGAGGATGGAAGATCTCTCTGTCTCTGTAACTCTGCTTTTCAAATAAATAAATCTTCAAAAAATGTTCATTTTCTTACCTATTAAATGATGATGTTGTAGTCTAAGCAGGTCCTGAAATAAACATTTCAATCAATGACAGGCTCTAAGACAAGGATTTAGATGCAATTATTTATTGGAGGATGATTTTGCAGGAAACCCAGGAGAATGTAGGGAGAGTGCAATAAAAGATGTGTTTGTGAGCAGTTTACTGCTGTAGGTGACTGGGCCCATCATGTAAATTCCGAGGGGCTGTGTAGGACATAATTAAAAACATTACCTCAAGAGACAAGGAAGCTGCCGTATTTTGTATTTATCCACCAACTCCTATCACCGGTGGGATGAGGAGCATGCTCTGGCTTTTCCAGCCTGTACCTAGTGCAGGCCAACAATGTTCCTGCCTCCAGGGAATGTCCTCAGGCAAAAAGATGCAGGAAGCAAGGTCTGTACTGGAATTTCCTGGAGGTAAACTATGGGTGGGGCATAGGATGTGAATAGGGAACTGATAACAGCTATCACATAGGATGTGACCAGGGATGTAAACCACTCGCTTTACATAATTTTTGGTAAGGGTGAAACATATGAGGGAGTCTTCAGAAAGTTCCTGTAAAATGCCTATGATGAGGACACTATACATGGATTTCAAATCTTTTGTGCCAAAATAAATTTATCTTTTAATTCCATCTTCCCATGATCTTTTTGAAGTATCCTTGTATATAATATATAGTTGCCAAAATAGTGAACTTAATTGGGGAGTAAGGGCCAGATTAAGTAAAACCACTACCTGGTGTTTCATAAATTTGAAAACTCAATGGTTTGATTTGTAGATATTTTATTTGCAAAATAAACATATCTTATAATGGATATATTTGACCTTCCCTTTGTATACACATATGGGATCCTATGGAACATACTGTTTTGTAATTTGATACATTAAAAAGTAGGTATCTTGGTCTTTTTGTCTGTCAGTCCATATGGCTATATGTCATTCTTTTGAATGTCTGCAAGGTATACACAGCCATTCATTGTGAGGATTTACTATAATTTGCATACCTGTTGTGCTGTTCATGGGTAATAACCTACAGTCCAGTTTTTCACTATCACAAGTACATGTTATATGTATATTACTGAATCCTTACACAAGTGTGTCCATAAGATAAATTCCTATTAGTGTGCTTGTTGGATCCAAAAACATGTACATTTACAATTTTGATAAATACTGACAAATTAGCCTCAGGAGGCTTGCACTCTTACTAAGAACGTGTACTTTGCTATTTCTTCACACCCTTGGCTATACTGCTTAGCTTTCTAGATGCTATTTTGAAAGGAGAGTACATATGGATAGAGTTTAAAATCATACGATGAGCTCTTGCTTCCTTTCAATTGAAATAATAATACTAATAATAATAGGTGGAATAAACTATTGATTCAGTTAACCAAACTAAAAGCATTATTTTAGGAGCAGCATGTGACAACATGGTGCAAAGGCTGAGGATTAGAGATTAACAATTGCATTGTTAAGGAGTTTAAAGAATGAGGGTGCTTCAAAAAGTTCATAGAAAATGGAATTTAAAGATAGCTTATTTTAGTAAACCAAAACAATTCTCGAAATCCATGTGCAGTTTTTTCATAATATGCACATTCCATGGACTTTTTAAATGTTCCTCTTAGGCATAAATTTCAATTTTTTTTTCTACCACAAAATAGTCTTATCTTTTAATTCCATGTCCATGAACTTTTTGAAGTACTTTCATACAGTTAAATGTACCACTGCAGTGAAAAACAGCAGTGTGCAATGAGAGAAGGTACTGCTATTGGTGCCCTGCCTAAATCTTTACCAACTTATAGCACTTTGCCATTCAGGTAAGCAGGCCAGAAATGCAGGGAAATTAATGCTCCCCTGGGAGTATCAATCAGCCAATAAATGGCAGAAATCAGTGTATAAGTATCCCAGTTTCCTAGCCTCTTGTGTGGAATAACTCTGAGATGTACGTGGTCCGGTGGCTCCCCGAATTCCTCAGTGGACTACAGTTAGAGTTGCCCAGAGTCATAATGGTGGTTTTGTTGGCTCTTTTCTGTCTCACTTCAGCACTTGTGCCACTGGGTGTTTCAGTTGCCTTCCAGTCCCTAATTTGAGCATCCCTAATCCCCAAATCCCAAATCTAAAATGCTCCAAAATCTGAATTTTTTGAGCATGAGCAGATACCACAAGTGGAAAATTCCACATCATGAAACTTTATTTCATGCACAAAATTATTTAAAATATTATATAACTCACAGGCACAGGAGGTTAACACCCTGGCCTGAAGTGCCGGCATCCCATATGAGCACCAGTTCAAGACCCAGCTGCTCCACTTCTGATCCAGCTCTCTGTTATGGCCTGGGAAAGCAGTGGAAGATGGCCCAAGTCCTTGGGCCCCTGCACCGGCGTGGGAGGCCCAAAAGAAACTCCTGGCTCCTGACTCCTGGCTCCTGGCTCTGGATCGGCACAGCTCTGGCTGTTGCGGCCACTTGGGGAGTGAACCAGCGGATGGAAGATCTCTCTCTTTCTCTGCCTCTCCTCTTTCTTGTAACTCTGTCTTTCAAATAAATAAATAAATCTTTAAAAAAATTGTATAAAATTGCCTTTAGACTATGTGTACAATGTGTATCTGAAACATGATTGTATTTCATGTTTAGACTTGGATCTCATCCCCCAAGATATCTCATTGTATGTTTGCAAATATTCTGAAATAAAAAAAATCTGAAATCTGGAATATTTCTGGTCCCAGTCATCTCAGATAAGAGATACTCCACCTCTAATCTTTTACTCAGGGTCTGATTTTTGAGCTCAAATGTAAGACCTATGCTTAACCTACACTTAACTTTGATGCATTGTCCTGTAGTTAATCCTTACTCCTATATGTAGTAGTTCTTACAATCTCTGCAATTTACAATCCAGGAAGCAATAGTTGCAAGAGTCAAGTCCTAAGAACTTACTTTCAAAATCTCTCTTGAATTCAGTTTTGTAATAAGCAATGGAGATTTTAATCTCAAATGAGTAAAGGATACCTTTCAAAACAGTCACAAGGCTATTTGTTCTTCCCAAGCTCAAAAATAATCTTCCCCTGAAGCGTAGAGGTTGTTGTTCTCAATTGAATGTTTTGTTTTCTACCTCTGGCATCCTCAGTGTGACAGATGCATGTGCCCTTTGTCCTCTGAGACTTTAAAATATGCAACAACTGGCACACATGGCCTCCACTTTGAAATCGTCACAGCCCTCAATGACTTTACCTGACTGCTAAATTTAAAAGATTCAATGGTTGTGCCTCCCCCCCACCCCCGCCGCAAAACACACTGCCTATTCTGCCCAAGCAATGTTGAGCGCAAATATTCAGGGTTCATTTGAATTCTCCAAGCTTAAACCTATCAAATAAGCAGTCAGTGACCAAACTGAAAAGATTTCTTTGTCCCCAGTGGATTGATTAAACATGGAATTCCGTAAAGCTACTACTGTCCTGTGAACTGTGAGGCTACAGTACACTGAGTTAATTTGTTTCAACAAAACTTTGCAGGTTCCTTTATGTGCCATGACTTTTAGATATAGTGCAGTGACACATTCTACAGGAAAATAATTTCATTTGAAAGCAGGAATGCAAATTAAAACATTTTTGCAAATTTTAATTACTTAAATTTCCTCTCCCTAAAGGGTTGTGAGGGAAAGGAAGGGCCAAAAATAAAGGGTGCATTTCAGAAATCAAGTTCTTGAAACACCGTGGGTGGAAAGGAGGTATACACGCTCAGGGGCAAACACAGACCTGAACCACTGTTGTCATAGCACCTACAGGGGAATTTTTAATTTGCACATGAATGAAAAATAAGCTAAAAATGGAGAACTTCTCAGGGTAATGCTGGAGGAGGGTATTTTAGAACAGATTGCCCACCTAATAAGACCTAAAACTACTGATGATGGTCCACGAGGTTTTGCTAGGTGGTTGAGTTCCAGGAGCAACATAGAAAGGCAGGACTGGGAGCATAGCATAGGTGTCATGGATCCAGGAATTCCGCATGCTGGGCACTCTGGTGTCAGCCTAGGTGCAGAGGCCATAATCCAAATGTAAGTCCATCTCACAGTTTCTTGGTTCAGAAAGGAAGCAGGGATACCTTTAAGGACAGAGCCACCAGGAGAAAGAGAAGCATCTTATCTGACCCGCTGGGCCGGCGCCTTTATTTATGCTTGCAGTTTCTTCCCCATCTGGCCCTCCCCCTGTAGCCTTAAATACCACCAGGCTGCCTCCGAGGAGAGGGGATCAAAGAGACTGAGATCTGCAGACATTTCTGTGTGTAAATCTTGGAAGCCTTTTAATGCAGATGCTGTCTGCAAGCCCCAAGCTCTGAAAACCTTTATGTTGAAGGTTTGAGGATAAACTTAGTTTTCTTGACATTACATAGACCCCATGTGGGGCATGATGACTTAGACCTAAATTCCTTTTCTGTCCCATGTTCTGCCATCAAGTCAGGGATAGCCTCTACATCTTCCAAAGATGTTCATCTTCCAAAGATCATAACCACTTAAAAAAAAACCCAGAATGGTTATTTACTGTATGTTCTAGGTAAAAGTATGAAGACATAAGGGTACCAAACAATTCGAGGAAAGATAGAATGAAAAGAGAAAGTATGTTTTCCATGAACTTTTTGAAGAGCATTATATATATATATATATATATATATGAAATATACAAACGTGAATGTGTATTTGTTAACTTGCATGTGCATGAATTATCTTTGGAAACACAGGCTAGTGAACTGGGTGGCTAACAGTAAGAAATAAATACAAACTTTCCGCTATATAGAGTCATGTGAACCTTTTGAACCATGTGAATATGAACATATATATATCTATGTACAAATACATATAAGTTTCTTTCCCTCAGTGTTACACATATGGCAATATACCATGTACACTATTCTGCATCTTCCTTTTTTCCATTTAACAACATTTGAAATCTATTTTACTGCACTCAAGTGCCCCATCATTCCTTTTTTTTTTTAAAGATTTATAGCATTCCATTGCAAGGATGTATTGTGGTTTATTTAGCTAACTCTTCACTGTAGAAAAAATTAGGACATTTCCGTTCTTTTTTATTATGAACACTGCTGAAAAGCATAACTTTGTATGTGTTTCATTTTTTTCCGTGAACAAACATTATGAAGGTACTTCAAAGAGTTCACAGAAAAAATGAAATTTAAAAGTATGAGCTTATTTTAGTGCAAAGCATTTTTTCACAATATGTGGAAAATGCACGTTATGCCAAAGCTACTCATGGATTTCAAAAAAAAATGTTGCACTAAAATAAATTCAGATTGTAATTGCATTTTCTACACACTTTTTGGTCTCCTTGTGTCTGTAGGATACATTCTTACAAGTAGAATTCCTTAGTTAAAGGTCATGTGCTTTGATGCTTCTGATAGATGTGGTCCAACTGTACTCCATAAAGTTCTCAGCATTTATTGATGTTTTATTCCCTTCTAAACACCACCATGCCTGAATCACAGGTGTACATTTGTCTGCTTTCTGCTCACCTGCCACATTTAGGGTATGTTAATCAATAACTCAACTCTTTTTGTCAAGCATCCCACAGGGTATTTCATTCTTATTCTTTTCTTTTAAGATTAATTTTATTTATTTGAAAAGCAGAGTGAGGGGACTAGTGCTGTGGCATAGCAGGTTAAAGCCACTGCCTGCGACGCCAGCACCCCATATGGGCACTGGTTTGAGTCCTGGCAGCCCCACTTCCAATCTAGCTCCCTGCTAATGCACCTGAGCAAGCAGTGACGGATGACCCAAGTACTTGGGCTCCTGTCCCCATATAGGAAACCTGGGAATGGCTCCTGGCTTAAGATTGGCCCAGTTCCATCTGTTGTGGTCATTTGGGGAGTGAATCAGCAGATGGAAGATTCTCTCTCTCTCCCCACCCTGTAACTCTGACTTTTGAATACATAAATCATTTTTTTTAAAGTAAAGTAGGGTGTTAGAGAGAGAGAGACCTTTGCCTGCTGACTCACTCCACCAAATTTCTGCCATGGGCAGGGATGGGCCAGGCTGAAACTAGGAGCCAGGAACTCCATCTGGGTCTCCCACGTGAGTGGCAAGAGTTCAACTACTTGAGCCCTCTTCTGCTGACTTCCAAAGTGCATTAGCAGGTAGCTGGATTGGAAGCAGAGTAGCAGGGACTCAAACCGGCACTCCTAGATGGGATGCTGACATCACAGGTGGCGGATTAATCTGTTGTGTTACAATGCTTTCCCCTTTGTTCTCATTCTGAATGATAATTTAACAAAAAGAAAAAAAGGAGACTTGGGTACAAGTCTTGGCTAGATGAGGGTACCTCCAAAATTCATGGAAAATGGAATTAAAGCACAATTTTATTTTGGTGCAAAAAATTTGAAATCCATGCAGTTTTTTTCATAATATGTATTTTTCATGGTGGGGTATTAATGCTGTGAGTATTTGATAATGTATGGCACAACTGACTTTAAGAATTTTGAGTGTCCTCAGTGGGGTTGACCTAATCCAGTGAACCCTCTAGAAGCCAAGAGTTTTCTCTGGCTGGTCACAGAGCAGAGAAACACAGTGACACTTGGGCTGACTCAAAAGAAAGCCAACATTCATGTGAACTGCCTATGGAGCTGCATGTCTGGGAACAGCATGGGCGGTCTCCAGATAGCGTTTAGCCAGAAAATGGGGATCTACACCCTCCAATTGCATGGCAATGAACCCTGCCAACAATCAGTATGCTTCGCCCCTGAGCCCCAGCGGATACTTCCATGTCATCCTGGTGAGGAGATGCTGAGTAGAAAAATTTGGGCACACTGTGCCCTGGCTAATCTTACAACATCGTAAGTTAATGAATGTATCTCATTTAAAAAATATATTTTACTTATTTAAAAGGCAGAGTTAGAGAGAGAGAGAGAGAGAAAATCTTCCATCCCTGCCATCTGCTGGTTCATCCCCCAAATGGCCACAACAGCCAGGGCTGGGCCAGGCTGAATCCAGGAGCCAGGACCTTCATCCAGGTCTCCCTCATGGGTGCAGGGACCTAAGCACTTGAGCTGTCCACTGCTTTCCCAGGCACATTAGCAGGGAGCTGGATTGGAAGCAGAGAAGCTGTGACTCGAACTGGCACCCATATGGGAGGCTGGTGCCCCGGGTGGCAGTTTATCCCGCTATGCCACAACGCCGGCCCCTAAAAAATGCCATTTTAAGCCATTTAGGTCATAGAAATTTGTGACACAGCGCTAGAAAATTAATATAATATATGAATTCTATGCCTGTGTGATAAACCAGTGGTCAAATTGATAGAGGCCATGGAAAACAAGAAACTAGCATTTGCTATCTTTTAACACAAAGCCAGCATCATTTGTGTTTCACTTGATTTAATGCTTATCTTTCTTCTAGGAGCTAATGTCTCCAAGCAGAAGAATATACAAAATGCCTTAATAGTCATTCTTCTTCCACTTTTAGAGCTGTGCATTCACTAAATGCCCATAGCTTGCTTCTAAGAAAGCATTTTTTCTTTCCTTTTTCTTGAAACAGTTGTTGTTTTAATTTGTAACTTAATTGTACTATGTTTTAAGCGATAAAATCTGACTTAAAAAGCACTTATGTGACTTTTGCTGAGGTCCATTTTATTATTCACGAATGGTAGAGCTAACCTCTCAGCTGAAGAGGAAACTGAGGATTCCATGTTCGGATTTGTTTATTGTTATTATCCATTCCCTTTGAATGTGTTTAGTGTATTTTCCAGCTCCTATAGACAGCTGTCCATTCTATGTAAGATGGACAGGTAGTCGTGCATTTTCTAAAGGAAAAGCCACTAGGTGACTTGACTTTTAAGTGATGGCAGTAATGTCCATAAGAACAAAATTATCAATCGGGAATGCATGTAGAAGCTTAATTTGAAAGTTTATGAGGGATATAAGACCAGCCATTATGTAGTAACAATTATCTGAGAGATAAAACTGATAGGTACCATAAATGTGTTAAGTGTGCTAAGACATCTTAACTTTTCAAATTATCACCTTAGTCTGGTTTTTTATAAGTCTGAGGATTGAAACAATGATTATTTATTTAAAAACATCTGAAGATTGAAACAATGATTGCTTATTAAAAATATATTTAAGAGGCTGGTATTGTGGCACAGCAGGGTAAGTTGCCTCCTGCGACGCCAGCATCCTATGCGAGCTGGTTCAAGATCCACTTCTGATCCAGCACCTTACTAATGTGTCTGGGAAGGAAGAGGAAGATGGTCCAAGTATTTGGGCCCCTGCCATCGACGTGGGAGACTGGGTTGTAGGCTCCTGGCTTTGGCCTGGCTCAGCCCTGGCTGTTGCAGTCATTTGGGGAATGAACCAAAAGATGGACGATTCTCTCTCTCCTTTCTCTCTCTCTCTCATTCTGCCTTTCAAATAAATAAACAAATCTTTGTAAAATATATTTAGTAAGAACAATATGATCATAAAGTGTATTTCATCTAATTTAAAAATCTATTATTTTAGGGCACAATATTTGCTTGAAGTTTGACTTACAATTTTGCATTCTGATTCCACATGGTAACATGCATTCTTATGCACTGAGCCATTTGAAAAGATTTATTTATTTATTTGAAATGCAAAGTTTTACAGAGAGAGGGGAAGAGACAGAAAATCTTCCATTCACTGGTTCACTTCCCAGATGGCCACAATGGCTGGACCTGGGCCGATCCAAAGCCAAGAGCCAGGAGCTTCTTCCAGGTCTCCCAGGTGAGTGAAGAGACCCAAGTACTAGGGCCATCTTCTTCTGCTTTCCCGGGCACATTAGCAGGGAGCTGGATGGGAAGTGAACAGCTGGGACTGGAACTGGTGCCCATTTGGGATGCTTGCATCACAGGTCATAGGCAGCAGCTTAACCTGCTATGCCACAATGCTGACCCCAACACTGAGCTGTTTGAATGACTTAAAAATGATTTGGTAGACATGTGTCCTTGGGTATTAGCTATTTCTCATATGAGAGTACTTTAAAAAGTTTGTGGGAAGTGGAATTAAAAGATGGGCTTATTTTTATGGCAGTTTTTTAGAAACATATGCATAATTTTTTTATGATACTCATTTCTTTTTTAAAAATTTTTTTAACTTGTATTTAATGAATATAAATTTCCAAAGTACAGCTTATGGACTACAATGGTTCCCCCCCCAATAACTTCTCTCCCACCTGCAACCCTCCCCTTTCCCTCTCCCTCCCCCCTTCCATTCACATCAAGATTCATTTTCAATTATCTTCATATACAGAAGATCAGTTTAGTATATAGTAAGTCGATTTCAACAGTTTGCACCCACATAGAAACACAAAGTAAAAATACTGTTTGAGTACTAGTTATAGCATTAAATCACAATGTACAGCACATTAAGGACAGAGATGCTACATGAGGAGTAAGTGCACAGTGACTCCTGTTGTTGACTTAACAAATTGACACTCCTGTTTATGGCATCAGTAATCACCCTAGGCTCTTGTCATGAGTTGCCAAGGCTATGGAAGCCTTTTGAGTTCACCGACTCTGATCATGATACTCATTTCTAATGAAGTGTTTGCACACATGTTGTATCCACAGGTTTAAAAAAAATTTATACCAAAAGCTTACCTCTTAATTCCATTTTTCATGAGCATTTTGAAATACTCTCTAAGAATGTGCAACATATGGGAGGAGCAAAGTTTTAGATGCCACTTCTTTTAGAGGTTAACTTGTTGGATTAGGAGTTTGTAACACGAGTATAGATGGACTGAATCTGGCAGTGATTGCTATGGTATTTTCCATCCTAAAGATATTAATTATTTAAAAAATTATTTGGATGGTTTAAGTTTCCTAAATAACAGAATGAAAGTGCCAGTGCGAGGCAACCAGCTCCTATAGCTGTTAGCCTCTGGTGGCTGGACTTTGGCTGTTGCCTCTACACCTTACTTTTCCCATTGGCATGCAAGGGATTGTGCAATTAATCCTCTGAACATGCATTTACACTTGATCGAGAACAGGTGGTGGTGTCTTCATTTCCCAAGTCAGACTCTTACATATACGGAGGTTAACAATTTGCTGACAAGCCAGCAACAAAACTGGGACGCCAGCCCTCATGGCGGCTCTCCCGGCCCAGCATCCCCTGCTTCCCACCATCATGCTTTTGCCTTCACAGTGATCGCTCAGTGAAACTGGTTTTAATTATAAACCACATGCTTGCTTTGGGGACAAAAATGGAAAAATAGACATAGCAGCTCCTTGATCATACTGTCTTTATTGTATCATTCACATAGTCACTGCTCAAAGGTTGCATTTGTAAAAATGTTTCTATTTAGTGTATTTTCTTTGTCTATGTGAAGATGTTTTTAAAAATGAAGTGGACTATAATATTTTTATTTTTGACAAATACCTCTGGAACATTGCTACAATAACAATATGCACATTTTTAGCAATCTATAATTTTAAGGTGAAGGGCTGATATGGGATTATTCTCCCAATGGCATGAGGATAGCTGAATAACAAAGAAAATATGTTTTAGGCTCTGCGAATTTCCTGAAGTGAGCTTCTTTTGTAACAGCGTTAAGACTGCTAAGATGCTGGGAGGTTTTATGCAGTCGTGATTATCAAACAAATCTTAGAATTTGAGGAAACATCAAAACACCTTAGGACCACGCTGCACAATTTGAGTGGCCCCACTGTTATGAAATTTAAAACGGAGAGAAGTAATTGCAGGCCCCACTTTGAAGATATCAAACACGAAGACGCTGCTCAAGCTGCCGCCCCTCTCTCCAGCTGGCAGCAGCATCCCCAGCATCACAAACAACAGCAGGTAACTTCAGCAGAATGCGTCTCAGCATCTCAGCTGAAAGAGAAAAAGAAAATGCAGTTGTACCGGCAGACGGGAAAAATGCAACAATTAACAAATAATGTGGCATCAGGTCTGTAAAGAATATTCGAAAACTGTAGCTGAGCTTGGAAAAATGCAAAATTGATCCAAAATATGGAAAACTCATGGATGTCTGTTATGGCCAGGAATTGGAATGTTTTTATAAGTCAACATTTTGATTAATGGAGGCAGCATGGTATTAGATAAAGAAGTTTATGCGATTATGAATCTGAAGAATGACCTCTGTGCATTCATTTGACCTCTCTGAATTAATATTTTTCCTATAAAATGGGATGATGCAGAAGGCAACATGGATTTTTTTTCCATGTCACAAGCTTATTACAAATAACAGAAGTGATGATAAAGTCTAAGGTTTTGTCAACCATGTACTTAAGTTAGAAACATCTTTGTATGGCACGAAAGCTAAACTGTATATAAACACACCCTTGATAAAGCAAGCATATGGCATTAATGAATCACAGTACACAAACCTATGGGTACAAGAAATGACCTTTACATTTTTTGAAGATGTCACTTCTGTCATCTTTGGCTGTCCCTTCGCTAGGGGTTCTTCCCCATGGCTGGGATCTTACCCAGACACAAGGTACTGTGTATGTGGCAGTGCCCATCTGGTCTTCTGCGACTGCTCCACACTGAGACTCTGACCCTGACCCCGTGCCTCCCATTCCCATTTCAGGTGTGCCCTCCTCAAGGGCATTGCTTAGAAACAGGGAACAGGTCTCCCTGTCTAGAGACCCACTAAAACTTGCCTCTGCCAGTCTGGAGGCACTCCTTTCTGGCCCGAGGGTAATCCTTTTCTCTACATGTTTCTTTCTTTTTTGATTTTTAAAGATTTACTTATTTATTTAAGAGGTAGACTTATAGACAGAGGGAGAGGCAGAGAGAGAGAGAGGTCTTCCATCTGCTGGTTCCCTCCCCAGATGGCCACAATGTCCGGAGCTGGGCCAATCTGAAGCCAGGAGCCAGGAGCTTCTTTTGGGTTTCCCACATGGGTGCAGGGGCCCAAAGACTTGGGCCATTTTCCACTGCTATCCTGGGCCATAGCAGAGAGCTGGATTGGAAGTAGAGCAGTCAGAACTCGCACTGGTGCCCATATGGGATACTAGTGCCACAGGTGGAGGCTTTACCCACTACTCCACAGTGCCAGCCCCTACGTGCTTCTTCAAGAAACTCTACATAGATGTACTAATCTTTTTGAAAAGACTTAGGCTTTTAGAAAATAAAAGCCATGGAGATTTACAGACTTTTCCAACTTTTGTCCTGCTGCTTATCTCCTCTGAGCCATAGAGCTTATCTGATTGGAGGTGGGTCTAGAAGAGGAAGGAAAAATCCCAGATTCGTTCTGCAAACATATTCAAAGTCACTTATTCATATGGTACATGGTTACTGAGTAGCTACTATACCAGATGCCTTCAAAAATTTCATGGAAGATGTGGATTATAGAAAACTACTCATGGGGCCAGCGTTGTGACCCAGCAAGTTAAGCTGCTGCCTGCAATGCTGGCATCCTATATGAGCAAGTGTTCAAATCCTGGCTGCTCTGCTTCCAATGCAGCTCCCTGATGTTTCTGAGAAAGCAGTGGAAGATGACCCAAGTGCTTGGGCCCTGCCACCCTCATAGGAAACCCAGATGGCATTCCAGGCTGCTATGCTAGCTTTGGCCTGGCCCAGCCCTAGCCATTGCAGGCATTTGGGGAGTGAACTGGCTAATGGTTGATCTCTCTTTCTGTCTCTCCTCCTTTCTCTGTAACTCTGCCTTTCAAATACATAAATATATCTCTAAAAAAGCTATTGATGAACTAATTTTTTTATTCAGGGAAATTTATAAAAATTTTATAAATTTTAATTTTTGTCATTTTACAATTTTAAAGATTTTGCATTATTCACTTCAAATGTAGTATTTTCTTGAAAACAGATAAATTAATATCACAAAGTGAGAGATTCATGATAATGATCATAACACAGGAAAAGGAGTATATTGTCATTTACACAGTATAATTCAATAAAATAATATTTTAAACTAAATACCAAATGATATGACATTCACACAATTTTTATACTCTCTCTATATATTAAGTTCTACAAATAAGAGAAAGTGTGTTATTTGTCTTTCTAGGTCTGGCTTATTTCATTTAGCACAATGATCTCCAGTTTCATCCATTTCATTGCAGATATCAGAATTTCTTTCTTGTTTATGACTAATAGTCCATCATGTGTATTATATGTGTATTATATATATGCTGCATTTTCTTTGTTCAATCATCAGTTGATGGACATGTAGCTTGATTCCATATCTCTGCACTTATGAATTGAGCTGCTATAAACATGGAAATGCAGTTATCTCTTTCATAATCTGATTTCATTTCCTTCAGAAATATTCCCAGGTGTGGGATAGCTGGGTTATATGGTAGATCTAGTTTTCTGAGGAATCTCCACACTGTTTTTTCATAATGGTTGCATCAATTTGCATTCTCACAGTGTATTAGGGTACTTTTTTCTCCACACCCTCTCTAAAATTTGTGAATTTTGATTTTTGAATAATAGGCATTCTAACTGGACTAAGGTGAAACTTCACTGTGGTTTTTATTTGCATTTCCCTGATGGCTAGTGATCCTGAGCATTTTTCCATGTGTCTGTTGGCAATTTGTATTTCATCCTTTAAAAAATACCTGTTCATATCCTTTGCCCATTTCTTTTTTTTAACTTTTATTTAATGAATATAAATTTCCAAAGTACAGCTTATGGATTACAATGGCTCCCCCCCCATAACTTCCCTCCCACCCGCAACCCTCCCCTTTCCCTCTCCCTCCCCCCTTCCATTCACATCAAGATTCATTTTCATTTCTGAACTAGATCGTATGTTTTGTTGTTTGATTTCTTGAGCTCCTATTTTCTAGATATTAATCCTTTATTAGATGCATAGTTTGAAAATATTTTCTCCAATTCTGTTGGTTTCCTGTTCACTTTGTTAATTGTTTGCTGTGCAGAAGTGTATTAGCTTGATGTAATCTCTTTTGTCTATGCTTTCTTTTATTGCTCATGCTTCTGGGATCTTATCTAAGAGGTCTTTGCCCACGCTAATATTTTGTAGTGCTTCCCCTATTAATAATTTGATGGTTTCAGGTCTTTTACACCAAAATAAATAGCTTTTAATTCCATTTTCCATCAAATCTTTGAAGTCTCCTTATATATTGTGTATTGTGCTATAACTCTTAGGATTTGCAGAAATGATTATGAGATAACCCAATGAATCTTGGATCAGGGAGGAGTTCTTTGAGGAAGGACTGTTGAAGCTGAGCTCTGAAGGTCCATGTGGGGTAGGGAAGGAAATTCAGGAAGAGGAAAGGGTGTGTGTTTTACAGATGGCAAAGTTGAGCCGGGTTGACATTATGTACCATGGCACAGGTGTCTGAAGAAATACAACATTTTGGGGAGGAGGGGTAATCAAACTCAGATCTAGATCAAGGAAATGATCTAACTAAAGTAGGTAATTTATTCTATCATTTTCCAGCATACTTGATCCAATTTATTAAATATTTTCCCCAATTTAATGACTGCAATTTGTCACTATCCAATTCAAAACTGTGTCCATTGTCATTACTTGTCACTATCCAAAACCACTCCTGATATTCTTGGATTCCCACACAACTATCTGGGAGTTTCTAACTTTCTCCTTTTCCCCAGCTTTTGAGCCCAAGGTGGAGTGGGATCCTGGGGACTCCTGTGCAGACTTATATGTTAACTTTCCCTCTCTATATATAATTAAGAACGGATGGAAGGAAGGCAAGAGAACATAGGAGACCAGATAAGAGGCTGATGCAGCAGTTCAGGTGAATATGACAGTATTAAGATGAGAGAGATAGCAGTGATGATGTAAAAGTAAGTTAAGTTAAGACATATAGAGGAAGGAGAATACATAGAACTTGCTGGTTGATTGCATGTGTGTATGTGGACATTTAGGGAGAAGATAGTGACTTCTGAGTTTCAGGATAGGTGGTACTGCCACCTACTGAGATATGGAATACTGGAGGAAGTTCAGGTTTGGAGTAAAAGAACTGGAGAAGATTTTCTTGTAGGAGGATGTATCATCAAGCTAGTATTTTTCTAACAAGGGTTGGCATCCTTGGAATTGAAGCTTAGCAATTACTCAACTAGACTGCCTGCTGGGTTGATTAGGATCCTTCCTAAGAATTTTCGAAGAGACAAATGCTTCCTTAATCTGTCCTCTTAGGTGCCTAACTGCCATCTTTCACTTAACATGTCCCTAATGGAGTTTCTGGTCTTCCTTCTAAACCTACTCCTCCTTTAATGTCCTTTATCTCAAGAAATAACTCTTGTCTTTCCGGATGCTCTGGCCAAAATCCTGGAGTTGTGCTTAATTCCTCTCTTCTATACCACGCACATACAAGTAACCAGCACATCCTAGTGTTTCTACCTCAACATTTATCCGGAATCCAATGACTTTTCACCTCCATTAATACCGATTCATTCCAAACCATTATTATTTTAGCCTTTCTTTCCTGGACTGTTCCATGATCCTCTCCCTGGCTTTTCTTCTTCCACTCAGGCTCCTCAAGAGTCTACCATCCACAGAATAGTCAGAGTGAACCTGGTAAATAAGCCAGGTCATGTCACTCTTCTGATCAAAACCCTCTGAGATTCCCCACTTATATCAAGGTCAGAATCCTCATAAGGCCCGACATGACTTTAGCTACCTCTCTGAACTCATGTCCTACCACTCTCTCCCTTGTATACTCCTCCCTACCCATACTTGTCCTCGCCATATTTCCTTGTTATGATAATCATGTTCCCATCTCAAGGTCTTTGCAAAATCTATCCTTTCTGTCTGGAATGCCTTCCTCTCTATATATGCATGGCTCACTTCCTTACCTGCTACTCAAATTACACTTTATCAGTGAGGCCTTCTCTGACATCCTATGCAAAATAGCA
Organism: Oryctolagus cuniculus; assembly: GCF_051225735.1. Taxonomy (NCBI): domain Eukaryota; kingdom Metazoa; phylum Chordata; class Mammalia; order Lagomorpha; family Leporidae; genus Oryctolagus; species Oryctolagus cuniculus. Next base: position 27,250,313 of record NC_142888.1, read on the forward strand.
CCATTCCCAAAGTCATTGCTACCCCACTTCTTTGCTTAATTTTCCCCTACAGCATTTATAATAAGTTAGCACATAATACTTGACCTTTTTATGATCTGTGTCCCTCTCCCTAGTAGATTGCATGCTCCACAAGGTCAGGGGTTTTCTTCTTCTCCTTTACCATGTCTTCAGGGCCTAGCTTGGTGCTTGACACACAGAGGAGTTTCAGCAGTTCCTAGCTGCAACCAGCCCAGCTACATCTCAGGTTTGGCTGTGTATTTGCAAGAATCATCACATTTGTCCAGCTGGGAGGATCATAGTTTTGGAAGAGTCTCAGGAATTGGAGTTTCAATTCCTTTGGCTTTTCCATGACATTCCCAGCTCAGTGAGTAAGACTTGAATCTTTTCCAATTAAGCCCTTAATTTTAATGAAAGGATTCCAGCACAGCATAGAAACTAAATAGTGCTATTCAATCAGGCTCATGTCCACATCCAGCTAGGCTCATGACTCTCTTCTCCTTTGGGTCCCACTAGATTCAAATTTCCAGAATATTGGGTCAGTTTTGGCTTAAAATCAGTAGTAAAGGATTTCATGAGCCTTTCTTTTTTTTTTTTTGAAGATTTATTTTATTTATTTGACAGTTACAACTCCAAAGCTGAGGTAGATGATAACGGCCCTATAGCATGGAGCTGTCAATTGACTGAACTGCTTGCAGCTGAAGGGCAAATTCTTTCTGGAAAGATGATCTGAGCAGCACACCTCTATGACTGCCACCTATACTCAGTTAAATGTTGGTCTGTGAGGAGGAAGGAACAAGGCTTCTGTAGTGGGGTTTGTAGGCCTAACCTCAATCAACTGACAAGTGGTTGGTAGCAAGATTTTCTTCTCTTTCTTCTTTTCTTCCCTCTTTTGGTTGGGGAGACAAGAACTAAAATCTAACTGGCTTTTATGAATTTGATTGAGATAACTGCTTCACTATAGGAGCTTTTGAGCATTAACCAAAGCCTCATCTTTTAGTGACAGATAGGGAGATCCAGAGCTCTGGGAGAGCATCAATCTTGTTGATATATTTTAAAATATCTCTTACAACTAATGCAAATCCAATGCTTTACAATTTTAAATCATCCCCACCAGCGCACACTTCAAACTGACTAGCACTGGCAGTTATTACATCATCTTAAAAAAAAAAAAACCCTCTTGTAATCAATTAAACTCATTACACCTGAATAATCATTACCAATGCTGTATAATTTAAGTAATCTCTGCGAGATGATTTATTTATGACTTTCAGGCCTGCTAACAACTTTCCAAAGCATTACTCAGTAAAGTATTATAAAGTTTCCCATTGAAGACATTTCAGACCTCAGGGAGTTTTTAGGATTGCCCTGGAGTGAACCGTTGCAGACAGAAGAGCGGTGCATGAAAACTGGATGTGTCTTGCTTTTCCTCCAATGGGGCATGTTGAGGAGGAATTGCCTGCTTTTAAATGTTCTTTACTTAAGCAACCAAATGTAACTAACTCACTCAGCTATCAGGACATTTGGCTACCAAGTCTCTCAACTCTTCTTTCTCAAAGGGCGGACATTCAGAGACTGATGTGAGTGTTGACTATAGCTTAAGCAGTTGCTTTGCCACCAATACATGGGCTACCATTTTCCCAGGCCAGGACTGGGGGCATTTTTTTTTACAACCGATCTTATCATCACTCCATGGCCAGATTCAAATGATCTCTTAAGATCTACTGTATGTAGCTTCACTTCTGTTCAAGCATGATAACAAGAGATAAAAATTTGCTCAAGCTACCCTTAAGTGAAGCAGGATTTATTGGCACAATAAATGCTATAATCTCATGGGCATTCAAGGGTAAGAACTGGATTGTGTCCACACCAGACAGGAATGGAGACTGGGATTGTCAGACACTGAAGGGGGTCTTGCCAATTCTTGTGAACTATAGCACAGTGTCTTCTCTTGGCAAGTTTTTTGGTATTGCCATTCATGCCTTTTTCACACCTCCAGAACTTCAGTTCATGTGTGGCATTGGCTCCTTCCCTGTCTCGACTTGATTTTCTATCCAAGATTCAGTCTCTCAGTGTCCTGATTTCTGAATTCAGTTTCAGAGTGTTTTAGTTCCCAAGGGAAACTATCTGATCAGCTCAGATTGGGTCAGGTGTAAACTCAATCAACTATGACTGAGAATGACAATGACATAACATTAGACTTAGTAAGCTTGTCACTTTTATGATGGAAGATAGAGTAAGTTTTCTGAAGAGAGAATCTAGGTGGCAAGGTAATAATTGCCATGCCAACTGAAGGTTGGGATTCAGTTTCTTGAGTTCCAGAAGGTAGTTAGGAAGAAGAATAAGAATTTGCATAAGTATTTGAATAATTTTATCATCAAGAGGTAGTATAAGCACAGTGATTGAGAGCATGGACTCTGGAGTCAGACTTATTATAATCTATGTGTCCCTGTACATCTCAGTTAAGTTCTCTGCACCTCAGTCTCCTTATATGTGAAATGGACATATGGTACTTATGGTGCTGTTGTCAGTTAATATATGTAAAATATAATCTACATAACTTATTTATTTAGAGTTACTGATGTAAACTCTACTGGATGACTAGTGAACCATGTAGGCTACTGCCTGACTCAATTAAGTGCTAAATAAACCTCAGTTATTATGATCTTAACTATATATATAATATATATTTAAGACTTATTTATTTATTTGAAAGGCGGAGTTACAGGGAGGCAGAGGCAGAGAGAGAGAGAGAGAGAGAGAGAGTCCTCCATCCAATGGTTCACTCCCCAAATGGCTGCAACGCCAGAGCTGAGCTGATCTGGAGCCAGGAGCTGGGAGGAGACTGGAGCCAGAGGCTTCTTCCGGGTCTCCTGCATGGGTGCAGGGGCCCAAGGACTTGGACCATCTGCTTTCCCAGGCCATAGCAGAGAGCTGGATTGGAAGTGGAGCAGCCAGGACTCGAACCGTTGTCCATGTGTGATGCCGGCACTGCAGGTGGTAGCTTTACCCACTACGCCATAGCACAGGCCTCAACTATATATTTATTAGTACTCATTTTATTTATAGAAAAATAAATGTTACTCATGTTATTGACATCAATTGTTTGACATGTGGTATGTGTTGATGGGTAATTTCAGTTTCATGGCTATTTGGGGGCATTATTGTTTAGCACAACTTAGTATTTCACAGTTTAGTCATGAAAGTTCTGACTTTTGTTATATCTACATACCACTTGTCCTACTACTTAGTTAATATTTTCCCTTAAATTAGCATACTTGCATGAAGAAATGTTTTACCTACGTTTTCTTAAAAGAAGAAACACTTGGGGCAGCGCTGTGACGTAGTAGGTTAAGCATCTGCCTGTGGTGCTGCAATCTCATTATGGGCACTGACTCGTGTCCTAGTTGCTCCACTTCCTATCCAGCTCCCTGCTGATGGCCTGGGAAAGCAGTGGAAGAAGATCCACATGTTTGGGACCCTGCATCCACATGGGAGACCCAGAAGAAGCTCCTTGCTCTTGGCTTTGGATTGGCCCAACTCCAGCCATTGTGGCCATTTGGGGAGAGAACCAGTGGATGGAAGATCTCTCTGTCTCTGTCTCTCCCTCTCTCTGTCTGTAACTTTGCCTCTCAGATAAATAAATCTTAAAAAAGAGGAAACACTTTGTCACTAGAATAAATAAATACCCCATGTCTCTTCTTTCCTTAAATAGAAGATTGCCATAGATACAAGTACAATGAAAACTGTAGTGTTACTGAATTCTAACTAAATGTATTTGCTTCTCAGAGCCTGAGGTTGGCTTTCTGATTTTTTTCCCCAAAAGTACCAGAAAGTGTTAAAGAGTATTAAAAGACTAGCACACTGAGTTGAAACTTTGGTGGTGATGTAATCAGAGGATTAAAAAGAATTGAACAGGGAATAATGCTCTCACTATGTGACTTAATGTTATTTAATGGCAGGTGTGAGGACTGCTGAAAGCCATCCCTGAAATTATCTCTCTTACCACCAGTAGTACAAGTTCTACACAATGGGAAACCACAGTTCTGAAGGGACTAAAAGTCTAGAAGCAGGAAGAAAAATAGGAATGGTGCTTTGTTCTTCTTTTTTTAAACTCTATTTTCTCTATGGGAGAATTATATCTCATGGAAAACTGGGGGATCCAGAGTCCAAATCTGTTCCCCAATACTTCCTCATCTTGGAAGTGACCTAATACATTTTGATTCTTCACCTGCAATGTGGGGAGAAATAACAGTGTCTAACTTGCAGAGTTATTGTGAAGATTAAATATGACAACACAGAAAGAGCATTTAGCAAGGACCTGACAAAAATAAGTCCAAATAATATATGTGTTTTGTATTAAAAGTGAGGTCATGCATATACCCACTTGCTTTTTTATTCTCAGTCGTAACCTACAATGATGTCTCCATATGAGTTCATAGAAATGTATCCCATTGTATACATGACTGCAGAGAATTCTAAAGTTTGTATATTCCAAATTTTCTTGAGTCAGTCTTTGCTGGAGGGGATTTAGATAGTTGTTGTTGTGTGTGTCCACGTACACACGTACATATTTGTTTTCCAAGTGAGAGAACTGGAGCTCAAAGAGCCTAGGCAAGCCTGAGCATGCCAAAAATAACACCATGTATGTTCTGAACCACTCTCAAGAGCAACTTCATCCCTGCTGATGGTGATGCCTTATCTACACGAGACAGAAATATTACCTGCCCCTGAGTGCCCAGCGGCCGAACTAGAGTTAAGGTGAGTTTGATTGATATGTAAATGATGAATGTTATAACTTTAGGGGTGTGGAAAAGACTTGCCTTTGTAAGAGGCTTCAGTGTGTGGAGCTGAAGGGAAATGAGAGGGGTGGCCAGAGGCCAGAGAGGGCTGAGAAAGACTAAAAGGGTACTTGGAGGGAACGCAACACCAGGACTCATCGGAAGAGATGTGAAGGGAAGGTGCAGGACTACTTTACAAGCTCACTCCACCCACATCTCAATTTTGGATCCTCTTTTGTCATCTGTTTATGGTGTAGAAGAAACAGCGAAGAGCGTTTCAGTGCCTGTCTAGCACAATGCCTCATCCTGCAAATGTTCAATAAATATTTACTGAATGAGTGAATAGATTTACATTCCTGATTATCTGAGACTCAGAGAATCTTGAGCCAGGCATTCAGGTGTGGCAGGGACGCCATCTGGGACAGAAGGCACTATCCAACTTGGTCGTACACAGACAAGCCTAGTCAGAAGCTAGAGGGCAGAGGCAGGAATTGAACTGATGGTTGCCGCGTGGAGTAAAATACAATTAATAGCATTGTTTCAGGTGTTAGTGGAGGAAAACTATCTTGAAAGAACCATTACAAGACTTCCTATGCCCTTGGTGTAGCACCATAAAAATGGAATAGCTCACCCAAGTTTATGATTTTCCATTACAAAAGGAAAATAAAGCCATTAGTAAATCTAAGGAAAGATATTGACTATACATTGCTTTGTCCAGATCAGTTTACAGAACATATTGAATTGGGCTATGTGGCCCTCAAGAGCAAAACCTATGAGTTATTTTTAGTGGAGTTAGAGCAAGTCTAAATAAAGTACAAGGCTGTTCGCCTTGGGTTGCTCTTTATGCGTAGCCATATCAGCCCCTATATGTACTAGACATGCTTTCAAGATGCAATACTTAGAATGCAGGTAGCCTGCATTCCAGGTCAGAGTTGTGAACTGAGTACTTTCAGAGCAGTGGCTCAAATTGATTTGAAGTAGTTCAAAACAAATGTGAACTATGGTATTTGAATTCTGGCCGTGTCTCATCTCAGCTGTGTTTATTAGTCTTCATTTTGCTGAAATGATGCTGTGTAACAAATAACTGTCAAGTCTTCCTCACTTTTTTTTTGCTCCTGGACTAGTGGCTTGACTGTGGCTTTGTTGGGTTCAGCTAGGAAGAGCCGAGCTTGCTTCCAGGGTACAGGTTGGATGCAGGTCTGTTCTGTTTCTCCTAATTTCGGAGAAGCTACACAGGGTATGTTCCCTTATGGCAAATGGCAGAATTTCTAGAAAGAAAGCCAAACCACACAGGCACATTTAAAACTTCTATTTGTGTTATGCCAACTAACATTCCTTTAGCCAAACCATATGCTGATGGCGCAGGGAAGTATACATCTCCCATGGAATGTGATGGGGAAAGAAGGAAAAACAGTAAGTAAGTAATACAATCTATCACATGGGACCTTGGTTGAGATGACAAATATCTTTGTGCTTTGGTTTTCATCATTTGTAAAAATGGCCAGCATAATGTTATCTACTGAAGAGGATCCCTGTGTGAGTTGGAGACTTATATGAGTTAATCTGTGTAAACTCATTGGAATAGTGTCTTGATTATAGTAAGCACTCAATAAATGTCAACATTTCATACTTAAGCTATTTTCTTGTTTTTTTTTTTTTTTTTTTTTTTTTAAGATTTATTTATTTGAAAGAGTTACACGAGTCGGGGGAGAGAGAGAGAGAGAGATCCTCCATCCAATTGTTCACTCCCCAATTGGCTGCAATGCCCGGAGCTGTGCCGATCCGAAGCCAGCAGCCAGGAGCCTCCTCCGGGTTTCCTACCCGGACACAGGGGCCTACTGCTTTCCCAGGCCATAGCAGAGTGCTGGATTGGAAGTGGAGCAGCCGGATCTTGAACTGGCATCCATATGGGATGCTGGCACCACAGGCCAGGGTGTTAACCCTCTGTGCCACAGCGCTGGCCCCTTAAGCTATTTTCTAAAGAGGAAAATTTAAAAGTTATTGATTTCTAGGGCCCCAAGTTCCAACAAGTTTTGACATAATTATATTGTATGATAAAATATAGCTGGAGTAAGTAAAAATTTTGATTAATCATAATTCAATTAGCTTGGCTCTAAGAATTTTTGACTGTTAGACTGTTAGGGGACTTTGGCAATTCTACCTTCTCTGAAAGACCATAGGATTAGGATCTGAAGACAAGGATAGTATGAAGTTTCCACTACTTGGAAACCAATTTGAAACATCTGTAAAATTGAGACAATGAGGTTGTTATTATCATCAATCAAGTAACATAGAAACATTGTATTGAAAAATATAAAGCACTACATAAACAGTATTACTCTTATTTCAGTCTCTCATTTTATGGAGAGCAGAATTGAGGCTTGAGAGAAGACCCATATTGCACAAGTTCATTTAATTCATTGTAGAAGAGCCAAGACCACGATGGTGTCTTCTACTGCAAGGTGTTACACTTGCACTTGAACAGAGTTTTTAGTATTTCCCTTTTTGGGAAAAAGAAAAAATAGGTTTATACCAAGAATATAAAAATTTTTAAATTATCTTCCAGTATATGTCCCAGTGTCAGTAGCTTTTAACACAATTTATTCCTTTTTTTCTCTATGGTGTTAAAGTGAGGATCTATAGAGATCAAAAAATTACCTTAAGATCCTTGTAAAGGAAAACATTGAATTGTCTAAGGGAGCATTATTGCTATTCTTATAAAAGCAGGAAAACTAACATATTTTTAAAGGATGTTAAGAATTAAGGTTGAAATAAAATTTTCTAATTCACCTCCAAATTGCTTGTAGCCTACTACATGCAGGTGTTGTCATTCATCAAGTTTATAATACATTTATAAACTGTGAACATTTTAGTATATGTTAGAAAATGTGAGTTACTGGCTGTCTTGAGAGAAGAAGCTTGATTCAGCACAGAGTGTGTAACTACTGGAGTCATAGAATTAGATTCACATTCTAGTTCTGGTACTGAATAGATGTGTGGCTTTGTGGAGATTACGTAAATGATCTGGGCCTCTTTCCTAAGTGTTGGTACTCTAGTTGACAGTCTCCCCCTGCCAGATTTATTTATTTATTGATTTGAAAGTCAAGATTACAGAGAGAGAGGGAAAGACAGAGATGGAGGGAGAGGTCTTCCATCTGCTGGTTCACTCCCTGGATGGCCACAACAGCCAGGGATGGGCCAGACCAAAGCCAGGAGCCAGAAGCCAGAAGCTTCTTCCAGGTCTCCCACATGGATGAAGAGGCCTAAGCACTTGGGATATCTTCTGCTTTCCCAGGCCATTAGCAGGGAGCTGGATTGGATGTGGAGCAGCCAGGACTTAAACCAGTGCCCCTATAGGATGCAGGTGTTGCAGGCAGTGGCTTAACTCTCTGGGCCACATTGCTGGCCCCTTTACAGTTGACAGTCTCAATCAAGGCCAGCCTTGGGGTCATCCCAGCCTAAGTGCCAGATGAATGAATGCAGATACCTCCAGCCTCCAGTCCTTCGAGTCACCTCGGGCTAAATCTGAATCTATGTGCCCCCCAATTACAGCACATAAACATGCTATCATTGCCAGATCCTATCCAAATTCCTAACTCACAGATTTTGTGAGCATTACATGTCAGGTGCTCCAGAGAAATAGAAGCAAGAGGAGAAGATTCAATATAGACAGATAGAGATTTATGACAGGGGTTTGGCTCACATGGTTATGGCGGCTGAGATGTTCCCCAGGTGCCCTCCCTGTGCGGGCTGCAGACCCAGGAGTGGGGTGGGGTAACCCAAAGCCCTGAGAACCAGGGAGCTGGTGGTATAGATGCCAACCTGGCTCTGACGGCCTGACACCCAGGAGCACAGAGAACAGGAGGAGACCCAGGTCCCAGCTCCAGCAGTCACCCAGTGGAGCACAGAGCCCATCTTCCTCTGCCTTTCTGTTCTACTAAGGCTCACTGGACCGGGTGAGGCCACGCACCTGAGCAGGACCACCAGCTTTACTCAACCTGCCAGATCAGATCCAAATCTCTTCCCTCGCAGGCACACCCAGAAGTAGTGGCTGACCAGTGTGTGAGTGCCCTGTGGTCCGGTCAAGCTGGCACCTAAAATGAACCATCACAGGGTGTTTTGTTACAAATAGATAACCCAAATAAATGTGAAAGAAGTAACTGAATTTAATAACACCCACAAGGAGGCAGGGGAGTGAAAAGACCAAGATCATTCTAGAGCCCCTTGCTTGAGGGCTGGGGGAATGGTGGTCCTCATCACTCATGGCATGCAGATGGCCAGGGACAGAAAGAATCAGAGAAGGAGAGAAGTGTGATCATCCCTAGATGGAGTAGCATCAAAATGAGGGAACGCTTCTGTTGGAATGAAAAGCTTGGGATCGGGCTCCCTATCATCACACTTAGCACTCCGAGGAACACCACTGTAATTCTCAAAAGTATTAAAATTTCAATTTATTGCAGCAAAGGTGACTCTGAGGAAGGGTGGCCCAGCCCACAATAATGACTGTGACTTGGCTGAAGTGGACCACAATCCTGCATATCAAAGTGCCAATGAAGAATGTGTACCAGCATATTGAATTCTTATGAAAACTGGTTAAATAATGAAAACTACTGCTGATGCCTGCTGCAGGACTTTTCAGATAACCTAAATTATGACTATTCAATATATACAAAACTGAAAAAATTATGAGATTGAAGAATTATGTTTAGACCCAATCCATTCTCAGAGGAGTGTGGGGAGCAACTCAGACTAGACTGTTACTCGAATTAAGATTTATTCTATGCATCTGCTCTCCCACAATATGGCGCTGAGAAGGGAAACAGCTTCTACACAGCTGCCTCCAGTTCAACCAATAAACAGCAGGACCTGCTCCTGATTGCAGGAGAGCAGCGTACTCGGCGTGTGGGTAGCAGAGTTGGGATTGGTGGAAGAGGACTATAAAGGAGGAGAGAGACAACATGCACCAGGAACATCTATCTGAAGGAACACCTGAGCAGCCCCCGAGAGAGCCGGCTGGCGGTGTGCCGCTCCCCCGCGGAAGTGGGGAAAGTGGCAGGGGGAACCGCCCTTCCACGGAGGTGGAAGGGTCGGTAGCCAACCCGGGAAAAACCAGCAGCAAACCCGGGGAGGGCCGAGCAGACAAAAGAACAGCGCAGGGTCCTGTGTCGTTCCTCCATGAAGAGGGGGAGCGACATAATGGTGCCATGACTCGGATATGAAGCCTAGGCAGGGTTTAGTGTCGTTTCTCCACGAAGAGGGGGAGCGACAGAGGAGTCTCAGAGGAGTAAAAAAAAATACACTCATAGAAAGCAGCCTTAGTAATCTGTAAACATAATCTGCAATAAGAAAATCAGCTGAGATGCAGGTTAAAGTAGGAAAACCTCCAGCTGAACCAGAGACACATCACAATCAGTACCTACAATCTTGGCTACAGGGAAAATGAAGGGAAAAGTAGACTACAGGTAAGTGAAGTTTAATGAAAGATTTCTCAAAAAGAATATCACAATAAGCAGGATTTCTTCTCTTTTTCAATTTGAGAGGTACACATGTGCAGATGAACACACACACACACACACACACACACACACACACAGCTCCCAGTCACTGGTTTACTCCCCAAACCTCTGCATTAGCCAGAACTGGATCAACGCTGAATCTGTGTACTGGGAACTCAATTCAGGTCTCAACATGGGTATTGGGAACCCCATTATTTGAGCCATCATTGGTGCCTCCCAAGGTCTGCATTAGCAGGAAACTGGAGTCAGGAGCTGGGATTCGAATTCAGGCATTTTGATAGTGTACAGAGGCATTCTAACAACTAGGCCAAAGGTCCACTTCTCCTTCCCTTTTTTGCTATTTAGTGATGATCACACCAGGTGGTTACACTTATATTCTTTAGAACCATCTGGAATCTGCCTCACAATTCATTTGAAATGTGTCCTTTAAGAGTACCATTAAAAAAAGATCATTTGGTGAAAGCCAGGAGTACAAATCAACTTTCATTCTTAGTTGCTCATCTGTGCGACATTAACTAATTTGGCCTTTTAAAATCCCCTCTCTTACATTCTGGGATTCTACATTGGTTTGCATTCCTTCTTATCTGTTTGGCTCTCCTGTGTCTTTGTTAATTTTTCTTCCCCCATTAGCTGTAAGCCACAACTTGTGGTTTCTGCCCTTTTCATTCTTCAGAAAGCTTATGACACATACATACAACATCCACACATGCAATATAAGTATTCCTTCTTCCATGACTTACTGGTCCTTACAATTGTACCTCCCAGCTCCTCCTCCTAACCAGTCATCAATTCCCTCTCTCCACTTAGCTGTTTTTGCGAGAGAGAGAGAGAGAGAGAGAGAGAGAGAGAGAGAGAGAGAACCTATCTATCACCTAAAGTGGTTGGAAACAGTTTTAAATGGGAATGGGCATCAAACCTTTTAAGTTTAATCTAATTAATTTGGCTCTTGAATCTTGTTGTCAGTAGTAACATTCAAACAGAGGCCCAATAAGCCATTCTGATTGTCTGATTTAAATAATAAAGTTTTTTTAAAAGATTTATTTATTTATCTGGAAGGCAGAGTTACAGAGGCAGAGGCAGAGAGAGGGAAAGAGGTCTTCCATCCACTGGTTCACTCTCTAGATGGCCACAATCGTCGGAGCTGGGCTGATCCCAAGCCAGGAGCCAGGAGCCAGGAGCCAGGAGCCAGGAGCCAGGAGCCAGGAGCCAGGAGCCTGGAGCCTGGTCTCTCAGTTGGGTGCAGAGGCCCAAGCATTTGGGCCGCCTTCCACTGCTTTTCCAGGCCATAGCAGAGAGCTGGATCAGAAGTGGAGCAGCTGGGACTAGAACTGGTGCCCATATGGGATGCTGGCACTGTAGGTGGCAGCTTTACCCACTATGCTGCAGCGCCAGCCCCTAAATTACGAAGTTTTAAAAAAAGCCAAAATCAGTGTTAGATAGCATAAATATTATGTTGCAGACTTTGGAGGAGAAAAATTGAAATTTTCTTCCCATGAGTATGAGAAAGTTGGAGTAGATTGTTGATTGTTAAATTGGATTATATGAGAATTAGGGGTTCTCTGCCCTCCCTTAAGGAGTGCCAGTGGGTGCCAGGGGGCTCCCAACAAAAATGTCTCCCAACCCTTGCTCCTCACAAGTGTCTACCAGGTCATCCCACTGTCAGCTCTTTTTCATATTGTAAGACTTTGTTTGTGCAAGGGTTTCAGAGTCTAGATGTTTTTTGAAAACTCACAGACTAGCTGATCTCTAAGACCTCCTTTAGTTCTTATATTCTGCGGTTCTGTCAAGACTTTGAAAAGAGGCTACAGGATGAGGACTCTAAGCAAAATAGTTTAAATATATCTTCATTATATACCTTCATGCGTTAGACAAGTTCAGACAGCAAGTGCAAGGGAGCTTTATTGTATTGTATTGTGTGGCTCTGCTGATACTCTTGATTTGCAAGGGCAATAGCACTTCTGTTTTGCCACAATTCTTTAGCAAAATAAAAGGTGCCCACATTTCATAATCTCCTGTGCCTCTTAAGGCATCTTTGGACTTCAAATAACTAGGCATTGGAGACTTGACAATCAGTGCTGCAAATATTGTTGGTGCCCACACATATTCTTGCTCTCACCATTCCCATACATGCCCGTAGCTTCTTGCCATACACCCACAACCCTCTGCGTGGAGGCTTTCTCCAGCCACAGGAGCCTGCTTAGTCTTTGCTCATGCAAGACTGGAGGTGTTGGGGAGTTAATGTCTCCAGGACTAGCTTTCAAGTAATGAAGGAAAGGAGTTGGTGGATAAATGCTCCAACAGCATAACCTTTGATTGGGACAATTATGATCTAAAGAGACATCTAGAGGTCCCCAGTAAGGGTCAAACCCTAATTGTCCACTGTAGTAACCTCATTAACTCACCCTGTATTGCCTTCCTCCCCTTTCTTGTCTCTCCTACAGGTTCTTCTTGGTATCATCACCAAAATCAACTACTCCCAAATAAACTAGTTGTATTCAGATGCTTTTTCTCAGGGTTTGCTTATGTGGGGAACCCAAGCATATCAGTTGGAGGCCTGTTAGGAAACAGAAATCCCACTAGTTGTTTTTTTAAAGACTTGTTTATTTATTTGAAAGTCAGAGTTACACAGAGAGAGGAGAGGCAGAGAGAGAGAGAGGTCTCCTATCTGATGATTCACTCCCCAATTGACTGCAATGGCTGGTGCTGCGTCAGTAGGAAGCCTGGAGCCAGGAGCTTCTTCCAGGTCTCCCACGTGGGTGCAGGGACCCAAGGACTTGGGCCATCTTCTACTGCTTTCCCAGGCCACGGCAGAGAGCTGGATCAGAAGTGGAGCAGCTGGGACTAGAACCGGTGCCCATATGGGATGCTGGTGCTTCAGGCCAGGGCGTTAACCCGCTGCGCCGCAGTGCTGGCCCCTCACTAGTTGTTTTAACTGAGAGAATTGATACAAAAATTGTTAACTAGGCATGAAGTTGTCAATTTAGTGTTTGTAGTAGTTTCCTGGAGTGGTTGTAATAAAGTACCACAAACTGGTGGCTCAACACTGGAAATATGTTGTGTCACAGTTCTGGAGGCCAGAATCTGAAATCAAGGATGGGTTCCTTTCTGTGGGCTGTAAGGGGGAATTTCTTCCAGGCCTCTCCTAGTGTCTGGTAACCTCGGGCCTTCCTTGGCCTGTTGATGGTGTCCTCCTTGTGTCTTCTTGCTGTCTTCCCTCTGTATGTATCTGTCTCTGAGCCCTAACTTTCTCTTTATGGAAGGACACTAGGAAAATTGAATTTGGGCCCATCCCAATAACCTAATCTTAACTTCCTCATCTGCAAAGACTGTATTTCCAAATAAGGTGACATTCTCAGGTATTGCAGGCTAGCATTTCAAGGTCTTTTGAGGGCACAATCTCTATCAATACTTGAAGAGGCCAAAAGGGAACTCTAATGAAGCGTGCAGGCAGAAACTTCAGGAAACAGTGAACATTCCTGGGGCTGAGGGCGCAAAGGGTACAGGTGGAAATTATTAAGGCTTAAAGGCCTGGAGGAGGAACTGCAAGAAACTGAAAGGCAGGAACTTGTGGAAGGGACACGAGGTGGCTGATGCAGGTGCCTTTGTGCTGAAAGAAGAGGTCTTCTGGGGCCCAGACCCAGGCTCCTGGGCAGGGAGTGCTGGCTAGTGCAGGCCAGTACTGGTGTCTCTAGATGGGGGCAGGATGCGATTGGCTCTGAAAGTGTTGGAAAAACTGCAAAGTGTGTTTAGCTGCTGCAACAGGAAGGGACTGCTGGTATTAGGAAGCGAGGTTGAATTATTCTCACAGGAACAAGGAGCAGATATGAAACCCCAAGATGCAAAGAGGAAGTCAACAGGAAAGAGCACATCGCTTCTTCCTCCTCCAGCCTCCTGTCTCTCTCAAGCACTCTGTATGGACAGAGCCTACCAGGGAAGACTTGGAAAGCAGAAATGTGGTTTGTAGATTTCCAGTATCACCAAGCAAAATGTAAGAGGTTAGGTTGGGGGCTGAGAGAGGACAGTTCAATAACTGCCACACCAACCTTATATAATCAGGCAATTCAGAAAAGATTTCTATTCCAAGCAAGGTAAAGATTAGGCCTAAGAACATCAACATGGGTGCTTGATTAATGGCAGTTAATGAGGCAGTATCTGAGTGAGAAACACCTTATGTTAGAGGTGTGGCTATAAAGTGATATGATTGAATCTTAACAACATACTAGAACTTCAGCATGCAAATGAGAACTGTTCTCTGCAAAGTAGTTTCAAGGGGATTTTTTCAACACATTTTCTTAACATGGCCATGACTCAAAGGATCTTTAGAACTAAGCTTTGTGAGCTTGTGGCCTGAACTTTTCATTCAATTCATGTGGTCATTCTTTTGTTTTTGAGGGTGAATTAACTTTTTTTGGAGAATTTTTAAAAATATTTGTTTATTTATTTGAAAGTCAGAGTTACATAGAGAGAGGAGAGGCAGAGAGAGAGAGAGAGGGAGAGAGAGAGAGAGAGAGAGGTCTTCCATCTGATGGTTCACTCCCCAATTGGCTGCAATGGCCGGAGCTGAGCTGATCTGAAGCCAGGAACTAGCAGCTTCTTCCAGTTCTCCCATGCTGGTGCAGGGGCCCAAGGACTTGGGCCATCTTCTACTGCTTTCCCAGGTCATAGCAGAGAGCTGGATCACAAGTGGAACAGACAAGACTAGAACTGGCACCCATATGGGATGCTGGCACTGCAGGTGGTGGCTTTATGCACTATGACACAGTGCCGGCCCCTAGAACAAAAATTTTAAGATTTATTTATTTATTTGAAAGGCAGTTATAGAGAGGGGGAGGCAGAGGTGGGGAGAGAGAGAGAGAGAGCGAGCGAGAGAGAGCTTCCACTTGCTGGTTCACTCCCCAAATGGCTGGGTCAGACCAAAGCCGGGAGCCAGGAGCTCCATCCGGGTCTCCCGCATGGGTTCAGGGGCCCAAGCACCTGGGATGTCTTCTATTGCTTTCCCAGGCACACCAGCAGAGAGCTAGACTGGAAGTGGAGCAGCTGGGATCGAACTGGCTCCCATAAGGGATGCCAGCACCACAGGTGGCAGCTTAACCTGCTACATCACAGCGGTGGCCCCTTTTGCTAACAATTCAATATCATCTCAAGCTAAACATGGTGAATATATGTTACATGATTACACGATCACATTTTATTCTACTATTTTTGGTGACAATTTGGAAAGTGGGTTTTTTGGAGTGCTAGATCAAAATCAAGGTGTAATTTCTGTCTTAAAATGATATCTGGCTCGTGGTCTCTGATGCTACAATTCTCAACTTGTCAGGAAAATGATCATGAGCATAGGGAAAGATGAAGGCTTTCAAGAAGAGAATCAAACCGAATATTTTGTAATTTGTCAACTGCATAATTTTACTCAACATAAGGGTGATACAGTTGTCTGAAAAATACAATTTGTGTTCTACTGGTGCTTTGCTGCAAATTACAGGCAAAGTCTGGCAATGTGATAAAGGGAGTCATTTCATACTACCTTCACTGTCTTTTCTGTAACTCAGCATCATCAGATTGAACCTACTAGAAAACATGGCAGCCATCACCTATGAGTGGGGAGCTTCTATGAGACAGAACATTCTTTCTTGCTTATGTCCTTTTCTACTAGTACAGCTCTTATTTAGTAGAGGCTAAAAAATCTTTCTGAAAACTGTTGGCAAGAAAGTAGAGAGGGGATTAATAATACCTTATTGCAGTTCAACAGACCAGAAGAATCCTTTCCATAGTGCAAGCTGGTGATTACGGTTTTCTATGTTCTTTATGGACTTAAAGCATCACAAAACCAAGCTATCGAGGTAGGAGAAGGTTTCAACTAAGTAGAACAGAAATGCCCATAGTAAAAATCTTCTGGGCATTGAAAATTGGATTCGGAACAATGGACATCAATGCAATTGAACTTTCAGAAGGTGAACTGAGCAACAGACAAGGGAAAATGAGAACAATAAAAGTCTGCCATTTGGTAAGAGCTGGGCCAGATTAGTTCTCTTCATTTTGAGGATGACCAAAGAGAAAAAAATTACACAGGGGTCTGTGAAAAAAACAAGAGAAGAAAACATTACCCTGAAGACTCCAGAGAAGAATGCACCTGTGAAAACCAGAAGAAGATTATATTGTTAAGATGTGACTTCTTAGGGAAACTAGTTGCAGAAATGAAGATAGCTATAGGAAAGTGGTTGTAAGAAAGAAAAAAATAAATAAAAAGAAATTTAGAGAACCAAAAGTGCCACAGCAGAATAAAAAAAATCCATTTTAGGGGCAGAAAAGAGCAGAATGGACACTAAAATTTGATAATGCAGAGGACAAACACAAAAGTTCTTCTCAGAATATAGGGAGGAAGCAGAAAAAGGAGACAAGGAGAACAATGATCAAACCTAGAAACTATAGACACACCATGGAGAAAGAGATCATGTATGACTAGAACACAGCAATAATCAGACATAATTGAAGAAAAGCTTCATCGGTGGTAAAGTGATGCAGTTATGCAGACTGAAAAGGTCCAGATTCTTCCAGGTACAAAAAATAAAGGAAATTCTCATGTGTATGTATTTTGAATCATAGGATTTAAACATATAATTATCAAGACATTTCATTAGTTTATTTATAAAGGATGGACAACAATCAAACTAACTCCCATGTTTTCAGTTACATTAAATTCTGAAAGACTGCAGAGCAATGACTGAAATCCTTGGAAATAAAGATTTGGTTCAAGTAGTCATTTTTCATATTACATGAGGGCAGTGGAAAGACATGAGTATTAAAGACTCAGAAAACATGCCATCTATGGTACTTCTTGAAATGACTTGAAAGATGTATTCCATTTGTGTAAACATTTACTATACAGATTACAAAAATTTATATATAGGGGCTGGCAGTATGGCGTAGTGGGTCAAGCCACTGCCTGTGATGTCAGCATCCCATATGGGTGCCAGTTCCAGTCCCAGCTGCTCCACTTCAGATCCAGCTCCCTGCTAACGTGCCTGGGAAAGCAGCAGCAGATGGCCCAAGTGCTTGGGCCCCTGCAACCTATGCGGGAGACCCAGATCGAGTTCCAGGCTCCTAGCTTTAGCCTGGCCCAGTCCGGGTGCTATGCTATTTGGGGAGTCAACCAGTGGATAGAAGATCTCTCTAGCTCTCCCCCTCTCTGTAACTCTACCTTTCAAATAAACTCTTTTTAAAAGTTTTATATATATAATATAAATTATTAAAATTCTATAACCACATATAATAAAAATTGGGAATTGGTTTGATAAGTGAGGGAAAGTCTGAGACAAGATATCATAACATAATTTTTACTTAGAAAACTGGAGTCTGGGTTAAACACTATCCTTCAAAATTAAATATTATGCTTAATATAAAAAGTTTATATTTTCTAAATGACCAAATAAGATGAGCACAATCAATGCATAGATTATATGTGTTAAAAGGAAAAACATGAATGCAAAAATGCCATAAAAGCAATAAAATATAAGCTATAACAATAATTATAAATTGTTAAAAACTTCTTAAAATATAAATACTATGATTAAATAATAGTATAAAATATACCTGTGTATTGATTAAAATAAATAAAAAACACTACATCTTAAAAATAAAAAGATGAACAAGAATTTATCTTTGTTTAGAAGCACAAACAAATAAAGCACAGGTGGCAATATTAATTTTATTTTTATATATTTATTTTTAAATTTTTTTGAAATGCTTAATTTTTAAAAAAATATTGAATTATTTATTTGAAAGGCAGAGTTACAGAGAGGCAGGCAGAGAGAGAGAGAGAGAGAGAGAGAGATCTTCTATCCTCTGGTTTACTCCCCAGATGGCCACAACGTCTGGAGCTGGGCCGATCAGAAGCCAGGAACCAGGAGCTTCTTCCGGGTCTCCCACGTGGGTGCAGGGGCCCAAGAACTTGGGTTATCTTCTACTGCTTTCTTAGGCCATTGCAGAGAGCTGGATCAGAAGAAGAGCAGCCAGAACTAGAGCTGGTGCCGATATGGGATGCCGGCACTGCAGTCAGTGGCTTTACCTGCTACACCACAGCTCTGGCCCCAATATTAATTTTAGACAAGGCAGAATTCAAGTCCAAAAGCATTATACAGAGTAAAGATTTAACAATCATGAGTTTTGTATACAGATTTACTAAGTGTCAATATTTTAAAGTAGAAATTTTCAGAAACTCATCGAGAACTCACATAAATTTAGTAGCTTTGAGAGACTTTGATGTAACTATCAGCTAAAACAAAAACAAAAGGAAGTACAGATTTAAATAATATGATTATTAAAATTACTTTAATAAAATATATTGAACTTCATACCTTACAGGAAAAGTATTTTGTTTCCAATTAGGCACCCCATAATTATAGAAATTCATATTATTCTGCCCCACAGAAACTTCAAATATATTTCAAAATAGAGAAGTCATGCTATGCACTTGAGCACAATGCAAGAAATAATGACAATAATTTAAAAAAACCCTGAAACATTTTAAATTTCAAATTTCAAACTATTAAGTTACTCTTGCTTCAAAGAATTCAAGCTATAATTTATGGATCGAGAACAATCCACATTGTGGAATGTAGCTACAGCTGTCTTCACAGACAAATTCATAACCTCATTTAAAAAAATTCTTCGTAAGACTAAATGGAAGTAAATGAGCAATCAGCTCAAGAATTTTGGGGTTTCTCTTCAAGTAAATCTCCTGTCCTCCTATTCTTCACTCAGTCTTTCTCAGAGGAGAGTGCCTTCCTTGGTCAATGAACTTGAGAGAAGACATCGGACCCACTTAGCCAGCCCTTCATAGCTTCTCCCTGTGGCAATACCTTGACCACAGCATGTGTACCATTTCTGCCTGTCACTGCCCTTGTTCTGGAGGCCTACCATTGCCCAGTTAGAGTTTAAATCTGTCTGTTTCAGTCCATTTGCTGCAGCTCTGAGAAGATTTTCTGAAGTTAGCTTTAGCAGTAATAAAACTGACATACTATTCATTTCCACCCATTTGCTGTGCCTTATTTCTCAGCTGGTTTACATCTTGGGAGGGTACTTTTTATATCCTAAAAATTGAAGGGAAAAAGTAAATTTGGAAATCTCTGATCAGTTCATTTGACAGAATAAATAAATACATAAATAGTGAAATTGTCAAGCCTTTGGGAAACCATTTATTCTCCTAACAAACATTTCTGGAACACATTTAGATACAAGCTGCTATGATCTGGGGACACAATGGTAAATAAGATAAACACAGTTTTTATCCTCATGGAGCTTATATTCTATTGCAGGAATAGAGACAAGTAAACAGCTGGTACACACAATTATCTCACAATATAAGTCTTCTTGTGTGAACAAGTTACTTTTGAGGCATTGAAAGAAGCTCAGTACAGCAGCTTCCCCTCTCTGTGGTTTCACTTTCCGTGGTTTCATTTACCTGCGTTCAACTGTAGCCTGGAAATCTGAAATGGAAAATTCCAGAAATAAGCAATCCATAAGTTTTAAATAACTTCTGTTACAGCATATTGTTATAATCGTTCTATTTTATTATTAGTTACTGTTGTTAGTTGCTTACTGTGCCTAATTTATAAGTTAAACCTTATCATAGATATGTATGTGTAGGAAAATACAGTATACATAGGGTTTGCTACTATCATGGTTTCAGGTGAGCACAGAATTTCTTAAAACATCTCCCATGGATAAGGGGGTGGGTAGGGTACAGGGTTTGAAAGACTGACTGGAGAGAAATGAATTGGGAAGAAGTCGGCAGGGTTCAAACCATGCAGGATCTTTTAAGTTTAAGAAATCTGAAGTTTATCTTAAGAGAAGTAGAGATCCATCAACAGCTTTTAAGCAGGGGTGGCTTAGAATTACATTTTTTTTTTTATTTTGAGGAGATTACTGGTCATAATAAGGAGAATGGGTTCAAGAAGGCAAGCTGAGTAGAGCTCATTGACTCTTACAATAACCTATTTGGGAACTGACAATGGAGATTGGAGAAAGGTGGGTGGATTTGGGAGCTACCTAAGAAGCAGACATTCTAGGACTTTGTAGCTGATTAGATGTGGGGCGTGAAGGAGAGAGGAGTCACAGACGATGTGAAGCTTTCTGGCTTGGACAACTGAGCCGATGATAATGTCTTTCACTGCACAGAGATCACAGCAGTGGCAGGATTTAGCGAATCACCAATTCAGTTTTGAATATGTGGAGTATGAGAGAACTGTGAGGCTTCCTAGTAGAAATGATATCCAAGCAATTAGAATAATGGGAATGAAGCTTAGATCTGGGAACTTGGGGACTGTCAGCATGTAGAGATGATAATCAGAGCTATGGATATCTATAAGAATGCCCTGTGAATATATAAAGCGTGAAAATAGGACTTATTCTTTGTTACATCATGACAGTTGTGGAAGTGTCTCAGTTTACAAATAGTAACGAGCACACTGAAAGAAATAGGAATATTCATATAGAGAATGCAGTAGCATTTACTACCAACACTAATGATCTAAATTGTAAGGCTATTCTTCTGGACCAATGAGCCAAACGATTCTCTCTATAGAGACAATCATATCCCTATTTCCTTCAGTGTAGAAAGTCTGTTCTATGTAACTGACAGAGGATTTCATCTTTGAGTTTAATTCTTGGTTTCAAGATGAAGTCAACTTTCCACTCCTCAGCATAGCCTGTGGTGCATTTGACGGTCTAAGATGACTTTATACACTATTGTAAAGAAAGTGGAGCAGTTCTTCGGTAAAATTACAACACTATATAAATGTATGGTAGAGCTATATTAAGTTAAATTTCTATCCCCAGGAAAAATTCAAATATGCACATCTTGTCATTATTTCAATTGCCCTTACTCATACGAGAACTCTGAATCTTTCAATGGAAACATTTGGGGCAGGAACTTAGACACTGGCATGCTTCAAGGACCTCAAGTGGCTATTTCACATGTGTCAGTAGATATTCAAAGGCTTTAGTCTAGAAATGAACAGGTATCTATATTATTCAGAAAGTAAGCTAAGCTTTTGTTCAATCTTTTGGAGTCTACCAAATTAAATTAGCACAATCAAAATAAATTTTTAAAGAAAGTCTCCTTTGCTTTCATTTATTGTCAAATAAGCAGTGAGATCGTTGGTAAGAATATATATTACATAAGATAAAATGTGTGACATATATTATATATAAGCACATTATTGTATATAAAAGCACACTCAACTAATTTACTTATGAACAGAAATATGTGGAATAAGCATAAATCTATATCATTAGTTAAATTGGCCATTTTCTTCTGTTTTGGGAAAATGTTCACATTTTTTAAAAGTTGGAACAAAGAACATTGGACACCATATATTGTCTACCTCGTATCACCAATTATAAATGATTCCCCACAATTGGCTTTTTTTCTCTTTTTTTTCAGTCTACGTATAATTTCCTCCAAACTATTTGAAAGTGAATTGCAGAAAAGGTATGATGCTGCTTCATTCCTAAATACTTCAGGCTGTGGTTCTTAAGAATAGAGCCATAATGTGGGTGCACAATAAGAATATCACAATTATACTGTAGAAATTAATATCATTATAATAATATTATGTAATTTGAAGTTCACATTCAAAATACCCCCAACTGTCCCCAGTAATGACATTTTTAGCTGTTTTGTTTTAAACTAGTATGCTTTCAAGGACCACACATGAGGGAGTCCTAGATGGTGGAATAGAGAGGGAGCACACTGATAGTCCGTGAAAAGACAGTTTAATAAAAGTGGAGATACTGTAGGTTCAGGGAAGAGTTAGGGAAAAAACAGCAGAGGAAACTCTTCTGGAACTAGTGGGACATGGTGGACCTATGTGGAGGGCACGGGCGCCCATGGCTCAGGACCCCAGCCGCCGAGTCTATGCCCCAGTGCTGGAAAGGGAGCAGAGGAGAAACCTCAGTAGCCCGAGACACTGGTGGAAAAGCGGAAGAAGAGCCTAGAGGAAACGAGGCTTGAAGCCCTGTGAGGGAAAGTTCACCAGCCTAACTAGAGGAGAGAAAAATATATACATATATATATAAATAAAAGGGACCAGTATGGACACGATACTCTCTCTCCATTCACCTTACAAAGGCGAGCAAGAGAAAGAGCAGGCGCCATTTTGGACATATGTAAAAGCTGCACCTGCCATCAGTCAAGCAGAAAAAACCTGACTCTGGTGGGGAGAAATAACAGGAGGTTAGGATCTAGTGCATGTGTGGAGCTAATGAACTGAGACTGTGAAAAAGAAATCAAGAGTGTGTGAGAAGACTCATGGAGTACCCAAGACGTGAGTGCTCTTGGAGATGCCACAATCTTGGTAACCTTGGCAACCTGGTGGGAAATTGCAGGGGCATTTGTGCTTACACGGAGGACTGCACAGATTCTTGGTGTGGTCCTTGGGACAGAGCAGATCAATATTATACTCACAGGGGCCAGAGCTCAGATGCTAACTGCCTTCAACTCTGCTCAGCTGTGCGGATTTACTTCCCTTCTGAATAAAAAGAGAGGGAGAGAGAGAGAGAGAGAGAGAGAAAGAGAGAGAGAGAGAAATATTTACCACGCCTAACCTGGGCGTGTCACCTTTGGCACACCCTTAACCCTGAAGAACTGAACAGAGCTCTCTGGCCACACCCATCACAGCCTCTAAGGATCCATCAAAAGCAGACACTCCACTTAATCTAGGGTCATAGTATAATGAGAACAACCACCACAGTGAGGGAAAAAAAGAATAAAGCAAAGAATATCTCCACAATGCAAAGCAACAAACACAGAAACTGAGGGAACAAGAACAAGGAAGACATTATGATGCCCCCAAAGGAATAAGACACCCTAAGCCAAGACTATGAAGATGATGAGACAGAAGAAATGCAAGATATGGATTTCAAAAAATTTGGGATAAGAACATTAAGAAGATTTCAAAAACAAATTATTGAACTACAGAAATCCTTACTGGACAGGATAGAAAATCTCTCTCGTGAAAATGAAATATTAAGGAGGAATCAAAATGAAATGAAGCAACTAATAGAACATGAAACTCTGATAGTGATGAGAAATCAAAATTAAATGAAGAATTCAATAGATCAAATGAAAAACACATTAGAGAGCCTTAAAAACAGAATCAGTGAAACAGAAGAGAGAATATCAGACATAGAAGACAGAGCACAGGAAAGTATACAGTCAAACCAAAGAAAAGAAGAGGAAATTAGAAATCTAAAAAATATTGTCAAGAATCTACAGGATACTATTAAAAAACCCAACATTCGGGTTCTAGGAGTTCCTGAAGGCATGGAGAGAGAGAGAAAGGATTAGAAGGCCTCTTTAGTGAGATACTAGCAGAAAACTTCCTGGGTTTGGAGAAGGACAGAGACATCCTAGTACAGGAAGCTCATAGAACCCCCAGTAAACATGACCAAAAGAGATCCTCACCATGACACATTGTAATCAAACTCACCACAGTGAAACATAAAGAAAAGATTCTAAAATGTGCAAGAGAGAAACGTCAGATTACTCTCAGAGGATCTCCAATCAGACTCAGAGCAGACTTCTCATTAGAAACCCTACAGGCTAGGAGGGAATGGCGAAACATAGCCCAGGTACTAAGAGAGAAAAACTGCCATCCCAGAATATTATATCCTGAAAAGCTATCATTTCTGAATGAAGGTGAAATAAAGACCTTTCATAGCAAACAGAAATTGAAAGAATTTGTCGCCATTCATCCAGCCCTGCAAAAGATGCTTAAAGATGTGTTACACACAGAAACACAGCCATCAGTATGAAAGAAAGTAAAGGAAGAAAATCTCCCAGTAAAAGATCACAGGAAGTTCAAAGCATATATTAGAACTTATCTTTGGCAAATGGCAGGGCAAAGTTACTACTTATCAATAGTCACATTGAACGTTAATGGCCTGAACTGTCCAGTTAAAAGACATAGACTGGCTGAATGGATTAAGGAACAAAACCCATCTATTTGCTGCTTACAAGAAACACATCTTTCCAACAAAGATGCATGCAGACTGAAAGTGAAAGGTTGGAAAAAGATATACCATGCCAACAGAAATGAAAAAAGAGCGGGCGTAGCCATCGTAATATTGGACTACATACACTTTACCACAAAAACTGTTAAGAGAGACAAAGAGGGGGTGTAATATAATGATTAAGGGATCAATTTAATAGGAAGATGTAACTATTATAAATGTATATGCACCTAATTACAGGGCACTGGTCTATTTAAAAGATATGTTAAGGGACTTAAAGGGAGATTTAGATTCCAATACAATAGTACTGGGGGACTTCAATACTCCACTCTCAGAAATAGACAGATCAACCAGACAGATCAACAAGGAAAGAGCAGATTTAATTGACATTATAGCCCAAATGGATCTAACAGATATCTACAGAACTTTCAATTCTACATCTAAAGAATTTACATTCTTCTCAGCAGTACATGGAACCTACTCTAGGATTGACCACGTACTAGGCCATAAAGCAAGTCTCAGCAAATTCAAAAGAATTAGAGTCATATCATGCAGCTTCTCAGACCACATTGTAATGAAGTTGGAAATTAGAAACTCAGGAATCCCTAGAGCATATGCAAACACATGGAGATTGAACAACATGCTCCTGAATGAACACTGGTTCATAGAAGAAATTAAAAGAGAAATCAAAAACTTTCTGGAAGTAAATGAGGATAACAACACAACATATCAAAACTTGTGGGATACAGCAAATGTTTATATCAATAGGTGCCTACATCAAGAAATTGGAAAGGCACCAAATTAATGAGCTTTCAATGTATCTCAAGGATCCAGAAAATCTGCAGCAAACCAGACCCAAATCTAGTAGGAGAAGAGAAATAATTAAAATCAGAGAAGAAATCAACAGGATTGAATAAAAAAAATTACAAAAAATCAGCCAAACGAGGAGCTGGTTTTTTGAAAAAAATAAACAAAATTGACACCCACTGGCCCAACTAACTAAAAAAAGAAAAGACCCAAATCAATAGAATCAGAGATGAAAAAGGAAATGTAATAAGAGACACCACAGAAATAAAAAGAATCATCAGAAATTACTACAAGGACTTGTATACCAGCAAACAGGGAAACATATCAGAAATGGATAGATTCCTGGACACATGCAACCTACCTAAATTGAACCAGGAAGACATAGAAAACCTAAATAGACCCATAACTGAGACAGAAATTGAAACAGTAATAAAGGCCCTCCCAACAAAGAAAAGCCAGGACCAGATGGATTCACTGCTGAATTCTACCAGACGTTTAAAGCAGAACTAATTCCAATCCTTCTCAAACTATTCAGAACAATTGAAAAAGAGGGAATCCTCCCAAATTCTTTCTAGGAAGCCAGCATCACCTTAATTCCTAAGCCAGAAAAAGATACAGCATTGAAAGAGAATTGGCCGGCGCCGCAGCTCGCTAGGCTAATCCTCCACCTTGCGGCACCGGCACACTGGGTTCTAGTCGCGGTCGGGGCACCGAATTCTGTTCTGGTTGACCCTCTTCCAGGCCAGCTCTCTGCTATGGCCATGGAGTGCAGTGGAGGATGGCTCAAGTGCTTGGGCCCTGCACCCCATGGGAGACCAGGATAAGTACCTGGCTCCTGCCATCGGATCAGCATGGTGCGCTGGCCGCAGCATGCTGGCCACAGCGGCCATTGGAGGGTGAACCAACGGCAAAGGAAGACCTTTCTCTCTGTCTCTCTCTCTCACTGTCCACTCTGCCTATCAAAAAATTTAAAAAAAAATTAAAAAAAGAAAGAGAATTACAGACCAATATCCCTGATGAACATGATGCAAAAATCCTCAATAAAATTCTGGCCAATAGAATGGAACAACACATCAGAAATATCATCCACCCAGACCAAGTGGGATTTTTCCCTGGTATGCAGGGATGGTTCAATGTTCACAAAACATCAATGTGATACAAACACATTAACAGACTGCAGAAGAAAAACCATATGATTATCTCAATAGATGCAGAGAAAGCATTTGATAAAATACAACACCCTTTCATGATGAAAACTCTAAGCAAACTGGGTATGGAAGGAACATTCCTCAATACAATCAAAGCAATTTATGAAAAACCCACGGCCAACATCCTACTGAACGGGGAAAAGTTGGAAGCATTTCCACTGAGATCTGGCACCAGACAGGGATGCCCACTCTCGCCACTGCGAGTGGAAGTTTTAGCCAGAGCCATCAGACAAGAAAAAGAAATTAAAGGAATACAAATTGAGAAGGAAGAAGTCAAACTATCCCTCTTTGCAGACAATATGATTCTTTACTTAGAGGATCCAAAGAACTCTACTAAGAGACTAATAGAACTCATAGAGGAGTTTGGCAAAGTGGCAGGATATAAAATATCATATGTTCTCCCTGATTGGTGACAACTAACCAAGCACCAAAGGGGAAACCTGTTGAAGTGAAATGGACACTATGAGAAACAGTGACTTGATCAGCTCTTGTCCTGTTGATGAACAACTTAATACTTCATCCCTTTTAGTATTTTTTTGTTCTACTTAATGCTATTGGTTGAACTCTGTAATTAACACACAATTATTCGTAGGTGTTTACATTTAACTTAAAAGTGATCTCTGTTAAATATAAGAGTGGGAATAAGAGAGGGAGGAGATGTGCAATTTTGGACATACTCAATCAGACTTGCCCCAAATGGTGGAGTTAGAAATGTGCCAGGGGATTCCAATACAATCCCATCAAGATGGGCATGTACCAATGCCATCTCACTAGTCCAAGTGATTGATTTCAGTTCACAATTGATCACACTGATAGGTCTAAGAGTCAAAGGGATCACACAAACAAGACTAGTGTCTGCTAATACTAACTGATAGAATTAAGAAGGAGAGAACGATCTAACATTGGAAGTGGGATACACAGCAGACTCATAGAATGGCAGATGTCCTACACAGCTCTCTGGCCTCAGAATCAGCCCTTAAGGCATTTGGATCTGGCTGAAGAGCCTATGAGAGTATTTTAGGCATGGAAAGCCAAGACACTCTGGCAAAAAACAAACAAACAAACAAACAAAAAAAACAACACAACAACAAAAAACACCTAAATGAAAGATCTCTGTGAGTGAGATCCCAGTGGAAAGAACAGGCCATCAAAGAAGGAGGTACCTTTCTCTGAAGGGAGGAGAGAACTTCCACTTTGACTATGACCTTGTCTAAATAAGATCAGAGTTCAGCAAACTCAAAAGGCTTCCATAGCCTTGGCAACTCATGACAAGAGCCTAGGGTGATTACTGATGCCATAAACAAGAGTGTGTCAAATTTTAAGTCAACAACAGGAGCCACTGTGCACTTACTCCTCGTGTAGCATCTCTGTCCTTAATGTGTTGTACAATGTTAATTAATGCTATAACTAGTACTTAAACAGTATTTTACACTTTGTATTTCTGTGTGGGTACAAACTGTTGAAATCTTTACTTAATATATACTGGATTGATCTTCTGTATATAAAGGTAATGGAAAATGAACCTTGATGTGAATTGAATGGGTGAGGGAGTGGGAGATGGGAGGGTTGCGGGTGGGAGGGAAGTTATGGGGTGGGGGAAAAGCCATTTTAATCCATAAGCTCTATTTTGTAAATTTATGTTTATTAAATAAAGGTTAAGAAAAGGACCACACATTGCATTGTCTCATTTTTTTAAATCTAAAACAATCATTTTAAATACTTTCTGAGGCCGAGCCTGTGGGTGGCGGGTGGGGGTGGGGCAGTTATGGCAGCATTCTTGAGGAGTCAAGACAAGTTGTCTTGTGAAATATCCTACAATATAGATTTGTCTGATTATTTGCTTATACTTAGATTTGGTGTATACTTTTTTAAAGGATTTATTTTATTTATTTTAAAGGTGGAGTTACAGAGAGAGAGAGAGAGAAGGAGACAGAGAGACAGTAACAATGAAAGATATTCCATCTGCTGGTTCACTCCCCAAATAGCTGCAACAGCTGGAGATGGGCCAGGATGTAGCCAGGAGCCAGGAGCTTCTTCTGGGTCTCCCACATGAGTGCAGGAGCCCAAGCACTTGGGCCATCTTCTGCTGCTTTCCCAGGAACATCAGTCGGGAGCTAGATCTGGAGTGAAGCAGCTGGGACTCAAGCTGGCACCCATATGGGATGTTGGCACTGCAGGCAGTGTCCTAACTTGCTACACCACAACGCTAGCCCAGTGTATACATTTTTGGCAAGACTTAATGATGTGTTGTGCTCAGTGCATCACATCAAGAGGTACATTGCCTCAGATTTCCCATCATTCATTGCACTAAGTTGGAATAGTTGGCTAAAATTGTGTTAAGCAGATTTCTCCATTGGCCCTTTCCTCTGTTGTGCCTAGAGAGGGATCTGTGCTGAAGAAGGCAAGACTGTATAAAAAGTCTGTGCTCCTACAAGCTTTCACCAAGGTTTGACTCAATGATTACAATGGTGGTGGTAAGATGATAGTGTTATAATTTTTAGCCTTTTTTCTATATTTATTAGCTAACATTCTGAAAAAAAAGAAAAAAGATTTTCTTCTTCATTTTTGGTAAAAGTCCTATGTGTTCTCATTTATTACTATTATTATTCACTTTGATGTTCAAATTGGCCCAAATTCAGCCATTTTCGTTTGAAAGAGAATACGGGTAGAAGTCAAGGAAATTCAGTTACTTGTTCAGTAAAGAAGGGATGAGCAGAGATCAAGTGCGAGAAGCCTCAGGATGCATTCCAATGTCATCATCCACGGGGCTTAGGAACATCCTTTTCTTGCCTCCTCTCAAACCAGTGCAGGCTCTGACTCCCACATCTCTCAGCTTCTCTAAGAAGGTTGCTCACACAGACTGTTGGGAACTGCTTTCTTTTTTCCAAGGGAGTTTGGTCCTGCATCTAGACCGGTTTTGGCCCATCCATCTAAGATAATAGCTTGTTTTTCCTCATTTGCTTTCATTACTGAGCATGCGCTGGTCTAATCTCAAATTCCATTACTTTCTTCTGCTACCAGGCTGGTTTTACTTAGAAAACAAAAAGAAACTAGAATCAGTTCTCCATATTCATGGGTTCTGCATCCATGAATTCAACCAACTGCACATCAATCTTATTTTTTAAAATTAAATATTGAATATGCAGACTTTTTTCTGTGTTATTACCTAAACAATTCAGTGTGACAACGATTTACATAGCATTTACATTATATTGGGTGTTGTAAGTCGTCTAGAGGTGATTCAAAGTCTACAGGAGCCTGTGCCTAGGTTATACGCAAATACAACACCACTTTACATAAGGGACTTGTATCTGTGCATTTTGGTGTCTGCAGTCGTCCTGGAATTCATCCCCTGTGGATGCCAAGGAATGGCTGTATTTGTACTCTTTAGGATATTGGTACAGCTGTTGCGACAGAGAAACATAAGCTAATAGCAACTTAAACAAGATGGAAGTTAATTTCTTCTTGCAAAAATCTGAGTAGACCACAGCTGGTATGTTGGTTCCATAGTCATCTTCTACTTGTTTGTTTCTCCTCCACCTTTAATTCATTGCTTCTAACTTGTGTCCAAAATATTTGTTTCCACTCCCACTGTCACACCAACATATTGGTAAATAGGAATGAGGTTAAGTGCAAGGTGAGGGCAGGCTTCTGCTCTACAAGGGCACAGCCTAAAAGTAGAACGTATTGCTTCCCTTCATACACTGCTGTGTAGAATGGGCCAGGAGGCTGGGTATTCTGGGTGATCATATGCCATTGGTATTACTCTGGAAGTCCGGGAGAATGGATTTAAGGGGACAGCTAGTGGTCCCGGGCCCAGCATCTTCTCAGCAGGCAATTTACACCACAATAATTTCAATCATGCAAAAGCCAATGTCCGTTTTCAGTTGAGCTCCACACCCTCCTGTTCAAACCCATATAAAGGGGATCCAAGAGGGAAAGTGTCAGATGGCATTGGTATACGTCTGACTTGTTTTATTGTTTATTTTTTAAGTTTTGCACAGAGATTTCTTTCATACCATGGAGGAGACTCTGCACTGTGACTTGTTCTATTTCTTACAGCGGCTGTGTGTATTCCTGATGTCCACAAGGGGAATCTATTTGGAGAATTGAGCACACCTGGGAATAGAAGCGCTATTAATATGTAATATCCCAAATTTAGAGATGTCAAAGACTCCTTTAAGATTTTGCAGCAGTTTGGGTTTTACAGACAGAAACTGCTGAGTCACAGTGCAGATGACCCTGCTTATCTAGCCACAAATCTTTTCTCTCTCTCTCTCTTTTTCGCTAGATAAATAAGTGTGTGAGAGCTTAATTAGTGTACACTTCTTGGGAATGAGTCATCATCAGTTAAAAACCTTTTATTTTCCTTGGGCCACACCCACCTGATATTCAGGCTGATGTATGCATGAGCACATTCCTCCAAGCAAAATGTCTGGACAGCCTCCTCCTTCAGAGTCTGTTTCCTCATCTTCCTTATAACAATTAGAAAGTCATTTCCTTCCTCTTATCCCTGTATCTCCCTCTCACCTTCCGTGTCTTTCTGTTCCAGTAAAACTACTGGAGAGCATTGGAGTTGGAGCTGCTGGTTGAAACTGTGGAGATAATTTTTTGGGTGGTGGAAATGAAATCTCGAGACAGTTCTTGGGATTGATGGTATTACTGTGGCCCACCCCTATTGCCAAGGGCCTTGTTCAGCAATACATCATCCCTACTAGGAAAAGAACAGTTGTGATAATACTGATTGGTTGAGAGGTGGAGAGAACCTACGTTGTCCTTCAGTAAATACCTGAGAAGGTTAAGGACATTCCAGATTCAAATTCTTTGCATGAATTAAATTCATTAGAGAACTAATATTGGTGAAGATTTTGTTTAAATTATTGTTTCCTAGAATATTGAACTTTGATCACAAGCAGTAGTCATGAAATTAGTCAACTTTTAAAAAAAAGGCCTGAGCATGAATATATCAAATATTCCATATCTAAGGGATAGCTTCCTTCAATTAGAGATGGAGAACATTTTTCCCAACAATTTAGGTTAAAAAATCTACAACAGTGGCCGGCACTGTGGTGCAGTAGGTTAAAGCCCCGGCCTGCAGCACCGGCATCCCATATGGATGGCAGTTCTAGTCCTGGCTGCTCTTCTTCCGATCCAGCTCTCTGCTGTGATGTGGAAAAGCAGTGGAAGATGGCCCAACACCTTGGGCCCCTGCACCCGCGTGGGAGACCTGGAAGAAGCTCCTGGTGCCTGGGTTCGGATCCACCCAGCTCCAGCCATTATGGCATCTGGGGAGTGAACCAGTGGATGGAAGACCCCTCTCTCTCTCTGTCTCTACCTCTCTAACTCTTCCAAATAAATAAAAATAAATCTTTTAAAGAAAAATCTACAGCAACCTCTAGACTTACGTGCTAAGTTTGTACACTTGAATACAACCCCCACACTTAGATTTCAGGGACTAAGTCTTGTGGCTCAGTATCTGATTACATAAATAGCAACCTGAATACAGTCTTAATAAGTCTGTAACAGCTTAGTGAGCAAGGTGAAAAAAGGAAGAAAAATTAGTGTAGTTCCAACAACACAGGACAAGTGTGTGCCAGATACAACTGCATTTCTGTGCTGTTCTGGTTCCGGTTGACTGTGCAGTCAATACAGAGAGAGAACTCTGTCAGGAACATGGACGTAGAGAGAAAGGAAGCATGATGGCACAGTCCATTTAATTGTTCTTTCATCTGATATTTATTGAGACCTTGTTGAGAGTCCGATGTTGTGTAAGGCAGTGGGGAGAGATTAAAACTCTTGAGGACCTTTCAATGCCGTCGGGGGAGACGCATAGAATCCCATACAGTTCATGTGGCGAATGCTCTGCCGGTGCTTCTCAAACTTCCATATGCATAAGATCACTGGGGAACCTGACTGAAACGCGTGCCCAGATCCAGGCACCTGCCGAGCGTGGGGGGGCCAGGAAGAGGGAATCACCCGTTTTACCTGAAAGTGATGCTTCAGGCTGAGTTTCCAAAACTAAAGTAAGTAGATGTTCACCAGACCAACAAGGGAAAGTGAATTGCATTCAGAAACAGTTTGCAGTGTTCAGGGTAAAATGTGTGACTGATAACGCTGTAGAGTTAGGTATCATCCACGTTAAGGAGCTGAAATTTTGTCCAGTAGACAATGGAGAGCCATGGAGAGTTTTAACCAAGGGACTATGTCACCCAGGTTTCTGAAGAGTGTTCCAGTGAGAGGAAACGACAAGAGCAAAGATCTTGAAGTTGGAATGTCCTTGGCCTATTCAAAGACAGGCAAGGAGGCCAGTATAGCTGGAATACAGTGATAGAGGAGGACAGTACTAGGTGATAGGGTCAGAGGCCAGATTATGTCGGGCCTTAGGGACCATCGCAAGAACATTGGCTTTTATTTTAAGCCTGTTAAATATGAATAAGACAAGATATGACAGGTCTGAAAGTATCATACTGGCTACCATATACACCATAAGGGGGCATGAGTGGAGGTAAGAAAGAAATTAGAACACTGTAGGAGTCCCAGGGCAGAGCTGAGGGAGGCTTGGATCAGGGGAATTTTGACAAATTAATGTATTTATGTATCTACCACTACAATCATAACATAGAATAGGTCCATTATTTTAAATATTTCCTCATGCTTTCTGTAGTCACAAGATCCCTCCCCCCCAACACCAACCACTGTCAACTACTGACATTTTTCTGTCCGTATAGTTTTGCCTTGTCCAGAATTTCATGAAAATGGAATCTTACAGCTTGTAGCCTTTTGTTTCTGGCTTTTTTCACTAAGCAAAATGCATTGGACCTTCACCTATGATATGTGTGGATCAACAGGTCATTCATTCCGTTTTATTGCTGAGTACAATACCATTGTATGCATGTACCACAGTTTAATTCTCCAAACACCAACAGAAGAACACTTGGGTTATTTCCAGTTTTTGGTGATTATGAAAAGCTGCTATAAACATTTGTTTGCAGGTTTTGTGTGGATATAAGTTTTCATTTCTTTTGGATAAGTGTCTGGGAATATGACTAGGATAAGTGCTAAGTGCATGTTGAACATCAGAATAAACTGCAAAGCCATTTTCCATAGTAGCTATACCAATTGCATTCTTGCCAGCAGAGTGTTCCAGTTGCTTGGCAACAATGTCAGCATTTTGTTTTATCAGTATTCTTTAATCAGCCATGGTAATAGATATAAAGTGATAGCTCATTGTGACTTCAACTTGCATTTTCCTAACACCTAATGATGTTGAAGAAACTAGAGCTGGATATACTGAGGCAATGGACTGGGGATGCAGAAATGAGGGGTGAAGGACAATTTCAAGGTCTTTGGCCTGGGTGAAGTAACAATGAAAGAGGTGGGTAGAATTCAGAAGCAGTTAGTGTGACATGATTTTAGTGACTCAGAAAAAATCTTGGAAATAGTCTTTAGGAAAGAGAAAATAGGTGTTGTTATTGGGCAAAAAAGGTGATAGCACACTCCTATATGCCCAAGAAGATTTTTAAAGAACTTTCATGGGCGGTGTGTGGGTGGAAAATGAAAGGTGTCACCCTCAAGGAAAGCCATGTCAGTCTGGGAAAAGGAGGCTGTTGTTAACATCTTGGAGATATGATTCACTATGAAAACGTGAAACCTGTTTTATAGCCTGGGTGGGTGGTGGCTGAGGCAGTTGTTTTTACTGACACAAAGAGAAGAAAGAAGTTGATGGGTTGGATAATGGAACCTGGTACCTGGGCATAATGAACCATGATGTCATCTTGAATAAGCAAATCTAAGGAAACAGTTACACTGGTCCACACCAAGCATACTTACAGGAAAGCTGACAAAGCAAGAAGGGTTTTTATAAACACTATACGTTGGGTTCAACACCTGATTTCTTAGAGGGACCCAGGCGACTTATTGATAAGTGGATTTTCTTTTTTTTATTTATTTTTTATTTTTTGACAGGCAGAGTGGACAGTGAGAGAGAGAGAGAGAGACAGAGAGAAAGGTCTTCCTTTGCCGTTGGTTCACCCTCCAATGGCCGCCGCGGCTGGCGCGCTGCAGCCGGCACACCACACTGATCTGATGACAGGAGCCAGGTGCTTCTCCTGGTCTCCCATGGGGTGCAGGGCCCAAGGACTTGGGCCATCCTCCACTGCACTCCCTGGCCACAGCAGAGAGCTGGCCTGAAAGAGGGGCAACCGGGACAGAATCCGGCGCCCCGACCGGGACTAGAACCCGGGGTGCCGGTGCCGCAAGGCGGAGGATTAGCCTAGTGAGCCGCGGCGCTGGCCAGATAAGTGGATTTTCAATCATCTCTGGCTTAGATAGATATAGGTGAGGATCATTTAAGAATAAATAGAGATTATCTGGGAGCCCTTGACTCTGAGACCATAGTAACAGTTTTCAATCAAGAAGACACAGAAAGATTTTCCCACCATGTTTCTGGTATGATTCACTACCCCGTTTCTAATTCTGCTTTGGCTTCTTTATCAATCTCTTCAACTTTCTATTTTTATTTATTGTCTTAACCACAAAAATAGTTTTGTTATTATTTTTGCTTTGCAAAAAATTCAGTTTCAAAAAATATATGAAAGAAAGTAAACATGTTCTGAAACCTCACCACCCCAGGGTCTTCACCATTTATTTTTTTTGAAATCTAACTTTTTATGTTGATACATACACAGTTGCTTCTGTATCTTTCTTTAAATAAGAAAATGTCACACATACTGCTTTCTTAAATGTGCAGATAACTTTTTAAAAAATAAGTTTTGTTTAATTTTTTTATTGACATCTCAACCTCCCATTGATCTGCTGCACCACAATATCAGGCCCTCTTCTGCATTCTTTTTTTTTTTTATCTTTTATTTAATGAATATAAATTTCCAAAGTACGACTCATGTGTTACAATGGCTTCCCCCCCATACCGTCCCTCCCACCCACAACCCCCCCCTTCCCACTCCCTCTCCCCCTCCATTCACGTCAATCTCTTCTGCATTCTTAATGATATTGTTACCACTAGATACTAAAAGGGGTACATTAAATTATCCCAGTATTATTTTTACTTTCAATTATACCAATCATCGTTATTCATATTTGAAGCTGTCATTAATTACATTCAAATTTCAGATTGCTATGGCTGTTTGTTGAACTGATCACTTTGTCATTTTGGAGTAACATTCATCTTAAATAATATTTCTTGCCTTAAAGAATATTCTAATATTATAGTTGTACCAGTTTTCCTTTGGTTAGTGTTTTTCTTTCCTTTCCCTTTCTTCTTGTGTTGTTATATATATATATATATATATGATATATATATGATATATATATCATTTCATGTCTCTTCAAGCAGTGCATAGTTGATTTCTTTTTCAAAATCCAGTCTGATAATTTTGTCTTTTAGTTGGAGTATTAGCTCATTTATATTTAATGTAAGCAGTGACAGAATTGATTATAAATGTGCCATTGTACAATATATTATACATCGACCCCGTCTGGTCTCTTCCTTTGTTGTCTTCTTATATGTTATCTGAGTATTTCTTATTATTTCATCTTCCCCTTCTGTTAGCTTAATTGTATAGTCTACAATTTCATTTTAGTAGTTCTGCGTCTAGCATGATAGTATAAAAAGTTCAGTGGACTCATATCTCAGTGAAACTGTTGAAAATTATAACAATAACCTCACTATTTCTAGTTTCAGAAAATAGCCTCTGGGGCCAGCGCTGTGGCTCACTTGGTTAATTCTCTGTCTGTGGCATGGGCATCCCATATGGGCGCCAATTCTAGTCCCGGTTGCTCCTCTTCCAGTCCAGCTCTCTGCTGTGGCCCAGGAAGGCAGTGGAGGATGGCCCAAGTGCTTGGGCCCCTGCACCCACATAGGAGACCAGGAAGAGGCACCTGGCTCTTGGCTTCGGATCGGCATAGCTCCGGCCATAGTGGCCAGTTGGGGGGTGAACCAACAGAAAGACCTTTCTCTCTGTCTCTCTCTCTTTCACTGTCTATAACTCTACTTGTCAAATAAATTTAAAAAAAAAGGAAGAGAGAGATCTCCCATCCACTGTTAAAAAAAAAAGAAAATGGCTTCATGGACACACAGCAAGTGAAGAAACATATATTCCAGAAAATCCAAAACTTGGTAAGAATTGAAAGAGTCTGTAGTATTTGTACCAATACCTGTGCTGTCTTTCCCACTCTCAGCTTAGTGAGATGGAAATTTCATCCCAGACTAATAAACCAAGAACACTAGGCTCCCTCTTTCCCTATCTCACAGATGAAGGACTAATTTCCAAGGAGGCACAGGGTGTCAACGTTTCTCATCCAGCTCCCAGCTCCCTAGTACTGAGACCAAGTACCGTATGAGTGGGGCTAAGAGATGGGGCCCCCTTCTGCTCAGTCAGTAGTCCACATGGGATAGAGGCTCCACTTTGGGCATGCTTGTGCTTAGAGTACTGGGGCCTAGGTTGCCCTTGCATCTGGTTATGGGGCAGGCATTCCATGCTGAAGCATGCAAGCTGATGCTGCTTTCTCCCTCATCCACTGAGCTCTCAGTTTCTAAAGCAATGATGTCACCGAGAAAGAAGCAAGTTATCTCTGCATCCAGCACTAGACTTGCTTCAGGGATTTGGACTGAGGAGAGAAAGCAGAGTATAAAGCACAGACTCTAAACTCCATCCAAAGGGACTGATTCTGTTTGCAACATAGACATGGACAAATACAAGCCCGAGAGGCTCACAAAACAGTGGAAATTACCATGAAAGACAATTGAGGAATTCATTGGATTCATTGGAGATAGAAGCTACATAGTAAGCCTACCAGTGTGTCAAACAAGGAAGACAACGGGGCAGATCTTCTGGGATTAGAACAGATCTCAAACACTAACCTCAGGAACTATGCCTGCAAAGGAGCTGGAATTACAGAGTGCAACTTAACAACCGGGTGTGGTCAGAGAGGGAGACAGCCAAAGAGAGTCTTGGAAAATCTTTGTTGTCCTAGGGTTGATTGTGATCATATCCAAGGCTACGTCCCTGAGGAAAAACATCAGAGGCTTCACACTACAGTGGAGGAGGGAATGGAATTTATTAAAATAACCCAGGCAGTAAACTAATAAGCCAATAACAACCAGACCCAGACAGGGGATCCCAGTATCAAGAATTGCTACAATACATCATATGATATGTTTGGTTTCCAACAACAAAGAAATGAGATATGCAAAGAAACATGAAAGTATGGCCCATGGATCAGAAAAAAGGAGGCAACTGAAAGTGTTTGTGTGAATGAGCAGATTCCAGATTTAACAAGTGCTCCACAGTAGTCATTATAAATATGTTAAAAAGTCAAGAAAACCATGATTAAATATTAATAAAGAGAAAATATTAAAAAAGAACTGAATAGAAATTGCATAATTGAAGCATACAGTAACTTAAATGAAAAATTCACTCGAGGGGCTCATAGTATATGAGTTTTTGTACTGGCAGAAGAAAGAAGCAAACCTGAAGATAGGTTAATAGCGATTTTGCAATCTGAACAACTGAGGAAAAAAAAGAATGAAGAAAAATACACAGAGCTGTAGAAAAATGTGGGACACTGAGAAGTATACAACCATGAAATGGATGAAATAATCTAACCAAAAGGGCAGACGGGTGGATGCTTAGCTTAGCAGCTAGACACCAAGTTTAGATTCCCGCTTCCCACATCACAGTATCTGGTGCCCGATTCCAGCTCTTGCTAATGCAGACCCTGGAAGACACTGGTGGTGGCTCAAGTAATTGGTTTCTGCCCCTCAGGTTTGAGACATGGATTGAGTTTCAAGCTCCTAACTTTCTGAGCATTTGGGAAGTGAACCAGTGGATGGGATTCTCTCTCTCCCTTCCCCCTCCTCCATCTCGCTCTCTCTGTTACTCTGACTCTCAAGTAAATAATTGAATCTTAACAAAAATCTTAAAGGGCAAATTTACACCAAAAAGTGGGTAAATTGAACTTTATCAAGGTTAAGCACTTCTGAGTGTGCTTCAAAAGTCACTATCAAGAAAGTGAATAGAGGGGCCAGTGCTGTGGCGTAGTGGGTAAAACTACAGAGGAAGTTCCGGTAATCACACGTGGGAGCTGGTTTGAGTCCTGGCTGCTCCTCTTCTGATCTAGCTCCCTGCTAATGTGCCTGGGAAAGTAGCAGATTATGGCCCAAGTGCTTGGTCCTCTGCACACATGTGGGAGACCCAGAAGAAGCTCCTGGATCCTGACTTTGGACTGGCCCGTCTTTAGTCATTGTGGCCATTTTGGAAGTGAACCAGCAGATGGATTATCTCTCTCTCCCTTTCTCCCTCTCTCTGTAATTCTGCCTTTCAAATAAATAAATCAATCTCAAAAAAAGAAAATGAACAGATGTCCCACAGATTGGGGAAAATTGACAGATTTTGTATCTGATAAGGAATCTGTCTTGGAATATGCAAAGACTTACTACAATTCAATAATAAAAAGGTGAATGAGAAAATTAAAAATGGGCAATAGATCTGAATAGGTATTTCTCCAAAGAAGATACATAAATGGCAAATAAGCATATGACAAAATATTCAACATCATTGTATTCATTAGGGAAGAAGAAAACAAAACCACAAAGAGATGCCAAATCATACCCACTAGGGTTACTGTATTCAAAAAATAAGATAGGGGCTGGTGTTGTGGCGCGGCGGGTAAGACTGCCACCTGCAGTGCCGGCATCCTATATGGGAGCTGATTCAAGTCCCGGCTGCTCCACTTCCAATCCAGCTCTATGCTATGGCCTAGGAAAGCAGTGGAAGATGGCCCAAGTCCTTGGGCCCCTGTACCCGAGTGGGAGATCCAGAGGAAACTCTTGGTTTAGGATTGGCACAGCTCCAGCCATTGCAGCCAATTGGGGAGTGAACTGGTGGATGGAAGACCTGTCTCTTTCTCTGTTTCTCCTCTCTCTGTGTAACTCTGACTTTCAAATAAATAAATAAATATCTTTTTTAAAAAAGGTAAGGTAATAACAAATGTTGTTGAGGATGTACAGAATTTGGAACCCTTATACATTGCTTGTGAGAAAGTAATGTGGTGCAGCCACTTTGGAAAACAGTCTGGAAATTCTTTGAATGATTAAACATAGAGTTAACCTATGATCCAAAAATCATACTCCTAAGCCATAGATTCACAGGAAATGAAAGCATATATCCACACAAAAACTTACTCATGTATGTTCATAGCAGCATCATTTATAATAGCCAAAAGGCAAAAATCACCCACATTTCTATCAACTGAAGAACATATGAAAACAATGTGATATATCCATAGTATGGAATATTATTTGCCTGTAGTATAGAATTGAGTACTCTATGACTGAATGAAACTTGAAAATATTATGCAAAGTGAAAGAAACCAGTCACTGAAGACCACATATTGTCTGATTCCATTAACATGATATACAAAGGATAGGCAAATCAAACAGATGTTAGATTAACATTAAGATAGAGTTGGGCAGGATAGGGAAATGGAGTGATAGTTAAAGAGGATCAGGTTTCTTTTCAGTGACAAAAATACTCAAAGTTGAATGTGACAGTGGCCCTTGCCTGTGCATATCCTAGAAACTATCAAATTGTGAATTCATGCATTTAAAATGCATGAATATATATGTGAACTATAGCTCAATGAAGCTGTTATAAAATTGTATTTTAGTGTCCACAGCATAGATTATAACAAACATAATTGCCATATTATAGCTAACCTTAAATAAATGCTTTTATCACTTCCCTTTAAAAATATTTGTTTATTTATCTTAAAGGCAGAGAGAGAGAGAGAGTCTTCTATCTGCTGGTTTACTCCTCAAATGTCTGTGAGAGCTAGGGCTGGGCCAGACTGAAGTTGGGAGCCAGGAACTCCATCTGAATCTCTCAATGCGAGTGATAGGGACCCAAGTACTTGAGCCATCATCTGCTGCCTCCCAGGTGCATTAGTTGCAAGTTGGATTGGAAGTGGAGGTGGGACTTGATCCCAGGCTCTTAGATTTGGGATGTGGGTGTCCAAAGTTTCAGTTTAACTTGCTGCACCACAGTGCCTGCTCCACTTTTATTCCTTGAGCAATGTAAGAATTTTCTACCTCTTTAACTCCTTTTGTTCTCCTCCACCTTTTTATGTAACTGATGTCAATATTTAATTTTTCATCTATATTAAATCTTTCCAAGGTATATTAAAATATCATTTGAATGCTAAATAAGGCACAGCATTTAGAGCTAGTCGCCTATTTTGTTCTTCCAAATGCTCTTCATTGCTTTTTGTATCATTCTGTTTCCATTGGGATAATTCTCCTTCTATCTGAAGAACTCCCTTTAGGATTTGTTTTGGTGGACTTCTGCCTGAACTGTCTTGATTTTTATTTGCTGCAACATTTATTTTGCCTTATTTTCTGAAACAGCTTCCCTGAGTGAAGAATTCTGTGTGGCTATCTCAGTTGTAAGCATTTTAAAGATGTAATTCTATTATCTGCTGTCTTCCATGATTTCTTTTGAAAGCCAGTTATTGGTGCCTTTGCTATTTTGGTAGTAAAGTGTCTTTTACCCCCTTTCTGGAATCTTTTAATGCCTTTTTTGTGTTGAGAAAGAAAGTTTTATTATGAAATTCTTTGTATTGATCCTACTGGGAGTCCATAGAGATTCTTGACTTGAGATTTGTGTGTGTGTGTGTGTGTGTGCGCGCGCGTGTGCGTGCTCAGAAAACTTAGCAAGCATTTCTTTTTTAATTGATTTATTTGACAGAGAGAGTTACAGATAGAGAGGGATGGAAGAGGGTGGGGGAGAGAGAGAGAGAGAGAGAAAGAGAGAGATTGATTTTGCATCTGCTGGTTCACGCCCCAAATGTTCACAGCAGTTATGGTTGGGCCAGGCTGAAGCCAGGAGCCTGGAGCTCCACCTGGGTTTCCCACATGCATTGCAGGGACCCAAGTCCTTGGGCCATCATCTGCTGTCTTCCCAGGTGCTTTTGCAGGAAGCTGCATCAGAAGCATGTAGTAACTGGAACTCAAACTGGCATCCCAATATGAGATGTAGGCATCCCAAGAGGTGGCTTAACTTGCTATACAAAAATGGCCACCCTTTGGCTACTATTTCTTCAGTCATGGTTTTTGTTTTCTCTCGTACTGGGACTCAACTAATTACATATTTGAAATCCTTTAATTTTGTCACTTCTTGGCCTTTTGGATTGAAATCCATTAGTTTTGCCCTATATGTTTATTTTCTTTTTATTTCCTCTGAATTATGGATATTTTCTATTGCTTTGTATTCAAGTCAACTAGTTCTCTCTTCTGCTATTAAATCCAAGTAATGAATTCTTTTTTTAATAAACATTTTTATTGCTATATGAGTACATATTTGTGGGGAATACTCTGATAATGCCATACATGTGTAAAATGCCTAACAATCATATCAAGGTAATTAGCTCCTCCATATCCTTAAACGTTTATTACTTCTTTGGGCAATCTTTGAATTCTTCTCTTCCAGTTAGTCATAAAATATATAACAGATTATTATGAACTACAGTTTCCCTACTGTGCTGCAGAGCATTAGAATTTATTCCTCCTATGTATGGTCCCCATAATCCATCCCTCATCTCCCTCTCTCACCCTTCCTCTAATCTCTAGTGATCACTATTCTACTCTATACTTCTATGAAATCAGATTTTTTAGCTTCCATATGCCAGTAAGAACAGGTAGTATTTGTCTTTCTAGCTTGACTTATTTCACTTAACATAATGTCTGCCAGTTCCATTCATGTTGCTGCGAATGGCAAGATTTCACTACATCTATTGAGTTCTTAATTTAATTAAATGTACTTTTTTGTTTCTGGAGTTTCTGTCTGTCTCTTTTTCTCCCCGCCTCTCTCTCCATCTATCTATTATTTCAGTTTTCTGGTGAAATTTTTCATTCTTTGCTTTCTTGAATGTGTAATTCAGAGTTATTTTTAAGTTCTGATAACACAGATATTGAATTGCCTATGTATCTACTTTAATCTGGATTTCTTTTTATTTTCAGGCATTTATTCATTTTTTTAACATTTCAAGAGATTCTTTTTGGGGGTGGGCATTGTGGCGCAGTGAGTAAAGTCACTGCTTGGAACACCCATATCCCAGTTTGGAGTACTGAAGTACTGATTCAACTCCTGACTACTCTGCTTCTGATTCAGCTCCTTGCTAATGTGCCTGGAAAGCAGTGGATGCTGCTTAAGTTCCTGGTTGGAGTTCCTGGATCCTGGTTTCAGCCTGGCTCATCCCTGGCTGTGTGGCCATTTGGGTAGTGAACCAGCAGATGGAGGATCTCTCTCTCTCTCTCTCTCTCTCTCTCTGTGAATGTTTGTGTGTGTGTGTGTGTCTTTGTGATTTTGCCTTTCAAAGACATCAACCTTTAAAAATGCATTAAAGAAGTCTTTTTATCTGGATGCATGACATTGTATATGGAAAATTGGAGATGCTTTAACTCATATTAAATTTCTCCTGGCAGGCAGACATAGCACTGGGGGATCATCTTGGTTCAGTTGATGGTAGGTCTTAGTCTTTGTTGAGGTTGTTCTATTTCCATTTCTTTTTCCTTACGAATAGTGTATCACCCTTACTTTTAGGAATTTTTCCTTTCTGGAATGTCACTATAAAACCTCATATGCATTAAGGGTTACCCCACTTTGTTGAGCCTGAATTTCATCCTCTGATTCTCTAGCACTATAAGACTGTTCAAATATTTTATTAGCTCTTTGGCCTCCAGATG
Organism: Oryctolagus cuniculus; assembly: GCF_051225735.1. Classification (NCBI taxonomy): domain Eukaryota; kingdom Metazoa; phylum Chordata; class Mammalia; order Lagomorpha; family Leporidae; genus Oryctolagus; species Oryctolagus cuniculus. The sequence continues at coordinate 27,293,394 of NC_142888.1, forward strand.
TTCTTTTGTTCATGATTTTTTCACCTCGAGTGTGTATACAACTTAGGAATCAGCCAACATCTCAAGGAAAGATTGATCCCAGACACTTTCTGGTTAACTTTCCTCTTCCCATTTGAGTTCTGGTCTTCTTGGCAACACCAACTCCTTTCTCTGCAGACTGGAGAGATTTCTACAAGCCCCTGGCTGCTGCTTTCTGCTGGGCCTCTAGTCTCAGTTCGGTGAAATAGCAAATACCTCAAGGAAAAGTCACAGGAAAATGTGGAGTTCTCTTCTATGTACCTCTCAACTCTGAAATATTGACCTTTCGAGTCTTGTTAGCCTTACTCTTCTCCAATAATTTCAGATACTTTATGTATTCACTAGCTTTTACAATGGAGCTTGGCAGGAAGACTATTGCAAGACAATTTGCAACTTTGCAACGAAGCTGAAGTCCCTTGCTTTGTGTTTTGTAATATTTTTGCCTCTTCATCTTTCATACCAGAAATATGGGTCTCTTTCTTTTTTTTTATTTGACAGGCAGAGTTAGACAGTGAGAGAGAAAGAGAAAAAGGTCTTCCTTCCGTTGGTTCAGCCCCCAAATGGTCTCTACGGCCAGTGCACTGCGCTGATCCGAAACCAGGAGCCAGGTGCTTCCTCTTGGTCTCCCATGCGGGTGCAGGGCCCAAGCACTTGGGCCATCCTCCACTGCCTTCCTGGGCCACAGCAGAGAGCTGGACTGGAAGAGGAGCAACCGGGACAGAATCTGGCACCCCAACCGGGACTAGAACCCAGGGTGACAGCACTGCAGGCAGGGGATTAGCCAAGTGAGCCGTGGCACCGGCCATGGGTCTCTTTCTTTTTAAAATTTTTTTTTTATCTTTTATTTAATGAATATAAATTTCCAAAGTACGACTCATGGGTTACAATGGCTTTCCCCCCCATACCGTCCCTCCCACCCACAACCCTCCCCTTTCCCACTCCCTCTCCCCTTCCATTCACATCAAGATTCATTTTCGATTATCTTAATATACAGAAGATCAGCTTAGTATACCTTAAGTAAGGATTTCAACAGTTTGTTCCCACACAGAAACATAAAGTGAAAAATAATAGATGTTTTTTTTTTTAAATCATGATGAAATCAGATCAGACCTATTGTCATGTTTAATCCCAGTGAGAGTCAAGTTGGGAATTGATAATTTCTTTTTTTTTTTTTTTTTTTTTTTTTTTACAGAAGATCAGTTTAGTGTACATTAAGTAAAGATTTCAACAGTTTGCACCCCCATAGAAGCACAAAGTGAAATATACTGTTTGAGTACTCGTTATAGCATTAAGCCTCAGTGTACAGCACATTAAGGACAGAGATCCTACATGAGGAGTAAGTGCACAGTGACTCCTGTTGTTGACTTTACAAATTGACACTCCTGTTTATGGCATCAATAATCTCCCTATGCACCAGTCATGAGTTTCCAAGGCTATGGAAGCCCCTTGAGTTCTCCGACTCTTATCTTGTTTAGACAAGGTCATAGTCAAAGTGGAGGTTCTCTCCTCCCTTCAGAGAAAGGCACCTCCCTCTTTGAAGACCTGTTCTTTCCACTGGGATCTCACTCACAGAGATCTTTTTGCCAGAGTGCCTTGGCTTTCCATGCCTGAAATACTCTCATGGGCTTTTCAGCCAGATCCGAGTGCCTTTAGGGCTGATTCTGAGGCCAGAGTGCTATTTAGGACATCCGCCATTCTATGAGTCTGCTGAGTATCTCACTTCCCATGTTGGATCACTCTCCCCTTTATTTATTCTATCGGTTAGTGTTAGCAGATACTAGACTTGTTTATGTGCTCCCTTTGACTCTTAGTCCTTTCATTATGATCAATTGTGAACTGAAATTGATCACTTGGAATAGTGAGATGGCATTGGCACATGCCACCTTGATGGGATTAAATTGGAGTCCCCTGGTATGTTTCCAACTCTACCAATTGGGGCAAGTCAGCCTGAGCATGCCCCAAATTATACATCTCTTCCCTCTCTTATTCCCACTTTTATGTTTAACAGGGATCACATTTCAGTTAATTTTCAACACTTAAGAATAACTGTGTGATAATTACAGAATTAAACCAGTCATATTAAGTAGAACAGACAAAAAAAAATACTATGAGGGATAATATATTAAGTTGTCCATTAGCAGTCAGGGCTATGCTGATCAAGTCACCATTTCTCATAGTGTCCATTTCACTTCAGGAGGTTTCCTTTTTGGTGTTCAATCAGTTGTCACCGATCAGGGAGAACATATGGTATTTGTCCCTTTGGGACTGGCTTACTTCACTCAGCATGATGTGTTCCAGATTCCTCCATTTTGTTGCAAATGACTGGATTTCGTTGTTTCTTACTGCGGTATAGTATTCTAAAGAATACATATCCCATAATTTCTTTATCCAGTCAACCATTGATGGGCATTTAGGTTGGTTCCAGGTCTTGGCTATTGTGAATTGTGCTGCAATAAACATTAGGGTGCAGACCGCTTTTTTCTTTATCAATTTAAACTCCTTTGGGTAAATTCCAAGGAGTGGGATGGCTGGGTCGAACGGTAGGGTTATCTTCAGGTTTCTGAGGAATCTCCAGACTGATTTCCATAGTGGCTTGACCAGTTTGCATTCCCACCAACAGTGGGTTAGTGTCCCTTTTCCCCCACATCCTCGCCAGCATCTGTTGTTGGTAGATTTCTGTATGTGAGCCATTCTAACCGGGGTGAGGTGAAACCTCATTGTGGTTTTGATTTGCATTTTCCTGATTGCTAGTGACCTTGAACATTTTTTCATGTGCCTGTTGGCCATTTGGATTTCCTCTTTTGAAAAATGTCTATTGAAGTCCTTGGCCCATCTCTTGAGTGGGTTGTTTGTTTTGTTGTTTTGGAGTTTCTTGATCTCTTTGTGGATTCTGGTTATTAACCCTTTATCTGTTGCATAGTTTGCAAATATTTTTTCCCATTCTGTTGGTTGTCTCTTCACTCTCCTGACTGTTTCTTTTGCAGTACAGAAACTTCTCAATTTGATGCAATCCCAATAGTTGATTTTGGCTTTGACTGTCTGTGCCTCCCGGGTCTTTTCCAGAAATTCTTTGCCTGTGCCAATATCTTGAAGGGTTTCTCCAATGTTCTCTAATAACTTAATGGTGTCAGGACGTAGATTTAGGTCTTTAATCCACGTTGAGTGGATTTTTGTGTAAGGTGTAAGGTAGGGGTCTTGCTTCATGCTTCTGCACGTGGAAATCCAGTTTTCCCAGCACCATTTATTGAATAGACTGTCCTTGCTCCAGGAATTAGTTTTAGATCCTTGATCAAATATAAGTTGGCTGTAGATGTTTGGATTGATTTCTGGTGTTTCAATTCTGTTCCATTGGTCTATCCATCTGTTTCTGTACCAGTACCATGCTGTTTTGATTACAACTGCCCTGTAGTATGCCCTGAAGTCTGGTATTGTGATGCCTCCGGCTTTGTTTTTGTTGTACAAGATTGCTTTAGCTATTCGAGGTCTCTTGTGCCTCCATATGAATTTCAGCATCATTTTTTCTAGATCTGCGAAGAATGTCTTTGGTATCTTGATTGGGATTGCATTGAATCTATAAATTGCTTTTGGGAGAATGGACATTTTGATGATGTTGATTCTTCCAATCCATGAGCATGGAAGATTTTTCCATTTTTTGGTATCCTCTTCTATTTCTTTCTTTAAGGTTTTGTAATTTTCATCGTAGAGATCTTTAACGTCCTTGGTTAAGTTTATTCCAAGGTATTTGATTGTTTTTGTAGCTATTGTGAATGGGATTGATCTTAGCAGTTCTTTCTCAGTCATGGCATTGCTTGTGTATACAAAGGCTGTTGATTTTTGTGCATTGATTTTATATCCTGCCACTTTGCCAAACTCCTCTATGAGTTCCAATAGTCTCTTAGTAGAGTTCTTTGGATCCTCTAAGTACAGAATCATATCGTCTGCAAAGAGGGATAGTTTGACTTCTTCCTTCTTGATTTGTATTCCTTTGATTTCTTTTTCTTGTCTGATGGCTCTGGCTAAAACTTCCAGAACTATGTTAAATAGCAGTGGTGAGAGTGGGCATCCCTGCCTGGTGCCAGATTTCAGTGGAAATGATTCCAACTTTTCCCCATTCAATAGGATGCTGGCTGTGGGTTTTTTATAAATTGCTTTGATTATATTGAGGAATGTTCCTTCTATACCCAATTTGCTTAGAGTTTTCATCATGAAAGGGTGTTGAATTTTATCAAATGCTTTCTCTGCATCAATTGAGATAACCATATGGTTTTTCTTCTGCAGTCTGTTAATGTGGTGAATCACATTGATTGATTTGCGAATGTTGAACCATCCCTGCATACCAGGGATGAATCCCACTTGGTCTGGGTGGATGATTTTCCTGATGTGTTGTTGTATTCTATTGGCCAGAATTTTATTGAGGATTTTTGCATCTATGTTCATCAGGGATATTGGTCTGTAATTTTCTTTCAGTGCTGCATCTTTCTCTGGCTTAGGGATTAAGGTGATGCTGGCTTCATAGAAAGAATTTGGGAGGATTCCCTCTTCTTCGATTGTTCTGAATAGTTTGAGAAGAAATGGGATTAGTTCTTCTTTAAATGTCTGGTAGAATTCAGCAGTGAATCCATCTGGTCCTGGGCTTTTCTTTGTTGGGAGGGCCTTTATTACTGTTTCAATTTCTGCTTCAGTTATGGGTCTATTTAGGTTTTCGATGTCTTCCTGGTTCAATTTAGGTAGGTTGCATGTGTCCAGGAATCTATCCATTTCTGATAGGTTTTCCTGTTTGCTGGCATACAGGTCCTTGTAGTAATTTCTGATGATTCTTTTTATTTCTGTGGTGTCTGTTGTTACGTTTCCTTTTTCATCTCTGATTTTATTGATTTGGGTCTTTTCTCTTCTTTTTTTAGTTAGTTTGGCCAATGGGGTGTCAATTTTGTTTATTTTTTCAAAAAACCAGCTTCTTGCTTGGCTGATTTTTTGTAATGTTTTTTTGGATTCAATCCTGTTAATTTCTTCTCTGGTTTTAATTATTTCTCTTCTCCTACTAGATTTGGGTTTGGTTTGCTGCAGTTTTTCTAGGTCCTTGAGGTGCGCTGAAAGCTCATTTATTTGGTACCTTTCCAATTTCTTGATATAGGCACCTATTGCTATAAATTTGCCTCTCAATACTGCTTTTGCTGTATCCCATAAGTTTTGATATGTTGTGTTGTTGTCTTCATTTACTTCCAGAAAGTTTTTGATTTCTCTTTTGATTTCTTGAATGACCCAGTGTTCATTCAGGAGCATGTTGTTCAGTCTCCATGTGTTTGCATACTTTCTGGGGTTTCCTGAGTTGCTAATTTCCAGCTTCATCCCGCTGTGGTCTGAGAAGCTGCATGGTATGATTCTAATTCTTTTAAATTTGCTGAGACTTGCTTTATGGCCTAGTATGTGGTCAATCCTAGAGAAGGTTCCATGCACTGCTGAGAAGAATGTGAAGTCTGTAGATGTAGGGTTGAAAGTTCTGTAGATATCTGTTAGATCCATTTGGGCAATAGTGTCAATTAAATCTGCTGTTTCCTTGTTGATCTTCTGTCCGGATGATCTGTCTATTTCTGAGAGTGGAGTATTGAAGTCCCCCAGTACTATTGTATTGGAATCTAAATCTCCCTTTAAGTCCCTTAACATATCTTTTAAATAGACGGGTGCCCTGTAATTAGGTGCATATACATTTATAATAGTTACATCTTCCTGTTGAATTGAACCCTTAATCATTATATAGTGTCCCTCTTTGTCTCTCTTAACAGTTTTTGTATTAAAGTTTATTTTGTCTGATATTAATATGGCTACACCTGCTTTTTTTTGGTTTCTGTTGGCATGGAATATCTTTTTCCAACCTTTCACTTTCAGTCTGCATGCCTCTTTGTTAGAGAGATGTGTTTCTTGTAGGCAACAAATAGTTGGGTTGTGTTCTGTGAGCCAGTCAGCCAAACGGTGTCTTTTAACTGAAGAATTCAGACCATTAATGTTCAATGTGACAATTGATATGTAGTGACTTTGCCCTGCCATTTTCCCGGAAATATTTTCTAGTATATGCTTTGAGCTTCCCATGCTCTTTTACTGGTAGGTGTTCTTCCTTTCCCTTCTTTCATATTGATGGCCGTGTTTCTGTGTTTCTGAGTGTAGCACATCTTTAAGTATCTTTTGCAGGGCCGGACGAGTGGCCACAAAGTCCTTCAATTTCTGTTTGCTATGAAAGGTCTTTATTTCACCTTCATTCACAAATGAGAGCTTGGCAGGATATAATATTCTGGGCTGGCAATTTTTCTCTCTTAGCACCTGTGCTATGTCTCGCCATTCCCTCCTGGCTTGTAGGGTTTCTGATGAGAAGTCAGCTGTGAGTCTGATTGGAGATCCTCTGAGAGTAATCTGACGTTTCTCTCTTGCACATTTTAGGATCTTTTCTTTATGTTTCACTGTGGTAAGTTTAATTACCACGTGTCGTGGTGAGGATCTCTTTTGGTCATGTTTATTGGGGGTTCTATGAGCTTCCTGTACTAGGATATCTCTGTCCTTCTCCAAACCTGGAAAATTCTCTGCTAGTATCTCACTAAAAAGGCCTTCCAATCCTTTCTCTCTCTCCATGCCTTCAGGAACTCCTAGAACTCGAATGTTGGTTTTTTTAATAGTATCCTGTAGATTCCCAACAATATTTTTTAGGTTTCTAATTTCCTCTTCTTTTCTTTGATTTGACTGTATGTTTTCCTGTGCTCTATCTTCTAAGTACGATATTCTCTCTTCTGCTTCACCCATTCTGTTTTTAAGGCTTTCTAATGTGTTTGTCATTTGATCTATTGAGCTCTTCATTTCATTTTGATTTCTCTTGACTATTACACTTTCCTGTTCTACTAGTTTCTGAGTTTCATTTTGACTCTTCCTTAAAATTTCATTTTCACGAGAGAGATTTTCAATCTTGTCCGTTAAGGATTTCTGTAGTTCAAGGATTTGCTTTTGAAAACTTCTAAATGTTCTTATCATAAATTTTTTGAAATCCGTATCTTGCATTTCTTCTATCTCATCATCTTCATACTCTTGGCTTGGGGTGTTTTGCTTATTTGGAGGCATCATAGTGTCATCGTTGATCTTGCTCCCTCTATTTCTGTGTTTGTTACTCGGCATAGTTAATTCTTGCGTCACTGTGCGTTTTTTTTTTTTTTTTTTTTTTTTTTTATACTGTGTCCGTGTTAAGTGGACTGCCTGCTGTTGGAGGAGCCTTGGAGGCTTGAGATGGGTGCGGCCTGAGAGCTCTGCCTGGTTCTTCCTGGTTAAGGGTGTGCAAAGGTGACACCCTCAGGTTATGCGTGGTAAATCTCTCTCTTTTTATTTATTTATTTATTTTATTTATTCAGGGGGTAAGTAACACTGCAGGGCAGGGCTGTGCAGCATTGATGGTATTTAGCTTCCAGTCTTTGGCTCCTCTGGACTCCCACTGGGTTGCCTAGGCTACTGAATTGTAGTGACTCAGTTCCTTAACTCTCCCCCATTGATATGTAAATCCAAAGAGGAGGCCTGCTCTTTGTCTCTTGGGAATTCTTCAAGTGTTGCAGCCTTGTAACCTTTGCAAGGTTAGGAGGAAGAGAAACCCCGAAGCTTTTTTTTTTTCCTTCTTTCCGGTAGTGAGTTTGCTGCACTTTCCGGCCCCCCTCTAGATTCTGACCCCCGTTTCCCCACCAATGTCTCGGGTTATTGAGCTCACCTCCCCTTCCAGCGCCGATGTGTGGACTCGGAGCCCTGAGCGTCCCAAGTCTCCCCGCTGTTGTCTGTGTGGCATGCACTCCCCTTGGAGCACTGTCGCGTAGACCCTGGGGCTTCTGCGGCTGGGTCCCGCAACTTGGCTTCCGCGCGGTGGGCGACCTTGTTCTCCCAGTAGGTCCTCCAATTCACGCCTGCTCCATCCAGAAGGGTTTCCCCTGCAATTTTTTGGTTCTATTTTCTGCGGCTACCGTAACTCCCCTTTTATTAAACTAAATTTTCCTGGACTATCGGTGCGCGCCCTCACTATTCCGCCATCTTGGCTCCGCCCACCTCTTTCTTTTTAAAATTTTGTTTATTTCTTAACATTTTATTGCAGAATCATTTTAATTGTACAAAACAAAAGCCATTAAGTACAAACAGTTTCATATACCCCTCACCCCATTTCCTCTATTACCGCCTCATATTAGTATATTTGCCACACTTAATGAAATGTAAAATAAGCTTTCTCTATTTTATTTTATCCAAACTTCCTTTATCCCTTCTGCCCCTCCCAACCTCTAATAATCAATATTCTCTGTTCAGATTAAGTTTTTATTGTTTTAAATTTTAGTTTCCACATATAAGGGAGAATGTACAGTATTTGTCTTTCTGTGTCTGGCTTATTTCACTCAACATGATGTCCATTGATTTTTATTTAAAAAGTGGAAAAATCCATGTTTCTTGATCCCAGTAAGTCTTATTTTGAACTGTTTGATCATCAGTAGGCATTCCTTTCCTTTTCTCCCTGTCATTACCAGTGTCCTTTCGTTAAGTCTGTTTCAATATTGCAGTTCCTCTCTGGCCAATTGCCTGCCCCCTGTAGAGACACCAGGAAGAAAGCACACTGTTCACTGTTTTTCAGACTGAAAGACAAAGTTTTACAGCTTCTGTGATAAGGAAGACTCACCTCCAGATTCAGCTTTCCCATAGTTCCTTTTGGGATCCTTCTCTGTGGTTTTCGTTACTCTTCCTCCGGCGTAGGATAAGTTCTGAGATTGTTAGGGAGCAAACATATCTCCAGGAACTGATCTGGTTCTCACTCCCAGAGCTTCTTGACACCAGAATTTCCCTAACAAGCCAAGTGCAGCAGTGTCAGCTCCTTCCTCAGGGCTCCAAGGAATTTGGTCAGGGCCTTCCTCACACATTTCAGACCCTGCCTGCCCTTTGGACCTGTGACTATACAGGAATATAGGAGAGCTAAAAGGCATTTGGAGTAGTGTTGCAAGACAGAAGGCAGTAGGGATACATGTTTCCACTGACATCTTTCCAGAATCCCTTCTAACCTTCTCCTATCTGAATTTAGGAGGCACCCCCAGAAAACTAGATCAAGGCATTGGTACATGGAAAACCATGTGAGCTGAGAGTCTGAAGGGTAGTGAACATTGCTTAGGTTAAGGAACTCAAAGATCAATCTGTTATTTAGTAAACAAGCTAAAATACATTTAAATAAGATGAAAATTTGGCTGAAAATTCTGAATATCATGACTCTGGTGTATGTGGTGGAATGAGAAGGCCATGCCAAGATGGCCACTGGCAAGCGAGCATCAGTTACTCAGAAATGGCTTTGAAACCCACCTGGCAACAGAGCCTGCCTGGCAACAGGCTGTGATTGGATGGCTTTGAAACCCACATGGCAAATAGAGCGTGCCTGGCAACAGGCTGTGATTGGATGGTTTTGGAAACTACCTGGCAACAGGCTGTGATTGGTTGGAGCATAGACCACCCCTTGACCGGATTGGCTGGTCTTGGCTATAGAAGCTGTTGTGCTAACTGAAATAAACGAGTCTGCGGGCTGCTCGCCTCAAGCCTGCTTTCACCTGACTCCCGGGGTCTGTGTGGTGACTCCGCGCCTCTTGCCCCCACCACGCTCCTCCTCTCAGAAACGAATCCACTGCAACATTGTTGAGAAATCAACTGCAACAGGTGTACATGCTTTAGTTTGACTCTGGGTCTCCATGAAAGAAGCATAAATACAATTTCATTAAAGTTAGAAATGTGTCAGTATCCAGTGCTTTCCAAACTGGCTTTAATGGGGTGGGGTGGGGTAAACAAGGGTGCCAATAGGTTTGTTTAACTTTTCAACAATGTTAAATAGGTTTTGGTTTTGCTGCTGCACTTTTCACTGCCATTCCTACCCTATCTTGTGTCTTGTAAACTCCTGAGAAGGGGAAATCAGTGATCATAGGTCTACTGATCACTGTTTGGGGAAATGTTGCTCTATTCTAATGACCTGTGAAATAACAGATCATTCTGTCAATCATCGATGACATTCCCAAATGGCTGAGTCACTGTGTTTTAATTTGGATTGTCCCCCCAAAAAGAACTTAGGAGTAGATCTGAGTGAAGAGTTTTATCTGGGAGGTAATAGCAGGAAGTGTTATGGGACATGGGGAAGTGATGCAAGGAAAAGAAAACAATCAATGAACAGGGCCTGCTAATAGGGTACAGGCTGAGTATCCCTTATCTGAACTGCTTGGGACCATAAATGTTTCACATTTCAGATATTTTTGGATTTTGGAATATTCGCATATACATAGTGAGATATTTATGTTTCACACAGAACTTATACACGCAGCCTGAGGTAATTTTGTACACTATTTTACATAATTTTGTGCATGAAACAAAGTTCATAGTGTGGAAATTCCCACTGGCAGCATCACGTGTGCACTCAAACCGTGCTGAATTCTGGAGCATTTTGCGTTTTGGAATTTTGCGTTAGGTATGCTCAACCTGTGACTGGAATCAAGCCTGCCGAGGACCTCCAGGAGTGGGTATGGAGCATTCCACTTGAGAGGCCAGGAAGCTGAGGAATTTATTCAGCAGCTCTCGTCCCTTTGCAGCTGAGGGTGGTGTGTAAAGAATGGTGAGTTCCGATGGGATATGGGCGGGCTGCCAACAGTTTCTGCTGCATATGGTAAACAATATTACAAAGGGTCTTGCATACCATATTTATGTTGCAGATGTATTGCCTTTTCCCTTTTGCCCCTCATACCGGTGGTGCTTGACATCCTGACCAATTTAATATTCTGTGTCAAATACTACTCCCCTCAGGCATTCTGCCTTCATCTCCCAGCTATAAATGACACTGCTTATTCTATTTAGTACTATGGCACTGGTTAGAAATCCTTACTTGGAGGATTTTTCTCTTCTCTTGTGCAATTTCCTGCTATGGCATTTTAGTTATTTGTAAGTAAACTGCATCTCTCCTGCCAAGATGCTTTACCCTTGAACAGATGTATCTATCTCGCTCATCTTTCTAGATCTGCAGCACTTAACATGGTGGCTTGGGCAGGGAAGGAGACCAACCAATGTTTTTTGAATGACTGAAAGTCTTCAAACTCTAGAAAAAAAAAAGGCAGTGCTAGCACAATATGAATTAAAGCCTGAACAATTCAGTTGTTACTTTCTACCACTAAGAGGATGACTTGAACCACTTATTTTTGGAATAGTCATTTGTTGGATGAAGTTTGTATCTGGACAACCAGACATTGAAATAAATGCCAGGAGGGACTGGGAAATTTCATCATTCCATCTGTACCGCAAGACACATGTATGGGTGGGTCTGTTCTGAAGTCATGCTTAGAAGCTGTTAAGTATGTCCTTGGGAATTTTCTGACTTAATTCAGACACATGTTTTCTCTAAGCAGTATTGGTCTTTGTTTAGACAAAATAAAAGTCAGGATAGTTCCCGTTTGTGTTTTTTAATACAATAATCGGTGCTTCTTCTGCATTCATAATGAATGTTTATAGTCATTTTTATATATTAAATGCTATTAATCAAGAGAAGTAATTTGAGTTAAGTTATTGCCCTAAATAAGGAAAAAATGAGAGCATAATTGGAAATGGCTTCCCTTCTACTATTTTTGTACTGTTCTACTTAATATTTGGCAGATGGAGTATGAATAGAAATGCTTAAGTTGGAATGCTTTATGGGGTTTTAAACTGTTGTTAATTAGTCGTGAAATAATTTTAATTACTTAAAAATTCCATTATGACAGTGCTTCAAATATGTGCCACATATTGGCAAACTATTACAGACCATTATTTTGTAGATCATTTTACTTACATTTATATTTATGGGATGGAAAATAAGGTGAACATATTTAATATATTTATAGAGAGAAGATTTGACAGGGTAAAGAAAAACTGTTTACCTCAAATTGGGCTATAAAAATCTTGAAGCCCTTGAGATTTTGTCAGCAATTCAAAGCAATTCCTTTAAGAAAAATGGAAAAAGTGGTGTGAAAGAAAGAGGAAGATCAATTGAATCTGAGCCTCATCTAAGCTTGTATTGCTTTTTCTTGTATTTTGGCTTTATTTACATTTTTGCTCTTAGCCTACCTGAAAGGTGATGGTCATGGTCATCAAAAGTAGCCTGTTCGTTTTTTCTCCAGCTTTACTGAAGTATACTAGAGAAGTAAGAATCGTGCACATCAGTTCATATGGTACCCATTTTTTGTGTGTGGTAAGAGTACTCAAGATCTACTCTGAGAAAACTTCAAGTACACAATACAGCAGTATTTTAGCTATAGTCTCCATGCTGTAGTGAGGTCTGCACAGCTTATTCGTCTCATAACTGAAAGCTTGTGTCCTTTGACCACCATCTCCCATTTCCCCTACCTCCTGACCCCCAGTAGCCACCCTTCTACTCTCTCTTTCTATGCATTTGCCTTTTAAGAATTCCAAGTACAAGTGAGATCAGGCAGTATTTGTCTTTCTGTGTCTGGCTTATTTCACTCAGCATAATGTTCTCCAGGTTTGTCCATGTTGCACAAATGGCAGGATTTCCTTCTTTTTAAAGGCAGATAAAGTAGATTGCTTTTACTATCTCTGGGGAGATTGCTGAGGAAGGATAATGTTATATATCAGGCACTGGGGAGCAGGGAGAGACTCGTTCATTTGTTTATTTGATCATTCAAATATTTGTCAAATGAAAAAAACAGAAGATCGAGAAGGTACAATTTTCAATTTTAGGGATCCATAACATAGTAGGAGACAGAATATATGCAGTCAAAGGAGTATTATAAAACATATAGGGAGGGGCCGCTGCTGTGGTGCAGTGGGTTAACACCCTGGCCGGCATCCCATATGGGTGCTGGTTCTAGTCACGGCTGCTCTTCTTCCAATCCAGCTCTCTGCTGTGGCCTGGGAAAGCAGACGAAGATGGCCCAAGTCCTTGGGCCCCTGCACCTATGTGGGAAACCTGGAAGAGGCTCCTGGCTCCTGGCTTAGGATCAGCACAGCTCCGGCTGTTGTGGCCAATTGGGGAGTGAACCATCAAGTGGAAGACCTCACTCTCTCTCTCTCTCTGCCTCTCTTCTCTCTGTGTAACCCTTTCAAATAAATAAATAAAATCTAAAAAAATCATATGGGGATACTTCAAAAAGTTTGTGGAAAAACAGAATTAAAAATAAGGTTATTGTAATTAATGCAAAAAGATTTTGAGATCTGTACGTGTTTTTTTTTTTATTTTTATAATACACATCTTCCATGAGCTACTTGAAAATCCCTGGTAGATTATCTAAGTACCAGTTTAGGGATGGGTGTGGAAACTTGGAAGACTTCTCAAAAAGTGGTAGCATTTGGGAGCTGGCACTGTGGCACAGCAGGTTAAGACACTGCTTGCAAAATCAGCATCCCATATTAGAGTACCAGTTTGAGTCCTGGCTGCTCCACTTCTAATCTAGTTCCCTGCTAATATGCTTGGCAAAGCAGAGGAAAAAGGCCCAAGTGCTTGGGCCCCTGCCACCCACATGGGAGATCTGGATGGAGTTCTAGGCCTGGCTCAGCCCAGCCCTGCTGTTGTCTCCCTCTGGGGAGTGAACCAGTGGATGGAGGATGTCTCTAACTCTCTGTTTCTCCCTGTCTCTCTGTCACTCTGCCTTTCAAATAAATAAAATAAATTCTCTTGAAAATGTGGTGGCTTTTGAGTCTTATCCTAAAGGATGGGCAGGTAGGAGAACATTCACAAGAGATATGTCACACATTGCCCCTTCCTAACTGCACCCTTCCCTTGTAAGCCATGTATATTGGGGACAGCAGACTCTATCTAAGCTGTTACCAGGGGTTGCCTTGATAAAATTCAGCAGATTAGCATCTCCTGTTCTTCAGACTGAGTTAGAAGGGCCAATGTAATCACTGGGTCAGAGACACAGCTGAGTTCTCTGCAGCAGAGGTCTGGATTAGAGGAGGATCAAGGGCAGCAATTGAACTGATTAGACCACCAAGCTTTTGTAGTGTTAGGAAATTGTATTGAATTGCAAATATCTTGGGTCCATTACTTAACTCAGGGAAGTTGATTCAACTTGGAATGTACCTATCAGGTTTGACTAACAAAAAGAAATTATTCCCAAAACATATGTAGACCTGCTACTTTTTTTCCGGCTCTGATCCACCAGGTTCTAACTGGGCATCTTCTCCAAACTCCCACCCCACATGGTGATTAGTTCCTCAACTGAAATTTCATCGATTTCTCAGATCTGTTCATTTCTCTGTCTCCACTGCTGCTATCCCAATCCTCTTCATTACTTTTTATCCATATGACTGTAACCCCTTCCTAATTTGCATACCTGCCTTCCATCTGATCTCTTCTCATCCCAGAATGACCTTTTCAGGACTAAAATATGATCATGGTATTGCTGAGCCTTGTCTTTAGCACTGCTCAACCTCCATCTAAGCCCCCATCACCTGAACATACAATGGCTTCTTAAACACCTTTACTCATGCTGGCTCTTTGCCCACAGCCATTGTGTCCCTTCTCTATGCCCTCATATTATGCCCCATTCTTCTCCAGAGCATTAGGGAGGATTAACTTTTTCAACTTAATTCTCAACTCACAGAGACTCCAGGAGATCTAGTACATGGATTTCCTGCTGTGACTATGGGGGTGAGCACTGCTCAACAGAGTGTCGGCTAGTTTGAGTGAGGTGTTTCAAGAGATATGGTGCAAGGCTGAACCTCATTCCAGGTTTTTTCCTCAATTCTTGTGACACTAACAGTGAGTGGGGGCAGGGCATTGGACATTAACCAAGGTCAAGACAGCCAGAAGCTGGAGTCTAGAGAGATATGAAGTCTAGATTTGTCTAAGGCCTTGGAGCAAGACAGGGAGGGCAAAGGGTTAAAGGCTGTGGATTCTCATGTCTCCTCTGTCTCTTGGTTTTGCCTTGTCCAGCTTGCCTGTACCACCCCTGCCTCCCAAAGGTGGCTGATGGAAAATTATCTTGATGCTTAAGGGGACTGTTTTACATTATTTTTGAATCTCCTTATGAAATTTAATAAGAGCTTCTAGGTCGTGAAAAAGTTTACATTTGAAAAACTTTTCCAGTAACATTCATCTCTAAATTAATTTTGTTCTATAGGTAGAGAGGGCAATTAAATCATTCATAAGAATGAGCTTCTGGAATAATTCCTCTCTTGCCTCATGCCGTGTAGAATTTTAACAAAGTACCAGATAAATTAGTTCTGCCTCTGTGGCGTTTTCCATAGCGAATGTTTTACAACTGTTCAAAAACATAATCAGTCATTAGAGGACAGCAGTGTTTGCAGCTGCATAACAAAGAAAGTTGCCTGGTCTGGATTTGTCATGTTTGCCAGTTTTAATGTTGTTGCTATCAGACTCATGTTAATAAAGACTAAATAAACCCGTTTATTCAACAACTGTTTATTGAGCATTTAGTGTAAGAAGCACATTGTTTTAGGCACTGGCAGGAAGGAGTGTAAGGATAGAGAAGATCCACTCTAGCTCTCAGGGACAGAATCTAATAGGGAAAATAAGATCCACAGAAAAAAATAAAAATGGAAGAAAAGATGTAATATGTGCCATTAAAGAGTTATAAAATTCGGTAGTTATTCCACTGAGTGATTGATTCTTTAAGTGTAAGGGAGGATATGTTGAGGAGGGAAGGAAGGAATGTCCAGGGAGAGAGAATTCCACCATAAAAGTTCAGCCATAAGGAAGCACAGGACTTGTTTAGGGGAGTGAAGAGGGGGTATTGGGAAGTGTTGATTGCAGAAGATTATCTAAGGCTTTTAAAACATGCCAGAGTGAGATGATTTTGTTTTTGCCAATATTTCTTAACATGAGATCTACAGACCTGGTCTACAAGATTCATGTCTTTTCTTTCAGATTAAAAAAAAACTACAATGAATTATTTTTTGTCCATACTACATCTACTTTTTGGGTCATTTGTGGCTCTGCCTTGCTCCAAGCCCCAAGCATTTATGACAGCATCTATCCGGAACGTCGCTGGTTGGCAGGACAGGAGGAAAGAAAACCATGGAAAGCCATGCTACGTGCTTTGATATTTTTATCCAGAAATGATGCATTTCATTGGCCACAAGATATATGAGAATTGAAACATTTTAATGTTTCCCTAAGTGATATTCTAAAAACAAAACCACAAATTCAATGTATACTGGATGATCTGCACATTCATTTCTAAACTGAGGACAGCTGCAAGATTTCAGAGCCTGTGTTAGTTCCATTGATTAGATGGCACCAAACAGTACTATCAGGTTATTTTATTAGCACTCCCCAGGCAATTAGAGGCAGTCTGAAAAAATAAGTGGTCCTGATGCCTTTGCTCTAGATGAAGCTGAATGACATCACCTGTCGCTCCCCCTCTTCATGGAGGAACGACACAGGACCCTGCGCTGTTCTTTCGTCTGCTCGGCCCTCCCCGGGTTTGCTGCTGGTTCTTCCCGGGTTGGCTACTATCCCTTCCACCTCCGTGGAAGGGCAGTTCCCCCTGGCCACATTCCCCACTTCCGCAGGGGAGCGGCACACCGTCGGCCGGCTCTTCTCGGGGGCTGCACAGGTGTTCCCTCAGCTAGATGTTCCCCATAGATGTTCCTGGTGCATGCCGTCTCTCTCCTCCTTTATAGTCCTCCTCCGCCAATCCTAACTCGGCTGCCCACACACCGAGTACGCTGCTCTCCAATCAGGAGCAAGTCCTACAGTTTATTAGCTGAACTGGAGGCAGCTGTGCGGAAGCTGTTTACTTCTCTCCCAACGCCATGTTGTGGGAGAGCAGATGCATAGAATAAGTCTTAATTCCAGTAACTTAGTCTAGTCCGAGCTGCTCCCCACAGAGGAGAGCAGATGCATAGAATAAGTCTTAATTCCAGTAACTTAGTCTAGTCCGAGCTGCTCCCCACAATCACCAGTGTGCAATGAAGATATTCCAGGACTTTGAATAAAGGCCTGGGATGACTTAATCATCGCAGGTGCATTGCAGCAAAGGTGTGCCAAAGGCAACAGTCACTACCACTGCTGCCGCCAAGCTTGTGCCGTAGCACTCAGTGCCACGCTTGTTTAAGGTGGTAATCTAGTTTAAGCTAATTATTGTTTATAACATTAAATCATTGTTGTTAATTTGACTTTTATTGGTTTGGTAATTTTGGCTTTATTTAATTTGTAAAGTTATCTTAGTTTATGGCTATGTAATACTTTTTAAATTTATTTTTTGAAACTAGATTTTGTTTATTTGTACAAACATACGTATGAGTGAGAATGTTATAAATAACAATTTCCAGCACTGATTACAAAATCTCCTCTGATAATTTTTAAAAAAGATTTATTTATTTATTTGAAAGTCATAGTTACACAGAGAGAGGAGTGGCAGAGAGCGAGCGAGAAGTCTTCCATCCGCTGGTTCACTCCCCAATTGGCTGCAATGGCCGGAGCTACACTGATCCGAAGCCTGGAGCCAGGAGCTTCTTCCAGGTCTCCCACGTGGGTGCAGGGGCCCAAGGACTTGGGCCATCTTCTACTGCTTTCCTAGGCCATAGCAGAGGGCTGGATTGGAAGAGGAGCAGCCGGGACTAGAACCGGCGCCCATATGGGATGCTAGCGCTTCAGGCCAGGGCGTTAACCCGCTGCGGCACAGCACCGGCCCCTCCTCTGATAATTTGATTTGATTACAGATGAATGAAAACTTGACTTCAAACTTGGCTTTTTTTAAAAAGATTTATTTATTTATTTGAAAGTCATAGTTACACAGAGAAGGAGAGAGAGCGAGAGAGAGAGGGAGAGAGATAGAGAGAGCAAGAGAGGTCTTCCATCCGATGGTTCACTCCCAATTGGCTGTAACAGTGGGAACTGCACCGAAGGCAGGAGCCAGGAGCTTCTTCTGGGTCTCCCATGCAAGTGCAGGGGCCCAAGGTCTTGGCCCATCTTCTGCTTTCCCAGGCCATAGCAGAGAGCTGGATGGGAAATGGAGCAGCCGTGACTAGAACCGGTGCCCTTATGGGATGCTGGCGCTTCAGGCCAGGGCGTTAACCCGCTGAGCCACAGCGCCAGCCTCAAATAGGTTTAAAGATCAAGAGGAAAAGGAATTTTTTTTAGTGAGGGGTGCTGACAGAGTTTACCCATAAATAATCTAATTTTTCTATCTTCAGCATCTAGTTCATTGCTTGGCATACAGTATGCATTAAATAAATGTTAGATGAACTAAATTTGTTGATGTGAATGAAATAGGACTATTTAAAAAAGATTAATTGCCTGATTTCCATTTCTGGCATTAAGAATTTTGAAGTATTCTGCTGCTTCAGAACAACTATATTCTTCGTAGGACACCATTTTTGAGACATTGGGGTATTACCAGCATAAGGGGGATATTTACGGGTTCAGTACTAATATACCATGAAACAGAGCTGGAGGCACAGGAAATGGGGACCACAGAAGTGGCCCACTGTGAGGGTCAGAGTTGCCTTGAGGATTTATGATAGTTGTGGCATTGCTGCTAGAATACTAAATTTTGGGACAATGAATTAAGGAAGATTACCCAGGGACTCCCGCCTTAAACGGAAGCAATCTCTTGGCTCCTGGCAGAAGCAGAAACAAATGCTCTCTAGAGAAAACGTCTCCAATTTTTGTCCTCAAAACTTCCACTGAGTAAACTGAAACAATGAGCTCACAATCAAAGATTATGAAACCCATAGTAAGGAAATTCACAATGAGTAAAAGTCAGGAGAATCAACTCTAGATTTGAAACTTCCAAGGATGCAGATATTAGAATGATCAAGTATTAAACATAGAACAAATGAAATGAAATGTGTAAAGAAATAAAGGACATAATAAGAAATATAACCATTCAATAAGATTGTCTCAGTAATGACCAGATAAAATTGAGGAAATAAAGCATTTAAGTGAAAAGTATACTTTTTGAAATAAAAAGCATAATGACAGATTAAACTGCACATTAGACAAAACTTAAGAGAGCATGAGTGTGTGAGATACAGAAAGAAAAAAAGATGCAAAACACAAAGAAAAATACAAAATAGGTTGAGAAAATAGCCTAACATGCATCTAATCTGAGTGCTAGAAGGGGAGAAGAGAAACGAAGGAGGAAAGGAAATATTGAAGGGATGATGAATGTGAATTTTCCAGATCTGATTAAACATATGAACTCACAAACCCAGGAAGCACAACATACTTCAAACAAGATGAATAAAATGCAATTAGAATTACAATGGACTTCCAGTAGCAAAAATGGATATGAAACGTAGTGTAATAATATCATCAAACTGTTAAAAGAAAATACTTTGTCAACTGATACATGTATACTGGAAGATTACATTTCCAAAATGAGAGTAAAATTAAGACATTTTTAGTAAACAAAACAAAAGAAAATCCACCTCCAAGATATTTGCACTCAAAGAAATTCAAGATGGTATTCTTCATTTATTAGGACACAAGGATACAGTAAGGACAGTAAGAAAAGCAAGAAGGGATGGTAAACAAATGTAGTCATAAGTGAGAGTTTGTGGGGACAATGCCTTCCCCCAAATCAGGCCCTTTCCACATAAATAATCCATTTGAAAAAGGGACAAGATAATATTGAAGATGAAGTATGCAGCATCAGACCACCCATGCCCTCTGTGGGGAAGAAATTGAGCTTGTTCCTGACCTAACTGAACAGGACCCATGATTTACCGCAGAGAGACGGCCAACCTCACAGGCATCTCCACTGGCTCAGCTCACCCAGTTCGGATTGAAAAATCAGAGTGGAGCAGACTTTCTGTTTGATGGGCGCCAAACCTGTTGGACCCAGCTTAGCTGTAGACAAGAGCACAGCTTTCCACAGAAGTTTCACCAAGTGGGCTCAAGACCCCAAAACATTTATTTCTTCAAGAAAATGGAAGAGGAGATGAAACATGACCTTACCAATGTGATCCTGAAGACAAAGCACATATGGTAGTTTTGAACAAATCATTAGTAGTATTTATCTAATGGGCATATATAGAACTCCACAATCAATTGTTAAAGAACACTCATTTATCTCCATTCATGTGAAATATTTATAAGAATTGGTCCATAAAGCAAATTTTAACACATATCTAATAAATGATACCACATAGACCACATTTGTTTACTATAAAGGCATTTGTTTTACTATAAAGGCATTATTTTTACAAAATTCTAATATATTTGGAATTAACCAAAAACTCTTTCCAAATGAATCAAAGTGGAAGCTATAGTGAAAATTTTAAAAATACTTCTAAGTGAGTAATGACAATACTATATATCAGTTTGGTGAGATGTATAGGAACCAGTAATATCAGTATTTATAGGAAGTGTTATAATCTTAAAATGTTTATATTCAAAAAGAAAAACCTTTACATTAATGAGCAAAATAAACAACTAAGAAGTTAGAAAAATAACAACATAATAAATCAAAGAAAGTAGGAGAATAAAGAGAGAGATGATTAACAAAGCCAAACTTAGCTCTTAGAAGATACTAGCCAAAAAATAAGCCTTTACCAGATTCATTAAGACAAATAAGAAGGATGCATAAATACTAGGAGTTGGATTAGGAATAAATATTAAAAATTAAAAAGGATATGCAACTGTAGGCACAGAAGAGATTAAAGCAGTAATAAAATATTATTAAGATTCTATAAACATTGTTTCCAATCAATTTAAAAATATAAAGTGGAAAAATTACCAGAATAACATACCTCACCAAAACTATTTCAAAAAGAAAACCCCAATAGTTCCACAACTATCCAAGAAATTCATTAAGTTAAAGATTTTTCCATAAAATCTATCTCTACATGGTTTTACACATGAGGTTTATTTATTTATTTATTTTTTAAAACTATAACAGGGGCCGGCGCTGTGGCACAGCGGGTTAAAGCCCTGGCCTGAAGTGCTGGCATCCCATATGGGTGCTGGTTCTAGTCCCAGCTGCTCTTCTTCCAATCCAGCTCTCTGCTGTGGCCTGGGAAAGCAGAAGAAGATGGCCCAAGTCCTTGGGCCCTGCACCCACGTGGGAGACCCAGAAGAAGCTCCTAGCTCCTGGCTTTGGATCGGCTCAGCTCTGGCCATTGTGGCCATTTGGGGAGTGAACCAATGGAAGGAAGATCTCTCTCTGCTCTACCTCTTTCTGTAACTTTGTCTTTCAAATAAATAAAATAAATCTTAAAAGAAAACAAAATAAAAAAAGGTAAACATATAAAAAAAACTATAACAAACAAAGCATTCCAATGTCTTACAAAATTTTTTACAAAATGTAATTTATATGAGAGGCAGAAAGACAGAGACCGAGAGACAGCTCCATCCAAAGGTTTTACACCCCCCCCCCCCAATGTCTGCAAAGGCCAGGGCTGTCCCAGGGCTGGAACCAGGAACCATGAATGCAATCAAGGTCTCCAGTCTTGCAGGAACCCAGTTACTTGAGATATCGCCATTGCCTCCCAGTGTTTGGGAGGAAGCTAGGAGGAAGCTGGAGTCAGGAGTCAGAGCTAGAAATCAAACCCAGGTACTCTAATGTGAGACTAAATGTCCACACCCTAATTTCAGACAAAGTTTTATGCAAAGCTTTTTCAAAAAGCTAACTGATATATTCCCCAAGTTATTCTATAAACTTGAAACTAGAAAAAGATATTGTAACAATAAAAAATTACAAGCCAATCTCATCACTGAATATATGTTGAAATCCCTAACAGATATTAGCAAACCTGACCCAATCATGTGTAAGAAAAATCAAAAGCAAAAGTTATATTTATCCCAGGAATGCAATGGGTGGCTCAGAAAGACATTCATGCATATTTGGAACTACAATCTGCCTTGCAGATGAGCAGGAAAAAAGGAGAATTCTTAAACAAATGGATATGGTGTGTGTGTGTGTGTGTGTGTGTGTGTGAATACATGAAAAAGTGAAATTGAAAACAAAAAAAAAAAAGCAAAAAAAAGAAAAAGTGAAATTGATTCCCTACCCCAGACTATACCCAGAATTCAATTCCAGATGTATAAATGAGGGAAATATAAAAAGGAAAAGTTAAAAATTTTTAACAGGAAAAGTTAGAAAACATATCCCAGATCTAGGGGCATGGAAGGATTTTTTAAACAAGATAAAAATTTCCAAATATGGTAACATCATGATTGCATTTGTCTGTATTAAAATTAAGAACTTCTGTATATCAAATGACAGCTTAAAAGCCAATGAAAAATAAGCTACAGATTGGGAAAAATACTTATAACACATAAAACTGACAGATTTAGTAACTAAAATATATGAAAAACTCCTAAAACCAATGAGAAAAGGAAAGTAACCCATTAAAAATGGGCAAAATGTTAGTTAATATTTAAAAAAATCTATTTATTTGAAAGGAAGAGTGACAGGGAGGACAGAGAGAGTGAGAGTGGGGGGGCAGAGAGAGAGAGAGAGAGAGAGGAAAGATCCATTTTCCACCCAGTGGTTCACTCTCCAAATCGATGCAATAGCCAGGGGTTGGGTCAGCCTGAAGCCAGGGGCCTGGAACTCCTTCCCGAGAGCATCAGCAGAGAGCTGGATAAGAAGCGGAGCAGCAAGGAGTCGAACTGATGCTTAATAGGGATGCTGGCATCACAGGCAGTGTCTTAACCTGCTGGACCACAATGCTGGCCGCAGTTAGTATTTTAATATATATAAAGACTGGACAGTCATGGTCTTAGTAAGAGTTTTGTAGAAGCCTGAGTCTTGAGCAAGAGGGAGGGCTCTAAAGAGGAACTTGTAAGGAAGCGAGAGAAGCAGGATAGAGGAAGGAGGAAGCTCAACAGAGACATGTTTTCAGTCCGTCCCCATGGGATGGCACCTTAGATTTGTTCCACTGGAAGAGTAGGGTTGGGTCTTTGTGTCTTGTCTCAGCCAGCCACTGGTTCTACCCTGCCCCAGGTGCCTTCCATTGGCCAAAAGCATTCCCTCTCGGAGAGGAGTAAAGTTGTGAGGCATTAGCAGTCAATCTAGCGGCATCCAGGGGAAATATCAGTGGACAGAAGGGAGACCTGCCCCAGAACCAACAGGGTCCACTACAGTCACTCTTCTTAGTAGTCAGGGAAACAGAAATTGTGATCAAAATGAGCTGATTTTTAAATTTCTGTTTTTAAATCTTATTGAGGTATCATTTGTATAAACAGAATTCACTCATTCTAAGTGCACAATGTGAAGAGTGTTGATAATTGCATAGGTTCATGTGACATCCATCACAATCAAGACTCAGAACAGTTCCAGCCTCCTAAAAAGTCTCTGTGTACTTTTCTCCAGGCAACCACACATCTATTTCCCGTGACTGGTTTTGACTCTTTTCACATAAATGGAGTCATATAGAATTTGGCCTTTTGCATCTGACTTATTTTACTTATCATAATGTTTCTGAGATCACCTATGTTGGTTTGTGTGCTAATATGATATAAAATTTTATACCCACTATTTTTGCAATAATGATGCAGTGTGACAATATCAAGAAGTGGAGAGGACTGGATTAATGGCAACACATATATTGTTGGTGCAATGCAAATCATTGCCACCATTCTCCAAAAAATTTGCCATTTACGTTGTAAAATTAAACATTTACCCTATGGGCTAGCAGTTCGTTTATGTAAATATTCAAAATAAAATCTTTCTTACATGCTCCAGGGGATATACACACGTGAAAAAACCAACAATCAAAAAAGAATTCCATAAATATTCCTCCACAGAAGAGAGGATTAAAGTGTGATATATGCACACACACAAATATATATGATGGAATATTATAAAACAATGGAAATGAATGAACTTTATCTCTAAGCAACAGCGTGGATTAATTTTGAGAGTACAAGTTTGAGACAGCAAGTTCCAAAAGTTTATTTGAAGATGTATGCATCTTTTTAGTACTCAGAACAATGGGTCTCAATAACATAGGGCTCAGGCACGTATACATATTTGATAAAACCATGAAAAAGGAACAGAAAGGGGCTGGCATTGTGGTGTAGCAAGTCAAGCTGCTGCCTGCCCATATGAGCAGCTGTTCGTGTCCTGGAAGCTCCACTTCTGATCCAGCTCTCTGCTAACCATTAACAGCAGAAGATGGTCCAAGTGTTTGGGCCGCTTCTACCCACGTGGGAGACCTGGATGAAGCTCTTGGCTCCTGGCTTCATCCTGGGCCAGCTCTGGATGTTGTGGCAATCTGGGGAGTGAATCAGCAGACAGAAGATTCATTCCTTCTCTCTCTCACTCTCCCTCCCTCCCTCCCTCCCTCTCGCTAGTTGACTTGCATGCTCTCTCTGTAATTCTCATTTTCAAATAAATAAATAAATCTTTAAAAAAGGAAAACAATGATGAACACAAAATCAGGGCTGCAAATGCATCCACTAGAGAGGTAGGAGGATAGGATATATAAGTAAATGCAAGTGATTTCATTGATGTTTATCATATTCCTATGCTTTATAACTTGAGTGCTTTATTTATTCTTTCACATGGATAAAATGCCATATTAACATTAAAAGAAAAAATACAATATTTGAAGTTATTGATTTACAAGTTGGAAGTATTTTTCCCAAGTGAGTCATTTGATTGCAATTTTTATCCAGAGTCCTTGAATAATCTATCCTATCTTCATTATAATTCTTGTGTCATATTCATGTTTTTCTCAGAAAAAGTTCTCAAGGAAACCTTTGATCATATTTGCTTAGTAGTTTCCCCTCAAGAAATGCCAGGCACCTGACACTGCTATAAGATTTAAAACAGCCTCCAATCAAAAAGCTTTCACCCAAGCAAGCTATCTGAGAATATGTCATCCTGATATAATAATAGTTCATTTAAAAATCTGACTTCATTTGCTTTGCTTTGGTTTGTCATGTTCTGTGAGGCATGGTTGCCTGAGAAGATTACAAACCAGAGAACAAAACCTCTGAACTAATGTTGGCCCAGACAGACCAAGTGCTGGCTTGTGCAGGAAAGCTACGCACATGTCATTCTTCTTCCCCTTGTAGGCAGATGGCTTCCCCCTTCTCTCTGGTTTCGGCATTTCGGGAAATGATTCTCCAGGAAGGACCTTTAGTCATGCACGTCTCCTGAAATATTCCAGGGTTTTCCACTTGAGCACTCCATCTGCTAACCTCTGCTGGAAAAAATGATGCAACCTCGGGACACCATCACAGATAATAGATAATCATAGCCTCTAACTGATCATCAATCCACCTCCCCTTCTCTTTCCCTTTGCTTTCAATCGATGAAATGCACCTACATTTTCACGGAGGAAGCAGACCCGTGTTAGGCATGAAGTCCTTCATCTTCACACTCCATCTCTGTAAATTTAAGACTTTCCAGGTCTTCTTTTCCTGGAACTCTGGTAGCAGGCCTTACTGCTGGCCATGCTGGTACCTTTAGTAAGTACAGAGAAGCAGGGTAAATAGTAAGGAGGGTGGGGACTAGGTGAACGGCAAAGCTGATATTTGTTGTGTGAGAATGTGAACTGAGTTTGAGTGTTCAAGAGGAACTGAAGCTCTGGATGTTAAGTAGCTACTGAAGCCCAGAAATACTTGTCCCTCGTGGTCTCCCCTGTGACAGAAACCTCCTCTTTCTTGCATGCTGCACGCTCTTAGGGTAAGGCAGCTGGTGCTGCTTCAGCCACAGTCGTCTCCCGATGTCTCCCCCCCCCCCCCCCTCACCTGCTGTGATCTTTGCTGGGATGCTGCAAGCGGTTTTCAGAGTTGGAAATCTGATGCATTTTCTGGTAGTACAATGTTTCAGGTACATTCTGGGTTAAACAGACTGTTCTGGTTTGGCTTGCGAATCTAAACAACCTTTTTGTGACATTTCTTCTAAAGGAAAATGCACTCAGAGTCCCAAATAATTGACTTACAACATGATTTTGAAAACACAACCAGTGCCTGAGTTGAGAACTGCTTGTTCTGAAAGCTAAAAAATTAGTTGGTTTTAAAAAAGTGACTTTTCCCCCTTCTTTCCTTAGATCAGCTGTACCTTTTTGATTCTTATGTGTTTTGCTACATTGATTAAAATAAGTTTCTCTCAAATTATGTCAGAACATCTGTCTATTCATCCGTCAATATTGTCCAGCTGCTTCTTTGAATAAGATGCTCATGTTAATGCGCTGTTTACACAGTGTTTTGAAAGCACCTCCACTTTCTTTTTTCTTAAAAAAGATTTATTTATTTATTTGAAAATCAGTTACAGAGAGAGAGGGAGAGAAAGAGAGATAAAGAGGTCTTCCACCACTGGTTCACTTCCCAGATGGCTGCAACAATGGGGGCTGGGCCAGGCCTCTTCTGGGTCTCCCATGTGGGTGGCAGGGGCCCATACACTTGGGCCGTCCTCCACTGCTTTGCCCAGGCCACTACCAGGGAGCTGGATCACAAGTGGAACAGCTGGGACCCATATGGGATGGCACCAACCCAGGTGATGGTTTAACCCGCGGCCTCAGCATCTCCACTTTCAAAGTGTCCTCCTGCTTGCTGCGGAATTTTGCTTGTAGTGATTGTACACAGTTTTAATGTATGAAAGCTAAGTGTAAAGTTCCACTGGTCTATAAGCTTCTCTACAGGACTGCAAAGTTCTTCAGGGCAAGACTGAGTCTTATTTTTCTTGCCTTTGCTTCTCATGTGGCTCTGCTCCATTCTGAGGTATGTCAGCAAGAGAAATATGACTTTGAGAGACTTCACTCATTACAACTCTCTTTCTTTTTCTTCTTCTTTTTTTGGCAGGCAGAGTGGATAGTGAGAGAGAGAGACAGAGAGAAAGGTCTTCCTTTGCCATTGGTTCACCCTCCAATGGCCGCCACGGCTGGCGCGCTGCGGCCGGCGCACCGCGCTGATCCAAAGGCAGGAGCCAGGAGCCAGGTGCTTTTCCTGGTCTCCCATGGGGTGCAGGGCCCAAGCACTTGGGCCATCCTCCACTGCACTCCCTGGCCACAGCAGAGAGCTGGCCTGGAAGAGGGGCAACCGGGACAGAATCCGGCGCCCCGACCGGGACTAGAACCCGGTGTGCCGGCGCCGCAAGGCGGAGGATTAGCCTAGTGAGCCACGGCGCTGGCCACAACTCTCTTTCTTGACTACTGAGTTGAATCAGTTTAAAATCTGGATTATGTGATTAGTGTTTTCAGGAATGAGAAAATTATTTTACATCCTTGTGATAGAGACTGCCTGCTTGCTCACCAAACCCATTTTCTCTTCTGGAGTTTGAGCTGGTGTGCATTTCCCAAGAGCCTTATTTATTGGATGAGTGTGGAAGATTCTGAAGCCCAGGAAAAGATGGCCCAAGATAGAAGGCCACTCAACAAAGGACACTCATTTCACACTTCATATGAGCAAGAAATACACTGCTTTTTAAAAAATTTATTTCAGAAGAGCTTTGAATTTACAAAACAAAAATACCCCATATACCTCTCACACCAGGTTCCCTGTTAACACCTCATCTTAGTATCTTTGTCACAGTTAATGAACCACACCCAGCTTCCCCTAATTTTTTTTTTTTGACAGGCAGAGTGGACAGTGAGAGAGAGAGAGAGAGAGAGACAGAGAGAGAAAAGTCTTCCTTTACTGTTGGTTCACCCCCAAATGGCCGCTGTGGCTGGTGCACTGCGGCAGGTGCACGGCGCTGATCCGAAGCCAGGACCCAGGTGCTTCTCCTGGTCTCCCATGCGGGTGCAGGGCCCAAGCACTTGGGCCATCCTCCACTGCATTCCCGGGCCACAGCAGAGAGCTGGCCTGGAAGAGGGGCAACCGGGACAGAACCTGGCGCCCCGACCAGGACTAGAACCCGGTGTGCCGGCACCGCAGGCAGAGGATTAGCCTATTGAGCCGCGGTGCCGGCCTCCCCTAATTTTTCCAACCAAAACCTTTTATGCTGTCCATCCCTCCCTTCTACTGCATTCTGTCACTGTTATGAGTTGAGTAGGATTTGTCTCCCCAAAACTCATGCAGATGTTTAAACTCTGATGTCTCCATGTGAATGGTGATGGATTAAGGATGGAGACTTGATGTCATTGTAGTGGCTTAGAGGTGGGGCCAGTGGGAGGTGTTTAGGTTGTTGGGGGTGTGCTATTGGAGGGTGGTTCCCTTGAAAGTGTTGATGGAGTTCAAGTTCTGCCTAGCTGCTCTCTGTCTGCTTACTGGCTCAGCATGTTATTATTCTTCTGCACCCACCATGATGAGCTGCCATCAGACACCAGATTATGGGGCCATCTGGTCCTGATCTGTCATCTCCAAACTGTAAGCTGAAGTAAACCCTTTCTTTCAGCTGTTCTCAGGTATTTTAGTTAAAGTCACGAAAAGTCCACTAGCACAGCCACTGAAGACGGGGGTCTATCTGTTTTAGCAGCTAATATCACCCTAGCGAATACAATTCTCCCTAAACATTCTTGAGAACTGCTTTGCCCTCTGTATGTGTAGATGATGGTTGCATTCTGACAATAGTTCTCTTATACCAACTAAGTGTCCCACAATTCAATTCTGACATCAACTACCTGGAGTTAGTTAACCCACAGGTTGAGGCTCTCCAGTCCCCAAAGCTTCCCCTACTTCAGATGCCAGTCCCAAAACCTGGATGTCCCCAAGCCACTTCCATTTCTGTGCAGTCAGATTTTGGAGGTCCTCCCACCACCCCCACTACTTCTCCTTTTAGGTTCAATAATTCACTAGAATGATTCATAACTCATTGGCAGCATTAGACTTATGCTTACAATTTTTTAAAACTAAAAGGTGCAACTCAGGAACAGCCAAATGGAAGAAAAGAATAGGGCAAATTCAGGGCAGGGAGTTCAGGGGGATGAACAGAGCTTCTGTGCCCTCTTCTTGTAAAATCAGGGCATGCCATCTTTCAAAACCATCAATATAGTCACCAAACTTGAAGCTCTACTACACCTCAGTCAATCTTTTTTATTGAGATTTCATTACACAGCATGACTGACTAAATCATTGACCATAAGATTGAACCCTGTTTCCAGCTTGCTCCCCTCTCTCAAGGTCAAGGACTGGGGCTGAAAGTTCTAATCCCTAATCATGTGCATGGTCATTCTGATCACAAGCCCTCCTATCTAGGAGTCTTACCACAAGTCATGCCGATATCATGGACTAAAGGTGTGAATGAAAGGGGCTTGTTATGAGTAACAAAAGACGTCCCTATCAGGAATTTCCTAGGGTTTTTGAAGTTTTGTGCCAAGAACAGGGAACAAAGACCAGACGTATTCTTTATCACATCTCAGTGGCAAATGACAAAGGTCAATGTTCTGAGTATAAAAATTTTGTTGTTTCACCTTATTAACCAAAGAGTTTCTGGACTGGAGCTTTCCTCCCCGTGTGTGACTGATCTTTAGCCAGTTTGACTATTTTAACTTCGCTATTGTTTGAGCAATCGTTAGCCTGTTTAACTATTTTAAGTGCACTATTGCTTTGTATCGTTTTGTGCCCAGAATTCTGCTCTGTTGATAATTTACTTGTTGAAATAACATCTGTTGCTCTTCCTGCTTATAACATGCCTACATGCTAACATGAACTTTACAGTGAGAGATAACCATTAGTAACATTGTGGTATAGGGGTGGGCACTTGGCGCAGCAGTTAATCTGACACTTAGATGACCACATTACATATTGGAGTGTTTGGGTTTGAGTCCTGACTCTGCTTTCTATTCCAGCTTCTTACTAGTGGGTGATGGCAGTGGGTGTTGGCTTAAGTATGTGAGTCTTTTCCATCCATGTGAGAGACCTAGAATTGAGTTTTAGGATTCTGGCTTTAGCATGGCTTAGCCCTGGTTGTTGTGGGCATTTTGGGAGTGAACCAGTGCATGATTGTCTATCTTTGTCTCTCTTTCTCTGTATCTGTGCCCCTCAGAAAAAAATTATAGTGTATTTGTTTACACTTTTCTTGTATTCATATATTTACACATGAACTTTTTTTCTGCTTACAGAGTTTGGTAATATGTTTTTTTTGTTTGCCTTTATATTATAAACATTCCTAATGTCACTAAGTATTATTTGAGAACATTTTCATAACAGCAAGGGTCCGTATATGTACTACATTTATAGATATGCCATGATTTATTTAGATATTCTCCAAGTCTGAATATTTTGATTTCTGTGTTTTCAGAGGTATAAATAGTAATAAAGTGAGCATCTTTTACATAAATAATTGTTTATGTCTTTGGCTTTGTTTAGGATAAATTTATAGGTGCTCCCATTCATGTTAAGTGCAAAAATTTAATATATTTGAATATTTACATTTCCAACAAGTTGTGAATCTTAATAAAGAACAATTTGACACCAAGAAATAAGAGTGAAAATCCTGTATCTTTTAATTTGGCTACCCCCATTAGGAAGAAATCCTAGTGAAACTGAGGCTGGCGCTGTGGCATAGCAAGTAAAGCTGCCTCCTGCAGTGCTGGCATCCCATATGGGCACTGGTTTGAGTCCTGGCTGCCCCACTTCCAATCCAGCTCTCTGCTATGGCCTGGGAAAGCAGCAGAAGATGGCCCAAGTGCTTGGGCCCCTGCACCCACGTGGGAGACCCGGAGGAAGCTCCTGGCTCCTGGCTCCTGGCTTTGGATTGGTGCAATTCCAGCCATTGCAGCCATTTGAGGAGTGAACCAGTGGATGGAAGACCTCTCTCTCTCTCTACCTCTCCTTCTTTCTCTGTGTAACTCTGACTTTCAAATAAATAAATAAATATTAAAAAAATCTTAGAGAAAATAAAAAAATTTTAAAAACAAGCAACTTATCTAAAGTTGTTTATAGCACTTGTGGGGAGCAACTCGGACTGGACTAAGTTACTGGAATTAAGACTTATTCTATGCATCTGCTCTCCCACAATATGGCGCTGGGAGAGAAGAAAACAGCTTCTACGCAGCTGCCTCTTGCCAACTTGAGTGCTGACCTCCAGGAGCTGATCCTGCTCCTGATTGGAGGAGAGCAGCGTACTCGGCGTGTGGGCAGCCGAGTTGGGATTGGCGGAGGAGGACTATAAAGGAGGAGAGAGACGGCATGCACCAGGAACATCTATCTGAAGGAACACCTGTGCAGCCCCCGAGAGAGCTGGCCGGCGGTGTGCCGCTCCCCCGCGGAAGTGGGGAAAGTGGCAGGGGGAACCGCCCTTCCACGGAGGTGGAGGGACGGTAGCCAACCCGGGAAGAACCAGCAGCAAACCCGGGGAGGGCCGAGCAGACGGAAGAACAGTGCAGGGTCCTGTGTCGTTCCTCCACGAAGAGGGGGAACGACAGCACTGATTATTCATAACAGTGAATCAGAGAAAACTACCCAAATACCTCAAATTAGACACATGACCTCATGAGCATTATACACAGATGGAAACAAGTGATGTGAGTATGCTGCTACTTGGAAATATGTATACAAAATCATGTTAAGTTACAGTAGTAAAACAATAGGAAACATACGGAGACCAACTAAGGTAAAACATGTATTGATAAAAATTAAGAGGAAATTTAAAATAAGGTCAATATTGATGACTTCAACATATGGGAGCTTTTTCTGTAAGCTTGTTTAAATATTGGGCCAGTCTGTGTCTTATACTTACTCCCCCAGGTTACCTGAAGCAAAAGGAGAATTAATGGCTTAGATATACATATACCAGAAACAAAGGATGGAAAGCCAACAGGAACTGATGTGGTCGTAGGAACAAGCCATTCTTTCTTAGTTCTGTTCATCTTTGTGTATCATCCTCGCTTCACCCAAGTGCCTGTCCTAATTTGGCCCTGATCTGTGTTTACCTGTCCCTTTTGGTCCCTGCTTCCTACAACTCTGTCAGGCATCTACGTCTCCCCAAGGCACTTTTTGGAGAAAGGAACTCTGATTTTCTTGAGGAATTTGAAATTTAAGAATCCTGAGGGTACTGACCAGTCAAGTCCTTCTACCTGGTCTCATCCAATTCATTCTGCTAGTGAGTAGTGTAGTACATGGCCACCTTGGCTCTTCCCTTCATAAGCCATGTAGTTTCTCCAGAAGTTAAGGCCAGTGAAAATGCTTGTGTCTATGTGTTTTAAGTCACTGAGTCTCTAGATGTTTGAAGTTCAGGTATATGAAGAAGATACTTGGAGTGAGACTCATCTTTAGACCACTAAATCACCCAATTGATTCCTTATTCCACCATAAATGAGTTAAAATATTAGTTCTCTAAATTCTATGAGTTTTAACAAATGAGGTACCCTATCTCATTGGATGCTCTATGGGACAAGATGTTAAGATGGGAAGAAAGACTTTTTTTTTGACAGGCAGAGTGGACAGTGAGAGACAGAGAGAGAGAGAGAGAGAGAAAGGTCTTCCTTTTTGCTGTTGGTTCACCCTCCAATGGCTGCCATGGCCGGCGCGCTGCAGCTGGCTCATCGCACTGATCAATCCCATTCACAATAGCTACAAAAACAATCGAATACCTTGGAATAAACTTAACCAAGGACATTAAAGATCTCTACATGAGAATTAGAAAATCTTAAAGAAAGAAATAGAAGAGGATACCAAACTATGGAAAAATCTTCCATGCTCATGGATTGGAAGAATCAACATCATCAAAATGTCCATTCTCCCAAAAGCAATTTACAGATTCAATGCAATACCAATCAAAATACCAAAGACCTTCTTCTCAGATCTGGAAAAATGATACTGAAATTCATATGGAGACACAGGAGACCTTGAATACCTAATGCAATCTTGTACAAGAAAAACAAAGCCAGTGGCATCACAATACCAGATTTCAGGACATACTACAGGGGCAGTTGTTATCAAAACAGCATGGTACTGGTACAGAAACAGATGGATAGACCAATGGAACAGAATAGAAACACCAGAAATCAATCCAAACATCTACAGCCAACTTATATTTGATCAAGGATCCAAAACCAATCCCTGGAGTAAGGACAGTCTATTCAATAAATGGTGCTGGGGAAATTGGATTTCCACGTGCAGAATCATGAAGCAAGACCCCTACCCTTCACCTTACACAAAAATTCACTCAACATGGATTAAAGACTTAAATGTATGACACGACACCATCAAATTACTAGAGAGCATTGGAAAAACCCTGCAAGATATAGGTACAGGCAAAGACTTCTTGGAAAAGACCCCAGAAGCACAGGAAGTCAAAGCCAAAATTAACATTTGGGATTGCATCAAATTGA
This sequence comes from Oryctolagus cuniculus, assembly GCF_051225735.1. NCBI lineage: Eukaryota > Metazoa > Chordata > Mammalia > Lagomorpha > Leporidae > Oryctolagus > Oryctolagus cuniculus. The sequence continues at coordinate 27,326,559 of NC_142888.1, forward strand.
GAAGTTTCTGTACTTCAAAAGAAACAGTTAGGAAAGTGAAGAGGCAACCGACAGAATGGGAAAAAATATTTGCAAACTATGCAACAGATAAAGGGTTGATAACGAGAATCTACAAAGAGATCAAGTAACTGCACAACATCAAAACAAACAACCCACTTAAGAGATGGGTCAAGGACCTCAATAGACCTTTTTCAAAAGAGGAAATCCAAATGGCAACAGACACATGAAGAAATGTTCAGGATCACTAGCCATCAGGGAAATGCAAATCAAAAGCACAATGAGGTTTCACCTCACCCCGGTTAGAATGGCTCACATTCAGAAATCTACCAACAATAGATGCTGGAGCGGATGTGGGGAAAAAGGGACACTAACCCACTGTTGGTGGGAATGCAAACTGGTTAAGCCACTATGGAAGTCAGTCTGGAGATTCCTCAGAAGCCTGAATATAACCCTACCATACAACCCAGCCATCCCACTCCTTGGAATTTACCCAAAGGAAATTAAATTGGCAAACAAACAAGCTGTCTGCACCTTAATGTTTATTGCAGCTCAATTCACAATAGCTAAGACCTGGAACCAACCCCAATGCTCATCAACAGTAGACTAGATAAAGAAATTATGGGACATGTACTATATAGAATACTATACAGCAGTCAAAAACAATGAAACCCGGTCATTTGCAACAAGATGGAGGAATCTGGAAAACATGCTGAGTGAATTAAGCCAGTCCCAAAGGGACAAATATCATATGTTCTCCCTAATCGGTGACAACTAACTGAGCACCAAAGGGGAAACCTGTTGAAGTAAAATGGACACTATGAGAAACAGTGACTTGATCAGCCCTTGTCCTGACTGTTGATGTACAATGTAATACTTTATCCATTTTGGTATTTTTTGTTTTGTTCTAGTACTACTGGTTGAACTCTGTAATTAACACACAATTATTCTTAGGTGTTTACATTTAACTGAAAAGTGATCCCTGTTAAATATAAGAGTGGGAATAAGAGAGGGAGGAGATGTGCAATTTGGGACATGCTCAATCGGACTTGCCCCAAATGGTGGAGTTAGAAATGTGCCAGGGGATTCTAATACAATCCCATCAAGATGGCATGTACCAATGCCATCTCACTAGTCCAAGTGATCAATTTCAGTTCACAATTGATCACACTGATAGGTCTAAGAGTCAAAGGGATCACACCAAAAAGACTAGTGTCTGCTAATACTAACTAATAGAATCAAAAAGGGAGAGAATGATCCAGCATGGGAAGTGGGATACACAGCAGACTCCTAGAATGGCAGATGTCCTAAATAGCACTCTGGCCTCAGAATCAGCCATTAAGGCATTCGGATATGGCTGAAGAGCCCATGAGAGTATCTTAGGCATGGAAGGCCAAGATACTCTGGAAAAAAAAAAAAGAAGACCTAAATGAAAGATCACTGCCAGTGAGATCCTCATGGAAAGAACAGGGCCATCAAATAAGGAGGTACGTTTTTCTGAAGGGAGGAGACAACTTCCACTTTGACTAAGACCCTTTCCGAATAAGATCGTAGTCGGTGAACTCAAAAGTCTTCCATAGCCTTGGCAACTCATGACTAGAGCCTAGGGAGATTACTGTTGCCATAAACAAGAGTGTCAAATTGTTAAGTCAACAACAGGAGTCACTGTGTACTTACTTCTCATGTGGGATCTGTCCTTAATGTGTTGTCCATTGTGAATTAATGCTATAAGTAGTACTGAAACAGTATTTTACACTTTGTGTTTCTGTGTGGGTGGAAACTAATGAAATCTTTACTTAATATATACTAAAACGATCTTCTGTATGTAAAGATAATTGAAAATTAATCTTGATGTGAATGGAATGGGAGAGGGAGCAGGAGATGGGAGGGGTGCGAGTGGGAGGGAAATTATGGGGAGGAAAGCCATTGTAATCCATAAACTGTACTTTGGAAATTTATATTTACTAAACATAAAAAAAGAAAACAAAAGGGAGGGCTGTTGCTGTGGTGTAGCGGTAAATTTACTGCCTACAGTTCTGGCATCCCATATGTGCAATGGTTCGAATCCTGGCTGCTCCATTTCTGATCCAGCTCTCTGCTATGTCCTGGGAAAGCAGTGGAAGATATCCCAAGTCCTTGGGCCCTGCACCCACATGGGAGACCGGGAAGAAGCTCCTGGCTCCTGGCTTCAGATTGGCACAGCTCCGGCAATGCAGCCATCTGGGGAGTGAACCAATGGATGGAAGACCTCTCTCTCTCTCTGCTCTTCCTTCTCTCTCTGTGTAACTCCGACTTTCAAATAAATAAATAAATAAATCTTAAAAAAAAGTGTGGAAGATCATTCACATGGACCTACCTTAATCTGGAAGTGATGCATATCAGTTTCTTTTTTTTTTTTTTTATTTTTGACAGGCAGAGTGGACAGTGAGAGAGAGAGAGAGAGAAAGGTCTTCCTTTTGCTGTTGGTTCACCCTCCAATGGCTGCCGCGGCTGGTGTGCCGCGGCCGGCGCACCGCTCTGATCCAAAGCCAGGAGGCTCGTGCTTTTCCTGGTCTCCCATGTGGGTGTAGGGCCCAAGGACTTGGGCCATCCTCCACTGCACTCCCAAGCCATTGAAGAGAGCTGGCCTGGAAGAGGGGCAACTGGGACAGAATCCGGCGCCCTGACCGGGACTAGATCCTGGGGTGCCGGCGCCGCAACGCCAGCATATCAGTTTCACTGAATTACAATGGCAAGAGTTAATCACATGACCACAACCAGATGGAGGCTGGGGTGGAGGGGAGTTGGTACATGTGGTCTGTCTGGAACAATCTTACACTGCAGAAGGATGTGTTGTTAACGGTCAGTTAGCTCTCTTTATGACATTCTTCTAACTTGTTTGCGGGCCTTCTCTAGCTCCTTAAGTAAATCTAGCTCATATATTAATAATGAATTTAGCCACTCTAATTATATCAGTTAATTGCTCAAAAATTCTATGGATCTCCATCATCTGCCAACTCCTCGCCCTGGTATTTAAGCCTTCAAAGTATGTAATCCTATCCTGAATTTTTGGCCTCATCCTCCAATATTTTCCTATCTTTTTCAAAATTTTTAGCCAAAATGGACCACTTACTGTGCTTCAAACACAGGATCTTTGATTCATCCTGTGTTCCCATCTGGTGTTCTATCTACCTCACTATTCTGCCTCTTCTAGGAAGTATACATTTTAAATAAATTCTGCATATTTTTCTGATTTTATAACTCTCCAAGTCCTCTAGTGAGGGAAGTGACTAAATTCTAAACTGTCAATGTCAAAAAATTCTGTCCCTATTGAACATTGCAGCACTTGGCAGCAGCAGGAGGCCCGGCCTGCCAGCCCAAGGAACCAGGTCCTTTCATTGACATGTTACAATTAGCACCCATGGAGACAGCAGTTTATGCACATTCCGCTGTAACTGGTAGTTGAGAGTGTGGCTATGAAGTGATTTCCTAGGGTATAGTGCCTACCAGCTAGAAATCAGAATTATACTTTTTTATAAAGCAAAATTTAGGTCATTTCCTGATGAATACAAAAACTCATTAGGGTGAAAAACAAACAAATTTGAAGCAATAGGTCATATTCAGAATGCAAAAGACAATGAAGAGAATGGTAAAGAAGTAAACATCTGAAAAAAGTTCTCGCTAAGCTTGTTAATCTAAGGTTCCCAATGCCAGAAAGCTCAGCTAGCTGTTGACACTTGGTTGCATCTACGCCTAGTAACCCAATTTACTAGATATTTCCGGGGTTTCTAGTTTTAAGTATTCTGTAGCATTGTTTTCTAGGCATAGAGCCAGATTCACCAGGCTATGCAGCCAATCTTTGTTGTAGGCACCATTGCATTCTGCTGGAATGGTCTCTCCACCCCTCTCGGAGCAGCTCAGTCTTTCTCCTGAAAATTTGGATATTATATTCATAAGCTGCCTTTGCAACGTTCACTTGACTGCACCCTGAATCCATTTAGATTTGGCAGTCTCACAGAAACTACCATTTTCATAATAGGTAAGCTTCCTTGCTTAATATTCAGTTGTTTGGTTGGAAGGAATTCTAAAAATGAATATATTAAAAAGTTATATTCTTGGTCTTCAAGACACAAAGTAACAGGACTGATATTCAGCCTCTCTAAATTAAATTATTTATTGGAAAAATATGTTGACAGTGACTCTCCTCATCACCTCTTTCCCCTGCCCATCTCTTCATTGATTTATCTACCTGTTACTGTGTGATTACTCTTTGTAACCATTGTATTTGGTGCTCCTACTCAAGTCTTTTAAAAATAGAAATGGGAAATTTCCCACTCAGCATTTATTTTTTTTTAAGATCTATTTTTATTTATTTGAAAAGGAGGGGGAGGGGGAAGGGAGAGGGAGAGGGAGAGGGAGAGGGAGAGGGAGAGGGAGAGGGAGAGGGAGAGGGAGAGGGAGAGGGAGAGGGAGAGGGAGAGAATCTGCTGGTTCACTCCCCAAATGACTACAATGTAAGGAGCCAGGATCTCTATCTGCGTCCCTCATGTGGGTGGCAGGGGCCTAAGCACTAGGGCCATGTTTCGCTACTTTCCTAAGTATATTAGTAGGGAACTGGATCAGAAGTGGAGCATCTAGGACTTGAACCTGCACTCTGATATGGGATGCTGGCATCACAGACAATGGCTTAACCTGCTGTGCCACAGTGCAAGCCCCACTCAGCATTTATTCTATGTTCTTTTTCCAAACTCCTAGTATTGTTTGAGTTGTTATGTTTTGCTTTTAGATTTGATCATTGCTAGATTAACAGCATTGACTATTCTACTTCCATGATTAAATATCTTCAATATCCTTAAAAAATGCAAAATGCCCGAAACCTTTTTGAAGAAGAGGGAGTGAAGTATAAATTTCACAGTTTGCTTTCTTTCTTTCTTTTTTTTTAATTTGACAGGCAGAGTTAGACAGTGAGAGAGAGAGACAGAGAGAAAGGTCTGCCTTCCATTGGTTCACCCCCCAAAATGGCCGCTACGGCCGGCACTGCACCGATCTGAAGCCAGGAGCTGCGTGCTTCCTCCTAGTCTCCCATGTGGGTGCAGGAGCCCAAGCACTCGGGCCATCCTCCACTGCCCTCCCGGGCCACAGCAGAGAACTGGACTGGAAGAGGAGCAACTGGGACTAGAGCCCGGTGCCCATATGGGATGCCAGCGCCGCAGGTGGAGGATTAACCAAGTGAGCCATGGCGCCGGCCCCCCACAGTTTGCTTTCAAAGCCCATTGTCATGTGGTTCTTATGTCCTCTTCTTGGCTCATCTCTCAGTCTTCTTTTTTTTTTTTTTCTATCTAATCATCCTAACTGGTCTTTTCACAATAAATTGAAATGCTCCCCTATGTGCTGCACCCCAAGATCTTTCCTAATGTGATCCATGTTCTCTTAATGCCCTTTTATTAAACTCCCCTTGTCAAAATCCCAATCACTCTCAAAGATATGCTTCAAAGGATGGGGTCTTAAAGTTTTGTTTTTAAATTTATACCAAATTCATTTATTCCTTTCTGTGAACATGGATAGTAATTTGCATCTGTTTTTTTTGTGTGTGTGTGCGTTTGTGTTGTGTACTTCTCTCAAAGTAGTCAAATATAAAATTAATTTAACTTAGGAACAATTCATTTATTCCTGCAATAAAGGACTATCTTATTCAATTATTGGATCTCAGAGAACATCTAGAATAGAGTCATGCATTATTAGGTTTGCAATAAATATTTGTGGGCTTGCATAGGCAATGTTCAGTCATTTAAGATCTGCAAGGAGGGAAACATATAGCCATGGAAGAAGAGAGAACTGATAAATCCATCTAGGAAGCTGTTGCTTTAATTGAAAGATTTATACAAAACCATTTGGGCCTCAGCCAGGGTGTGAATGGAAAGGGATTGGGGATGGATATGAACGTCCATGCAAAGAATGGATTTCAGGAGAAGGAGAAAGGAATACAAATAACATCAAGGACTGGAGCCTGGGTGATGGGGAGAATGAGGGCATCTTGAATAAAAAGAAGGAAATCGGAGAAAAGTGGTTTGGGTAAGGGGACAGGGACAGGTTGGAGACAATGAGTCCAGTGACTTAGGTGCTGAATTAGAGGTGCGAGAGAATCGCGTGGCTGAACATGTGGCCCTGCAGCCCTGGAAGGCCACCAGCTTGGTGGTGCTGGTGGGAATTGCAAGAGTGGAAGAAATTTCTCAAAAAGAAACGCTGTCGAGCCAAGGGAGAGGGCTGGCAAATGCTCATATGCAGGAAGCACTGTCACATAATGCTCCTTTTTGCAATAAGATTTGCTGATATCAATCGCATCTAGCACGTGGTCACTGGTTTTACTGTAGCTGTTGAGATGATTTCGCTGGTTGTGAGTTTCCTCTGTTTCACCTAAGATCTTAAACTAGAGGGCTGGCAACTATTTTCTGAACCTTCTGATGTTGCCTTTCAGAAGGCCCCAGATAAAGTAGTTACTTTTTAACTAGCAAGCAAGACAAAATGTACAAATATGAGTATTAGAGATAATGAACTGAATTCTTCTGCGTATCAGAGCTAAGTGTACTTTGAACTTGGAGTGGTGAGCAAGGAGAAATGCATAATTGGGATGAGAAGTGCACAACTGCAATGGGAGCTGGAAAAGCAGTCCTTGAAAATTCTGTGTTTAGGTAGGAGCCAGTTGAGACATTCCCAGCTTTCATGGAGAAACTTTGGAAAGCTTCCTAAACAGACTCAAGAAGCATTTATTAAGCAGCTATGATGCTCCAGGCCCTGTGATCATTTTTTTTTCACATTTAATTTCCTCCCAAACCTTGTGAAATAGATATCCTCTTCAATTTCAGGAGAGAAAATCCTGGGAAGTTCTGAGATACTGAGCCCTGAACTACGTCCGCTGGAACCATTGCCCCCACTATGTGGTAGATGCTATTGTACCAGAGTCCTCAATTACTGGTTCAGTCCTATGGGAGAGTCCTGAGTGACTCAGCCTGGGTCATGTGCCTGTTCTAGATGTCAGGACTGCGTTTTGTGGGTTCTGTGGTTGTTTCCTATGGGATTCACACAATAGGATGCCCCTTCCCATGAGAAAAGGGATCAGTTGCCAGGAAACCTCCAAGCTATCAGTAAAAAATCTGCTTCAATGAGGAAAGAAGAACTTATAGGTTCAAGGACACTGGTGAGCGCTGGAGCTGAACACAAACCCAGGTCTTCCAAATGTGACTGATCTGTCCATTGTACTATAGCTGTTTTGCTGTGGCTATTTGAAAGAAGACAGGTAATTCATTTCCTTCCGTTTTCCAGAACACTTACAATTGTCGCTCCCCCTCTTCGTGGAGGAACGACACAGGACCCTGCGCTGTTCTTTTGTCTGCTCGGCCCTCCCCGGGTTTGCTGCTGGTTCTTCCCGGGTTGGCTACCGTCCCTTCCACCTCTGTGGAAGGGCGGTTCCCCCTGCCACATTCCCCAATTCCGCGGGGGAGCGGCACACCGCCGGCCGGCTCTCTCGGGGGCTGCACAGGTGTTCCCTCAGATGTTCCCCTTAGATGTTCCTGGTGCATGCCGTCTCTCTCCTCCTTTATAGTCCTCCTCCGCCAATCCCAACTCGGCTGCCCACACGCCGAGTACGCTGCTCTCCTCCAATCAGGAGCAGGTCCTACAGTTTATTGGTTGAACTGGAGGCAGCTGTGTAGAAGCTGTTTCCCTTCTCAGCGCCATATTGTGGGAGAGCAGATGCATAGAATAAGTCTTAATTCCAGTAACCTAGTCTAGTCCGAGTTGCTCCCCACAACAATGACCAAAACTTCTTTCTGGGTACTTTGATTATACCAGACACTGTGCTAGATATTTTACATACACTATTTAGTGTCTATAGAAGCCTTAGGAGATAGATATTATTGGGAAGAATTGGTATTCTCATTTTACAGATTAAGAAAACTGAAGTTTAGAGAGGTTATATGAAATGGTCCAAGCTTGTCAACAAATAAGGGGGCTCTGTCTATATGAGTACATAAGATTATTCCTTTCTCTAACATCATGGTGCCATCAGAGACTAGAGCCAGGCAAGGGTTTGAGCCTTATTTGTCCTGAGTTTTTCTTATACATCTAGCTCCTGATTAAGTGACTGGCACAGTGCAAGCCCTCCATCAATGTCTATGGAGAGTGTGAGTGACTATGCCTGAGCTAAACAGAGTGGTAGAGCAGAGAACTTGAAAGAGCAATAATGAGTATTAACAAAGGAGGAGTTTGGAATGGAGGTAAGAGGAAATCACACAACAAGGTGGAAGCGTCTCTCACTAGATTGAAGACAAGACGGCAAACAGGTTCTGAGTTAAGACACATCTTAGAACGTGTCCCCTGTGGGAATTCCACCTCGGAGCAGCAAAGCCCAGTTCTCTTATCTCAGGTCTGGGCACTTCCATGGTGTGAGTCACACTCCAGAGTTCTGCAGGATCCGGAGGCAGTTGCCCTCTGACGTAGTCCCCTTGCTTGCCTCCTTCCCAGCCCCACTCCCTTCCTGGCCTTGCTGGAGAGCAAGCTCTTATTCATTCACTAGCAACGGAATCCTCAACTGCTTCTGGGGAGTTAACCTAAGCCTGGAGATCATTCTAGAACAACATGTTTGGTATGGGTGTATACTCAACAGGCACATATTAAATGAGTGGATGAAGGAATGATTGGCTGCTAGAGCAGTCTCTCTCCCTCATGTCAAACAGCTATCGGCCTTCGAGTGTTGGAGGTTCTCCTTTTTTTATACTCATGGTCTCTTCCCCCTCCTCCTTCGCCACTGCCTTTGACCAGGCTTGCCTTACTCCCCAGCGCAACTAGCCAGAGCCTTCTTGTGGTTTTCTAGACTCCTCTAGTTCACCCTCTTCGTTGCTTTCATGAATTCTACATGAATTCTGAAGTTCAAATTATCTGTCACTCCTCTTCAATTCATCCAAAATCCCTTAAGTAATTTCTCCTAACTTTTTTTTTGGATAAGTAAATACATTTTTATTTGACTATTAAAGTGCTATTCTGGGGGCAAAGTTTTTCTCAGTTCCATAACAGCAGCTTCATTGGAAACAAACAAACAAACAAAAGCAATGCATGAAAATAGGCCTGGGGAATGAAAAAAAAATGAGCCTAGAAAACTAGTTTGGAACATTACAAACGACCTGTAGCTATCAGCCCTGGTACTGGTGGAAAACACGGAGGCCTGCGGGTAAATGTGCTAGGGAAAGATGCGGACAAAGGTGGCAAAGAGGACTCACTTACAAAGAGCAATTGGCATTAGTATAATGACAATTACTCTGTTATAAAGGAACACTGAGAGTAATTAAAACTGAGAAGAAAGTGCAACAAACCCAAGTACGTGCATTTGCTATTGTAGCAGACCTATAATTTTTTAAAGGAAAAGCAATGCACTGTGCATTGGACAGGGCTCTTAACTCAGGATATCTTACAGTAGGGTACTCTTTGGCAAAAGGGCAACACCAATTAAGGGATTCGGCAGAGAATGGCCTCTGATATTCACATCGTATGGACAGACACCTTCGGTCCGACATGACCAATTCTCACCCTGATGTTGCTTGCATCCTTTCCTACTGCGGAAATTCCAGTCGCATACACTGTACACAGGTGTTTGCCCTTATTAAATGGCATCACTCCTCCTAAGGGATGAGAGTCTCCTGGTAAGGCTTAGCAGCCAGTGCGTACTACATCTGTATTACAAGGAGCAGTCCCTGATTTTCTTGATATGCATAGCTTTTGGGAATTGATGTTAGACATGGCTTTTGTAAATAATGCAGGTGTTTTTGTCACGTGTCACTGCTGGCTCTGGAGTCTCCAGGTGAGGTGGTGGCAGTCCTCGGTCTGATACCTCAACAGGGGTCAGCTCTTCAGACGTTAGTTCTGTGGATGTTATATCCGTAGAAGGTTCTGCAGTGTCTGGGGCACGTTCAGCTAATGGTTCTGTCTCCTCTTCATCTTTCACTTCAAATTCTGCTCGTCCACGTGATCCTTTTTGGACTGTGGGTGAATGGGCACCTTAATGGCCATCTGCTGAGGCTGTTCGTGCAGGGACGAGGCATCTGAGTTGGCGGTGGGAGAGTCACTTCGCTTCAGAGAGTTGGGGATCGTGTAGACCTCACCCCTGTCTGCAGCCTCCCGGCCTTCGGGAGTATGCCTCACAAAGTTCTGCCCCTGCTCCTCCAGCCTCACCACTTCCATGATCTCCATGATCGTCCTGCAGTTCACAATGAGAGGAGGTAGAGGCGCACTCCTGGCAGGCTTTTCAATATAGCGGGCAAACTCCATGGTTTTGAACTGGGTGACTTTGGCAAACTCTATAGAGTTTTGGCTGAGGTGATGATGGGGATCCACTTGGCGATCTCAAATGCCTTCTGCAGCTGCTCTGCGCCTTCTGTCCTAAAGAACTGGTTGATGGCTTTCTCAGTCTTCTTCAGGTGGCTGCTCATCATGCACAGGCGGGTGATGTTGAGGACCATGATAATGGTGAAGGCCACAAGGCAGACAACCATGTAGTGGACGCCCATGTCTCCAGAGGTAAAGATGGCTCTCAGGGTCACTGTGTTGTTCACACTGCCATAGATGTTGGAAACCACACACGTGTATTTACCTCCATCTGAGAAAGATGCCTTGGTGATGCTCAGGAGCCCACTGTCATGCACTGGCCATTTCCCTCCTCCTCTTTCCTTCTTTTCTTCTTTCAGCAGCTTGCCCATGCACTTATACCACTTGAACTGCGGGTCAGGGATGCCACAAACACTACAGTGAATCAAGGCACTGTTCTCTTCCTTGACTATGATGTGGTCAGTTCTGGCTGTGATTGTGGGCACGGAGCCCAAGACCATGTCAGTGCCATTTAAAGTGCTGTTCGTCACACTCCAGCAGTGGCTAGAGTGGATACTAGGATTAAAAAGGGCACAGAATGTAGACAGCACACTTTCAGATGGCTCTTCAACCAACCCCTCTTCTTAGTTTGCTCTGTAAGGCATTAGAGAAATGGTTTGCCAATGGAATATTCTACCAGACAACACACTGTCCAGAGCAGGCCATGGGACAAACCTGTCTTGGATCCACAGAGCTGGTACTTGATTAAGAATCTAGCACCACCGTGCCACTCAGAGGATCGCCATGCACCCCTCGCCATGGCCAGTGGGATAGCTGCTGCTGCTCCCCAACTCTGCACCCGATGCCTGACAAAGCCTGCTGCCAGCAACCCATCTCTGCTGGTGTCTCGCAGTGGTGCGGGCTGCAAGGCAGAGGTCCAGAGTCTCCCCTAACTTTTAAGGTCAAGGTCAAATTCCTAGGAGATTTGGCTCCTGTTTGCTTTTACCTTACCTCTCCACAGTTCCCTATTCCAGGCATGCTCTTTGCTCCAGGCATAATGAACTGTTTGCAGTTTTACAATCTTAGTTCTATACGTTTAGGTCTTGATCCATTTTGAGTCAATTTTTGTATATTGTGTAAGGTAAGGGTCCACCTACATTCCTTTGCATATGGATATCCAGTTTTCTTGACACCATCTGTTACAATGGTGTCCTTTCCTCATTGAGTGGTCTTGGCACCCTTATCAAAAATCCATTGATCATATAGATGAGGGTTTTTTTCTGGACTCTTGATTCTATTCAGTTGGTCTATATGTTTATTCTTATGCCAGGACCACATTGTTTTGATTACTATAGTGTTTTATTAAGTCCTCCACGTTTGTTCATTCTCAAGATTGTTTTGCCTATTTGGGTCCCTTGAGATTCTATGTGAATTTTAAGATCTTTTTTTATATCTGTAAAAAAATTCTTTTTTAATATAACATTTATAATTATAAAATTTATTGGTGCTAATTTAGCTGCATCCTTGTTGCATCTTTATTTACATTTGTCACAAAATATTTAAAATTTATCTTTTGATTTCTTCTTTGCTTGATTATTTAGGAGCGTGATGTTTAATTCTCATGCATTTGCAGGTTTCCAAAATGTCCTGTCCTTTATTTCTAATTTTGTTCCATTGTAGTTGAAGAACATCCTTTCTTCCTATCCTTGTAAATTTACTGATTTTTGTTTTGTTGCCTAGCATGCAGTCTTTCCTTGAGAATGCTCTATGTGCATTTAAATGTGTGTTCTGTTCTTGTTGGGTGGAGTATTCAATAGATAGCTCTTAGATCCTGATTAGCTTATAACTTTGATCAAGTCTTCTATTTGCATTGATCTTCTGACTAGTTGTTCTTTCCATTATTTAAAATGAAATGTTTCCCTTTTCTTCTCTTCATTTGTCAGTTTTTGCTTCATGTATTTTGGTACTGTTTTGTTAGGTGCATATATGATTTACTTGTTGGAAATTCCTGATGGATTGGTCTATTTATTTATTTATTTATTTATGAGGCAGAGCTACAGACAGAGAGAGGGAGAGACAAAGTGAAAGGTCTCCCACCTGCTGGTTCACTCCCCAAATGGCCACAATGGCCGGAGCTGCACTGATCTGAAGCCAGGAGCCAGGAGCTTCCTCCAGGTCTCCCACGTGGGTGCAGGGGCCCAAGGACTTGGGCCATCTTCTATTGCTTTCCCAGGCCACAGGCAGAGAGCTGGATTGGAAGAGGAGCAGCTGGAACATGAACCTGTGCCACAGCGCTGGCCCCTGGATTGACCTTTTTATCATTATAAAACACTCATGTTTCACTCTAGTAACATCTTATATGTTAAAATCTTTTTTTTTTATTAGTAGAGCCACTCCAGCTTTCTTGTTGTTGCTGTTTACATGATGTATGTTTTTTTCTATCCTTTTACTTTCAATCTATTTGTATATTTGAATATAAATTATCTTCTGTAGAGGGTATAAAATAAAATTTTGTTTTTTAGCCCATACTGAGAATCTCTTTTATCTGATTGTCTAATCCATTCATATTTAATGTTAATATTGATGTAGTTGGATTTACATCTGTCATTTAACTTGTTGTCTTCTGTCTCATATCTGCATCTTTCTTGTTCTTCTGTTTTCTTTAGAATTAAATGAATATATTCTAATGTAGCATCATAATAATCTTCACAATAGATATTTTTAGTTATTAATCAAAAATATCTTAAGATTTATACTAACTTAATTCTAGTGATATATAGAAATGTTAATCCATTATGGCTCTATTCCTTTCCCCATTTTTGTCCCATTACCATTATACACATTACAAACTTAACCCTACACTGTTATCACTATCACTTTATATAATTTTTTGTGTTCTGTGGACCAAGAGAAAGGAGACGAAGTATATATTCATAACTTTCAGTGTAGAAATCTTATTTGTTATTTCTGCTTCTCTTTGTTCCTGTGTATTTCAGTTAAAATTTAGAATCATTTCCTTAGCTCATCACAGCTTTGTTTCCATTCACTTCCTTTGTGCTGCTATTGGCAGCTATATTACATTTTTGTATGTTATGGGTCAAATGATACATTATTTACATATTGTTTTATGATATTGATTTCTAAAGCAGTTAAGCAATGATGGGAGGATCAAGATGCATTTATACTGTCATATTTTACATTATCACTTTTTCTGCTATTCTCTGTATCATGGTATTAAAGTTACTGTTTATGATTTTTTTGGCCTGAGTAACTTAATGATTCTTAGAAGGTTGGTGTACTAACAAAAAAACCCTGCTTTTGTTTACTGGGAGTGTTTTCATCTTGCCTTCAGTGTTGAAATTTAGCTTTGCTCTGTGGAGTTTTAGTCAACAGGTTGTTTTTCTTTTTGCACTTTGTGTACATTATCCCACACACAACCTTATGGCTTCCACTCTTTCTGATAAGTTAGCTGTTAATCTTATTACTGTGGTTCTCATGTAAGACATTAGTTGTTTTTCTCTTGTTTTCAAAATTTTCTCCTTATCTATGGCTTTTAGCATTTTACTGATGTATCAGTTTATTCTATCTGGAATTTCTTTAGCTTCTTAGATGTGTAGTTCAATAAGCTTGGGAAATTTTCAGCCTTTATTTCTTTAAATATTTTTTCTCCTCCTTTTTCACCTTTGTTTTTGGTAACTCTCACTACACATAGGTTGGTGCACTTATTACTGTCTCACATTTCTCCAAAGCTCTTTTCAATTTTTCCTCATTCTTTTTTGTCTGTTTCTGCTTATATAATGTCTGTTGATCTGTCTTGAAGGTCAGTTTTGGTTCTTTATATCATTTTTCTTTACTGATATTTTCTGTTTGATGCAAAATTTTTTTCTGTATCTTCCTTTCATTTTATAAATATTATTTCCTTTAATTCTTTTGAACACATTTATAATGGTACGCTGAGTCTTTGTTAATTTTCACATTAAGTTACCCTCCCAGGCAGCTTCTGTTGCTTGCGCATCCTCTACCCCTCACCAGTGTATGGGTGACACATTCCTGCTTCTTTGTCTCATGTTTTGGAAACTGGACATTTTGGGTAACACAGTATAACAACATGGAAACATGGATACCAGTTCTCCCCTCCTTTGCCTCCAAAGCTTGTTATTGTTATTCGCTTGCTTGCTTCTTTGTTCAATGACCAGTTGAATGTTTTTAGTGACGTCTACTTGCCCCACTCTCTTCAGTGTGAATCTCTGAAGCTGCTCCTCAAAAGGCTCAGTCTTTAGTATGACCATAAAGCGGGAAGTGGGATTTAATTTGTTTTCCAGGCTCTTTCTTACACAAAGATAACAATTCTAGGTGCTGACATACATAAGGGAAATACATAAGGCAAATTTTATTCCAATGGTGAGGAAGTGAACACACACATGCACATGAGCATTGGTTGCCCCACACAGAGAGAGACACCCATCATGCATGACAACTGGGCCCAAATGGAGAAAAGGGGAGGGGAAACAGCGAGGGCACCCCAGCACTTCCTCCAGTTGTGGTCTCCAATAGAAAAGAGAGAAAGAGAGAGAGGGAGAGAGGGAGAGAGGGAGAGAGGGAGAGAGGGAGAGAGGGAGGGGGGGAGAGAGAGAGAGAGAGAGAGGGAGAAAGAGAGAACCTCCCAGCACCTCCATGTGTGAGGCAGGAGGTGGGTGCCTTTATAGACAGAAAATCACCTGGGAGTTTAATGTACCTCTGTAAAATTCCAAGTAGAGCTCAATATCATGGTGTCTTCCCCACCTCAGGATGCCAAGGCATCCCAGGACAGGGGGAGTTTTGATTGACAAGTAGGAGGACAGAGTTACATGGGGCCCGGTGGCAGAGGGTGGTGGCTTGCAGGTACTTCCAGCTCAGCAGATCCCAAACTAGCTATTCCATGTCACCCACAGTCTCACGTGCTGTGCCCAGATGAAAGTGGTTTTGGCAGGGCTCTGTTCAACTGTCTTTTTCCCTGACTATACTCAACGGTGAGGCTTCTCTAATTGCCAGCTAAATGTTCTATTGTTTTCAATGCTGTCCTGGAACATAAATTGCTTCTCAGACTAAGCCAATCAAATTTAGATTCCTTTAATGGAGTAGTTAGTGAGGTCAGTATCTTAGATTTGTTCTGACCCTGGGAGAGCTCTATTCAACTGTTTCTGTGTTTCTCTCCAGCAAACTAGTTGGCCTATAATTTAGCCTGAATCTCCAATGAATCTACCAGCCCCTTCCCAATAGGCTTTCAGCACAACTTCTTCTGCTCTTATGAGTGCCACTAGGCTTGAATTTCTCCACTCTCTGTTCCAAGCAAAGTCAGTTCCTTTAAGACGGGAATTGGAACTGTCTTTTCTATGACCTGCCTCTCTCCTCAGGCACAACCTCTTAGGGCGATGAGAGTAGAGTCAATGACTTGTTTACTCCTGAGTGACACCTCTGCTTTAGGGCTGATTGCTTAGTGGATGCAGTTGGGGAAGAAGTCTCAGTTCCCTAGACCTGCCTGTCTTGGCTTTGGAACCTTTCCCCAGGAGCTATGGTCAGGACAGTGGTGTTTCTACTATCCTAAGTAGCACTGAGCCCAAGGTGAAGCCTTTAGTCCATTAGTGCATGTTGGGAAGGAGAAGGCAGCACATACCTCTTTGTTTCAGTCACCTGGAATTCAAGCTCAGCAGTAGTTAGCGGGAGACAGGATGTTCAATGCTGTTGTCCTGTCCCTGCTGGAACTGTAACTCTCTGACTGAGAACACAAGGAGAGGGAGTCCTGTGTTCTTGCCTGTGCCATTCCTGGAATGCAGTTTCCATCTCTCTTGATTGGAAGGTGGAAGAGAGAGCACAGTTTCGATTCATATACCACAGACTCTTATAGTTCTTACTGAGTTTTAGTGGATTTTCTTGAGTAAATATTTCTTCATTTACTGTGTGCTGGTAGGGCCAAGTCAGACATTAAATGGTTGCTCTAAAAATAATTTTCACCAATTTGACTGAGGAGTGGGTCCATGGAGTTCCTTAAATTGTCATGTCAGAAGTTGAACTCCTCCAGTGATTTCATTCCTGAACATAGGTAATTACATTCTCCATAAACAGTTGCTGGCTGTATCAATTTCCATAGTCCTCTACCTTAATGCTGTCCTCTAATCAGCACTTAGTGAAAAATGTTAACTCAAAGAATTCACACACTGATCAAGAACCACCTTTAATTTTTTTAAAAGAAGAAACAAAAGGTTAAATTGTATTTTAAAGCACATTTCATAACTCTGGATGATTTACATGTTTAGTTGTAAATTTGCTGTCTCATGCAAAGGTCAGGAAAACCTATGGTCACACATTGTCCTGTGTGAACAAAACTAGACTGACTTGGATTTTGCTCCGAGCATTTGCCAGGGGGTGAGTAGGAAGACTGCTTTTGTGGCTTGAGGACTGAGTCCTATTCACTTCAGAGTTTCTAACACAGCCATCAAGAGTTCAGTTTTCAAGGGCTTATTTGTGAGTAACTGCTTTACTTGCCTTAAAGAACAAGCTTATAGCACACATGTGTGCCTCCACACAAGCAGAGTTTCTGTCTATTAGCAGCAATAAAGATCTTCACTAATAAAGAACGGTTGTATTCAGGTCAGTTCCTCAATTTCTATATGAATTTACCCCCAGAAAAAACACTACAGAACTGAAATCTCAAACTAAATTTAGTAATTAACCCCCTGGCCCCTCCACTAAATCTTACTTGAATTCACGACCTTGGGTGGACAACAGACATTAATTTGTATTCTTCATTTTTCTAAAATCAAGACCAATCTGACTCTAGTCTGCATACTGCCTGAGAAGAAATATTACCTCTGCTACCAACAGGTGCTTGTCTCTTAGGCTGGATTAGAGACTGGTTCATAGATAGCATGATCACTGCTGCTTTGTTTTTTAAGTCTAAGTTACTTTCAGGGAAAGTAGCCACTGGGGATCATTTCTGGGGCTTTTTTGGGCCATGGGATATATCTCTGTGTAGTCTCTCAGCCTTCCCTACTGAGATTCTTGCCAAGTCAGGGGTCAGGGCTTCATTTCAGACTTGGTGGTTGGTTGTACACCAAATTTACAACTAAACATGTAAATCATCCAGAGTTAGAAATGTGCTTTAAAACACAATTTAACCTTTTGTTTCTTCTTTTAAAAAAATTAAAGGTAGTTCTTGATCAGTGTGTGAATTCTTTGAGTTAACATTTTTCTCTAAGTGCTGATTAGAGGACAGCATTAACTGTCATCTCTATAACTGAATACTTGACACAGTCTACTTATGAAGGAAGGAGGTTCATTTTGGCTTGTGGTTTTGGAGGTTCACAGTTAAAGATTGGATGGGTCCCATTGGTAAAGCCATGTAGTGAGGATGGAGGATGAAAATAATGGGTGTGTGGAGAAAGGGTCATACAGTGAGCCAGGAAGGAGAGGGAGACTAGCCCCGACTCAGGCTTTTGTAACCAACTCTCTCATGAGAACTACCTACCATAGGCACCCACTCCATGACCTTAGAACTTCCCACTAGGCTGACCTCCTGGACACCAGAATTGGATCTAGTTTTCACCTTCTTAGTACTATTAGCACAAAGCCGAAGCTTAAACTTTAAATATTTGGGTGAGTTTGGGAGCCATATCCTATTCAAATTATAGCAGAGATGCCTTCTCCTTTGATTTAACTACTTGCTCTCAGAAACTCCCAACACCAATACAAATGACCTACTTTTCCCCTCTCCTTTCTGTCGCTTTGTCTTTTTTTTTTTTTGACAGGCAGAGTGGACAGTGAGAGAGAGAGAGAGACAGAGAGAAAGGTCTTCCTTTTGCCATTGGTTCACCCTCCAATGGCCGCCGCGGCCAGCGCGCTGCGCTGATCCGATGGCAGGAGCCAGGTACTTATCCTGGTCTCCCATGGGGTGCAGGGCCCAAGGACTTGGGCCATCCTCCACTGCACTCCCTGGCCGCAGCAGAGAGCTGGCCTGGAAGAGGGGCAACCGGGACAGAATCCGGCGCCCCTACTGGGACTAGAACCCGGTGTGCTGGCGCCGCAAGGCGGAGGATTAGCCTAGTGAGCCGCGACGCCGGCCTCTTTGTCTTCTAAAATCTTTATATTCTTAAAAGGACACCAGTTATTTGATTTAGCGTCCACTCTAATTCTATATTACTTCATCTTAACTTGATTACTTATATTGAGACACTGTTTAAAAATTAGTTCACATGCACTGGTCATGGAAGTTAGGGCTTGAACACAGTTTTTGGGGACACAGTTGAACCCAAAATAAAGGTTAGCACTAAATTATTATCAATTTCTTGTAGATGAGTATGAGGGAAACAGGATTTCTCTGAGAAGGAGTCTTCGGACTCTCAGGACAAAATGGTGGTGGGGGCAGAGGCAGTTAATAGAAAATGAGGATGTACTCATTGCACACTAAATGTTGATGGTGGGTCTGCTTGGGCACGGTGATTCTCTGTCACTTGACCATAATAAGGAAGAAGGAGCTTAGAAGATATAAGAACTACAGGTAGACAAATAGGAATTAAGCGACTTTGGTGAAATTCCAGATGAGTCCAGAGAAAAAGAAATCTTGGTTGGTACAATGATCCATGATTTGAGTCAAATGTCTCTCTCTCTCTCTCTCTTTCTCTCTCTCTCTCTCTCTCTCTATTTTGAATAATTTTGAGAGGTAATTGAAATATCATATTCCTAAGTTTTAAAATTTCTCATAGTCTTTTCTTCTTCCTTGGTTCTTTTGTAATAGAGCTACTAAAATTTTAGCTTTTGGTTTCCTTTAATAGGATTTGCTTTATAATTCTAAAGAACCCCTGGGTTTTAATTCTTTCTCAATTGTGTCATCTTAATTATTTGAAGATTAGAAAAACTGTCAAAATAAAGAGTCAAAGAGAAAATTAAATTCAAGGCAAAATTAACAAAGAGTGTTTATTCACCAGCTTGCATTAAGGGAACTCTTGTGCAGATCCCTTTCATTTAAGCAAGAGTTCAAAGGTGTTAGAGAGAAAGTCAGTTTTGTATTATAAAGTGAGGAAATACTGAGACAATCTCTGATGGATGAGCATTTATTAAGGTGACATTAGGAGGGAAAGAGGCTTTCTAATGGTCTTTAAGTACACAGTTGACAGTCCCTGGTGACTGCAAGGGGGCAAGTGGACAAGAGGAAGGATTGTTTAGTGTTGAAGACGGAGGGATTCCTGTGGCTGGTCATGTCCCGGAAGGAATAGACCCACAGGATGTTTCTTTTCAGTCAAATTGTCATTGTGGTTCTTACTGGGGCAGTGGAAGCTACCATGGCAGACAATCTCCCCAAAGTAGTGAGAGCTGCAGATAATGCATGCCATTGTAATGGGATAGAAAGGATTCAAAAAGAAAGACTACTAAATGACAGTTGGAAACAAAGCTGAATTTATTTGCTTGCCCTGCAACACTCAAATACTAGCTCAGCAAGACTCTCTTAACAGAAATTAAGGTCTAGACACAGAAAAGCAAAAGGAGAAAGTACCTCAAATGAGGAAAGATGTTGAATTCAAGTCTCCAGTTGGTTTATAAAGCAGATTATAAACGCTTCAATACCAGGGTGGTCAGTTTTGGATGTTTCATCATCAAGTGCCAGAAAGCTGAGTTTCAAACAAGTCCATGATAATATGTGTTAAATTCTAGAGGATCTACCTTCATTCAGTGGAAAGCTCACATGCACAGGCCCAAGCGTTTTTCTTTTCTTTAAACAAGAAAGATTAACATATCAAAGTTAAAGAAAATTAGACCCAAGAAAGCATCTATAATGTTAAACTTAGCCTGTATACCATGGTTTTTTTTTTTTGAGTATTATTTTTGAATTTTTGTCAAATACATATCTAATAGTTATAAACATACTGAACATACTATTTTGTATTTCCCATTTGCTTTCTGATTTGACAATATCCTAAAACATTTTCCCATGTTATTACAGTCTTTATTATTAAGATCTAATGGCTATGTAATATTGTCTCAACTCAATTAAACATCATTTATTGATTCACATCTCCCATTGTCGAACGTTTAGTGTCCTCAATTACCTGTTTATGTAGCAGTGAACATCTTTGCTGATGCAAGAACTTTTCTTCTCTTGATTTATTTCTTTAAGATGAGTGTCCTGAAACTGAGCATTCTGTGTCAAAGAGAAGAACATCTGACTTTTAATATGAAGGGCCAGATTTCTTTCCAAATTCCAGTGACTATTTCTCTCATCCCCACCCCACCCTAGAGCAATGGATGTGTAGTGATTTTTTACTGCAACTTTGCCAGCACACATTGTTCTTGTCATTAAAAATTTTGCAATTTGATGTAAGCATAAAATGAGGTTACTTTAAATTGCATTTCTCATATATTTCCTAATGTTAACTGCCCTCTTATGTCCTTTGCTCTTTTGATATATTTGGTCTTGAACCCAAATAACATCCCTTCACCTACCTCAATGGAGACTTCTGTTCTTTACCATCTGTCTGCACAGGGTGTAGTCGTTATTTTTAATAACCTTCTTCTTTCAGTTCAGCACCCGCAATGTAGTTTTTAAATATTTATTTATTTTATTTGAAAAGCAGAGCAACAGAGAGAGATAGAGGCTGAAGCCAAGAGCTAGGAACTCCATCTTGATTTCCTACATGAATAGCAGGGGCCTGAGTCCTTGGGTCATCTTCCACTGCCTTCCCTGCTACATTTGCAGGGAGCTGGATCAGGAGCAGAGAACCTGGGTCTCAAACTGGCACTCCAAAATGCATCGCCAGTATTGCAAATGGCAGCTTAACTCTCTGCATCACAATGGCAGCCCCCCTACCTGTAGGATAAAAAATAAAGTTCTTCATTGTGTTTGTCCTTGATGAGAAGACAGAGTTCCACTATCAAATGAACCTTCCGAGAAAAATGCAAATGTCTTTCACTTTTGATTTTTTCAGCCAAATTAAATGGTAGGCTTTAACATATACGATCTGTTTAGTCAAGATGTTTGCCTGTTAGCAATGCCCTCTACAAAAGTGTTTTTCTTGAGTTTTCTTTGATTTGCCAACAATTGCAACCCATTGATCTCTTTGGATCATTACCCTTTGCGTCTCTCTACCCAGCACCCCTTCCCTACCTTGATGTGGGAACCATTGACCTATTTTCTGCATTGGAAGGGATAGATCAATGATTAACCACAAACACATTTCCCAAGTATTTTCATTTTCCCATAGATTCTTTGTTTTAGTGGTGATTGATTATACGAAAGAGGAGTGAATGTGAGTGGAGTCTTGAACATTCAGCCCTATTCTCTGATTTCATATAAATGCAATTATTCTGCCTCTCATAGTGCCAGCCCCAAAGTCAATACATAATTGCACTATCTAGCAAAATTTTCTGTAAAGAGTCAGACAGTAAATATTTTGAGTTCTGCCAGTTACATAAGATCTCTGTCACTTCTTTTTCCTCTCCTCCATCCTCCATTTTTCTTTTTAAACAGCCCTTTAAAAATGTAAAAAAATTGGGGCCTGTGTTGTGGTGCAGTGGGTTGGGCCACTGCTAATGATGCCAGCATCCTGGCATCCCGGTGTTTAGGTTCCAGTCCTAGCTGCTGGCTGCTCCTCTTCTGGTTCAGCTCCTTGCTAATGTGACTGGGAAGGTAGCAGATGATGGCGCAAGTACTTGAGCCCCTGCCACCCACATGGGAGACCCAAATAGGCCTGGCTTTGCCCTGGCTTGGCTCTGACTATTGTGGCCATTTGGTGAGTGAACCAGATGATGGAAGATCTCTCTCTCTCTCTCTCTTTCTTTCTCTCTGTTTCGCCCCCCCCCCAACATACACCAACATATACGCTCTGCCTTCCAAATAAATAAATCTTCTTTTAAAAAAAGAATGCAGGGGCCAGCGCCAAGGCTCAGTAGGCTAATCCTCCGCCTTGCGGCGCCGGCACACTGGGTTCTAGTCCCAGTCGGGGCGCCAGATTCTGTCCCGGTTGCTCCTCTTCCAGGCCAGCTCCCTGCTGTGGCCCGGGAGTGCAGTGGAGGATGGCCCAGGTGCTTGGGCCCTGCACCCACGTGGGAGACCAGGAGAAGCACCTGGCTCCTGGTTTCGGATCAGCGTGGTGCGCTGGCCGCAGCGCTCCGGCCACAGCGACCATTGAGGGGTGAACCAACGGAAAAGGAAGACCTTTCTCTCTTGCTTTCTCTCTCTCTCTCTGTCCACTCTGCCTGTCAAAATAAATAAATGAATAAATAAAATTTAAAAAATTAAAAAAAAGAATGCAGGGACAAATAGCCCTCCAACTTTGAAAGAATCTGAGGGCATTTCTCACTAGAGCTCTCTAGTAACAAATGCGCATAGTGATAATAATGTTCATGATGATTATTCAATGAAAAAACATTCCTTTGGTTAAGGAGGCAAGAATGCAGCACATTTTAGGCAGGGTAGTTTAGGACAAGCCATGTGATTGCTTAGAATGGCAAACCCTTAATCCCCCTGGAGAGGCCCTGGACCATCTCTAGGGTCTTTTTTTTCCTGGCGAGCAGGGTTTGAGTCCATACTCCCAGGCCCCCTGCTGTCCCTGCCCTTCCTGTCTCTTCTCACCTCTGCTCAGAGGGATCTTGCTCTCATCTGGATCCTGAAATGTTTCCTCCCCCCCCCCCCCCCCCCAAACCTTCGTTCTGCATCCCAGGTTGCCAAACAGATTTTAATTTTTTTTTCACAGTGCTCTGTCCTTTTAGCTGCTATGGGATTAGGCTTCTGTAAAGTACAGCAAGGGAACTTAGATTTCTTTCAGCTCTCAGCCCAATCCCTCTCCGTGCAAGAAACTGAAAGCGGACTCTGATCTTGAATGGGGAGAGGGGTGAGGAAATCCCAGCAAACAAAGAACACATGGGTTGTCTCCTGGACTCTTCCCAACACTTTTGAGGTAGGTACTGTCAGTGTCCTCGCCTTCCACAGTAGAAACACTGAAGCTCAGAGGAGCCCAGTTGCTCAAGGTCAAACAGTTCCTAAGCAAGGAGGTGGCGGAGTCAGGATTCAAACTCAGTGTGGTCTGTTGCTGTGCCTTCCGGCCCTTTTGTGCGTCTTCAGATGGAAGAGGGGAATTTCCTAACTTTGAAGGCATCAGCTCTGCATGAATTCTGCTCCATAGCAAGTAAGAGAAGCGTCTGCAATCATCAATCACAGGTCTCATATTTTCTAGCAGCAAGCATGCAACATGGAAATGACTTTCCTGAGGAACGGGACTTGCCTACCAGAGCCAATGTCAAAACATGCAGACTGTGTGACCATGTGACTCAAATGGTTGGGGCATTAAATAACATGGTAGATGTGCCAAGGATACATCCTGATTGTGCTAGTCCAGGGCAGTATTTAATTTTATTTTCTAAAGAAACTGATAAGCAGCCTGCATAATTCAAAATTAACTGCCATACTCTGAATTATGCAAACCAGCATCATGGGAGGAAAATATTAAACGAAGATGTACAAAACTCTTGTCAGGGATACTTTTACTTAATTTGAGTCTTCATGGTTGAGGTTTGCACAGTGTTTTTCTTTCCTTCCTGTGTCAGTGGTTTTCACCATGTGCAGGTTGGTCTGGATCCCAGATTCAAGAGCTGGAGCCTCACCAGGCTGAAAAGCTTAGGCTGGCATCATTCAGAGGCCAACGCTTCATTAGTGGCAATACCTCTCAACCATAGGGCAATAAAGAAGTGCTGTAATAGGAAACAAACACAGAAAGCAAGTCATCAGCTTGTGGCTCCTCTGTAGGAAAGTCGTGTTAGTCATACCAATAAGGAAAAATTCCCCGCTTTCTCCTTACCCATCACCTTTGTATAAATCCTGCTCACTTGAGTTTCCAAGGCTACTGCAGGCTCAGAAGCAACAAATAACTTGGGATGGCGAGTTCCTTACGGAATTGAAAGTGATGCCACACATAAGGACGGCATGAAATAGAAAGTCAGTGGCCACGCCGCTGGTCAGTGGATTCAGAGGCCACCCTTTTCTCAGTTGAGGGCTCAAAATGTTTCCCAGGATGAAGTAATCATCCAAACAAGCAGATGTGGAAACTAAATAAGCCTTTGCTTAGTTTCTATTTTTGCAGCTGGGGAAAAACATGTTAAATAAAGGTGAACTTGGTCTGGGAGCTTAATGTTAACTGAAGCATAGCCTTCAAGGATTGAAATTCATTATACTGTAGAAAAGGGTTCATTATCTCCACCACTTCTCCACTTAACAGATCAATTTAGCTTGTTCTCAAACCTGGAAAGAATGCATGGCACCTCACGCTGGATTGCTGCAACCCACCTCTTGAGGTTCCCATAGTTAATACAGGTCGGGTAGCCCTTATATGGAATGTTTGGAACCAGACATGTTTCAGATTTGGGATTTTTTTTTTCAGATTTTGGAATATTGACATGTACATAACAAGATACCTTGGGGATAGGGCCAAAGTGTATATGGGAAATTTATTTATATTTCATATACATCTTCTACACAGAGCCTGAAGGTAGGTTTTTTTTTTAAGATTTATTTGTTTGAAAGGCAGAGTAACAGTGGGGAGTCGGGGGAGATATCTTCTACCCACTGGTTCACTTCCCAAATGGCCACAACAGCCAAGTCTGGGTGAGGCCAAAGCCAGGAGACTGGGACTCCATCTGGATCTTCCATGGGGTGGAAGAGTCCAAGCACTTAAGCCATCTTCCACTGCCTTCCCACGTACATTAACAGGAGCTGGATTGGATGTGGAGCAGGTGGGACTTGAACCAGAGCCCATATGGGATACTGGCATTGCAGGCAAGAGCTTAACGCACTGTGCCATAATGCTGGCTTCTGAAGGTAGTTTTATACAATATTTTTAGTGCACCTGCATTTTCCCTGTGATTCATGATGTAAGGTCAGGTGTGGAACTTTCCACTTATGTCAAAAAGGAATTCAAAAATTTTTATATTTTTGAATATCTTGGATTTCAGATTTTCAGATTAGGGATGCTCAATGTGTATTATTTTGACTACTTATTCTGTCCAATTAGCAACTTGCGAATACTTTGAAGTCATAGATGTAGCTCATATATTTTGTTCAATGCCTATTTCAGATAGCCTCTCAGCTACAGTTTGCCTTCACCTAAAGGGGACACAATTCACTTTCCCCAGGCTACCCATGGGATGTCTCAATGGCCCTGTTGTCATATGCAACCTCGCAGGCAAGATCTTAACCACAGCCCAACTTTCTCTAGGGCCATGGACATAACATCAAACTGATGACATCCTCCTCTAAGGAGATTCATTTGACACATTTATTTAGGACATATAAACACAGAGGACCTTACAAAAAGGGCATGGGCCATTGCCTCCCACAAAGTCTTAGGCTCTGCCAACTCAGTTAAATTCCTAATAGTGTCTAGACATGGCCACCAACTCCCTCAGCATCCACAACATTAAATAAAGCCCAACATTTTTAGGCCTTTTTGGGTTCTGCAAGCAATGCATTGCTTGTTTACAAATTTTCCTTAAATACGTGTGTGTTGCTGCTTACAAATTGGCCCACCTTGAATGGGGTCACCTTAACCAGTACAATAGGTACCCCTGGCTAGTGTCTTTGCCCCCTTCCTCCACTGTAGAGACTTTAGCAATCTCCTGTCATGCCTCTTAGAGTCCTGGAGTGTTTATACCACTCATGATGGTCATAAGTTGCCAATGACTTTGGTGCCCTTGTGGCATGCACCATTGGAAGGAAAGGTGCAGCTCAAATACTAAGCTATCTTCTGAGGATGGAGGCTCTCATAGTCCCACCTCCCTATTATGCCTTGGGTCATGGAAGCAGCACTTAAAAGATGGCCATGACAACTGAGGCCTCTTTGCTATGTGATGGAACCAAACCTGGGTTTTCTGGTATGTTTTACTTGCAGGAGATAGTCACACCACCTGTCCTCAGTTGCTTGCCAGATGCCATGGTGCTTGAGAGGCCATCCCTCTCCAAGTCCCCATTGGTTATCTGAGAAGCCTCTTGGGATCACCTCAGTAAATAATAATGGACTTCATAGTCATTATGCCTAGTATTGGCACTGCCACAGCTAATGGAACTTGGAAGAAAACTACTGTTTTTCATCCTTAACTGGATGGCATCTGACCATGGATACTACCTCAGTTCAACTGGCTGAACTTCAGGCAGTCATCTTAGCAATGAATGCCTGGCCAGTAATTAGCTCCATTTGCATATTTATACACTCATGGGTCATTGACAATAGTCTGCCTTGTTTTGCTTCACTAAGGGCAGCAATAGCAACTCCTTGTCCAAGGTTGCCTTCTCTGGAGTAAGGAACTTTGGGAAGCTCTTGCCTTACAGATCCTCAAAGTATAAATGAACATCACACATCTCTGTACATCCTAAAGCCACAAAATAATTCTTCACCAAGATATTCTTTATCACTTTCAGAGTTCTAAGCATTATCGAGAATGATCAAGGCACTCACTCTGCTTCTCAAAATACACAGCACTGGGCTCTTAGATAAGAAAGTCAATAGAACTTTTACTTATACAGGCTTCAGGCTACAGGCCTCCTAGAATACCATAGTGGCTTACTTATCCAAGCTCATTCAACTAAATGCATCATGGCAATTCCAGTCATCAGTTAAACATAAGGAGTAAATTATAAAGAGTAGGACTCAATTTTTGATGTATGACTACTGACATCTTTCCAGTCTACCACTTTACTGTCCCTTTCTACTACATATCTGGACAAGCCAGTAAGAAAGTCAAGGAATGCTCTCTTTTTGTGCTGGTGGAAAGAGCAAACTATATAAGCCCTAGCCCATGTGTGAGAACCATCACAAATTCACTAACTGCCACAAAATTTCAAGCCACTTTCCCCTGCCTGTTCTTTCAAGCTGTTATTGGACATCCTTAGAAGCCTGCCCAACTCTCTCCAGAAAGCCTCATTATGGGGAGTAATAAATCTTTTCATATGCTATATATATTATATATATGTATATATGTGTGTGTGTGTGTGTGTGTGATCATCAGTCTCAATATCCAAACCAAATTTTGAGAGGAGGAGTCCAACTTGTTTCTAAGAAATGACCACAACATGTATAATGACCCCAACATAATAGAAGTTTGTTTCTTGCTCATTAATGTTCCAATTGGATGTTTATCATTAATTGTTGATTTTTCTCCACATGCAGGATCTTTCTACCTTATGATTCCACTATGTCCTAAGATTTTGTCTTTATTATCTTCATTTAGCCATGGAAAGGGGAAAATAACATAGAGGAAGATACTCCTATTTTTTAACAGTGTTGGTCCAGAATAATGTACTTCATTTTTGTTCTTATTTCATTGGCAACAACTAGTCATATGGCCACAGATAGATAATAGGGAATACTGGGAAATGTAATTCTGTGTAGCTTAGTAACAACTCTATACTATTGAAGGGGAACAAGAGTTTTAGTGGACAGCTAACCATTCCTGCTACAGGAATATAACCCATTTCTATAGATGTTTGCAAATCTGAATGGACTATGACCCTACTTTGGCATAAAGGAGAATGTGTCTATGACAGCCTAGTCTTTAGACTATGTAACAAACATTTTTACAATGAGGTTAGGAACATGTGTTTCAGGTGTTTTGATATCTTAATCTTTGTTGTCCATTGAGTCCTGTCTTCTTGCTGCTTCTTTCTACTTTCTTATTTTCTCTTCTTCCACATTCATAAATAAAAGCTGAAGTAGAAGAGGATAGGGACATGGTATAGGGAGATAGGGACGTCAGTCAGGCTTATTTGACCGTATTGACAGGGGTGTGGATGAGGAGAGGAGGACCAATCCATCCTCAGCTCTCTTTTTTGCAAGCCCTGAGCCAAATTCCAGGGAGGCCTGCACATGAAAGCCCTGGTTGCTGTTCATGAGGTCTTGAGCCTCTCAGCTATTTTAATTCCAAGCTACTAGTTTTGGAATGAATTTGGAGACAAATATGCCTTCTACTGAGAGGAGCACCCAAAAAATATTTAGTTCTTTATTTTTAAAGTATCGTAGAAGTTTTTTTTTTAAATAAATTATGTGAGAGAGTAAGAGCGAGTGAACTCATCTGCTAGTTAACCCCCCCAGATACTTGCAACCCCAGAAATCAGTCCAGATCTCCCATGTGGCTCATATGAACCCAACTACTTGAGCCATTACTGCTGTCTCCTAGGGTTTGCATAAGCAGGAAGCTGGAGTCAGAATGCAGAGCCAGGAATTGAACCCAGGTACCCTGGTGTGGGATGCAGTGGTCTTTTCATTTTTTAAAATTAATTAATTTGAAAGGCAGAGTGACACAGAGAGAGGAACACAGACACACACACACACACACACACACACACACACCTTCTATCCTCTGGTTCACTCTCCAAATGCTGTAACATCCAGGGCTAGGTCAGGCTGAAACCAGCAGACAGGGACTCCATACTTCTCTCCCACATGGGTGGCAGGTGCTCAAGCACTTGAACTGTCTTCTGGTACCTTCTCACGAGCATTAGCAGGGAACTGGATTGGAAGCAGAGTGGTAGGGAATTGAGCAGGCACTCTGATATGGGATGCTGGCATCACAAGTGACAACTTAACCTACTATGCCACAATGCTGACCCAATGGATGCAGTGGTCTTACCAGCATCTTTTTTTAAGAAAAGATTTATTTTATTTATTTGAAAGACAGAATTACAGAGAGATGGCAGGGTGGAGGGGAGAGTTCTTCCATCTGCCAGTTCACTCCCCAGGTGGCTGCGAAGGCCAGAGCTGAGCCAATCCAAAGCCAGGAGCCAGGAGCTTCCTCTGGGTCCCCCACATGAATGCAATGACCCAAGGACTCGGGCCATCCTCTGCTGCTTTCCCAGGCACATCAGCAGGGAGCTGGATCAGAAGTGGAACAGCCAGGACTCGAGCCAGTGCCCACATAGGACCCCAGCATTGCAGGCCAGGGCTTTAACCTGCTGCGCCACAGCACTGGCCCCTTAACCAGTATCTTAAGCAGTAAGTTAAATGCCTCTCTCAGAAACATTTACTTTTTATTTGGCTCCCCCATATCAACTCATTGAGGATATGCACTCCCTCCTTTTCTGTTTCTCAACTTTATTTTCCAAGGGCTTAAAAACAGAAGTACTATGATGCTCCAGGATTCCTGATGCTGCCCCCCCCCCCAGATTATCCTGGCATTACAGTGTTTTTGATTGTTCAAATAATCACTTCCACTGTGTTCATGCTTATGTACTGCATTTTAGCACTGTTCCATGAATCAAAATATCAATAATAAGCTAATAAAATCATATTGAGTTGGGGTTGAATGAGGGGAATCAGTGAACCACAGGACTTTCCTGCTCCCTTTTGGAATATAGATTTAACATCACATCTGATTTACATCCATGCAGTAGCTAAGCCCACCATATGCTGTTTTCAGTTTTAAAAAATCCTCTTCCGACACATCTTCCCAGGTCTATCTCTTTTTCACTTTAATATCCTTTAAATGATTGAAAATCAGATTTTCCCAGTGACTGTGCCTTTTGTCCCGAATGATAAATGATGATTTCTGTCTCCTCCCCTCTCTGTCTGGTTCTGAACGTTGTTCAAAATAAGCCGGCTCTTTGTGCTGAGTTTTTGCTGCTGTCAGGGGATTTATGTAGGATGTGAGCTGAGCTATGGCAACTGCAGTGATTGGATAACGGCTCCTTCAGAGCTGTGTGCATAGCACAAACCATGGTGGGTTTTTTTTTTTTTTTTTTGGTTTTTCCCCAAATAGCTGCAGTTCTTGTTTGGGGATTTAAAACCTCCATGTATTTCCAAGTGAAAGAAAGCATGAAAAAAATTCTTGGCAATGTATGATTTGGTAAATGACCCTTACTTCATTACACTGGATATGTGACTTTGGGCAAAGCATTTAATCTTTCTGAGCCTCAGTTGATTCATCTGTAAAATGGGGAGATTGGTGTTGGATGAATTTTAAGACCCCTTCCATGTGTGAAATTCCATATTTGGGGCCTTAATTGCAAGAGTCAAATAACCTTTAGTAGCTTTTGTTTTTTTCTTTTATTTATTTAAAGAAAGATTTGTTCATTTATTTGAAAGGCAGAGTTATAGATAGGCAAAAGCAGAGAGTGAGAAAGAGAGAGAGAGAGAGAGAGAGAGAGAGAGAGAGAAGGTTTTTATCCACTGGTTCACTCCCCAAGTGGCTGCAATGGCCAGAGCTGGGCCGATCCAAAGCCAGGAGCCAGAAGCTTCCTTTGGGTCTCCCATGTAGGTGCAGGGACCCAAGGGTTTAGGCCATTTTTTTACTGCTTTTCCAGGCAATAGCAGAGAGCTGGATGGGAAATGGAGCAGCTGGGACTCGAACCGGCGTCCATAAGGGAAGCTGGCACTGCAGGCAATGGCTTTACCTGCTATGCCACAGTGCTGGTCCTGTTCTTTAAATAGGGAAACCAAATGAAGGAGGGTGTCTTTGGCATCCCATGTTCAAAAGGTGAATAAATAGTATTTCCCCATATTTAAAAGTACTCAATGCTGAACTCAGTATGTTCTTTTCCTGGTATTCCCTATCTTGGATAACAGTCCAACATTCACCAAGTTTCCAAACCTTGAAACTTCTGAGTCATCCCTACCCTTCCCCATCAGCTCCTCTCATGACCTCTGCCCTTACTACTAGCAGTTCTCAGCTTTTGCCTTTGTTTTTCTTTATGATTTCTTTTTTTTATTTGAAAGATAGAGTTACAGAGAAAGGTAGAGACAGAGAAAGAAGTCTTCCATCTGCTGGTTCACTCCCCAGATGGCCACAATGGCTGGAGCTGCACCAATCTGAAGCCAGGAGCCAAGAGCTTCTTCTGGGCCTCCCATGTGGTTGCAGGGGCCCAAGGACTTGGGCCATCTTCTACTGCTTTCCCAGGCCATAGCAGAGAGCTGGATTGGAAGAGGAGCAATTGGGAATCGAACCGGCGCCCATATGGGATGCCAGTGCTTCAGGCCAGGGCTTTAACCCACTGTACCACAGCGGTGGCCCCAGCTTTTGCCTTTGTGAAATGGGTTCCTTGGAGGCTAGGTCCACCCTGCTCCTAGCTGCTCACAGAGGCAGAAATTCCTAGTGGAAAAGTGCCTGCATCTAATCAGATGGCCTGGGTTCCCATGCCAGCTCTACCCGCTGCTACCTGTTATGTAACTCATCCTTACTGGACTGGGAGAAGTTAGAAAGTAGGACGGGTTGAGCCCCAGGGCATGAGTGGGATTCTTCAGTTACTAGCTTCATGAACTTCCTAAGCCACAGTACTGTTTCTGGAAAGTGTTTATAATGATGGCATGAAGCTCCCAGGGTCTTAATGTATGTGAAGTACTTAGCCCAGTGCCTTGATGCACCCTAAGTGCTCAATAGATGTTCTAGGTCTCATCAGTATTTGGTAGTTATTACCGTAGCAGAAGACTCATTAGCAGCTTTGGTTTCCATGGGCAGTGAGGCCTGGAATGAAACACTGCTGTCCTAAATGTTTTCTCGGTTGGGCTAGGCATTCACTCTAGCTGCCTTTACAGCCATGAAGTTTTGGCTTACCCCTGCCACTCTTGCACAGATTTCTATGGTTCTGGTGAACTAATAGGCTCTCATTCCTCTGCCTTAAAAGTCCTCTCCCTTGACTAGGTGGGTGAGTGGTCAGTGAAGAGCAGATGAATTGCTCTGGCCTGGTTCCAGCTCCCACCTGACTTGAGGATCACCCACCATGCCCTGAGCATAGGATCTGTGCTGCCAACATGTTAATGATTGCCTCCCTCTCTTCTGACAGAGCTGTGATACTGCTAGTTGGGCCTTGTCCACTGAAGGTCCATTTTCCTCAGGCCCTTTACTGCCTGGCCTTAGCATCAGCCCCTCTCCCCTCCAATACTGCTGAAAATTGCAGATGGTATTTTCCAAAGATGGCCATAAAAAAGGCTTCAGCCTAAAAACTCCGCTCAATGGAAGTTGCCACTCCTCACCAAAAGGTGCAGTGCAATTCCCTTCTTCTTTAAAAATTATTTATTTTTTTAATCAAAAGAGAGAGATAGATACATAGATACAAAGATAGATAGATAGATATAGATAATCTTCTATCTGCTGGTTCACTCCCTAAGTGCCTGCAACAACCAGTGTTGGGCCAGGCTGAATCCAGGAACCAGAAGCTCCTTCCAGGTCTCCCACGTAGGTGGCAAGGACCAAGCACTTGGGTCATCATCCACTGTCTTCCAGGGTGCTTTAGCAGGAAGCTGAATTGGAAGCAGAGCAGCCGAGACTTAAACCAGCACTCTGATATGGGATGTTGGTATTGCAACCAGTATCTTAACCCGCTGCAGCTCAATGCCTGCCTCTAGTTGCCCTCTTCTTAAATGAGAGAAGCTCTTAGTGACCCACTTAATAATGAATATTAGGAGTTTGGGGTGGCTGTTGTGGCACAGTGGGTTAAACTGCTACTTGGAACATGCCTACCTCTCTTATCAGAGTGCCTTTGGATCTAGTCTCACCTTTGCTTCTGAACCGGCTTCCTGATAATGCATCTGGGAGGCAGCAGGTGATGGGTCAAGCACTTGAGACCCTCTCACCCATATGGGAGACCTGGATGGAGTTCCAGGCTTCTGACTTCAACTTGGCTTAGCCCGGCTCCTATGGGCATTTAGGGGGAGTGATCCAGCAGATGGAACATCTCTCTATGTCAGTATTCCTTTCAAATAAATAAATAGGGGCTGGCGCTGTGGCTTACTTGGTTAATCCTCCACCTGCGGCGCCAGCATCCCATATGGGAGCCGAGTTCTAGTCCTGGTTGCTCCTCTTCCAGTCCAGCTCTCTGCTGTAGCCCGGGAGGGCAGTGGAGGATGGCCCAAGTGCTTGGGCACCTGCACCCACATGGGAGACTGGGAGGAAGCACCTGGCTCCTGGCTTCAGATCGCCGTAGTTCCGGCTGTAGTGGCCATTTGGGGGGGTGAACCAATGGAAGGAAGACCTTTCTCTCTGTCTCTCTCTCACTGTCTAACTCTATCTGTCAAATAAAAATAAATAAATAAATAAACATTAACAATTAATCTTTAGAGTATTGTTAATACTACTATTTATTATCTGGCTACCTTTCTCATCATTCAGGGGTCTAGACCAAGCTTCCTCACATGGTGACAGAAGCATTCCATGAGATCAAAGGTGGGAGCATCCGTGCAGTAGCTAAGCTCACTAAATGCTGTTTTCATTTTTAAAAAATCCGCTGCTGACACAATTTCCCAGGTCTAGGCTCTGGAACTCATAGCCCCACTTCTACCATATTCAATTGATCAAATATGTTGTTCATTAATTTATTAAAATTAATAATTAGTAGAATGTGGCAATAATGAGGCCTGGTAACCAGAAAGGGCCATGCAGCTATTGCCTGGATATCTTGGAAACTTAGCTCACTGCGTGCTCCTTCTTGAGGTACTTTTTTTCAGAACTTAGTCCTCATTTTGTGAGAAATGTAAGCAGTATGGAAAGGCCCTGCGTGGGGGCTCCACACGGCAGCCTCAACTCAGCCTATCCTCCAGCTGCCCTAGACCAGGCTGTAGCCATATGAATGCCGAAGTCCAGCACCAGCCATTTCAGTCACTCTCAACTGCCCACATCATCTCAGATATTATAGAACAAAGAGATGGTCCTGGGGCTGGCACTGTGGCACAGTGGCTTAAGTCACTACTGCAATGCCAGCATCCCACATTGGAGCACTGCTTCGAGGGCAGGCTTCTCCACTTCTGATCCAGCTCCCTGCTAAGGCACAAAGGAAGGCAGCAGAAGATGGCCCAAATACTTGGGCCCCTGCCACCCACCTGGGAGACGCGAATGAAGTTCCAGGTTCCTGGTTTAGGTCTGGTCCAGCCCCAGCCTATGCGGCCATCTGGGGAGTGAACCAGCAGATGGAAGATCTCTCCCTCAGTCTCTCTCTCTCTCTCTATCCATACACACACACACACACACACACACACCCTGCCTTTCAAATAAATAAAATAAAAATTCTTTAAAAAAGAAGAAAGAGATCATCCCACTGTGCCTGGTGTGACTACCTGACCACAGAATGCATGTGCATAATGAAATGGAGGTTCTTCTTTGTCCTCTCACCTGCTCTCTTCCAAGGCT
Organism: Oryctolagus cuniculus; assembly: GCF_051225735.1. Lineage (NCBI taxonomy): Eukaryota > Metazoa > Chordata > Mammalia > Lagomorpha > Leporidae > Oryctolagus > Oryctolagus cuniculus. The sequence goes on from NC_142888.1 coordinate 27,361,014, forward strand.
TCACATTCCTGTGTGTAAGTCCAGGTCCAGGTCCTTTCCATCTTCCATCTGCACTGACTCTGGTTTCATTAGCTTCTTCATCCTCTTGTGCCAGAATCTGTGCCCAGGTTTCTCACCCTCTGATTCAGTCTCGCCACTGCCAGCTTCATTTTTCTAGAGAACAAAGCCTCATCACCTGGTCACAATGATCTGAAAGTAGCCTTCCCATTCCCCACACTCTCTAGCTCGCAGACAGCTTCCTTTATAATCTGCTTTCAGACAAACTCACCTGGCTCAGCTGCCTGCCTCTTTCTAACTAGAATTCCATACTTCTGTACCCAAACTTTCTCCCATTGCACACTTGATGCTCTTTCACACTCTGCAATGTTGCATTTGGTATCGCCTCTATTTGGAGTGTCCTTTCTCCCTCCTTCTTTTCTCCTTCCTTTCCCAATTAATGCCCAAGTCTTCCTTTTCTATTGTGTGACAAAGCACTCGAAAGGTCACTGGCTAAATACAAGAGCCATTTATTATGTCTCACAAACCTGTGGGTTAACTGGGTGGTCTCATCTCGATTCACTCAGGCAACAACAGTCAGCTGGCAGCTCAACTGGGACTGGAAAGTCTAAGGTGGCTTTGCTCACATATCCAGGGTTGTCCACCAGCTGTCTGTGCTGCATTCAGTGGTCTAGCCTGGGCTTCCTTACGTGGTGCAGAAGCATTCACAGGAATCAAAGGTGGAAGCTACAAGGCCCTTTGAGGTACAGGCTCTGGAACTCAGAGTCACTTCCATTACATTCTATCAGGTGAAGCACCATAGAAGCTAGCCAGATTAAAGGGGTCTTCAATAGATTCATCAAAAATGCATGTTACAAAAATTATGAATGGATTTCAAACTTTTTTGTACCCAAACAGACTTCTCTTTTAATTCCATTTCTGCACAGACATTTTGAAGTACCTCTGTAGATTCCAAATCTTGGTGGGAAGTGGTGCAAATTTTTGCGGTTGTATTTATCACAGCCTACATATCCTTCAAGGGAAAGTTCATTTGTAAACATTTCCTGTTCACGAATTATCCTTTAATTCAGCCATCCATTCTTCCATGTACCTAGAAAATATATCAGGCAGGTTCCTAATGGTCACCATCATCTCTAGTCCCTACTACCTCTTTCTAATACTTATTACTGTGTTGTAATTGCTTGTTTACATGTTTAATTCTCCTAGCTGACTGTGAGGTCCTGGAATGACGCAATGGTATCACACTGACTTTTGGTAAGAATGACAAAGTGCTATTTTAAGGCTAATAATATTTTTTGTTTGTTTCTTATTGTTTCTTACGGGGTAGCAGATTCATCTACAGCGGAAGATTGATTTTTTTGATTTAGGGGAAGACATCCTGATGAGTCTTTTGTCTCTGGGAAGCCTGAGCTCTCACACATTTCACAGGGAAGTTAAGGGCAAAGTGCAAGTGCAAATCTGAACGTGCCTCTTGGTCTAACAACCTTTCTACTAGTGTTTTCCATGTTAGGAAGGAAATTAAAATCCACAAGTTAAGCCTTAGGAGAAGACTGAGAAGGTTTATCCACAGGAAAACAGCGATCAAGCTTCTTTCTTCTTTGGATGTCATAATAACATTTCCTGTACTGAAATGTTGCTTAAATAATATGACTCAACAGTTGGACTTCATAGAAAGTGTTCTTTCATATCCTGGGAAAATATGGAAGGATGTTTTTACTGATTCTGTAGTTTACACAGCCAGGCAGGTACTTATGAGATGGCAGGGGTGGTTAAATGATTTTATTTTGCATTTTGCCTTTTAGTTTGACTTCTCTTTTTCATGTCAGTTTTTTTTTTCTGTTCATCAAAAAGAAGCACAGAATCCATGTTGCCTAATTCATAAACATACACACACAGATATAGCTACATATACAAATATGTACACACATTGTAATAACCTACACCAAATAAAGATTTATTGTTGTTTTATTTTAGCAGAACTGAGATTCTAGAAGGTAAAAAGCGGATGCACATATATTTTCACTTAACATTATTATGAGCACTTTCTCATCTCATTAAATGTTCTTTGAAGAAAGAATTTCCAGTAATGTAGCATAATTTATTTAAACCTTTCCCCAGTAGTTTTAGCTACTGTAAATAGTATTCCAAAGTATTTCCATGAACATCAAGTTTTGTGTTTATCACTATTTCCTTGGTATGCTTCATAACTGCTAACTTGTGGGTGAAAGAGCATTCTCACGTACAGGCACCTTGCTCTCTGCCACCACATTGCCCTTTAGAAAGGTTATAAAAATGCACAATCTTTCAAATAGTATAGGAGAGCCAATTTCTATGCACTTTCTTTTCCTATATTGGTAATTTCATTAAAAATCATATTGCTAAACCAATACTGGAAATAGCAAGCTTTTGTTTTTAATTTGCCCCTTTTGGGTGTGTTGATGTAGCTTCTCTTTCGATAAATCTTGGGCTTCATCTGTTGATCCTTACAACCAGGAAAACACAGTGTGTCTATCTCCATGGATTATGAAAGTGTATATTCACATTCTCTGAGCTAGAACTTGACTCTTTTTAATTAAAAGTCCAGGTACCAGTTATCTCCACAGCAACTTCTCTGATCTCCCCAAGTGGAATTTACTCACACAGAGCAAACTGTGTGCAACCCACTGATGATTCAGTAGACATGTCACTGCAAATGACTTGAAATCTTTGTATATCTTGCTTACCTACAAACTCCTCTCATTCCTCTCTCTGTTCCCCCATGGTCCAGAGTCCTCTTTTAGTTCATCCTACATGTGGCACTCAATGTCACCAACTTCTCCCTAGTCTTTGAATGTCCCTTTACTCCTTTGGCCAATAAGAGACCCTAATTTGTTAATCAGTCATGCCTTTTGAGGCTGTCACCCCCATCTTCACACTTCCAAGTGACCTATCAACATACTTTCCCATGGGGGGCACTCTGATGGAGCTAAGAGAACCACATGTTCTCCACATTGTTTCAGAAGAGTATGTAAAAGTATTAGCAGATTTTAAAATGATATATTTCTTAGACTAGCTTCCCAATTTCTTTTCATGGTGTGTGTGCATGTGTGTGAGGGTGTGTGTGGGGGGCTGATACTCTTAGAATCAGATTTTGCAAGGGACGAAGGAAGCAGGACTGTGTGAAGGGAATTTTGCTGTGAAGCAGCCACAGAAGCCTCAGCTGACCCAGTGGGGAGCACTGAAACTGACATGGTCATTCTGAGTTGCCTCAAACTGGGGTAAGGGGGCCAGACCTCCACATCCATGTCCACGGGCAAGTTCTTTTATGTGGCTGTCCCTTGAGGGAGTGGGTATAACTTTGGGAAGTTCCCCTTTACCAAGGGCAAATCCTGAGAAGGGACCCAGCTTCCAACCTTAAGCAACCAACACTCTTGGCAAGGGAAGAACGGATGCCTTAGTGCTGAACAAGGATCTAGAAGGTTTTCTTGGGGACTTTATTATTTTTTTTCAAGATTTGTTTTTATTTATTTGAGAGACTGAGTTACAGAGAGAGGTAGAGACAGGGAGGGAGAGCGAGGTCTTCCATCCGCTGGTTCACTCCTCAACTGGCCACAATGGCCGGAGCTGAGCCAATCCGAGGGCCACCTTCTACTGCTTTCCCAGGCCATAGTAGAGAGCTGGATCGGAAGGAGAGAAGCTGGGTCTCAAACTGGCGCCCATACGGGATGCTGGCACTTCATGCTGGGGCTTTAACTCGCTGTGCCAACAGTGCCGGCCCCGACTTTATAATTTTTGAGCTATTCTTATGTTGTAAGCAGTTTTTTTTTTTTTTTTACTTTAAGATATGCTTATGAATTAAGGCTGAAGATATGTTTGAGGTGTAAAAGTAGAGTGAGGGCTTCAGAGTTGAACAGGGTTTGGGTTGGAATCCTAGTACTGGCCATTTTGTCTGCATGAGCTTATGTAAATCACACTCTTGGGGCCTTTGCTTTTCCATCTGTAAAATGGTGTGAATTATGCCTTTTTCCATAAGGGATAGATGACAGAATTTAATTAAGATGACTAATATTTGATATTTATAGATGCTCAATTCATGCTGCTTTCCTTTTTCTTCCTCCTTTATCCTCTACAGCATTTGCCTCAAGCAATTTTCTTCCTTTTGGCACTGTGTGGAGTACATACTCTTAATATTATTTTAAAAATGTTTATTTTCATCTACTTGAAGGAAGAGTGACACACACACACACACACACACACACACACACACAGAGAGAGAGAGAGAGAGATTTTTCCATCCACTGGTTTACTCTCAGATGCCTGAAACAGCCAGGGTTGGTCCAGGCTGAATACAGGAGCCCAGAGCTCCATTCGGGTCACCCACACGGGTGGCAGGGGCCCAAATACTTGAGCCATAATCTGCTGCCTTCCCAGGCACATTAGCAGAAAGCTGGATTGAAGCAGAGTAGCTGGGTCTCAAACCAGTACTCTGATATAGGATGCAGGTCCTGCAAGTAACAGCTGAACCCACTGTGCCACAAACAGTCTTGAATAATTTTTAAGGACTCAGAAGTCTGAGTTGTAAAATTAGAATCCTGGACCATATGATAATTACAGCTATTTATTTATTTGAGGAGGGGGTGTAGAGAGAGGACTTCAATCTGCTAGCTCACTTCCCAAAATGCCCACACCAGCCAGCCTGGGAGTTGGGAACTCAATCCAGGTCTCCATGTAGGTGGCGGGGACCGAATTACTTGAGCTAACATCACTGGCCCCCAGGGTCCACAGTAGCTGGAAGCTGGAGTCGAGGGTCAGAGCTGGGAGTCAAACTCAGACATTCTAATGTGGGGGGCAGGAGCCCCAACTGCTTTTTTAACTACTAGCCCCCAAACCCGCCCCTGATCTTTAAGCTTAATTTCAGTGTTTTAAAGTTCTGTCCTAACATTCTGTGATTGAATGAATTAGAGCACACCATAAAATTAATTCTTATCTCATTAGTATTCTCGCTACCATCACCTTGATTTTAATGAGCTACAGTGGCTATCCTGGCACTCTGTGTATTCAGATGCTTCTGGTAATTGGAAGAATTACATGAAGGGAGTCTTTTTGACAGTTTCAGGACCAATGGCACCAAAATGATATTCCTTTGTTGCCCGCTTCTTGTGAAAGAAACGGTGATCCTGTATCTTAAAAGAAACAATTCCTACTGCATGAAGAACATAAGTGAGAATAATTAAGTATTTCCAACACATTAGTTTTCTTTCCCTAACTAGACTGTGTGCTTTTTGTTGGCGGGAATGGTTTCTTTTATTTCTTGCAGGGCCATGTTCTTATTAACTGATTATGCTCAAAACTCCTGTGACTATCACCATCAAATTCACACAAACTCTCTGTATCTCCTTTTTTAAAAAAAGAAATAAAGATTTATTTATTTGAAAGGCAGAGTTACAGAGAAAGAGGGAGAGGGAGAAGGAGAGGGAGGGGAAGAGGGAAAGGAAGGGGAAGGGGGAGGGGAAGTGGGAGGGGGGAGAGAGAGAGAGAGAGAGAGAGAGAGAGAGAGAGAGAGAGGAGATCTCCCATCTGCTAGTTTACTCCCTAGATGACTACAACAAATAGTTCTGGGGATGGGGCCGGGCTGAAGTCAGGAGACTGGAACTCCATCCGAGTCTCCCACATGGGTGATGGGAGTCCAGGCACTTGGGCCATCTTCCGTTGCTTTCCCAGGTGCATTAGCAGGGAGTTGGATTGGAAGTGGAGCAGCTGGGACTCAAACCAGCTGTTGTGATATGGGATGCTGATGTCACAGGCGATGGTTTAACCTGTCATGCCGTGATGCTGGCCCCTGTGTGTCTCTTTTTCACACTCATTCATCAATGGACATCACAGCAACTGAGTCAATTAGCCGCTGTGTGACCCTCAAGATGGTCTAGGAATTGCTGGGTGCTGCAGACTTTCACGACAGCCCATGTCAGTCTTCTTGGGCTGCCATAACCAGAGTCCACAGATTGGGTGGCTGCAACATTTATTTGCTCACAGCTCTGGAGGCTGGTGAGGTCTTTCTTTCTGGCTTGTAGATGGCCAACTTCTTGCTGTGTCCTCATATGGCTTTTCCTCTGTGTGCACATGTGTGTGTCTCGGGGTGGGATGGGAGAAGAGAGACACCTTTCTGATGTCTCTTCCTCCTCTGACAAAGACACCGGTCCTTTCAGGTTAGGATCCCACGCTTATGACATCATGTAACCTATATTCCTTTCCTAAAGGCCCTATCTCTAAATGCAGTCACATTTCAGTTAAGGCTTCAACATAGGAATTGAGGACACAATCCCTAAATTTGTATTTGAGACTTCTGTAAATTATCCGGGTACTAGGCAGTCAGGCAAATCTTTCACTGCTCTGATCCATTAACGGTTTAAGAGTTAATGGCAGCCGGTGCCGCAGCTCACTAGGCTAATCCTCTACCTAGCGGCGCCGGCACACCGGGTTCTAGTCCCGGTCGGGGCGCCAGATTCTGTCCCGGTTGCCCCTCTTCCAGGCCAGCTCTCTGCTGTGGCCTGGGAGTGCAGTGGAGGATGGCCCAAGTGCTTGGGCCCTGTACCCCATGGGAGACCAGGAAAAGCACCTGGCTCCTGGCTTCGGATCAGCGCGGTGCGCTGGCCACAGTGCGCCAGCAGTGGCGGCCATTGGAGGGTGAACCAACGGCAAAGGAAGACCTTTCTCTCTGTCTCTCTCCCTATCCACTCTGCCTGTCAAAAAAAAAAAAAAAAAAAAGAGTTAACGGCAGGGGCTAGTGTTGTGGCATAGCAGGTTAGGCCGCTGCCTGTGACACCTGCATCCAATGTGGGCGCAGCTTTAGAGTCCCTGCTGCTCTACTTCCCATCCAGCTTCCTGCTAATATAACTCTGCCTTTCAAACAAATAAATACATAAATTAATATTTTTAAAAAAGAGTTAACTACACCTAACTTCCTATGCACTGAGTGATGTTGACTCATTCTCGAAGACCGAATCAAGAATATTAAGTGCATATAGGCTCCATAGTGTCAAAAGGAAGAAAAATGTCTTCAGACCTGTTACTCTTTGGCTATTCTCAGTTGGAGATTTCTCTTTAATGGTTAATTGGGGGGCATTTCAGTTTTCATCTTTTAGTTCCTATTTTCTGTTCAAATTTCCTTTGTCTTTCAAACTTTTTTTTTTCCTGAGCATTGATTTGCTATGTTGTGACTGCTTTCAGAGGTGCAGCCTTTCTGTTTCATTTAGGTTGAAAAGTTGCTGTTTGAAGCTGTTTTATGTGAATTTTGCCTCCTCTTTCAGAGCAAATAAGTTTCGCTTATTTATTTTCAAGGGAGCTGTTTCTCAGAAAAATGATTCCCTACAGGTTTGTGATGGTTTTAATACATCTATAAACAAGGCCGTTTCCCCAGAACTGCCATTGTTACTTAAGAGAATTGTTTTATTTGTCTCCATTCAAACCTATATTTGAAAATAATTGATTTTTTTGCTTTACCTATTCAAAATCTCACTTTAGGCTGTGTTTACCCATTTTCAAGCCCCTTGGAAAATTTGACAGTAGGTATCCAACAGCTGTGGGAGACTACCTGTTCTGAGCTTTATTTGATGTTTTCCCGTTCTGTTTGCATAGAGCTGGGTGGCAAAGCAAAGAAGAAAAGATTCTTGTACCTGATGCCCAACATAAGAGCCGCTAACAAGTATTAGCTTCATTTCACCCTGAACAAAGGATTCTTGAGAAAGAATCCATGCCCATCGTGCCCTCAATTGCATTACTGATTGCCTGCTCTCTGGGGGCAGAATGGAGCTTTGTAAACCAGAGCTGCTCAGAGTGAGGTCCGTTCTGTGTGGTTGGGGAAATATTCACTACTAGCTCAGGATGAGACAAGTGAAAAGTTGTGAGTCAGCAGTTAAAAACCTTCATAACAATTGCAAAGATACCTAAGTGCATATTCATACTCATCTTGAACAGGCTGTGGACCTGTACTGTTCAGTATGGTAGCTACTGGCTGCACATGGCTAATTAGCACTTGAAATGTAGCTAGTTTGAATTGAGATAGCTGTAAATGTGAATTAAACACTGGATTTCAAAAAAATCTTAGTATGATAAGAGAAATATACAATATCTCATTAGTAATGTTTTTGCATGTTACAATGATATTATTCCCATATTGAGTTAAATAAAATGTATTATCCAAGTTAAGGTCACTTGCTTTATTTTTTTTTGTACTTTCTTCCGCTTGAAATAGATCATTTTTCCCTTGAAACAGACTTTATTTTTAGAGCAGTTTATAGGTTCACAGTAAAATTGAGCAGAAAGCAAATAGAATTTCCATATGCCTGCTGTCCCCACACGTGCACAGTCTCCACCACTGTCAGCACCCCCTCCGGAGTGGCACATTTGTTACAATCGATGAAACTGCATTGACACAGCATTATCACAGAAAGTCAATAACTTCATTTCAGCACACTCTTGGAGTGGTGCATTCTGTGGCCTTGGACAAACATACAATGACATGGACTCACCATTACTGTAGCATACAGAGCAGTTTCACTACCTTACACATCCTATGTGCTCTGTCAATTCCCTGTTCTCTGCTCCTTGACCCTTGGCAACCACTGCCCTTTTTACCATCTCCTTAGTTTTGCCTTTTCCGGAATGTCATATAGTGGGCATCACATCACATGTAGCCTTTTCAGATTGGCTTCTTTCACTTAGTAATATGCTTGTTAGCATCCTCCATGTCTTTTCACAGCTTGGGGGCTTCTTTTTAGCACTGAATGATATTTAGTTGTTTGTACCAAAATTTAACCATTCACTACTGAGGGACATCTTGGTTACTTCCAAGTTTTGCAATTGTGAATGAAGCTACTAAAAGCATCATGTGTAAGGTATTGTGTGGATATACATTTTCAACTCCTTTGGGTAAATAGCAACTAGTGCAATTGCCAGATCATATAGTATATTTAGTTTTGTAAGATCCTGCCAAACAGTTTTCCAAATTGGCTGTACTATTTTGCATTCTTCCCAGTAATGAATCACAGTTCCTGTTGCTCTACATCTTTGCCAGCGTGTGACAATGTCAGTAGGTTAGATTTTGGCCATTCTAATTAGTGTGTATTGATATCTCATTGTCATTTTAATTTTCCTAATGATATATAACATAGAGCATTTCTTCATATGCCTATTGCCATTTGTATATCTCCTTTGGTGAGGTGTCTTTTGCCTATTTTAAATTCGTATCTTATTGTGTTCTTTTGATCTGTTGTCTCTTCTTTCAACCATACCACCCTGTCTTGATTTCTGCAGCTTTATAGTTAAGTCTTGAAGTTGGGCAGTGCCAGTCCTTCTACTTTTTTCATCTCCTTTAATATTTTGTTGTCTATTCTGGGTCTTTTACCTCTCCAAATTAATTTTAGAATCAGTGTTTTGGTATCCACTTTGGGGAGCAATCCGGACTAGACTAAGTTACTCGAATTAAGACTTATTCTATGCATCTGCTCTCCCACAGTATGGCGCTGGGAGAGAAGTGGACAGCTTCCGCACAGCTGCCTCCAGTTCAACTGATAAACTGTAGGACTTGCTCCTGATTGGAGAGCAGCGTACTCGGCGTGTGGGCAGCCGAGTTGGGATTGGCGGAGGAGGACTATGAAGGAGGAGAGAGACGGCATGCACCAGGAACATCTATGGGGAACATCTATGGGGAACATCTAAGGGAACCCGTGCAGCCCCCGAGAAAGCCGGCCGGCGGTGTGCCGCTCCCCTGCGGAAGTGGGGAATGTGGCCAGGGGGAACTGCCCTTCCACGGAGGTGGAAGGGATAGTAGCCAACCCGGGAAGAACCAGCAGCAAACCCGGGGAGGGCCGAGCAGACGAAAGAACAGCGCAGGGTCCTGTGTCGTTCCTCCACGAAGAGGGGGAGCGACATAATGGTGCCGTGACTCGGATATGAAGCCTAGGCAGGGTCTTGTGTCGTTCCCCCACGAAGACGGGGAGCGACATCCACAAAATAACTTGCTGGAGTTTTGATTAGGATTGTGTTGAATTTACAGATCAAGTTGAGAATAACTACTAACAACTTGACAATATGGAGTCTTCCTCTTTTTAGTTTTTTAACATACCCACTAGAAATTTTTTTTAACTTTTATTTAATGAATATAGATTTCCAAAGTACAGCTTATGGACTACATTGGCTTCCCCCACCACCCCAATGACTCCCCTCCCACCCACAATCCTCCCCTTTCCCGCTCTCTCTCCCTTTCCATTCATATCAAGATTCATTTTCAATTTTCTATGTATACAGAAGATCAGTTTAGTATACATTAAGTAAAGATTTCAACAGTTTGCACCCACATAGAAACACAAAGTGAAATATACTGTTTGAGTACTCGTTATCGCATTAAATCTCAATGTACAGCACATTAAGGACAGAGTCCTACATGAGGAGTAAGTGCACAGTGACTCCTGTTGTTGACTTTACAAATTGACACTCCTGTTTATGGCATCAGTAATCTCCCTATGCTCCAGTCATGAGTTTCCAAGGCTATGGAAGCCTTTTGAGTTCTCCGACTCTTATCTTATTTAGACAAGGTCATAGTCAAAGTGGAGGTTCTCTCCTCCCTTCAGAGAAAGGTACCTCCTTCTTTGAAGACCTGTTCTTTCCACTGGGATCTCACTCACAGAGATCTTTCATTTAGTTTTTTTTTTTTCCAGAGTGTCTTGGCTTTCCATGCCTGAAATACTCTCATGGGCTTTTCAGCCGGATCCGAATGCCTTAAGGGCTGATTCTGAGGCCAGAGTGCTGTTTAGAACATCTGCCATTCTATGAGTCTGCTGAGTATCTCACTTCCCATGTTGGATGGCTCTCCCCTTTATTTATTCTATCGGTTAGTATTAGCAGGTACTAGACTTGTTTATGTGCTCCCTTTGACTCTTAGTCCTTTCATTATGATCAATTGTGAACTGAAATTGATCACTTGGACTCCCACTAGAAAATTAAAAGATATATATGTTGGTGCTGGCATTATGCCACAGTAGGTTAAGTGGCTGCTTATGACACAAACATCTGATATGAGCGCCTGTTCAAGTCCCAGATGCTCCACTTCCAATCCAGCTCCCTGCTAATGCACCTGGGAAAACAGTAGAAGTTGGCCCAAGTGCTTGGGCCCTGGCACCCATGTGGGAGACCTGGATGGAATTCCAGGCTCCTGGCTTTGGCCCGGCTCAGCCCTGGCTGTTGCAGCCATGTGGGGGGTGAACCAGCATTTGGAAGATTTCTTTCTCTCTCTTTGTCTCCCCCTCTTTCTCTGTAACTCTGCCTTTCAATTAAATAAGATTTTTTAAAAAGTTGTACTTGTGAATCAATTTATACTTTGAACAGTGTCGGTGTAGAATACTTTGAGTGCTATTTACAAGTAGTTTGAGAAACACTACTCACTGCATTCTTGTGCTGATGACCTTGTCTTGTGAAGTAAAGAAAGGGCAGGTCCCTTCAGATAGTGTTTCTAGCTTCCAATTATCTTTTACTCTAAATGAGGTCTTTGGCACCTTCTTAGGGTTTATTCCTAAGTCGCAACACAGGAGGGTTAACACATTTCACTGAAGTCTCATGTGCATATATTGGGTGTTGCTTACCCTACAATACACTGTGTGTGTGTGTGTGTGTGTGTGACCAGAAGCATTTGTTTCCCCAGAGGTCATGGAGCAACTGTCCTCTGCACTGGGGTCCTATGTGAGATTGTAGACAACTTTCCTCTGTAACTACCATTTTCTGAGTTCAGTTTGTGTGATCAGTTCATCATCACCTCTGGCTCTCCCACAGTCATGCAGTCTACTCCCCTTTCTCAACCTGATCTCCAGTGTTATCTTCTCTGGGAAGCTGCCCCACCCCCTGCCCTAAGCTGGGCTCTCTGTTACATGACTTCCTGTGGCACCTCTCTCCCTTTCCTGCACAGGAGCATATTGTCACATTGGAAATATGGTCCAGGAAGCCTTCTTCACTGAAGTCCCTAGAGAACTCGGCAAGTTTGCTTTATTCATCTTTGTGATGATAGTCTCTAAGCAACTGAACCCATAATGTAATATTTCCAGTATTTCTCAAATTGGAGCTGCAATGAGTTCTTAAAAGTCCGCAACCTATTTTGAGTGGCCAGTATCAATCATTTCATCAGCAAGTATTTTTTCGTTACTTCCTTTGCAAAATGCTTCTTTGGCTAATTTAGTAGAGATGTAGTTCCCTGTCTCTAAAGAAACCTTATCAGTTATCCTTTTCTGTCCCTCAGCCTCTCAATCACTTTCTCAACTTCGTATATGTGGAGCTGTACCCATTTTATGAGTCTTCATGCTAAGAAGGGTCCACATCCCACCAGGAAAACTTCAAATGACCAATCTACACTTTCCCAATTCCCTTGCAGCTAAGGCATGGGCATGTGACTGAGGCTCAAGGAATCAGACATACTGCCCCACATTGGATCTCAGAGTAGAGGCCCAGAGAGGCAGCCACTGCAGGGAGGCCTTGACTTCTCCAAGAGGACTATGGGTAATTCAACAGTAATGTCTTGTAGTTGTGTTGTTAGCAACAAAATCCTTTCTGGTCTGTGCAGGGATTTGGGGTATTGTTTTAAGCCCGGTTCTCCAGGCTTCCTGGCATTTCTGTGAACCACCCAATATCCTTTGGATAAATTCCTTTTCTGTATAAATCAGCCCTAGTTGGTTTCTGCTGCTAACAACTAAATATACTGATAGATTCAGGGTAATAAGAAATAAATACACGAAAATTGAAGTAACAATTCAACACACCACTATGGAAAATGTCACAGAAGTGACAGATTCACAGCAAAGTGAACCATGTGGGAAATATACTATTATTGAAGAGGTAATGGTCTCAGCTACTTGCTGCAATAAGCTGAGAGGCTTTGCAGAGGAGACGCCTCGCCTCAGGCTAGGAGAGTGGGGTGGGCACACAGTAGACTCGCTGCTGTGAGGAGAGAACTGTAAGCTGTGCATCCAGTCATGCAGCAGATTTAAATATCGAGGATTTAAACATAAATATCGAAACAGAAAAGGCCAATACATACGTAAAAGGAGGCTTGCTGGGTTTAGCAAATAAAAATAAAGGATGCCAGGGTAGGTGTTCAGTCAAGTGGTTAAGACACCGTTTGGAATGTCCATGTTCCTCATATGGGTGCCTGGCTTTGAATCCTGGTTTTGCTCCTGATTCCACCTCCCTGCTCCCTGGGAAGCAGCAGGTGATGGCTCAAGTAGTTGGGTCCCTGCCACCCACAAGGGAGACCCAAACTGGGTTTGTGGTTCCTGGCTTTGGCCTGGCCCAGGCCCAGCCCCAGCCATTGTGGGCATTTGGACAATGAACCAGAAGATGGGAGCTCTATGTCTTTCTGCCTTTCAACTAAATACAATAGATACATAAAAATTAAAAAATAAGAATCCCAGTTAAATCTGAATTTCCAATAATAAGTCATTTTTAGTGTATGCCTCAAATACACATTTTATAATTTTCATAATTTATTGAGTTAGAAATTTATGATCTTATAATTTTTAGCATAAGTGTAGACTTATATTATCTGACAGCCTTGTCCTAAAGAGAATAGAAAAGTTGAGGGGGCCAGCGCTGTGGCATAGCAGGTAAAGTTGCCACCTGTGGTGCCGGCATCCCATATGGGTGCTGGTTCAAGTCCCAGCTACTCCACTTCCCATCCAGCTCTCTGCTATGGCCTGGGAAAGCAGTAGAAGATGGCCCAAGTGCTTGGGCCCTGCACCCACATGGGAAAGCTGGAAGAAGCTCCTGGCTCCTGGCTTTGGACTGGCACAGCTCCAGCCATTGAGGCCAACTGGGGAGTGAACTAGCGGATGGAAGATTTCTCTCTCTCTCTCTCTCTCTCTCTCTCTGTAACTCTGACCTTCAAATAAATAAATAAATAAATAAATAAATAAATAAAAAGAAAATTTGACCAGAAGAGCCTGGAATTACCAAGTAAAGCTTTGCAGAAGTAGTGAGCATTGTGCTTGCCTGCACCTGTAAAGGAGGCTTGGGGTATGGGGGGAAAGATAATGAAATAAATAAAGGAGGAGTGGGCAATTAAGATGCCACTTGGGATACCTGCATTCCATATCTAAATGGTTGAATTTGAGCCTTGGCTTTGCTTTAGACTCCACTTTCCTGCTAATGTGCACTCTGGAGGTTGCAGGAATGGCTCAAGTAGTTGGGTAGCTGCCACCTATGTGGGAGACCAGATAGAGTTCCCACTTCCTGGCTTCAGCCTGGGCCAGCTCCAGCCATTGTGGACATTTGGGGATGAACCAGCAGATGGAAGATCTCTGTCTCTTTGCCTTCCAAATACTTAAAGTAAATAAATAAAAATTTTAAAAAGGAATAATGAGGAAGAAAATTAAACTTCTACTATTTTCTGGATGATCTACTTTAATGCAGTACCACAGAGTAAGTATAATTAATCGTTCCCTTTTTATACAAGTAATGAAATGAAGACTCTAGTTCAGTAACTTGTCTAAGGTCACATGACTACTGAGAGGATGAAGCCAGATTCACACTAGGAGGATGTATTAGTTAGCCTTTTGACAGTACAATGAAATATCCAAGATAAGCTGTTTATGAGGAAAATAAATTTTGGATCATGGTTTCTGAGGTTCCTAGTCCAAGGTTGGGTAGACTTCACTGGTGGTGGCATTCTTGCTGGAAGAATTCCAAGGTGGACCAGAGCATCAAATTGCAAAAGGGATCAAATATATCTAAGTGTTCTCTTCTAAAGCCACTAAGATTTAGTCATGAGAGCTCCACCTTAATGATCCATTCCAATCCAATCCAATCATCTCTCAAAGGCACCATCTCCAAACATTATGATTGGATTAAATTTCCACCTTCTCAGTATTACGTTACATAATATTAACATAAGACTTTGAAGACCAAGACATTAACACACAGATTTTTGGGGGGACATTGAAAGTAACATCCAGACAATAGCATGGCCCTCTCTCAAAGCCCATGATCATCAGAAGTACATAGTACAGATGTAGAAAATGACAAACAGCTTGTCTTTTATGAAGTGTTAGTCCTATGTGTTGGGTACACAAGAAATATTACCCCTGAAAACCAAGATGTGTTTGAGTTTGATTCATTGTGCAAAAATAGGGAAGTGATTTTGGACATGAGATGTACGGTTTAGTATCAGATGGAGAAGCAGGAAGAACGCAGAGACAAGGAAATGGTTTCGAATGTGTTTTTTTCCAGAAATTTCCATTTGAGTTGATGTGGGCTTGGTCTGTAGTGGGATTTTGGAAGGAGTAGAAAAGGGGAATGCAGAGCTGAAAAATCTTATTCCTGATAACGGGCAGCCTAAAAACAGAGGCACTGAAGCCGAGAGTGATGACCTTACCCTGACATACATTATTTGTAGAATTTTGTGGGGGCGAATGTGCTAAAGTACCTGACAATATAAGTTCAAAGAAATTGTGGGGGCCAGCGCTGTGGTGTAGCGGGTAAAGCCACTGCCTGCAGTGCCAGCATCCCATAAGGGCACTGGTTTGAGTCCCGGCTGCTCCACTTCCGATCCAGCTCTCTGCTGTGGCCTGGGAAAGCAGTAGAAGATGGCCCAAGTTCTTGGGCCCCTGCACCCACGTGGGAGACCCGGAAGAAGCACCTGGCTCCTGGCTTCAGATCGGCTCAGCTCTGGCCATTGTGGCCATCTGGGGAGTGAACCAGTGGTTGGAAGACCTCTCTTGCTCTGTCTGCCTCTGCCTGTCTGTAACTCTGGCTTTCAAATAAATAAATAAATAAATCTTAAAAAATAAGAAATTCTGGGCAACATGTTATCAGGTGGAGACTGAAGATATTCAAGTGGAGCATACCTTGGCGGGAAAATGGGATGAGGTAAGAAAGGAAGGCCAGGGTCTAGATCTTGGGGGGAGGAGGTGGAGGTAGGTCTATTGAGAATGTGCAAAGAGGTTAAGGTGAAGGACAAGGAAACAAGGGACACAGGTGAGTTGTCTGCAGGCCTGAGAGGAGCAGGAAAAGCTAACTGGCCTATTTGGGGGCGTCAAACCGGTGACTTAGTCTAATTCACCTGTGTGAACCAAATCCATCCAGTGTCCGTTTCAGTTCTCTACAAAGCCAAATTCTCATTCTGTGGTGTGGCAGTAATTTAATTGGAAGATGACTATATTTGACTATATTTGAAAGATCAGTCTAGAATTTTGCCCAAAACTCTAAGCTTCAGTGTGTTCTTGCTTTAAAAGAAGGTAACATTATAATCTAGTTTCAGAGTTTCTACAGCTGTTTTGTGCCTTGACAATTACACAGTGTGCTGGGAACCACGACTTGCCTGCTCTGCCTTCAATGGCTTTTGGTCTTGGTGTTTTTCTTTCACCGCACTGAATTCCAAAATTACTATTTCAGTCACTGGCATTTTCTTTAGGAAAAATTAAACAACTTACCATTTACATATCATAAGTTGATGGAACATGATCTCAAACCACATACTTCTTTCCTGGAGATATCTCTGCCAAATTCTTGGGCTAATCATCTAAATATTTTGATTCAGTGTTTCCTATTGGATCCTGTTGTCTTATGATTGGAATGTTTACAATTCCAGATGTGGAATTTGCCCCGCAATGTATTATTCAACAAAGCTATTACTCTGGTTTGTCATCATGTCTTAAAAGCTGTGGGCAACAATGGCTTAGAGATTTAGTACCTTTAAATATTGCCTCCTCAATAGGAAAATGTACTATGTTCTTTTGTTGGACAATTGAAATGTACCAAGTGCTGTGTTTGGACTGCAAAATCTAATTGAACATTCTGATGTACATTAAGGCTCAAAGATGCGTTCTAGGTCTATAACTTTTAAACCAGAATGGAAAGGAGCCTTCCATGAATATATATACTCTTGGTCATTTAGAAAGACATTTATTTTTAAAAATTATTTATTTATTTGAGAGTGACAGTGAGTGTCGCTCCCCCTCTTCACGGAGGAACGACACAGGACCCTGCGCTATTCTTTCGTCTGCTCGGCCCTTCCCGGGTTTGCTGCTGGTTCTTCCCGGGTTGGCTACCGACCCTTCCACCTCCGTGGAAGGGCGGTTCCCCCTGCCACTTTCCCCACTTCCGCGGGGGAGCAGCACACCGCCAGCCGGCTCTCTCGGGGGCTGCTCAGATGTTCCTCAGGTGTTCCCCTTAGATGTTCCTCATGCATGTTGTCTCTCTCCTCCTTTATAGTCCTCTTCCACCAATCCCAACTCTGCTACCCACACGCCGAGTACGCTGCTCTCCTCCAATTAGGAGCAGGATCAGCTCCTTCAGGTCATCACTCAAGTTGGCGAGAGGCAGCTGCGTAGAAGCTGTTTCCTCCTCTCCCAGCGCCATATTGTGGGAGAGCAGATGCATAGAATAAGTCTTAATTCCAGGAACTTAGTCTAGTCTGAGTTGCTCCCCACAAGTGAGAGCAAGTGCGAGAGCAAGTGAGAGAGAGAGAGAGAGAGCAGAGAGAGACAGAGATCTTATCTATTGGTTCGCTCCCAAAATGTCTACAGCTGCCAGAAAGCTGAAGGCTAGAACTGAGAACTCCTTCCAGGTCTCCCACATTGGTGACACCAAACCCAAGTACTTAAGCCGACATAGGAGCTTCTCAGTATGTATATTAGCAGGAAGCTGGAATCAGGAGTCAAAGCTGGGACTTGAAGCTAGGTATTACAGTTCTGCTTCTCAAGTGGCTACCAACAGAAGCATAGGAGAGCTGCTTTTATCACTTTCCAGCTTAATACAATTTAGGAAAGTCACCTGTTGAGTTGTAATGAGGAGTTTCCCCTAGCTGCTGAGCTTGTGTGCACAGAGAACTTGATCTTGATGTTGGGTCAGAGCAAAGACCTGACTTGCAACTCCCCCAATACACTTGGTTTCTGAGTTCCCTTTCCTGGGGCTTCTTTGGTGCCAAGTTTCTGTTTTCAGAGCAGAGTCCTGTGATGCCCCCACACAGGCTCTCTTCGCTGCTCTTTCTGGTTTTCAGCTCACAGTAGCCCAGGGCTTTGGGTGGCTTCTATAAAAGGCCTTGGGGAGGAAGCTCCAGATACGTGAGGGTGGTAGTTTAGATCAGGAAAGAACACTGGGACCTACATCCTACTTTCAATATCGTTCTTTGGCTCTGTCTGTTGAAATGTGTCAGCTGTGACTATCCATGAAAGATTTGATCATGGCTCACTGACTGCTAGGCCTTTGAGATACCTATCTTTCCTCTGGTATCTTAAGTCTCAGAGAGGAGTCGTTCCATACTAACTTAGGCCCATACCATCCTGGACCTGGCACCATTGGGATCTGCCTCCTTTCGTGGTAGAAGCTTATGTATCCTAGAGATGGCAATAATCCTTGTGTCTTAGCTTGTGTTGTGGAGTGAATATTTGTGACCTCCTCCAAATACCTGTGTTGAAATCCTTACTCTCAAGGTGATGGTATTAGGAGATGGGACCTTTCAAGGTGGCTCTCTCATGAATGGGATCAGTGATTTTTCTCTTGGGAGTATACAAGAAGGCAGTCGTTTGCAAACCAGAAAGCAGGCCCCCACCAGACACCAGATGTGCTGGTGCCTTGCTCTTGGAGTCCCCAAGCTGCATAACTGTGAGAAATAAATATTTTTGTTTAAGCCACCCAGTCCATCACTTTCTGCAGCCTGACCTAAGGCAGTTTGGATTTCTCTAGAAGATGATTCTGAGATAAGAATTTGAGGGAAGGGGGCTCCTTCTCTTAGAGCCCCCCTTGTGGCTGCTGCAGCTGCAGGTTTCTGACTTAAATAGATCTTGCTTTGCTCTCTCTCACACACGCAAAAGGAGTTTGAGGGAAAATAATTAATTTGGGAGGTTATCCCAGGAAACAGCAGTAGGGGAGGAGGGGATTGAGACCAGGAAGGGAAGGCACTCAATCGAGGGCACAGGTTGCTACTGTGACCAGCAAGGTTCAGTACCACTGGGACCTCTGAGAGGCTGTGTGGACCGTGTTTCAGAATTATCCCAGCAGCTGGTTGGGGTATCAATCCTCCAACCCTTCCCTATCATCTATTGAGGACTAATCCTAGGGGAATGAAGACCTGGGATCATTTGCTTCCCTTAACTTTGTAATAAATACCAAGGAAGAGGAGGCAGATGTTTGGCCTAATGGCTAAGGTGCCCATATCCCAAACTGGAGAGTCTGCACTGGGGTCCTGGCTCTGCTTTCAATGCCAGCTTCCTGCTAACGTGTAACCCAAAGGGCAGCTCAAGCAGTTGGGTCTCTGCTACTCACATGGGAGATCAGAATGGAGTTCCAAGCTCCTGGCTTTGTCCTGACCTTTTCTTGTCTACTGTAGGCATTTGGGGAGTGAACCAGCAGATGAGAGAGATCATTGTCTATCTGCCTTTCTGCCTCTATGCCTCTCAGATGTATGAATGAATAAATAAATCATTGTTTTAAAATACCAAGGAAGAGAGAGACTTGCTGGTTTAGATGAAAATTGAAAACACCAGAACGTTTAGGAGAACCAGTGCTCATCCTGACTCTTGGCTCTCTTTTGGGAAAGAAACTGGTGCAGCATTAAGTTACAATGCCCCGGTCTGCCCATCTAATAGGAGCACTTGAAAACACAGTTGTTTCTGACCTGAGCCATATGAGGGGACTTTAAAAAGTTTGGGAAAAGTAGAATTTAAAGGTAAGTTTAAAAATGTTATCTTTTCTTATTTGAAAGGCAGAGAGAGAGAGAGAGAGACATGCACAGAGAAAGCAGAGACAGAGACAGTGATCTTCTATCTGCTGGTTTGCACCCCTAATGTCCTCAACAGCTTAGGATGGGCCAGGCTGAAGCCAAGAATCCAGAACATAATCTGTCTTTCACGTGGATGGCAGGGACCCAAACACTGGAGCTGTTGCCTGTTGACTATCAGGGTACTGATTAGCAGGAAGGTGGAGTTGAAAGAGGAGCTGGGATTCTAGCCCAGGCACTCTGATATAGGATGCTGGCATTCCAAGCAGTGTCTGAGCTACTGCACTAAACTCCCACCCCAAGGAAAGTTTATTTTGCTAAAAAAAAATTGAAGTGATTGCATATGAAAAGGTTCATGAAAAATGCATATTATGTTACATATGGGTTTCATTTTTTGCAACAAAATGAACTTATCTTTTTTTAAAATATTTATTTATTTGAAAGGTAGAGTTACAGAGGCAGAGAGAGAGAGAGAGAGAGAGAGAGAGAGAATCTTCCATCTGCTGGTTCACTCCCCAAACGGCTGCAATGGCCGGAGCTGGGTCTATCAGAAGCCAGGAGCTGGGAGTTTCTTCCAGGTCTCTCATGTGGATGCAGGGGCCCAAGTACTAGGCCATCTTCTGCTGCTTTCCCAGGGCGTAGCAGAGAGCTGGATAGGAAGAAGAGCAGCCAGGATATGAACCGATGCCCATATGGGATGTAGGCAGAGGCTTAGCCCACTACACCATAGCGCTGGCTCCGTCATTTCATCTTATATGTGGTTTCCAAATAAGCCTTTCCTAAAACACTGCTCTTCCCCACTGCCCCTCTCTTAAGTTCTAAGATCCCTTCCCCTGATCTGATTCTAGCCCACGTGGTTGGCATATCTCCTATCTGCACCCTATGCTCCAAATGAAATTATTCTGGGTCAGCTGTAGGGTTTCTGTCTTCTGGACTTCTACTTAGGATATTTCTTCTACCTACAATACCCTTCATGAACCCCATTCTAACCTTATTTGTTTTATTGGAAACCCACCAAATCTTTAACACTCTCACCCAGAGTCCTCACTTTTAGGAAGCCCTTTCTTGGTCCCTTAACTCTGTGACACTTTTAGTACTGTTATCTATCATTGTGTCTGGAATATGTGTCCTCTGTCCTATAGCTCTTAAATGTCATGGGGGCAAGGACTATATTGTATTCATGTGGGCATCAGTTTACATGCATCCAGTTAACAGAGTCATCATGGGCCAAAGACTTCCCTCAGCACCAGGGCTCCAAAGATAAATGAGACATGGCCCTTGTCCTTAGAGCAGCTCATGTGCCAGGTGTGAGGGGGTGACTGGTATAAATTAGTACATGTGTCCATCCTAGTGCCTCAGACATCAGCGAGTAGTAGAAGATCACACGCATGCAGAGTGAATGAAGGGCTAGGGACAAAAGACTTATCCTCAGCCTATTTCCTGTGAGTGCTCAGAAATCAGTTTGGGAAAATAGCGTCAGGGGGAAGAAAATGAACTGAACTGTATAATGATGGAAGGCCTTCTGTACATCTCTCTTGGGGATGGAACGGTTTAGAAAAGGGCAGATAAGCTTCGGCGTCAGATTGCTCTGAGTGTGAATTCTAGTTGTGCTGATTCATAGTTATGTGATCTTGGGTTAGGTGCTCACTTACTTCCTGATGTGTGCAGCAGATAATGCCCAACTAATAGCCTGGTTGTGAGATTAAATTAGATGACACTTGCACAATGCCTAGTACGTGTTTAGAACATCATAGAAGTTTGGTAACTAACATAGTTATCCCTACCATTTCTGCTTTTTAAAAAAGAAAGATTTTGGACTTTTCTCTATACAAGAACGGTCTGGATGTCTGGATTAAGAGTTTTTTGATCTTTTTTACACCTTACTCTGTCTAATGAGAAGATTTTTAGCTTTTATTTTTTGGAATTTTTTTTAAAAAAGCTTCCACATCCATTTGGGGTACTGTTGGACTCAGTGGTGGGGAGAAGGAGGAATTGGCCTTCATCTTGAGTGTCTAAGGAAAGACTTTCAGGGATAGTAATTTTTTTTTAAAGATTTATTTATTTATTTGAAAGTCAGTGTTACACAGAGAAAGCAGAGGCAGAGAGAGAGAGAGAGAGAGAGAGAGAGAGAGAGAGAGGTCTCCCTTCCAATGGTTCACTCCCCAACTGGCTGCAACGCCTGGAGCTGCGCCGATCCGAAGCCGGGAGCCAGGAGCTTCCTCCAGGTCTCCCACACAGGTGCAGGGACCCAAGGACTTGGGCCATCTTCCACTGCTTTCCCAGGCCATAGCAGAGAGCTGGATTGGAAGCGGAGCAGCCGGGTCTCGAACCAGCACCCATATGGGATGCTGGTGCTTCAGGCCACAGCGCTGGCCCCGGATAGTAATGTTTTGAGGGTGGGGGTAGCTTTTTAGAAGTTAGATCCCCTTCCCACTAGAATTTGTGAATCATTAGAATTTAAGAAATCCTTGTGAACTAAGAACTGATCCAGCTCTCTGTTAATGAGTCTGGGAAAGCAGTGGAGGGCCCTTAAGTCCTTGGGCCCCTGCACCCACTTGGGTGACCCTGAAGAAGCTCCTGGTTCTTAGCTTCAGATTGGCCCAGCTCTGGAGTGAACCAGCAGGTGGAATACCTTTCTCTCTGCTTCTCCCCCCCTCTCTCTCCCCTCACCCTCTGTAACTCTGCCTCTCAAATAAATAAATGAATCTTTAAAAAAAAAACCTAGTTTCTCCACTTTAGATCATTTCTACTTATTTTTTAGAGAATTCAATGAAAAGATGCTGGTTAAGGTCTCTTTCTTTTATTCCCCACCCCCCTGGCCGTTATTGAGCACCTACTGAATGCCAGGTGCTGACTAGTGAACAAAGAATGGGCACTGTCCCATGGACCTTACAGCCTGTTATGATAGAAACTGGCATTGATCAAATGACTGCACAGTTAAATCTGTGATGCTAAACTCTGGAGAGAACTGGAAATGAAATTACAGGAAGCTCCGATCCCTGTTCCAGGCTGTCCTGTGACTCATAGCACTTTCTGGAGGAGGGAGGCATTAGAGGTGATTTGGATTTGTGAATGGAAGGTGGTGATGGGGCTAAGGGAGATGGGATGGGCATGGGCGTATCAGCAGAAGGGGATGGCTTGTGGGTTCACTCTGAGGCTGGCAGGGATGTGACCTGACCCTAGAATGGGAAGGAGAGTAAGAAATGGAACTAAAGAGGTTGGCAGAAGTCAAATTCTGTAGGGTCTTGTGGGCCATGGAAGGCATTGGTTTTTATGGGAAATCCTTGAAGGATTTTAGGCAGGTTGATACATTAAGATTGACATTTTGAGGAAGTTTTTCTTTCTTTTTAAAAATTTTTTTTGCCTGTCATATGGAGAACTGACTGGAGGGGAACTGACTCAGAGTGGAAATTAGGAGAACAGTTTGGTCAAGTGAAAATCAGTGGTAACTTGGTTTCTAGGCTTTTTAAGTAAAAAGAAAGGAATGGAGTGCAGAAAGATTTAAGAAGTGAACTTAATGGTGCTAGGCGATGGACTGATTTTAAGGGATGGGGACTGTCTTAAATCAGTAAACCCCTTAGAGCTACATGTCTGCTGATGACCGCTGTAGACATCACCTGCAAACTAACAGGTGTCCAAGGGTGATCATGGGGCCCAAGAGAGGACCAGGCTGGGTTCAAGGAGGACAAGTTTCCAGGCGATGGTTCTGCAGTCTTCACAGATCACCGAACTCTAGACCTGAATTTTGTCACCTGTAAATTAAATGGTTTGTATTAGATGAGCCGCATACATGGGCTGCATGTAGCTGTTTATTCTTCTAGGGAAAATACATTTTGGACTTTTATACAAACTTTTCATTTGGAGACCTCTCTCTCTCTCTCTTGCTTTCATATTAAAGGTCATAGAGATTTTCATAACAACCTTGTGAACTTTTACACTTTTCTCCCTAATAGCCACACAAGGAGACTGAGAGCCAGGGAATTAGGAGGTTTGGCTAAGATTACTAATTATTGACAAAATTAGAGGTCTTAGGTCTCCTAATTCCTTTTATGACTCTTTTCTATTCTATCTTTCTGTCTTCTGCTGCATATTTATGTGTCTCTGTATTCTCTTTATTCCCCTGTAGTTCCATGATGTTTAAGTATTCCATCTAGGGAGGTAGAGCGAGGCACTGTAATTCACTTTAGGCACTTCTGATATTGGTTTGAAATTGTAGGCTCATTTGAAGCTTGAGACTTCTTTGTGATTATTCCTGTCACTCCTGACCCAATTACCAAGAATAATTAATAATTTGGGAAAATTCCAAGTGTTTATATAGGGAAAAATGTAAGCAGACACATAGAACATGAAAGAGTGGCCTGATTAGGAAGAAACCTATTATTATAGTGTTTTTCAACTTTTGCTTCTGAAACCAAGGCACTCACTATTTTACCAGTGGGTTTGGTTCTAAAACAATCTTATAAATGGTGGTGAGTATTTGAGCTGCTCATTTATGAAACCTATTTGATATATTCTGTATCTCAAGAGATTCAGCTTAAGAGAAAAATCCAGTCTGATGAATAATTGGTATGAGGGAACTTCAAAAATTTCCTAGAAAAATTGAACAAAAGGATAAGCTTATTTTGGTGCAAAAATGTTTGAAATCCATGCATTTTTTTCATAATATGTATTTTCTGTGAATACTCTGGAGACCTTATGTATTGAGGGCAGTCTTTCTTGCTTGTTTAATTGGGCTGAACAATTATGCAGAAGGTCATTTGGTCTTCACTCAACAAACATCCAGCCAGCCCTGCTTGTTCACTAACCATCTTCTCACATCCTATATTGTCTCTTTTGGAACCTGCTAGATTTCTAAATCAAGGGCACTGCTTCAGTAGTCCCAGCTAGAGAAGTAGAAAGAAGGCCACCCTCAAGGGCACAGAAGTTCCAAACATTTTATAGAATTAAAAGCCTGAAAATCTCATAGGCCACAAAAGGTGCTTAACCAGTGTTTCACTATCTGTTGGTATGTAACAAACAACTTCAACACTTAGTGCCCTAAAATCACCACAAATTTTTTGCATTTCGTAACTTCATGGGTTGCAAAGTTGGTGCAGGGTTCTCTTGACCAATTCTGTTCACGAGGTGTTGACTGGGGTCACTCCGTGATACTCTGTGGATGGCTTATCTGGTCTAGAATATCCAAGACACCTTCAATCACATGTATGGCTCCCTGGTGAGGATGACTGCAAGACCACCCATGTAGTCTCAGCCTCTCCTTCAGGTCTCTCAGCAGCACAGCTGAGCTTCTTGCATGGCAGTTCAGGGCTCCAACAGACAAGGTTAGAAATGCTTGGTTTTCTTAAAGCCTGGGCCTGGAGCTGTCGTAGCATCACTTCTTCCATCCTTTGTTGGTGAAAGGAATGACAATGTAGGCTAAGTTTAAGAACTGGAGAAACAGACCTTATCTCTCAATGGAAGATATGTCAAAGAATTTGTAGTCATACTTTAAAAATGCATTTCTTTCTCTAGTTCATGTCTTTGAAAGGCAGACAGAAAGGAGAGAAAGTCAGACAGACAGAGGGCTCCCATATGTTGGTTCACTCCCCAACTGCCCACAATAGCAGGGCCTGAATCAGGCACAAATCAACAACTGAGAGCTCAATTCAGGTCTCTCACGTGGGTGACAGGGATTCAACTACTTGAGCCAACACCTACCGCCTCCCAGGGTTGCTGGAAGAATATGATGCAGTTTAAAGAAATTCATCTTAATGAACCTTTTATACATATATTAGTAACTTTTTCTGGTAGAATTTCAGATTGTGTGACAAATACAAAATCAATCTAGGAGGTGTTTGGGTGCGTCATACTTGGATGCAAAATTCTATCCACACTGGTCTTAATTTAGTTCTTCAAATATACCAGGCTCTTCCTACTCTAAGAGCTTTGTGCACACCCTCCCTTCCCCCCCCCCCCCCCCCCCGCCTGGAACAGGTTGCCTTACCCTCTGCTGGCTAACATCTACTTAACCTAGGGATTGCAGCTTGAATGGCAGTAATCTGCAAATGCCTGTACTCAGTGCTTTGTCTAAATTGGCCTCTTTGCTTTTGACCCTCTAACTCTTGTTCTTCTTCATCCTGGTATTCATTATACTTTGTAATTGGATTTTTATTTAGACACTTATTTCTTTGTCATTTGCCTCTCCCATGATAGGGAAGCCTCTTGAGGGCAGAGCTCTCCTGTTTTTATCACTGCATATTAGTTCAACAAATATTTGTTAAATGAATGAAATGAATGAAAGGATGTGTGTGTGTGTGTGTGTGTGTGTGTGTATGTGGGTGTAGGTCTGTATTAAAAGGGTAGGCTGTTTCACTTCAAATCATGGCCAGCTCTCCAGACTTTTTCTGCTTTTTTACAACAGTTCTCATATTTCCATTACTTTAAATACTCAGAATCATTTTGTAGGGCTAATCTCGTAGTGATGGTAGTGGACTGCGTGGCCCTGAAGGAGTAGATCATTTTCATATATCATGGTGAGTCTGGAATTGAACTCTTATCTAGATTCCTTCTCTCAGAGAATTGTTGAAGGTGGAATTGATGGGAAGCCAATAAAGAATTTGTGGACAATTACAAATGGTTGCTTTGAACAGTTTTTTTTTCTTTTCACAGTATTAGGATTTTTTGTTGGGCATGTGTTGTTCAGAAAATTAAATATATTTCTCAGCCTCCCTTATGGCTATGTGTGGCCATGTGTCTATATTCTGCCCAACAGTATGTAATACGAAGTATTATGTAGCTTTTAAAAGTCATCCCTTTGTCCTGTTTCCTATATTCCAGATGTTTCCACCTTGGACCATGAAGACAAGGGATAGATCTTCAGGACAGAAGAACAATGATTTGTGTTGCTAAAGACTTAGTAAGCAGAACTATCATAATATCTTTGTCATGGATATATCCAGACTTTTATAAGAAAATAAAATAAAGTTCTACCTTGTAGAAGTGAAGTGTTTTCTGTATATGTTGCCTGTCTCTGGGGAAGTAAATCTTAATGGATACAAAGTTATGTCTGGCACTAGAGTATATGAGGTTGATCCTTAACATCATAAGAAAAACAGCATAAGACAATACCAATGATAGGAGGACAGAGAGCATCACTAACTATGGCCTTCACGGTATTCCTTCAAGTATTTATAAAGGTGGATTTTTAATAGGAGAAAATGAATCATTTCAGG
This sequence comes from Oryctolagus cuniculus, assembly GCF_051225735.1. Classification (NCBI taxonomy): domain Eukaryota; kingdom Metazoa; phylum Chordata; class Mammalia; order Lagomorpha; family Leporidae; genus Oryctolagus; species Oryctolagus cuniculus. The sequence goes on from NC_142888.1 coordinate 27,387,954, forward strand.
TTCTCCTTTCTTGATGGTTAGAAAAGGATTAGGGAAACTATTATGCTCCTAGAGGGCTTTCTGATTTCACCAGACTTTTGCTATATCTTAAAGCACAAATTGATTCCTTTATTACTGTTTGAAAGTTCACCTGCCAGATTATACTGATTTCCTGAAGTCATTTTGGGCAAAGGAAAGGTCACATTTTTTTTTTTTTAGTAAAGATACGTTTTTCCTCTTGTATCACTTGCTTGGTTTTTTTTTTCCAGCTTTTCTTTTGTGATAAATGTCTTAAACAAGACATTTCCCCAAGATAGTTAAAACAATAATATTTAACCTTTGTACAACCTTTCCTCTCCAAAATCTTTTACAATGGATACTGAAGTCACAAAACCTCCCGCAAAGGCCACTGGTGCTTCAAGTGAGTAGGGAGACGGTTTTCAGTTCATGAACTATTAGATACAATTTTTTAAATAAAGATTTATTTTATTTATTGAAAAGGCAGAGTGACACAGAGGGAGAGACAGATAAAGAGCTCTTTCAGCCACTGGTTTACTCCCCAAATGGTCTCAATGACCAGGGCTGGTCCACACTGAAGCTAGGAGCCAGGAACACCATCTTCGTCTCCCACATGGGAGACAGTGACCCGAGTACGTGGGCTATCTTCTGCTGTGTTCCCAGGCTCATTAGCAAGGAGCTGGGTTGGAAGTAGAATAGCTGAGACTTGAACCAATGCTCCAATATGGGATGCTGGCCTCATAAGCAGAAGCTTAACTTGCTGCACCACAACACCAGCCCCTAGATCCAGTTTTTTTTTTTTTTTAAGATTTATTTATATGAAAGTCAAAGTTACACAGAGAGAGAAGGAGAGTCAGAGAGAGAGAGAGAGAGAGAGAGAGAAGTCTTCCACCTGCTTCTTCACTCCCCAATTGCCTGCAATGGCTGGAGCTGGATCGATCCGAAGTCAGGAGTCAGGAGCTTCATTTGGGTCTCCCACGTGGGTGCAGGGGCCCAAGCACTTGGGCCATCCTCCGCTGCCTTCCCAGGCCACAGCAGAGAGCTGGATCGGAAATGGAACAGCCAGGACATGAACTTGTGCCCATATGAGATGCTGGCACTGCAGGCGGCAGCTTTACCCGCTATGCCACAGTGCTGGCACCGAGATCCAGTTTTAAGAGAAGCAAAACAGCATGATCAAGAGTGTGGTTGTGCAAGGTGTGCCTCTGGTGTGAATTCAAAGAATTCTAGACCCTAAAGAATCTTGTCTAGTGGGAAGTTTCAAGTGTGAGCACTGCGTGTAGTTAATGGTAACATCTTTGTCATGACAACTGACATTCTGGTTCTTTCCATTCACTCTCTTTCTCTGCCCCTCTCCTTTTCTTAACCACATCTTTAGAAATATTTCACCTTCAAATGACAAAGATGTCTTCTCCAATGATCTGAGGTAGGATTTCCCCAGCAGTGGACCCTGAGACAAGGATTTGAGTACCAGGGGTATATTTGAGAAATGATAAAATCAGAATTATTAGGGAAAGAAGGAAACTAAGAGAAAGCAAGGAAAAATAAGCAAGTAATTGGTGTAGGCAACTGAGACCCTGTCTCGGTGAAGAACATGACTTAGAGTTGTAACACCTGAGGAATGAGTGGGTTAGACTATTTTCTCTAAATAAATGGGAAAAAAGTGTATTTGAGGACAACTGACCTTTTATAAACCTTTCAGTACTATACGACTTACTGAGCTATGTGTATGTATAGCTAAGAAAATAATCTTTAGGGATTACTAATAAGATTTATATATATTTGCCAATGTCAAATAGAGAATCTGATAATTTGAACATTATAACAAAGGTCTTCCTCTACTCCACCTTGTGCTAGTACTTATTATTTTAAATTTGACCTTGAGGCTCAGGGTTCACCTGTGAGCACCAGCTGAGTGTGCAACATTAAACTAGACACTGGCAGAGAGGAGAGGGATTCAGAAGATAGAGGAAATTTAGGCTCCGATTTCTAGAAATTTTAACAGAGGGAGAAAAGTCATATGTTAGAAATTATAGAGGTGCATTTTATAATTTATTAGAAATTAAATTTAAGGCTATATACAAGCCAATGCAAAGCAATGTCATGCAGGATATATGTAATATTGATAAAAGAATGATAAATAAAGGAAATAGCACAGGCAAAAGTGAATTTAGTATACTTATGTGTCACTTAATGATGGGGACATGTTCTGAGAAATGCAGTCAGGCAGTTGTGTCATTGTGCAAAAGTAACAGAAGGTACTTCCCCAAACCTAGATAAATCACTTCTTGTGACCTTGATTGCATCGAGAGATGTGGCCAAAGGTTGCTGCTGGCATAACATAGTGCACTGTTTTACAGAGAAGTTTTTTTTACAAGTACAAGCAGTATACTCTAAAATGATGATTCAAATTATAGCCCAGGTACTGGTGTTTTGCCACAGTGGGTTATGTCATTGCTTGTGATGCTGGCATCCTATATTCAAGTGCTGGTTTGAGTCCCTGCTGCTCTGCTTCCAATACAGCTCCCTGCTAATGCACCTGGGAAGGCATAGAAGATGATCCAAGTACCCGCATTCCTTCCACCCATTTGGAAGACCTGGATGGAGTTCCTGACTTCTGACTTTGGCCTGGCCCAGCCCCAGCTCTTGTGGTTATTTGGGGGGTGAACCAATGGATGGAAGTTATTTCCCTCTCTCTGTCACTCTGCCTTTCAATTAAATTACAATACAGTAAATACATAAATGAGTCATATAGTTGGTTACTATCATTATCATGTTTTATGTTCTGAACATAACTATACATGCTATAGGTTATACAGTTGGTAGTGCAGTAGGTTTGCCTACATCGGCATCACCACAAATATGTGAGCGATGCATGACAATGTCATGATGACCACAATACCACTAGGTGACAGGGGTTTTCCAGCTTCATTATAATCTTTTCAGATTACTGTCATGCAGGCAGTCCATTGTTGGCCAGAAGGTTGTTATGCAGTACAACACTGTACCTGATCTGAAGAATTGTGGCTCACAGAACAGGAAGAGGCAGGGAAGTGCAGAGAAGTGGAACAGCCTGAGCAGGGTGATGGTGGTATGCTGTTAGCTCTTAAATTGCAAAGGAAGACTGGTGAAATGGATCAGGTGGGACCTGATGGAGGACCAGGTAGTTCCAAGTGATGGGGGATCTTGACAGTCAGCTAGAGGTCTTGGAACTGGATTCAATTTTCAAAGTAGGGAAAAGGCAGTTTCAAAAGATTTTTGAATTTTCTGGTTAAGATGAGATTGTTTACTTTTAGCTGACACAGTTTACATAAAAGAATATGGTCAGTCTGGCATTATGGAACAGCAGGTTAAGTTACCACCTGCAATGTAGGCATCCCACATGAGTGCCAGTTCAAGTCCCAGCTGTTCCACTTCCGATCCAGCTCCCTGCTAATGTGCCTTGGAAAAGGAGTGGAGGATTGCTCAGGTGCTTGGGCCCCTGCCACCCACATGGGAGACCCAGATGAAGCTCCTGGCTCCTGGCTTCAGCCTGGCCATAGCCCTGGCCATTGTGGCCATTTGGGAAGTGAAGCAGTAGATGGAAGATCCCTCTCTCTGTCTATCCATCTTTCTCTGTAACTCTCCCTATCAAATAAATAAAATAAATCTTGAAAAATAAGATGATTAATACCCAATGTATAGTTTGATGAATTTTAACAAATGTATACTCAAGAAACTACCACCAAGATAAAGACATGGAACATTTCCATCACTCAAGAAAGGTCCCCTCTACGATTTCTCAGTGAATTATTGCCCCACCATTACTTTTTTTTTGTATTTTTTTTATTTAGCAAATATAAATTTCCAAAGTACAGTTTATGGATTACAATGGCTTCCCCCCCCCATAATTTCCCTCCCACTCGCAACCCTCCCCTTTCCCGTTCCCTCTCCCCTTCCATTCACATCAAGATTCATTTTCAGTTATCTTTATATACAGAAGATCGATTTAATATATATTAAGTAAAGTTGTTGAACTGTTTGCTTTTTTTAAAAAAAAAGATTTATTTGTTTACTTATATTAAAGATATACAGAGAGAGAGAGAGAGAGAGAGAGAGAGAGAGAGAAAGAGAAATCTTTCCATCTGCTAGTTCACTCCTCAAATGGCCTCAATGGCTGGGGCTGGGCCAGTCGGAAGCCAGGAGCCAGGAGCTTCTTCCAGGACTCCCACATGGGCGCAGGGGTCCAAGCACTTGGCCATCTTCCACTGTTTTCCCAGGCCATAGCAGAGAGCTGGATTGGAAGCGAAGCAGCTAAGACTTGAACTGGTGCCCAAATGGGATGCTGGTGCTGTAATCGGTGGCTTTACCCACTATGCCACAGCACCAGCCCCTGAACTGTTCTTGAACTTCATACAAATTGAACAATGCAAGGCTGGCGCTGTGGCACAGCGAGTTAATGCCCTGGCCTGAAGCACTGGCATCCCACATGGGCACCAGTTCTAGTCCCGGCTGCTCTTCTTCCGATCCAGCTCTCTGCTATGGCCTGGGAAAGCAGTAGAAGATGGCCCAAGTCTTTGGGCCCCTGCACCCACGTGGGAGACCTGGAAGAAGCTTCTGGCTCCTGGCTTCGGATCGGTGCAGCTCCAGCCGATGTGGCCATCTGGGGAGTGAACCAGCGGATGGAAGACCTTTCTCTCTGTCTCTACCTCTCTGTAACTCTTTCAAATAAATAAAATAAATCTTTTTTAAAAAAGAAATTGAACAGTACAGGATATATTCTTATTTTTAAAGATTCATTTATTTATTTGAAAGTCAGAGTTACACAGAGAGAGAAGGAGAGGCAGAAAGAGGTCTTCCACCTGGTGGTTCACTCTCCAATTGGCCGCAATGGCCAGAGCTGCACTGATCTGAAGCCAGGAGCCAGGAGCTTCTTCTGGGTCTCCCACATGGGTGCAGGGCCCCAAGTGCTTGGGCCATCTTCCATTGCTTTCCCAGGCCATAGCAGAGAGCTAGATCAGAAGTGGAGCAGCTGGGACTCGAACTGGCGACCATATGGGATGCTGGCACTGCAGACGGCAGCTTTACCTGCTGTGCCACAGCGCTAGCCCCAGGATATATTCTTTTGTGACTGGCTTCTTCCACTCAAATTTTGAGGCAAGTAATTTCTTCTTTTCTAATGCTATGCAGCATTCCATTGAATGAATATACTAATGTTGGTTTATCCATTCTCCTTTGTGTAAATGTGTCTTGTTCCTAGTTGTGAGATATCTTGAAAAAAAAGTCTGTGAACACTCTTGCGTAACTTTTGTTGGTAGACACACACTCATTTCTTTGGGGGCATAGGTTAGGATTAAGGGTCATGGGGTCATCAAGTAAACCTATGTTTAACTATAGTGGTTACTGATAAGAAGTTCTCCACAGTGATTGTATCAATTTATACTTACACCAATGACAGATGAGGGTTGGGTTCACTCCACAGCCTTGTCAACATTTAGTATTGTGTTTCTCCAATTTATTGTCATTCTGGTGACTTTGTAGTGAAAAAAAAATCTTTTAAAAGAAGGATTGGGGTGGGCATTTGTCATGGCAGTTAAAGATACTATGTGGAACACTTGCCCTCTGTATTGGAGTGCCTGGATTTGAGTCCTGGCTCTACTTCTCATCTCAGATTCTTGATCATGTGCATCTTGGGAGGCTGCAGATGACGGCCCAAGTAGTTCGTCCCTGCTGCCCATGGAGGAGACCTGGATTGAGTTCCAGGCTCCTGGCTTTGGCCTGGTCCAGCCTCAGCTTTTGCAGACAATTGGGAAGTAAGCCAGCAGATTGGAGATGACTGTTTATATGTGTCTTTCAAATAAAAAAAATAATTTTTACAAAGAGAGAATGATGAATGATATAGTAGTTAGTAAAGGATGGATTGGGTATAGAGAAGAGACCAGCCACACAGGTAAATGAGTCACAAAGCTATTTTTCTAACATCACTGAGAAAACTCCTGAGTCTGACCTGGGGGAACAAAGGAGCTGTGAGGAGGAAGGGTTGAAGCTGAGCACATCCAGAGCTTGGCAGAGGCTCAAAGCTCAGTTCTCAATATGTCTCTTCTATCGAGAGAAATCTTTCAGCATTGAAGTCAGCATTTGCTATTAATGGTAGCCAGAGGGGTGGGGTCCCTTTCAATTAATCTGCCTGAGAGAGATCTTAGTATATTGTGGGCACTGCAAATATTTGCCAAAATTTACAAGGAGAGCCTGGAGAGGGCTTCAGAAATCCTCACCATGTGGGAGTTTCTAATGTGCTTTTCTGTTGGCTCCTTGCCTGGCAGATCTGGCATTAGGATCTCCTCTTTTCCCTCTCCTCCCATCCCCCACCCCCCATTCCTTCCTTCTATGAATTCTCCCGTGAACGCACACCGATGAGCGCAATAATGGATCCAAAAATGAATTGGACATCTTGCAATCCTCCAGGAGTCTGGTACATTCTCCGAAGGATTAGGTAAATAAACCAAAAGCTACACTACCGGGCACTGCCATGTAAATCCCTACTATGCTGTGTCTGTGACAGCCTGGCCCCCGACCCTGCCCAACTGCTTAGGACTCTTCATAAGGAGAGAGTACATTTGTTTCTCTACTTATAATGGGGTTATGTCCTGATAATCTCATTGTATGTCAAGATTAACATGGGTGGAGGGCCGGTGCCTTGGCTCACTAGGCTAATCCTCTGCCTGCGGCACCGGTGCCCCAGGTTCTAGTCCCGGTTGGGGCACTGGATTCTGTCCTGGTTGTCCTTCTTCCAGTCCAGCTCTCTGCTGTGGCCCAGGAAGGCAGTGGAGGATGGCCCAAGTCCTTGGGCCCTGCACCCGCATGGGAGACCAGGAGGAAGCACCTGGCACCTGGCTCCTGGCTTCGGATCAGTGCAGTGTGGCTGTGGCGGCCATTTTGGGGGTGAACCAATGGAAGGAAGACCTTTCTCTCTTGTCTCTCTCTCTCTCTCACTGTCTAACTCTGCCTGTCAAAAAAAAAAAACCACAAAACCATGGGTGGAGAATGCATGTAGTCCCCTAACCCAGGGCCCATGCCAGCTCAGCAGAGTTTACACTGTAGAGCAGCAGTGACTTCCCCTAGTGACTAAGGGGCTGCCTGGGAGCTACACTCGCTGCTGCTGCCCAGCATCATCAGACTGCTTCCAACTGCACAGAAGTAGCCTGAGAAAAGATACAAATTGAATATTCCAAGTATGGTTTCTGCTGAATGCATATCACTTTTGTGCCATTGTAAAGCCAAAAAATCCTAAGTTGGACCATTACAAGTTGTGGACTACTTGCTCTTTGGTTTGAAATGGAGGGTGGAGTGGGTAGCAGGGAAGGCTTCTAGCTTCAGGTGGCACCTAAATTAAGGCAGGGATAGGTAAGATTTCAATAGTAGATGTGAGGGAAGAGTACACCAACAATAAAAACCAGCCTGAGGAGAGGTGTGTGGAGGTAAAAGGGCATAATGAGAGAACTACAAGTAGAATTTGGCTAGAACATACTTGAGAATTTAGCCAGGAAGGGAGGATGGACTGTGGGCCAGCACAGATGCCAGGTTGCAATCAATGTAATAAAAGTTGCTTTAAAAAATGATTTATTTGAATGGCAGAGCCAGAGAGAGAGAGAGAAAGAGAGAGAGAGAGAGAGAGAGATCTATCTATCTTTAATCTGCTGGTTCACTCCCCACTTCGTGGGCCAGGATGAAGCTAGGAGCCAGGACTCCATTGGGATCTCCCACATGGGTGACAGGGGCCCGGGTATTTGGGCCGTCTTCTGCTGCTTTCCCAGGAGCGTTAGCAGGGAGCTGGATTGGAAGTGGAGGAGCTGCCCCTCATATGGGATTCCAGCATCTCAGGCAGCAGCCTAACACACTACACCACAACGTCAGCCCCAGAAGCTGCCTTTTGCAATGATTACTCTGGCAGTGATAAACTAAGACTCAAGACCTGATAATGTTTAGGAAGCTGTTATAATAGTCCAGGGAAGAGTTAACAAGGGCATGTGTGAGTATTAGGTAGACTAGGATAAGAAGGAGCAAATAGGTAATATAAGAACTAGAACAAAAAAAAAAAAAAAAGAGGGCTCAGAGTGAAAAAGGGATGAAAGAGAAAGCAGAACTTAACCATTTTCCGTTCTCTTTCACAATGCTGCATTTTGAAAGCGAGCCAAACTGCTTGGAGGTAGGTGTGGCTGATGATCAGGATTGTGTGGGGGGTTCAAAAGTTGATGGAAAATGGAATTCAATGATAAGTTTTGGTGAAAAACATTTTGAAATATATACAGAGATTTTTTTTTTTGCAATGCACATTTTCCATGAAATATTTGAAAACCTCTCATGAGGGGGAGGGAAATGAGCTGAGGGTCAGACAGAAACAGGAGTAGAATATTCTGCTCTGTTCCACATGGAATTCCTTGTGAAACAAAATCCAATCAAAGCCAAAACTTTCGTTCCTTTATTCTACACTTTCCCAATGTTACTCCATCTCCCTCCTGCTGTTCAAACTTCAGAGTCAAATTTCACCGCAATGACTTCCTACTCACTCATCTTCCTCTGATCTAGTTCTCACCTCTTTCACTGCAACCAAATAGTGCTCATTAAGTCACCAGGGCCTCCCATGTTGCTAGTTAATGGTCAGTCTTCTGGTCTCAGCTGACCAGTGCTTTCAGCTGTATCCAATATCATCAGCCACTCCCTCTACTTAAAATGCTCTCCTGTCCAGAATTCTGTGACAACTTTTCCTCTAGCTATTCCTGCTCAGTTTCCTGTTCCACTGTACTAGATGCCCACATGCTGGAGATTTTAGAACTTTTGGTTTTTACTCTATGCTCTTTCCCTAAGTGACCCTGTTAGGTACTCATAACGTCTATATACTAATGGTGCCTAGATTTCTGTCTCCAGTCTGGATGCTTGCGTGCTGAATAACAGACCCAGAAATCCAGCCATCTATTTGACATGTTCACTGGGATGTCCCCAAAACGGTAGAAGCCCAAAATGTGCAAAACTGAATTCATCATCTTTTCCCTCCAACAAATTCCCTGGTTACCAGCCATTCATTTATGCATTCCAGAAGCTACAGAAATAGTCGCGATGATCCTATTTGTCTTAATTCCTTTGATCAAGTCCATTAATTTCTTGTTAACTTTACTTCTTAAAATATTTCCTAAGCCCATTTGTTTCTTCATACAAGTCCAAGCTACTAACAACTTCCATCCTGACCAGTATCACAAATTCAACCTGAATCTGAGACCACTCTGTCTTCCACTTCAACATACCTTCCACTTGAGCCAGTGTGAACTTTTATAGTCATAAGTAGCATCACATTATTCTCTTCTTAAAAGCCTCCAGTGGTGTGTGAGTATTGTAGTGCAATGGGTTAAGCCTCTGCTTTAAATGCCTGTGCACCATCTCAGAGTGCCAGTCTGAGTCCTGGTTCCTCTGCTTCTGGTTCAGCTTTCTGCTAATGAATCCTGGGAGGCAGGAGGTAATGGCCCAAGGACTTAGGTTCCTGCCAGCCACCTGGGAGACCCAGATGGAGTTCCTGGATGCTGGCATTGGCTTGGTCCAGCCGTGGCAGGCATTTGAGGAGTGAGCCAGCAGATAGAAGAGCTCTCTCTTCCCCCTCCCTTTTAAATAAATAAACATTATATTCATTAAATAAAAGTTAAAAAAATAGACAAATAAATAAATGTTTAAATAAATAAATGTTTAAAAATACTTTAGTGGTATTCTATTGCTCATTGAACAAAGACCAAAATGTTCATCTGGCCTTGGGTGACTATTACCCTTCTTTTCAGCTTTACTCTTCCCCCCTTTCTCCATTCTTCGCCCCCCCTTACTCCTCAAATTCACTCCTGAGACAGGACTTCTGCTGCTTCAGATTGCCTAGAACAATCCTCTCTTCCTTCTTCCTCTACCCAGTTGATTTCTATTCATGGTTTGAATCAAAGATTAAATGCCACTTGCTCAGGGAAGCTTTCCTTGATGCCCTAGTTTAGATCATTCTAGAACCTACATGTTACGTGTTTCTCTAGCACTGGGTACTTTTCCTTGAGAGCACTTTGCACATATTATAATGACTCACCTGGTACTACAATAATTTGATTAAGAGCTATCTACCCCACTAGACTGTAAGTTCTAAGAAGTCAGGAACTGTGTCACTTTTAGTCACTCTTGTATGCCTAGAGTGGTTCGTACTGTCCATAGCACAGTAAGTATTCAATGAATACATGACAAATAATTGAATGATTAAGTGGGTTGAGTTAAGCTACATTATACTGTATCTCATGACAAGGTGCTAGAGAAGCCCTGGCTGCCTATAAAGGCTTTCCCACTAGTAATGCTAGCTATGTGTGTGAAAAGGCATTACAACCAAAGGTTGAGAATTGGTGACTCTGGGCCACAAAGAACCTGGCAGAAATGTTTAGTTTGGCCTGTACAATCTTTTGAGAAAAACTTGAGCTATATGTAAAGAGTTCAAGATGTTGCGATTGCATGTAAATACCTGAATTTCTGGCTTGTCCTGAAAAATGAAGCTCTGGCATCATTGGGTCCATGTTTCCTTGTAGTAGTAATTGACAGGAATTGAAAAGGGGTTGCCCTGTTTCAATGGAGTAGTAGCTCTTCAATTCATTATTGTCACCACCTAGCACGTCTCACTTAATTACCTGCCTGGCCTGGAGAGGCGTGTACCTCACTGAGTTTGCTATTCTTGCTCTAAGCTTCCTTTATTAGAAATCACTGGACCTAACTAATTGGCTGATAAAACCCCTGATTGCCATGAAAAACCACACCATCAATTTATGGGCCTTAATTCTTAGGAGGTTCTCTTAGAAATGAAAATTTTCATTATGGAACCCTTTCATTCCAGAGACAAAAGAGTAGAGGACCAGAGTAGGTCATGACTTGCCCAGGTTCACAAAACTAGTTCTTTGTTCTCTTAGCTGTGTCCTCAGAGATGCCAAAGGCCAAAGAAAATATTTAGGGAAATATGTTCCTCTATAAATTTCATCATTCAAATTTTTATCTTCTTAAATATAGACACAGTTAAGTTAAACACAGTAATTGATCTTCTAAACCTGAAATTACTAGCATTGACTGGGAAACAATGTTGGTTGTATAGAAGTGTAGTAGTAGTAGTAGCAGCAGGAGTAGTAAGCAAACTCAGTGTATGGAAATGTGAATTGATAATCTCCAGCTAACAGTTTCTTTTATAAAGAATGATTTTTGGTGGGTTGTTTTTGAACCTGTGAAATTTGAATCTAGTCTTGTTTTTAAACTTTTTAAAAATTGTGGTAGGATACATATTCACAGTGATAAAATTTATCACTGTGAAGATTTTAAAGTATATCATTTAGAGGCATTAAAGACATAATGTTGTGTAACCATCACCTCTATTTAGTTCCATAAATATTTCACCACCTAACATGGAATCCTGTATCCAGATCCCCATTTCTGCCTATCTCCTGTCCCTGGTAATCATTAATCTGCTGTCTGTAACTATGGATTTGCCCACTTGGGACATTTAGTATAGGTGGACTCATACAACATGTGGCATTTTGTATCTGACCTCTTTCACTTAGCATAATGTTTCCAAGGTTCATCCATGTTGTAGCATGTATCAGTGTTTTGTTCCATTCTATAGCTGAATAGGACTCCATTGTACAGATAAAACACATTTTGTTTATACATTCATTTGTTGATGGACTTTTAAGTCATTGTGGATAAAACTGCTACAAACACTTATGTAAAAGTTCTTTTATTCTTGTTTTTAAAGTTTGCACTTATGGAGCCAACTTATCATTTCTGAAAAGCTGCTTGTCTATTGTGAACAAAGTTAGAAAAATGAGTTGGCAGGTCAAGTGGGTGTCAATTTCTATTGATGTCTCTTCTGCATCTGTGGAGCTGACTTAAAACTGCAGTTACATTTACAGGCAAGAAATAGTTCAGTTTCAGCAGGCGTTTACCTGGAAAGCACAGGTGCTTTAAACAAATTACAAAGATGAAACCAAACTAACCAAGCGATGTGTCCATTGTGTGCTATCAAATCTTACAGTGGACGGTGTGGATCTTATGCTGTGGATAATCAACAAAAGAACAGCTTAGCTCTGAGTCAAGGTACACTTGTTGAGTTTTTGACTCTCATCAATGAACATGTCTCGAGTGCCCATAAACCTGTTCTATGCATGAACAGAGCTGAGAGTTTAGTGAGGAAATTTAGATATTAATTAAGTAAATACACATATGTAATTATAAAGAACCCTTAAAGACACTGTGCAAGGAGTATCACAGCACATCACAGGGCCACCTGCTCTCTTCTGGTGGCTATGGCAAGGCCTTGCTAAGAAAAGGACTTTTGAGCTATGTAGGAGTTAACTAGGTAGCTAAATAAGCAGAGTATGTAATGAGTATTAGTTACTGCCCTAACTGCCTTGGCATCAAGGATTAATAAGAAGTTGTCTCTGCCTAGAAGGGCACCTCTTGCTGACTCATTCATTATCATTCTCTTTATCACAATAAGTGGCAAAGAAATGGCTCCTGGTTGGAATCCATTTACTTTCCTGGGAGTTTTCAGAGGATCTCTCAGGGACAGATTCAGTGCAGGTGGGGTCATTTTGACAAGCAAAGTTTGTCCAGTTGTGATTCAGATCTAAAGTTCTGATAGCCTCATTAACAAGCAAAGTATCCAAGTTGAGGTAGTGAAATACATTTCCTCCAGGAGGTAACTAGTTGATCCCAGCACATTTTCTTGGGCAATTGTTAGCATAATTAACACCTTTTATAATTAACCCTCCCAGACTTTACACTGTTGGAGCCCATACCCTCATTGAGCAACCTTCTCAAAATCAAGCCAAACCTGATTGCTTATGTGTGTGGATACAGGGTAATATGCATAGTGCACACATCATTAAGTAGAGGGCTGAGCAGGCTGAAAAGTTCTGTCCAATAAAGACATCTTGCCTTTGTGCTGATACAATGTGCTGTGGAGTGTCACAGCACTGCTGAATAATGAGAAATGACCAGAATGATGAGAAATGATGGACTGTTCCATCAACAGTGAAACTGTTAATTAGAGTGTCAGATAATGCCAATCTGCATTGTTGAAAATATATCCAGGGTGAAATATACCATTCTCATGGAATGGTGCCTTTCTTTGGAGATCAGTTCCTAAATGATTTTTACGTCTGTCAATGTTTCCTCTGAAGTCCAGATCTTTCCACTGCTACTGAAGTGTTAGGACTCCTCTCACAGGAATGTTATTCTTAATAATACTGTATTATTTTGAACGTAATGATGAATGCCAGATTTCAGAAGAATGTCTTCTGTAATGTTCACTCAAATGCAGTACCAGAGCACTTGACATGGGACCATTTCTACTTAGAGGATGAAGAAATTGAAATGAGTATTTGACTTACAAAAGGTCTCACAGTGAGGTGCCTCTGACAGGCTCTCTAGTGCATTTTAGATATGATTATGTTAATAGCAATTTGCCTTAAAACTTTTCAGGAACTCCTTTTCTGAGAATGAGGTTATTGAGAATGAATGATCTTTCACATGCACCTATTATAGAATATGATCCTAATTCTAGTAAAGGGATTGCTGTTTATTGGACTAAGAGCCCCCAAAGAAGTGTGTTATGCATGGAAGGGCTCCATAGGCTTCTGCCAAGAGCAGAGAGAGGGGAGTAGGGAAACGGAGAGCGAAAGAAGAGGGAGAAAAAAGCAGAATGTGAGGGATGGGTGTGACTGAGAGCCTTATGACGTTGCTTTAGGGTCAAGCTGAGCTAGTGGGAAAAGCCATTTTCTGGGGCCTGTGCCTGTTGAAATTGCTTTTCAGACTACATGGTTCTAGCAGAATTCCTGGGGTCCCACTGTGATTAGAGATGCCTGGAGCTTTTTTTAGCAAAAGCAAGGACTGTTCTTGACAGTGGAGGAGTACAAAGGGGAACTTGAAGAGAGCACACACCTTGCTCAAGTGCATGTGTGTGTGTGTGTGTGTGTGCGTGCGTGTGTGTTGAGGAGGTGGTAATGAAGCTCTGAATTTGAAGTTGAAGCCTTTGGGTTCAACCTCAGCTCTGGGCCAGGGAATTTTGAGATTGTTAAACCCGCTTTGGTTTCCTCACATTGAGAACGGAAACCAACAACAGTTCTTGCTCTTGTGATTAACAATGCCAAGACTGGACACATTTTCCTGTCCTCATGTTACAAATATTGAGAACAAGTCAAAATAACTTAAGTTTCTTGCTCCAGGAAATATTAGTTCCTAGACTAGAACATCAGAATATTAACTCATTCACTTATGAACAGTTTATTTATTGCTGTGCCCACCAATCCAGAGCTATTATGTCATAAATTTAACCCAATTCCAGTTTCTCACATTGCAAAACATACCTTATAATCATCTAGCTCATGGCCTGAAACTCCATAAAGATCCTCTCCAATTTCCCTCTTCTGAGACACTACTAAGACTGTCAAGGCAGTGTTCTTCTGCATCACGGTGAGTCTAATAAACTGCTCTGCTTGGTTACATGTTTTACTGGGAACATTTTTGAGGACTTGATAATATGTAAAAGGGGATGCCTGGACCCCCTACACTTGGAAGCCCCCTTATCTCTCACTTTCTGAGATTCATGCTGGTGACATTTTTTTCATCTTGCCTTTCCTAGCCATAGATTTAGCCACATTGGCCAATATTTTATTCATGCTTTTTATTCTTTCCCTTTACCCTCTTTAACTTCACAGTGCAACCCAAGTTGGGCAATTTGGAGGAACAGGCATGAGCAGGTTCTGGTTTTAATTAAGAAGCTGAAAGACGGATGGTGGCGATGTTGTACAGCAATGTGAATGTACTTAATGCCACAGAGCTGTACACTTAAAAATAGTTAAAATGGTATAAATTTTACATTATATATATTTTACCACAATACTACAAAGGGGGCCAGGCATTTGACATAGCAGTTAAGATGCCACTTGGGACGCCTACTTATCACGTTGGAGAACTTTAGATTTGAGCAAGCTTTATTCTTGGTTGAAGTTTCCTCTTAATGCACACCTTGCAGGCAGCAGGTGATGTCTTGAGTGGTTGGGCCCTATCACCCACCTAAGAAATCTGGGTTGAACTCCTGGTTCCCAATAATGGTCTGGCCCAGCCAGGGCCATTATGGGCATTTAATGAGTGAACCAGTGGATGAGAGCTCTCTGTCTCTCTAAAAAACAAGAGAGAGAGAGAGAGAGAGGAAGGAAGGAAGGAAGGAAGGAAGGAAGGAAGGAAGGAAGGAAGGAAGGAAAGAGAGAGAGAGAGAGAGAGAGATCTTCCATCTGCTGGTTCACTCCCCAAATGGCTGCAAAAAAACAAGTCTCCCACATGAGTGGCAGGGGCCTAAGCACTTGCGCCATCTTCTGCGGCCTTCCCAGGCACATGAACAGGTAGACAGATCGGAATCTGGCTCTTGAACAATTGCTGTCATCTTGGATGCCGGCATTGCAAGCAGTGGGTGAACCTGTTGTGTCACGATAACAGCCCATTGTTAAAAATTATTGATGGCCGGCCCCGCGGCTCACTATGCTAATCCTCTGCCTTGCAGCGCCGGCACACCGGGTTCTAGTCCCTGTCGGGGCGCCGGATTCTGTCCCGGTTGCCCCTCTTCCAGGCCAGCTCTCTGCTGTGGCCCGGGAGTGCAGTGGAGGATGGCCCAACTGCTTGGGCCCTGCGCACCCCATGGGAGACCAGGATAAGTACCTGGCTCCTGCCATCAGATTAGCGCGGTGCACCAGCCACAGCGCGCCAGCTGCGGTGGCCATTGGAGGGTGAACCAATGGCAAAGGAAGACCTTTCTCTCTGTCTCTCTCTCTCACTGTCCACTCTGCCTGTCAAAAAAAAAAATTATTGATGCACATACCTGCTGCCAAGAGTCTACTTCCAGCTTACTGATGAGTAAAGACGGGCTGAAAATAAAGGAGAAGTGTTTCCCTGTCTTTGCCTTTCCTTCTGTGTTATCATTCCCTGTGTAAGTGGTTGGTCAATATGGAGAAATAACATAAGTAAGACAGGGTTTCTAGGTGTTTTGGATGTATTTGAATGTCATTGCTTCTTTTCTGTGTTCAAAGCAAATGTTGATTTGTATAGAAAACATGACTTCCCAGAACTGTCAGCATCCCCAAGTACTTATACACAGTACTTACACTTATACACACTCACCTTATACTAGCCTTGAGCTTCACTCAACTCCCATACATTGTGGATCCATTGGAATTCTTGCTCATGGGGCATCATAGAAGCTGTGCCTTAATGGGGTGGCAAGAATGGGTTGAAATGTCTATAGTATGCATCTCCTCTGCTTATGTTCCCATTGGACTTCATTTACAAAGCATAACTTCAAAAATAAAATTATTGGGGGTAGGTATGGTGGCACAGCAGTTTATGTTACCACTTTGGACACCTGCATCCCACATTAGAGTGCTGGTTCAAGTCTTGGTTACACTTCCGATCCAGCTCCCTGCTAACGTGCCTTGGGAAGGCAGGGGATGATGGCTCAAGTGCTGGTGCCCCCATCACCCATGTGGGAGACCTGGATGGAGATCCTGGCTGCTGCCTTTAGCCAGGCCCAGCCCAGGCTACTGCAGCCATTTGGGGAGTGAACCAGCAGATAGAAGATATGTCTGTCTCTGTTTCTGTCTTTCTCACTCTGTCACTTTGTTCAAATACATAAATCTTTTTTTTTAAAGTATAATTTCAAGATGGCAACAGCAGAGCATTAAACTATGTCTGGTACCCTTCTGAGCATGGGATCTGTGGGGCTGCACAGACTGTGTGTTCATGAGGTGGTCCCTGGATCCATCAAGGCATGGCATCACATCCGAAAGAAAATACTAAGCTGACTCTTAAAAAAAAATCTTTCAAGATCCAATTTTTTTTAACTGAAATTTTCTGGAGATTACTGAGGAGCGGGTGTCAAAACACACTAGTAGGTAAAATTTCCTACAAGTCCTTTTAAGGCTTCTGTCATCTATCACTCTGCGGAGGCAGCGGTGGTTGGGGCCAGGGGCAGGCTTTTGGTGCAGCAGATGGGCTGCTGCTTGGGGCGCCTGCGTTCCATATCACAACGTGTGGATCAAGTCCTGGCTCCTTCACTTCCCAGTCAGTTTTCTGCTGATGTGCGTCCTGGGAGGCAGCAGTGGTAGTTCAAGTGCTTGAGTCCCCGCCACCCAAGTGGCAGACTCGGATGGAGGTCCTGGCTCCTGACTTCAGCCTGGCCCAGCCCTGGATGTTGAAGCCATTTGGGGAGTGAGCAGTGGTTGGAAAACCTCTCTCTGCCTCTGTCTGTCTGTCTCTCTTTCAAATAAAATAAAAATAAATAAATACTTTTTTAAAAAGGAAAGAAAGTATGACACTCCAAAGTAAGGTGTTTTGGCTGGCTGAGGACTTAGAACTAGAGGCAATGGAAAGGCTTCAGGAACAGGGGTCTCTCTGGCCTCCGCCTGCTTCCCTTCTCTGACCTTTCTCCCCCCTGAAGTGGAAGGAAGGGAGGGCCTTTCTCTGAAGTTCCCTTATCCGATGGCAGAAGGAATGTAATTGTCCTGAGCCCTTTCTCTATAATCTCATCCAACAGGGAAGATTAATTCCCAGCAGACCGAGTGTTGACATCACCTATTCGTTTGTGGACTGTAACATGAGAGATTTTATCTGCATGAGACAACCTTTGCTCACCACGTATTTCCTCCCCTCACTCTCCCATAAGCTGTAGTCGTATCATCCCCCCACCCCGAAATCCCAAACCCCTATTTCTTTCTGTAGCTTAGACGCTCTGTAAACATCAGCCATCTGGTGCCTGCTTCCTTGAGTCTTATATTTCGTGTGCATACGCATGTAATGAGTTTGTATGCCTTTTCTCCTATTAATCTGTGTGCTGTCAGTTTATTCCACAGAGTCACATATCAAATCTTCAGAAGGCCAAAGCAAAATTCCTCCACTCTTCCACTGCTTCATCGGCAAGCTCTGGCCCCTGGAGCTCCAGGGATTAAGCTGCATGAAGGAAAGTTCTACCTGGCTTAGCTCATCTAGAACCTCCCTAAAGAAGCCAGTTCCTGAGGGAGAACCAAAAGGGGTGGACTGAAGGACACATTTCTGATTTCTTTGTCAGAGAGGCTAACTCCATGCTTCTCTTAATGAATATATAAGGCAATTGGATTTATTTTTGTAAATTTTGAGCTGTGGGGGTGGGGTTAGAAAGAAAACTCGAATATACAATTCCTTGGGGGTATGATGTACATGGCATTTAATTGGCAACTCCAAAGTGAACAGTGCCAGATTTGAACTCAGCTTTCTGTGCCTCTGAATCCAGACTGTTTTTGCATGATCACGCCAGTCCCCGTAAAAGAGAAGACCACTCTTGAGCACTGGTCTCCAAGCTCTCCCTTCGTTGGTCTTTGCAAAATCCCAGGCTACTATCATCATTAGACTCTCATGGGTTGACTCAGTGATACACTCTCCAGGGCTGTTCTCTGTTTGTCCAGGAATATAGGGTTTGATGTGGAGGAAGAGGAATTAATTCTACCAGTTGGATCAGTTTCTCAACAGGACCTCATAACTGTTCTCCACTTTCACTTTCCTCAGAGCGTTTGTTGGGACTCCTGGGGCCTGGAGAGGGCATGTGACGGTCTGGAAAGAAGAAAGAAGAGGACCACACGTGCGGTTCTTTTCTTTTAATTTTGCTCTGAGCTCTGTTGGGACATTTCTTCAAACGTGTGCAGTGAGCTGTCACCAGAGTTGCTGAGTTAGTTCAGTGGAAATAGTTTGAACTTCGTTAGGATTTCCATTTCAGCTGCTGACACTTAACCCAGACAGGGTAGATAGGGTAGAATCTTAGTGCTTGGAGCCAAAGGCTGTCAGAAAGCTTCTGGAACAGCAGTCAGTGAAGATGTTCTCTTCAGAATAAATGTGAAGGGAAGACACAATACTATCACTCCTGGTCTTCAAGTGTGATAATTCATACATAATGTACGATGTTCTGTAAGCTTTCTGTGGATGGTTTACTTTTATTTTTTCATGTCTGGAGGAGTGAACGGCATGCGGGCAAGGAAGGGCGGGAAGGTCATGGTGCTGGAAGTGCCCAGGAGATCAGTGAGGTCACAGAGTTCCTGGGCCACAGCCTCTGGGATCTGTCTGGGCATTGGCGGTTTGTACTGATGGGTAGCTTTTAACTGAGTAGATTAATAAGTTTGCCCCAAAGGACACCCCTTGCCCCCAAGGCAAACATCATCACTGTTGAGGGCCAATGGAGAGAGGGGTAATCCATCTGGAAGATTCTCCTCCACAGTGCTGGGCCTCTGAAGAGGAAAGGAAGCAGGAGCCCCCGTGCAAATGGAAAAGTGTTGGTCTCTCAGGTTCTTTGTCTTTATACCCGTGCTGGTTACCACTGGCCTGTCTGCACGCCTGGGCACAGCCAGTGGCCCATCAGCTTCCAAATGTGAGAGCCTGTCAGATTTGCTGGCTGGTTTTCTCTGGCTGTGGGCAGCTGATTGGCTTGCACCAAGAGCACCCCAGAAATGTCAGAGTTGATTCTCCCAAGCGCCCGCTCCCCACAGCAGTCCTACACAATGACTTCCTTGAGTTGCTCAACAAAATCCCCAGCTTCCCAGCCTCTCAGCAGGAACAACTCCAAGGTGTTTTCCACTCTGTCTTGCAGAGTTTCTGAATTGTGCTCCATTTATTACTTTCCTCCCCTTCTCTCTCTTTCTAAAAAAAAAAAAATCTTAGAAATTTATATATTTAAGAGGCAGAGAGACAGAGAGATCTTCCATTCATCAGCTCATTCCCCAAATGCCTGCAGTGACTGAGGACCAGGAACTCAATCCAGGCCCCCATGTGGGTGGCAGGAGCCCAGTGATTTGAGGCATCACCACTGCTTACCAGCACCTGCACTAGCAGGAAGCTGAAGTCAGGAGCCGGAGGTGGGTATCACACACAAGCATCTTAACCCCTGGGCCAATTACCTGCCCTCTCCTTTCCCTCTCTGTCTCACTTGTCTCTCCCCTACTTGTGCATCCTGAGATTACTTTCCAAATAAAAGATAAGCATTTGAAGACCTGCCCTCAGGCTCTGCTTCTGGGGGAGCCTAGTATAAGTATACATGGCTTGAGTGGCAAAAAGCCACTGGCACTAGCCCATCTTCTCCGGGCTTTGAAGAAGTATGGGAGCACTTCTTCATCTCTGAGCAGCTTAGAGAAAGCCAGTTGAATGAATGACAGAAAGCTGGGGGCTATATTAGTGCTCCAGCTGTGACCCGAGCACTTAGGGTCTGGCACAGCCACCAGGAAATCAGCTCCTTTCAGCAGGGAATTCTGACAGGGCTATTTTCTCTCTGTCCCTCTCTCTCTCTCTCTCTTCTTTCAAGGTTTATTTATTTCAAAGACAGAGTTACACAGAGGGAGAGACAGAGAGATCTTCTATCTGCTGGTTCACAACCCCCCGCACCCCCCCACAAAGGCCCCTACAGCCAGAACTGAGCCAGGTTGAAACCAGGAGCTTCTTCTGGGTCTTCCACATGGGTGCAGGGGCCCAAGGACTTGAGCCATCTTCCGCTGCTTTCCCAGGCCACAGCAGAGAGCTGGATCGGAAGAGGAGCAGCTGGGATACGAACTGATGCCCATATGGGATGCTGGCGTGGCAGGTGGTGGTTTACGCTCTGTGCCACAATGCCAGCTGACAGGTCAGAACTACAGGAGTCTAGGGGACATGTTCAAGGCCCCCACTGCTCTGTGAGTTCTCATTTGTGCTTTCAAACTCAGCATGTGGTGCTGTGAGAGACATGAAGATGGCACATCTTCTAGTAGTTTGTAATTCTGAGGGATTTCAAACTTCCATGGCAAAAAGGAATAGGAACACCAACATTTCTATAATTTGAGTGCTGATCACCAAGAATTTCACTAAGCATCTGAGCTGTTAACTACAGACAATTGGAAATAAGCAGGGCCAAAAATTGCTTGCACTAACAGCACTGTTAAGACAAAGCCAACTTAACAATGGTAGAAAATATAGAAGCCACAAAGGGTCATATTCAGAAGACCCACATAAAATTTTGACCAAGTGACAGAAACATGGATTGAGAAGTATATTTCTGGAGTGCTAAATTCAAAAGCTGCTGCTGTGTTTTATATAAGTAGATAAAAGAAAGCTGCTTTCTTTTTAATTATTGTTATTATTCATAACAATCCTTTGAATTTGCACGGTACCTTTCTTCTGAGGAGCTTGGAGCGTTTCACATATATTATCTCATTTATCTTTTATAATATCCCAAAGGGAATATGTCTTATTAAGTTTCTATTGCCATGGGACTGTATTTTTGTAAATTCTTTTTCTGGGAACGACTGAAGCTGCATCCTAATAGAAGCAGATGTTGGCTGGAAGTCACCTACAGCATGCTACCGATTCCAAGTTGCTTAGAATAGCTCCGTGTTCTGACTTTTCTTTGGAAAACTATTTTGCCTCTCTCTGTCTCAGTTTAGAGGAAAGTGGGGGAGCATTATTTACCAGCTTAGTTGGTTTGAAATGAACCATAACTCTAAAAAGAAAAAAAGTAGAAAAATCTCATACATAGTTACTGCACATGCAGTTTGCTAGTTACAGCTAAATATTGACGCAGCGTTTTTAGGAGAAAAGGGTTACGTAATGAACTTTCCCTGCTACCCACTTTTAAGTGGGGAAATCTCCACTTAGCAGAAACTGCCTGGTTTTGGTCTTAGCTGAAAGGTAAATTTCTTTGTCAAGCTAGGGAACACTCCGTCCAATCATTATTTAACAATAGTGTTTAAATCCCATTTCTACTGCACCCAAGGGGGAAATTTAGATACAGGCTTTCTCATTAATTTGAAACACTACAAAGTTCATCCATGACTTCTTTGCCATAAATTACTCTCTAGAAAGGTTTGCCAGAGAGACTAAAAAATTCTTTTTCCAAGTCATATCTGATGAGCAGCAGGAGGTCTCTGAGCAGCTTTGCAGAATTCCAGGAGCCATTGTCATCTCTGGGTGACAATACGGATATGAGTGCCAATGATGGGGCAACCTGGTTTGGCTGGGGAGGGAGAGAACCGCCCCTTCCTTTCCTCATAGACTGTGTGCCTGTCTCCCTTCAATCTCACATTTAGGATATTGGTCAATACCTCATTAAACATCCAGAAAAAGACTTCTCCCTGAAACGCGCTTAAACATCTGGCTCAAGAGAAGGCTCTTTAATTCTGAAACACTGTCAGGCTTTACAGCTGGAACGTGGGGACGCCATCTGAAGAGTCTAGCTGATGTATTTCCACGATGCAGAAAGTTCCCTAGGATTTACAAATCCCCCTTCCTGGAGAAAGCCATGCCAAGACAATGGAAATGACCTCCCTGTGACATACGGCAGAGGAGGCTCCGCTCTCCCAGGAAAGCTTGTGATTGTCCCGTTGTCTGTTTGAGCCGGGCTAACTCCTTTTGTTGATGTCAGCTCAACTATTTTCCTCCCCTTCTGATTCATGGAGGTGCTTTGCTCCAGTCCCATGCCAGGGTTCATCTTGTATTTGGGCAGAAAATTTCTCCAGTGTTCATATTAGACCTCTCGCTGGCCTTTAAACAGATAATTTTATAAGCGTTGTATTTTCCTTTCGGTCACCTCACAGTCATCTATAAAAATGATTAAGCGAATTTGGCTTCTTTTAGTTCTTTTGAATCAACAGAACTGTCTCCTGTTTATAAATCCCTTTCCGTAATCGAATCCATCTGGCCATCCCTTGTAGCCTCTGGACTCCGAACAGCTACCAAAACTGTAAATAAAGGGCCCCTGGACACTTAAACAATCCCTTTCTGCTGTCAAGAAACATGTGCTTTATCCAAACCACGAAAACGGAGTCTCAGGAAAAGCGTGCAAGGTTAAAAAAAAAAAAAAAAAAGAGGAATAGATACGCAACTGTTTGGAACATAGTAAGTATGCTCTGAATATGTAGCAACTCAAGCCAAAATGAAAAGTACAGTCTGCCACACTGGTCAGGCCTTTCTTTAGCTCCTCAGTGCCAGAAGTGAGGGTTTGAAACACATGGAAGGGTGGTGAATGGGTCAGAAGAGCTAATGGCAATTTGTTGCATGTTCAGGCAGCTTAATTTTTGAGTACGGGATGGACTTTTCACATGTTATTTTCTTTAGTTCTCAAAACATCACGGACAGTCTCAGGAGCTGCGTGGGTGCCCGTTGTGGTGTACAGGGTATGGCACACTTTCCAGTGGAATCATAGACAAGATATAAGACACAGGGTATACAACTGAAAGAGACATAATGGCATTTAATGGAATGGAAAAACTGACAAACATGCTTATACCATCTCAATGGGGGTAATCATTTTGGAATAACAGTGAAAAAATAGAGGAGGCAGTATGTCATTTGAAATGCTAAACACTCTAACCTGTTTACAAGTCTAAGAACTAGCAAGCACACAGTGCTATGAAAGCACTTACTGTGTTCAAGGAAGGCTTCCTGGATGGGGAGGGGTGCAGCCTGAGCCAGGTGCTGGAGGATGGCTTGGAGTTAGCCAGGCCCAGGAGGGGGTAAGAGCCATGTGGCCTGTGCGCAGGGAAAGCCCAGTCTTTCGGGTTTACTGGAGAGGAGGTTGAGGACTGCTCATGGATGGCTTTATAGTCATTCATTCACTTCTTTCCTCCTGTATTTAACCAATAGTTGTTGAGTGTCTGCAGTGTGGTAGGCAGTGTTCTAGATATTCCGTTAGAGCAGTGAACAGGACCAGCAGGGTCTGGGTCTCGAGGAACTTATAGATGCGGGAGGTCCTGAATGCATTACACAGTCACTAGGTCTTTATCAAATAGAATAGGCATGGGGAGCCACCAGAGGGCTGGAAGTGGTGAAATGTTATGGTCAGATTTGTGTTTTAGAAAGACCACCCTAGTCCAGATAGGCAAGTGCAACTCCAGATACCTGGAGACTGTAATCAGAGTAGTGAAAAAGATGCCACCAGGGTTATTTTTGATGATTAGCTTATTGGAGAACAAGAGATACTTGGGTTTACATAAGAGTTTATCAATGATTAAACATTGAAGTATGGAAGGGTTTGTCATTCTACGTCAAGAATTATTCAAGAAAATGTTTATACTTTTTCTATGAAAAAAATATAAAAATGTCTTGAATGCCTCAATTGTTCCCATAACTAATGTGAAAGAGTTTAAAGGTTCCAGAAATGACCTTTTAGAGTTCCTTATGGTTTTATTACTTGATGATTTATGGAGTAAAAATAGCTACAGTATAAACTGTGTACTTAATACTGGAAGTAAGGATGTCATCAAAGTTCTGCAAGCCTTGTCAGGGTAAGAGGCTTATTTTTTTTTTCTATTTTACAGAGATGCTATTTACAGAGAACTTGTCCTAGAGCAGCCACCACATGGAAGACCTCAATATATATTATTTCTAGTTATTATCTACTCTTCTCCCTCCTCCTCCCTTGATCTTACTTTTTCATTTGCTCTAGAGGGAGAAGATTCCTTTTACCACATTATTGTGCATGTTTTATTTGAGTGGGAATATTAGCAAAGTCTGCTAAAGGAGCTTCATTTCTATTCATTGTGGATGACTGTCTCGTTGCTCCGAATTCAGTAATCAGTCATGCCTTCCACATAAGAGAATTATATATCCTCACCTGTTGTCAGGTAGACTGACCAAAGCCTCCAGAGGAAGGTGGCATTTCCCTATCTCATTGTCAGTTTTTTTTTTTTTTTTTTTTTTTTTTTTTTGACAGGCAGAGTGGATAGTGAGAGAGAGACAGAGAGAAAGGTCTTCCTTTTGCCATTGGTTCACCCTCCAATGGCCGCCACTGCTGGCGCGCTGCAGCCGGCGCACCGCGCTGATCCAAAGGCAGGAGCCAGGTGCTTCTCCTGGTCTCCCGTAGGGTACAGGGCCCAAGCACTTGGGCCATCCTCCACTGCACTCCCTGGCCACAGCAGAGAGCTGGCCTGGAAGAGGGGCAACCGGGAAAGAATCCGGCACCCCGACCGGGACTAGAACCCGGTGTGCCGGCGCCGCTAGGCGGAGGATTAGCCTAGTGAGCCGCGGCGCCGGCCTCATTGTCAGTTTTGACAATGAGACTTATTTTGGCCAGTGAAATATGAGCAGAAGCTTTAAGTGTCTTTGTTGGCTCTCTTACTCTTTGTACTCTGTCCCACATAGAGTGTGCTCCTTCCTCTTAGGTCCTAAAATTAAAACAGAAAGCTGGAGCCTACCATGGTGGACAAAATCTTGAGGGAAAATCATTCTTTGTTGTCATAAACTACTGGAATTTTTTTCCTTTCTTTCCTTCTTTCTTTTTAAAGATTTATTTATTTGTTTGGAAGCAGAGTTACAGAGAGAGAGGGAGAGACAGAGTGGGGGGTATTTTTCATCCACTGGTTCACTCCCCACATGGTTGCAATGGCCAGCAATGGGCCAGCCCGAAACAGGGAGGTTCTTTCAGGTCTCCCACGAGGGCAGCTGGGGCTCAAGCACTTGGGCCATCCTCTGCTGCTTTTCCAGATTGCAGGGAGATGAACCAGAAGTGGAGCAGCTGGGCCAAGAGCCAGTGCCCATATGGGATGCCGGCATCACAAATGGTGGCTTAACTCACTACACCACAATGCTGGCCCCTCTACTGGGATTTTGAGGTTATTTGTTACTGCAACATAATACAAAAAAGCTGTCTGGTACACATAATCAATAGATGTTTAATTTATGGTGAAAGATAGTGAGAATGAAAATATTTTTACATATTTCTGAGGCCTGAACTAAATGATGTTTGTTACAATGAAATTCCATGTTTCTCCCGAATTTGGAGCTTTCCTTTTTTAAGTGACTCATGACACATATTTGCGTATATATAGATACACACACACACACACACGGATTACTTGCTATCTATTGCTGGGAGGAGAGCTTTTCCTCTACCAACTTAGGTTCAACTGGTAGGGGCCTGCAAATTAGTTGGCAACAGGGATATTAATGGGAGAAAAGTGTATGTCACATGCATGTGGGAATAGTCATTAGGAGTGACTATTGCTATAGCTATTGCTGAATAGCCAAAGATATTTATGTACCATCTTAACAAAAGGAGGGGTCTTAGGGCTTCAATGGAAAAGTATGGAAGGCTCTACCGGACTTTTTCATCCCTTTGAAAAAGAATATTTCCAGCGGGAAGCTCTCCCTTCCCCCAGGGGGATTTATGGCAGTGAATTCACACATCTCCCAGTGCAGAGGGTCAGTAATCTCCCAAACAGGAAACTCCCTCAGAAGGAGGATGTGGAGCCGAGGGGTGGGGGTGGGGCGGTGTTAATGGTAACTGGCTTTTCATGAGGTTCTGCTTAAGTTTAGATAAGGTTTCTTTCTGTGGCTGCAATTTTTCAGATGTTTCAGTTTCAAGTAATTTTCATGCTACTCTGGAGGATTGTTGGCATCTTCCCTAGCTGTCTGTCTGTCCATCCATCTATCTATCATCTATAAGTCTAGAGGTAGAATGGCCCGGAAAAAGGCCACCAGGGTTGACTCTATCTACCTTTCCATCTTTCTGACAGGCTATGTCCATGTGAGAGAGTTAATGGCTGACCACTACTAACTCCAAGTTCATTTCCTGCCAGTTGGGCAGCTCCAACAGAGAGAGTACCTCTCCCTGCACCCCACTGCGCTGGCAGCAAAATCCCAGAAAGGATGCCAGTTGAACTGACTGATTACACCCCTTACTCAACTGTGGTCAAGTGGAAGGACTCTTCTGGCCTAGTCTGGAGCACATGCCATTCTATGGGCATGGAACCACAGAGAATGGATTTTCCATAGAGTTCTCTCTGTTCCAAAAAGTAGGGAAAGGGATTCCAGGCAGGGGAAAACACAGGTTCTCCCTCTACTACTCTTCTTTCTGTCTCCTTTGTCCTCTAATTTCTACCCCTCTTTTAGTGAATCTATAGTAAAACAACTGGGTGTTTCAGAAGAAACAGAGGGGAATAGTATAAAATGAGTGAGATAGAATAATATGAAATCATGTTCAATGATTTGTTTTTTACAAACTTAATGTTTCTTGTGTAAGTCTGGATCTTCTCCCTCTTGCGTTTTCTCTTGAGTTTCTGGCTTGTCACTGAGACATACAATAAGCCACTTCACATTTCTACCTTCAATTAAGACAATGAGGTCTAATTAATTAAGGCTTGTAAAACTCTTAGAGATCCTTGACTCAAAAGTACTTTATGAATATACAAAATGGCAGTATTATGGGTAAAGCTCATGACAATGAACTTCAGAGTTTTTGCTTGTATTGAAATTGGTATCAAATGTCATTTGAAATATGTGGGTTCGAACTTGGAAATTTTTTCAGTACAGACTATGTTGCATTACAGTTTGAATTGTATCATAGCATCTAAATAATTGTGAGCTTCCCTATGACAGATGTTCAACTGAGGCAGACTATCTAATTTAACCGAAAATTAACATTGGCAGCTGTTGTTGCTAAAAAGATAATCTGTCTCTCAAATTGAGGAGAGCAATGCTGACCCCTTTCTAGCTCCTTTCCTATAATTGTGAGCAAATGACAGTTTTCCTCATGCAAAAACTAACCTCAGAGACATGCTGGGCCTCTGCTTTAGATCATGACAAATGAAATCCACAGCTTCCCTCTATAGTAGCAGCTACTGATAGCAGTTCTTGTCTGTTTTTAATCCCGTTTTGACCATAGTACTCACTAAGTGAAACAGATCAAAACTGGCCTCATCTTTACTCTTAAGACCATCTAAAATCCTTCTGACAATCTTTACTCCTGAAGTAAAAATTACAATCACTCTTGTTTGGAGGATGTGTATATGTTTTTGACTTCTGGGAACTTGGGGAAACACTTGTCTTCGATAGGTTCCCTGAAACCAGACTGTGAGATGGAGATTTACATGCAACAGGTTTACTGGGAGGTATGAAGGAATGAGGGAAGCATTGGCAGGTAGAGGAAGAAGCTGGGCTGCAATGAACAGTAGTCCAAGACTCCAGTGGATAACTGAAACCAAGGAGTAGCATAGTAGCAAAACTTTTACGTCATTTAAATTTTAACTAAGCCCTTACCATACATTGTGGTTTTACCTCCTGGAATCTGAGGCATGACAGCTAATCTAGCACAAAATTCTCTTTCCTTCATGGTTTCAAATACAAATACAGAAGAGTTATCCTTACTGTAGGTCTTAGCACATGCTTTTTTTCTTATTATCGAGAACTTTTACCTTTTCTCTTAAAGGAAGTACTTTGCAGCTCCTCTTTGGCATTCTCAAATTGCCAGCATCACTATTTCTTGTGCTTTGAGGTCATTTGTTAAGTAAAATAAGGATTGTTTGAATCTAAGCACTGTGATACCTCAACAATTGATCTGATAACCAAGATGGCTACTGAGTGACTAACGTATGGGTAGTATATACAGCATGGACCCATTGGACAAAGGGATGATTCACAACCTGGGAAGGAAAGAGTGGGAAAGAGAGTGTGGCATGGTGCAAAATTTCTTCATGCTATTAAGAACAGTGTGTAATTCTAAAATTATGAGTTGTTTATTTCTATACTTTTCCATTTAGTATTTTCAGATCAATGTGGACCTCAGATAACTGAAAATGTGGAAAGCAAAACTGTCTTAGGGCGGTGGGTACTACTGTAATTGTAACAGTGATGATGCCACGGGGAGTTCTGGAGTTGGGTTGGCCCTTCAAAGATGTCTCAAGGAAACTGGGACAAATAAAGGGAGATTGGATCTCTACACTGGCTGGTATGAGGGCTGTTTCCAGAGAAGAGTAACCTTGAATGAAGCTGCTCTCTTTAATAGACAGGAAGGCCTAGAGACTCAATTGTCAGCAATCCAAACTCCTGGCAGCTGGGAGAACAAGTGCCTTGTCCTGAAGGGGAGATGTAGTGGAGTACTACAGGCCACTATGGCACAAGCAAGTACAGTGATGCCAAGAACCATCACTCCTACTCCTTTTACCTAGAATAAATTGTGGCGACATTTCAACATATTTGAGTCCCGTCTTTCATCTATGTGTTTATTTAAAGATTACTTGAGGGGCAGGCACAGTGGGTTAAGCTGTCACTTGGGATGCCTGCATGCCATATCAGAGTGCTGGTTTGAATTCCAGCTACTCTGATTCTTGCTAATGAACCTGGAAAGGCAGCAGACAATGGACCAAATGCTTGGGCTCCTGCCACCCATGTGGAAGACCTGGATGGAATTCTGAGCTCCTGGGTTTGGTTTGGCACAGCCCCAGCTGTTAATGGGCATTTGGGAAATGAATCAGCAGATGGAAGACCTCTCTCTCTCTCTCTCTCTGTGTGTGTGTGTGTGTATCTCCCTCTCTCTGTGTCACCTTGCATTTCAAATTAATAAAAATATCTTTTAAAAAAAGATTATTTGAGTAATTATTTAAGTAATTAATTGAATAAACCTCAAAAAGTTTATGGAAAATGGAATTAGAGGTAAGTTTATTTTTGTGTGAAAATATTTTGAAATACATACAGAATTTTTTCATAATATGCATTTCCTCCACATATAAGAACACATAATCTTTGAAGAGTTAGTTCATTACAAATAAAGTTTCTTGGACCACCTCCTCTGTTCCTAGTCTGAATTCTGTGGCTCCAGAAGACCAGGATTAGGACAAAGAAAGTGAGGGACTTGCCTCAGGTGCAAAATTTAACTGGTCACCAAAAAACTCAACAATCAATACCCATAGTATTTATATTTGTCAGCTTTTTTTTTTTTTTTTAATTTTTGACAGGCAGAGTGGACAGTGAGAGAGAGAGACAGAGAGAGAAAGGTCTTCCTTTGCCGTTGGTTCACCCTCCAATGGCCGCCGCTGCAGCCGGCGCACCGCGCTGATCCGATGGCAGGAACCAGGATCCAGGTGCTTTTCCTGGTCTCCCATGGGGTGCAGGGCCCAAGCACCTGGGCCATCCTCCACTGCACTCCCTGGCCACAGCAGAGAGCTGGCCTGGAAGAGGGGCAACCGGGACAGAATCCGGCGCCCCGACCGGGACTAGAACGCGGTGTGCCGGCGCCGCAAGGTGGAGGATTAGCCTATTGAGCCACGGCGCCGGCTATTTGTCAGCTTTTCCTTCCTACATAACCAATACCTGAAAAAAGCTATTTATTTAAAAAAACATATTTATTTTGGTTCACAATTTTGAGATTCATGGTACAAGACTGGGCAGTCCCATTAGTTCAGGTACCTGGTGAGGACAAGTGATTATAGAGAGAGTGATCAGATGGTAAACCAAGAAGGAGAGAGAGAGAGGGAGAGAGAGAGCGCGCGCACACACACTCAGCTTAAATAACGAAACTCAGCTTAAATAACCAACACTTTCATGAGAACTACGTTCTGAGAACAAGTTCCTAGTGACCTTAAGGCTTCCCACTGGATCCATCTCCTAGACACCAGAGTTGTATCATGTCTCCACCCTTAATCCATCAGTCATTAGCATTAATCCATTAACTGTTAAGCTTTGAGGTTTAAATATCTTCATGGGCTGGAGAGCCAAATCCTGTCCAAATCATAACCAAGTTTGCACGCTATATATTTAAAAATCAAAATTAGTCAGCGCACCAGCCGCGGCGGCCATTGGAGGGTGAACCAACGGCAAAGGAAGACCTTTCTCTCTGTCTCTCTCTCACACTGTCCACTCTGCCTGTCAAAAAAAAAATTAGTGTAAAAAGTGCTCAATGAACAAAATATCAACATTTTAAATCAATACAGGATCAGTATCTATGCTGTGCTGAGTCATGTTAGGGGCTGAGGCCAGTGGAAAAATCAGTAATAATGATATTGAAACTGAGCCCCTACACAGGGGCTCCCACAAGCTCCCAGCCTCCCTTCCCTTAGCTTAGTTTCCTTGCCATGGCTTTATTACTATAAATCCACCTCTTACTAAAACTAACTCACTGAATCGAGGGATGCTGCAGCCAGCCCTATAAGATCCCTCATCACTGGACTCATGAAGTCATTTATCTCCCCTGTAGATAACATCTTGATGTTGGTCTTAACTTCAGCGATTTCTTTTCCAGGAATCTCAGGCTGCAAGCAAAAAGTAACTACCAGCTGCATGCAGCTCCCAGCTTGACTGGAGCCCACTTTGCCACCATTACAATTCTCTAAAGAATCTAATATTGCTGACCAATCAAAGGAGAGCCATGAACACTGCAGACCAACCAGGAACTTGGACACAAGCTGAACATGAACCTCTCAGCTCCAACTTCAATCTATAAGAACCTTTATCCTTAACCCCTTGGGAGATCTGGAATTAAGTGATCGCTGTCTGGCTCCTTGCTCTGCACTTTACAATAAACATCTCCTTTCTCTTACCACCCACTGGTGTTAGTGATTGACTTTGTGGATATTGGGCAAGTGAATCCAGTTTTAGAGATTCTATAGCAGCAACTCCTTCCACCAGTTTTGAGGGCATTCTATTTGAGGGCATCCTGCCTTTATAAGATTTTTGATAGTTTGTCAATTATGGATTTTTTGCATTATCTGACTATTAAAATAATTCATTACATGTCATCTATCTTGTTAATTGAATATTTTGTCACTCCTTTACATTTTGAGCCTCTTGAATAAAGTGCTGCAGTTACTTCACCCTGGCCCCAGTCCAGAGATATTAACAGCTTTTATCTGTTCAGAGTATCTGCTTCCCGCCTAGTTAAGAAATTCTCCACATGCACACAACAGCAATTCTGTTGACTCTAAGACATAGCCCCAGGCTTCCCACACCTCCGTATCCCATCACCACTTCCCGTATCAACTCACCATCTCTTCTCACTGGGACTTTCCCAATAGCCTCCTAACTGGTCTAACTGCTTCTGCTCTTGCTCCTCTGGAGCTCTCTCTCCACACTGTCACTCCCCTAGTGTCTTCCCATTTCCCTTAGAATACAATTCACCATTGTGGCCCACCAAGGTCGAACGTGATCTGGGACATGCCTCATCCTCTGTCCTCATTGCAATCACTCTTCCTCGGGCTCAGTGAATTTTAGCCACACTGACTGCTTTGCTCCTCTAAAATAAAACCGGAGTTTCTTTTAACCCTCCCAGGGCCTCAGTATCTGATGCTTCCTCCAAATGTCCTGCTCTCTGTCCTCAGCACCATGGGCCCTATCCTGTTATCATTCTGGCCTCAAGCCTTCTCTGATAGGTAATCTAAATAGTTCCTAGTCAAATTTGAACATATCTCCCTGTTTTGTTTTCATCCTCACATTTATTGCTGCCAGACATTATGTGTGGCTTTATACTTTGCTTATCCTTTCTATAAGTCCCATGACTATAGGACACTGTTAGGATCTTGTAGTCTTGCTTTCTGCCATGTCCCCACACCTAGCACTGAATCTGATACAACTGAGGTTTAATCAATGTTTCCTTAAAAATCTTATATAGGCATATGAAATATGGTTTTTTTTTTCTTTTTAAAATAGGCTTTACTTTTTAAAGTAGTTTCAGGATCACTGCAACATAGAATAGAATATACAGAGATATCTTACTCCTGAGCCCCACACATGCACAACTTCTTCCACTACCAACATCCCCCACTGGAGTGATGCTATAATCAATAAACCTACATTGACACATCATTAGCACCTAGAGTCTATCATGCAAAGTGCTTTCATGGCCCTAACATTCCTCTATGCTTTCCCTAGTCATCCTTCCTCCTTACCCCCAACACCCTGGATCTTTTTACTCTCTCCATAGTTTTGCCTTTTCTGGAATGTCATAAGGTTGGAATCATACAGTAGGCAGTCTTACCAGAATGGCTTCTTTCACTTCTTTCACTGAGTAATTTCAGCTTCCTCCATGTCTTTTCACGGCTTGATAGCTCATTTCTTTTTAGCGTTAATTAATATTTTATTATTTAGATGTACCATAGGTTATCCATTCACCCACTGGAGGAGATCTTGGTTGCTTCCATGTTTTGGGAATCATGAATGAAGCTGCCATAAGCATACATTTCCAGGTTTCTGTGTGGATGCAAGTTTTCAGCTCCCTTGGGTAAATACCAAGTAGTGCAGTTGCTGTATCATTTAGTAAGCGATTGTTGACTTTCCCAAGAAGCTGCTAAACTGTTTTCAAAAGTGGCTGTATCATCTCGCATTATTGCCAGCAATGAATGAGGAATGTTCCATATCCCTGTTAGTATATGGTATTGTCAGCGTTCTGGATTTGGGTCATTCAAGAAAGTATGTAGTAGTAGCTCATTTTGTTTTAAGTTGCAATTTCCCAGTGACAAATGATGTCGAGCTTCTTTTCATATGCTTAATTGTCATCTGCATATCTTCCGTGGTGAAGTGTTTGTTGATGTCTTTTGCTCATTTGCAAACCAGCTATTTGTTTTCTTATTGTTTAGTTTTAGAGTTCTTTTTGTATATTTTCAATATGCTTCTTTATCAGATGTGTATTTTGCAAATATTTTCTCCCACTCTGTGTCTTGTCTTCTTACTCGCATGAGAGTGTATTTTGTAGAGCAGAGAATTTTTAATTGTTTTTAAGACGTTTGGCTCTGATGCCTATACTTTCGCTCCAAGAAGAGCTACATTCCCATTTGCCAGATTTGCCTGGACGTATTCCTATTTCTTTCTTTCTTTCTTTTCTAAGGGAATTATTATTTATTTATTTGGAAGGCACTTAGGGAGAGATCGTCCATTTACTGGTTCATCCTCAGATGGCCACAATGGCTGGGGCTGGGCTGGGCCAAAGCCAGGAGCCAGGTGATATCTTAACTGTTAAGCCAATTCCCTTCTCTCTATCTTTATTTTTTTTTTTAAAGAAAACATTGGTCTCCTAGCCTTTTCATCAACAATGAAGTTTTGAAATCTCTCCCCTGCCCCTCCTGCTATGATTATGTACTCATACAAACAGTTTCACCCTTGCTCCATAGTATATCACTGGTGAATATATATATATTTTTTTATTTGACAGAGTTAGACAGTGAGAGAGAGAGAGACAGAGAGAAAGGTTTTCCTTTTGCTGTTAGTTCATCCCCCAAATGGCCGCTATGGCCGGAACTACACTGATCGGAAGCCAGGAGCCAAATGCTTTCTCCTGGTCTCCCATGCGGGTGCAGGGCCCAAGCACTTGGGCCATCCTCCACTGCCTTCCCGGGCCACAGCAGAGAGCTGGACAGAGGAGCAACTGAGACTAGAACCCGGAGCCCATATGGGATGCCGGCGCCACAGGCAGAGGATTAACCAAGTGAACCGCAGCCCCGGCCCCTGAACATATCCTTTTTAAAAAAGATTTATTGATTTATTTGAGAGGCAGAGTTATAGAGACAGGTCTTCCATCTGCTGGTTCACTCCCCAAATGGCTGCAGCAGCTGGAGCTGCGCCGATATGCGGCCAGGAGTCAGGAGCTTGCTCTGGGTCTCCCATGTGGGTGCAGGGGCCCAAGGGCTTGGGCCATCTTTTACTGCTTTCCCAGGCCATAGCAGAGAGCTAGATTGGAAGAGGAGCAGCCGGGACTAGAACCGGCGCCCATATGGGATGGCGGCACTGCAGGCAGAGGCTTAGTCTAGTACACCACAGCGCTGGCCCCAGTACATACTACTCTTCATTGACATGGTATATTAGGTGACAGGCGTTCGGTACCCCCTGCCTTTTGATATTACAACCGATGCTGCATCCTTGCACGTGTCTTCTTATGAATGTGTTTCTCTAAGACAGATGCTTGGAAGTGGAACTGCTGTTTCAGAGTGGGTGCACATTTTCAGTTTCAATAGATCCTGGCAGAGTGTGGCCCAAAACGACTGAGCCAACTTGCTCCCACAAGCAGAGGATGAGAGTGTCTGTTTTCCCACAATGCAGTCAACATTTGATGTTGTCTGACTTATCTTTGTCGATCTCATAAAACATTTCCCTCTAATTATTGGTGAGGATGAATGTCTTTTCAGATGCTTAATGACTTTTTAGATTTCATCCTCTGTAAAAGGACTGTTTTTTTCTTACAATCATTTTTATTCTATTGGATTGTTTGTCATTTTCTGGTTAATCTGAAGGAGTCCTTTTCACTAGAAGTCAATATTTGACTGTTATATTTATTGCATGTACTTCTTACCAGTCTTTTAAACATTGCTTATGGTATCTTTTGCCATATAGAAGTTTCTATTTGTCTGTAGTCAAATACATCATTTTTTTCTCTTGTTGTTTCTGTTTTTTGGCTCTTAGGAGGGCTTCCTCTAGCTCTATGTTGCAACGCTATCACCCTATACTTTCATTTTCTTTAAAAAAAAATGTTTGTTTACTTATTAGAGAAAGAGAAACAGAGAGGGAGACAGACCAAGTGATTTTTCACTGGTTTACTCCTTAAGTGCCTGCAACAGCCTAGGCTGAAGCTGAGAGCTGGGAACTCAATCCACATCTCCCATGGGGATGGCAGGAATTCAACTACTTAAGCCATAACCACAGCCTCACTGCCTCAAGGGGGCCACATTGGCATCCCATGGAATCTGATTTGGGATGTGGGTGTCCTAACCAGCATCTTAACTGCTAGATCAAATGCCCATTGTTCTGTATTTTCTTATAGTAATTTAATATATATTTGCTTGTTGACTTATTAATGTTATTTTATTGACATGTAATTTACACTTCTGTATAATGAGAAGGCTTTTTAAATTTTATTTATTTGACAGGTAGAGTTAACAGACAGTGAGAGAGAGAGAGAGAGAGAGAGAGAGAGAGAGAGAGAAAGAAAGGTCTTTCCTCCGTTGGTTCACTCCCCAAATGGCCACAACGGCCGGAGCTGTGCCTATATGAAGCCAGGAGCTTCTTTCGGGTCTCCCACGTGGGTGCAGGGGCCCAAGCACAGGCCATAGCAGAGAGCTGGATCGGAAGAGGAGCAGCTGGGACTAGAACCGGCGCCCAAATGGGATGCCGGAGCCACAGGCGGAGGATTAACCAAGTGCGCCATGGCGCCAGCCCCTATTTTATTTCTTAAATTAATGAATTTCTGATTATTTGCTTATGTTCCTCACATTGCCCTCATTTGTCTTTCTCCCTAGTTTATATGTGTGGGCTATATCTTGGTGGAGATGAGGGAGGAGGCACTGGATCTGCAGAGTCTGGGCCACTGACGTGTTATTCCTTTCTACTAATTGTAAACACTTAGATTCTTAGTAGTCATCATCTAAAAAGGAGAATATGAGGTCACTAAATGGTCAGAATGAGAAAACTGCCTACATTATCAGTGCAGGCTATGCAAGGGCAGAGAAATGTCCATGAATGTAGGTCAAAGAAAATGTTCCTTGAAATGTCTTCAGGAAGGCAATGCAGCACATTGCCTGTGGGATCGTACAGAGTTATAGTAGTTCTGCCAGTTTCATCTGTGCCACCCTGGGCAAGTTCATTAATCCCTACAACTTCATTTGCACACCTTTAAAAAAGAAATAATTATTTTGTGAGTTAGTTGTGCAGCTTTAAGATAATATTTATAAAGGTAGAACGTGTTTAGTGCTCATATTAATCATTACTGCTTCTGTAATCATGACTTCTGCAGAGATGTAAGCATTTAGAGGGTGGGGTGTGCAGAGAAGGAATAAGAACTGAGAAATGGCAACCCTTCTTTCAGGGATGAGGTGAGAGGGATGTGAGGTTGTTGGCATGCCCAGAGAACCGCCAAGAGGTGTTATAGCTCGCACCAAAATTATCTACCACCCATGCTAGGCCAACCCCAGGCTCTAGACTCTTGCTTTGTTTAACAAAACCATGAGTCACAACCTTGGGAAAGAGTTTGGGAACCCAGAGGAGGAATGTATGAACAGATGGTCCATTGTCTGAGAGCAAATTTGGGATATCTTCAGGTAGAGGTAGAACAAGTTATCACACGGGAATGACTTGAGAGAATGACTTAATAGAGAGCTAGTGAGGGCCAAAGCCTGCAGCAGCAAAACGGAGTTCAGGGGGTTGTCAAACTGGGGCATGCCTGGGGAATCAATGTGCTATAAGGCCTCCTTGGGAAGCCCTAGACCATTCTCTAGGCAAAGCACAGTGGCTCTTGTCTTGCTGCTGAGCCGAGGTGGATGTGCTTCAGATGTCACAGATGAAGGCAAGGAGAGAAAGGTGGATTCTGGAGAATGTGTCTGTAAAGCAAGCCTCACCGACCTGTGGTGGCAGAGTTGTGTAGACTCTTTTTACTCAAAGTGGATCCATGGACCAGAGGTATAGGCCTCATTTGGAAGTTTATTAGAAACAGAGTTTTGAGTTCTACGCCAGGGTCACTGACTTATAATCTGCAGTTTAACAAAATCCCCAGGTGATTGAAATGTATTATAAAGTTTGAGAAGTGTTTATCTGAGCCTGGGATAAAATAGGCTGACGTGGAAGGAGGAGCTTCCTGGAAGATTTGTATATTATACTTCTCAAAAGTCAATATAATTATGTATCTTAAAGCATTTTTAACCCTAGGATTTCAACTAACTCTATTCCAGAAGTATTACATCTATTACTTGGTCAGGTAAAGAATCCTTTGGTTTGGGATTATTTTTAATACCCG
The DNA here is from genome assembly GCF_051225735.1 of Oryctolagus cuniculus. NCBI lineage: Eukaryota > Metazoa > Chordata > Mammalia > Lagomorpha > Leporidae > Oryctolagus > Oryctolagus cuniculus. The sequence goes on from NC_142888.1 coordinate 27,425,491, forward strand.
AATAATCAAACCATTTTCTTACTTTAGATAAGACAGAAATCTCACTTCAATTTTTCCACATGACAAAAGGCTTATCAACATTAACAAGTACTATCTTTAATTCTTTGTCTCCAATGAGAATCATGCTTCATTATTAAACTGCTGAGTAAGAAAAAAAGAATGCCTATTAGGTATTAACTGAGATAATTAAATCTATTCCATTTAAGAATTTTGTTCAACTGGGATCACCTCAAACACTATGTCTTAACATTAATGAGCCTTCAAGAGTTCTCTTTTCATCTTAGTAATTGCCTGGGTGAAAATTCATTTTGTTCCAGTTGCCACACTTTAGAATAAAACCAATACGTCCCCTGGTTCAATATCTTCTAAGAGAGCATTCTCAACCCACTGGCATGGTATCTATGCCAATAGCACCAGCATCACCTGAGGACTTGTTAAAAATGCAAATTCTTGGGCTCACCCAAGACCTACTGAATCAGAACCCATAGGGATGGGACCCAGCAATCTAGAAGTTTAACAAAGTTTTCAGGTGATTCTCATTAGCACTAAAGGTTGAAAACCACTGTTCCAAACTATGTGGTCCAAGAGATGAGAGGTCAGATGAAAGAATATGGGGTAGTTGCAGAAACTGTGAGATCCAGTACCATCTGTGATATTTGTTTTTGCGACTTTGGAGAAACCATCACACTACTCTGAGCTGGAATTTCCTCACTTTTTTCACCTTTTCCCAAGTATTTCTTTATTTTGAAAGGCAGAGTGACACACACAGAGGAGAGGAAGAGAAAGAGAGAGAGAGAGAGAGAGAAACGCACGATCTTCTATCCACTGGCTCACTCTCACACCCTGAATTCCTGTAATAGCCAAGGCTGGGCAAGGATGAAACCAGGAGCCCAGAACTCAATCCAGGTTTTCCACATGGATTGAAAGGACCCAAATACTTGAGCCACTATCTGCTTATTGGGAAAAAGGTGAGGCTGAGAAGTGAAATTTATCAAATTTCCATGCCTTTCTGCCATTTTTCTGTGCCTCCTTATCTGTGCCTCTATGGCAACAGATGTCATGGTAACCAACAGGCCCACCTGCCTTGGCTAGCTGTCCACAACTCTGTTATGTAACTGTTTGGCAATGAGCCATTATTGTCTGTAAGCCAATATAAGCAACTGGGGGACATAGTTAATTGCGGCAACTGGTGGACATGCAGATGCGGATGCTGGCAGATGGATGTGGACATGAGGAAGCATATGTGTGGATGTATGTATATGTCTCTCGTGCATATGTCCAACTGCCTCCAAGGAAACAAAGGCAGATATCTCCTGTGGCCCAATTGCTGTTATAGGCCAATGGCTGTGTTTTGTGTATTTCTCACTGTTGCTGTGAATAAAGGAGGTATAAATCTACAAACGACTCTGGTTTTCTGACCTGTTGGAATCCAAATCTGCTTGTCTGGGAACTAAGTACCAGGCAAGTACCCACCGTCTCCAAGATGCATATTAGCAGGAAAGTGGATTGGAAGTGGAATACCTAGGACTTGAACCAGGCATTCCAATGTGGGATGTGAGTATCCCAAGTGACTGCACCAAACACCCACCCCTAGAATGATCTTTAATATTAAGGCACAGATTCTGAGGTCATCTCAAGTGACCAATTATTAGGAAGTTGAATTTATGTAGTACACTGTTTTTCCTAACAATGACAGATTAATGAATCGCTGTTCTACACAGAAAAGGTAAATGGGTACAAGGAGCAAATGCAGACAAATCACATTAGATAATTATGTAAAAGGACTAATTTATTACTTTAAAAACAGCATCATTGAAATGCTTTGAAATATATAATTGTAAGTGTGGATTCAGGTATATTTGATGCATTGTTGTGATGTTTTATATGAGTTTCACAAGCAGAGGTTGGAGGAGAAAATCCTTTCATGAAACTATCCTCCCCACCCTGAGATTGCTCCAACAGGTGAGGACCTGCAATGAAAATTTAAATATGAAGACTAAAAGACTATCACCTAGATCCTGGGAAATATAATCTAGTCTTTGTTATCCTTTGTCAATCGTAGAGAAATCTACCCCATATCACTGGAAGTTAGGGGATCTGGGCTCTTACCTTAGAGAACTTGTATGAACTTGGTATATTTATATTTGTTCTTTGGTTGTACTTCCCTCATCTGTAAAATGATGAAACATAATATTAGACTATATTAGATAATACTGTATCTAGATAAGACTAGATCTATATAAAATATAAGACCATGACATATATCTAGGTTAGGATAGAGAAAATTGAAGATTGTCTTCAAGCCTGAGATCTCATCATTTTCTATTATGTTTTCCACCCCATGTCAGCCACCTTTTGTCTTGGTCATGTTCAACTAGCTTCACCCCTTCAAATTCGGTCTCACACATCTCACTCTTTGCCTACTACTTTCTGTGTTTTTAGTTTACTTTTTCAAATACACTCACTCCAACATTCTTTCACATCACTAGGATCTCCGATGCATGATCCCTTTTTCATCCCCTAAAATAGTCTCATAAATCTTTATTAGAATCCATGGTATATGATTACAACCCTCCCTTTGCTTAAGTTTTTAACTCCTTTCCCTCTTTCTTCCTCCACCACAGTGACTTGGCACAACTGCAACTCTGGTGTCTGAGGTCACACTCTCTTGGAAACAGACTGTGATATTTGTATGCAAGAGCTTTATAGGGTCATGCTTTTCAGGACATAAAGTGGGAGAGGTGAGAGAAGCAGGATGGGGCCAAAGGAGAAGCTGAAATGGATGCATTTTAGAAGCATCTACTGATCCAATAGGTGTTCCGAGGAGCAGGGATGACCCCTCAGAACCATCCCAATGTTGTGCTAATATTACCGAACATTTTCACTCTTTTCATTGACCACTCATTAAATGAGGGATGCTTTGGGAAAGGGGTGTGAGGCAGTTATCTTCAGCTGAGGGCAATTCCTGGAGAGCGATTCAGCTGAGAGTTATGAACCTCCCAGATCCCTGGCAGCTGAGGACGAGAGGCTCAGCTTTGGGGAGAACCTGGGGAGATGGCTACCCATCACCTGCTCCAGGTCTGCAACTGAGTAGCTGAATGAGGCTGGGAAGAAACTGAGAAGTAAGCTGAATAGTGTTACTTTACATTTATCATCACAAATCTCCAGGGAGCTTCACATCAGCTCACAATAGAAATGTTCCTTTTTCATGCCTTCATGATGCTCTTTTAACTCCTTTTACCTACATTAAATCTTTTTTTTAAGATTTTATTTATTTGAGAGGTAGAGTTACAGATAGTGAGAGGGAGAGACAGAGAGAAAGGTCTTCCATCCACTGGTTCACTCCCCAAATGGCTGCAAGGGCCAGAGCTGTGCTGATCCGAAGCCAGGAGCTTCTTCCTGGTCTCCCACATGGGTGCAGGGGCCCAAGGAATTGGGCCATCTTCTACTGCTTTCTCAGGCCATAGCAGAGAGCTGGATGGGAAGAGGAGCTGCTGGGACTAGAATGGGCACCCATATGGGATGCCGGCGCCACAGGTGGAGGATTAACCCACTGAGCCACAGGGGCCAGCCCCCCTACCTTCAATCTTGACTGATAACCTTGTGATTTATTTGAAAAAAAAAATAGAAGCAATGAGAGGAGAACTTCCATATTTTTCTTCAACCAATACAGTAATGTACATACAAGCCCACCCCTTTGCTACAATGGTGAGTTGTAGATATCCCCATCTAAGTTCCACTCCTCCTTGTGATGTGGGCATTGAGTTTATTAGTTTTAAATTCAGATTCTTGTCTCTCACAGACACAGAACTACTAAGCAGAGAGTGGTATATTGTGCACAAAGAGAAACCAAGTTTATTTGGCAGAGGGAGAATAAACATACAGTGACTTGTAAGTGTGGGCTGCCTTACAGAGAAAATACACAACATGAAAGGGCCCATAAACTAGGGAGAAAAACAGAAACTGAAAATGGTACCTATGATAGGGAAATCTGTCTCAGAACAGGAGAGCAACAGAGTGAATACGCCCCCACTAAAGTGCCAGAAGATAGGTGAAGTACCTTCAAGTGAGATCCAAGGGAGAAACAGTGCTCTCCACCTTTTGTTTCCTGTGCACACAGGTCCTGGATGCAACACATGCATCATGGGAAGGTGGATAGTTTTGATTGAAAAGTATGGTATGTGGGGCCTGCGTAGGGGGAGTGGCATGTCACTTTCGGCACCACAGACCTAATTAGCTGCCTGCCTATTTATCCAGCTCCCCAGAACTAACTAGCTGCCTATTTCTCCCACATCATTTATAGTAGATTCCACTCACCCTTACTCAATGGAATACCTTTACAGTTTTCCCTTTTCTCTCTTGCACTGTCATTTTCTCTCTTCCTGCTGCTTCATTCTCACTGATGTGAAAACATGGGAACAAAATTCTTCACTTAAAAATTATCCTTCTGGGTATGCATCACTCTTCAGCAACTCCCTTTCCTGCTTCACTTTACAGAAAGCTCATTGACAGACTTTTCTGTATTCCTTGACTTCCTACTTTTCCTATTTTTTCACTTTTCTTCTCGTTCTTTAAAACTGTTTAAAATATATCAATTATTTTCATTATATTTGACAGACAGACACACACAGAATTTCTTCTAGTTTCTCATCTGCTAGTTCACTTTCCAAATGGCAGGCTGGGACAGGCTGAAGCCAGGACACTTGAACTCAATCCAGGTGTCCATAACAGGTGTCAGAGACCCAAGCAGTTGAGTTGTCACCCATGGCCTCCTGGAATGTGCATAGCAGGATGATGGAACTGGAAATGCAGCCAGGATTTGAACCCCAGGCACTTGTATATGAGATGCAGAAGTTCCAAGTGGAGGCTTAACCACCACACCAGATGCCCTCTCTATATTCTCATTCTTTCTTATCCCTTCTGCCATAGCTCCCACTACTTCACAGATACTGCGTTTGTCAAGATCTCTGTATCTCCATGTTGTCTTACTTGACCCACCTGCAGCATTCTTTTCTTCAAACATTTCCCTCACTTGGTTTCAGGGATACCATCACCTCCTGGTTTTCCCTCTACCTCACTGACTGTTTTGTTTCAACTGCATTTGGGGGTTCTTTCAAATTTTCCCAACCTGTACATTTTGAACAGCCTCAGGGCTAAGTCATCAAAGTTATTTCCCTCTCTTTCTACACACAATTCGTAAGTGATCACACCGATGGTGGCTTTTATACCAGAATTTTCTCCCAAACCCCAGACTTAGACATGCAGCTGACTATTTGATATCTCTACTTGGCTAGTAAGAATAATTACTAAAATGGATTATTCATTTTATGTATGCCAGGTATTCTTGTAATCCCTTCATGTGTATTCATTCAAACACCGCATGTCCAACAGGCATCTCTAATTTACCACATCTACAATAGGGGCTCTGTTTCTCAGTCCCACCCGAATCAACTCCTCTCTCAGTGCCCACCTCAGTGAAAGGCAGCACCTTTCAACCAGTTGTTCAGGCTGAAACCTTCAGGTTCATCAGAACTCCACTACTTCTCTCATGGCCCACCATCTAATCCGTCAGCAAACCCTTTTAGTTCTATTTTCGGAATATATCTGGAACCTGGACAATCTTATCACCCTTATCACTACCATCGGCTCCAAGGCTCCATCAGGTTGCCTGGAGTATTGTTTCTTTACTTGTTCTCTTTTTTCGCTATTTCCCCCTTGCCAAACAGTGCCTAAGTGGGCCTTTTAAAAACACATCAGATTAGTGCTTACTTTGCTGAAAGCTTCTAATAAATTCCTATCTCAGGGGCAAACAAATTTTTAAATTTTTACTGTGACCAATCACGCCCTAAATGGCAGGATCCCAGTTAACTTTCTCCATTCATCTCTTCCCACTCTTCACCTCCATCATTGTGATCCCTGCTGTCCCTTCAGCTTCCTCCACACAAAGCCTTCCACCACAGGACTGTGTATTCTGCTCTATCTGGGAAACAGGTTGACATGGATGTCATCGTGCCTAACTGAAACAGGCATTTGAAGATAGCTCACTAGAAGAGTTTCATTTAACATATATACTCTGATTACCTTGAACTAGCAAGCAAAGCCATGAAGTTATTATTTTTGCATAACTATCTCATGTAAACAGACGTTCCCTGTATAAAGTTAAAACAAAGTGTGGACTTGTCCTGCGAGGCCCGTGCACTGTTCGGATGGTGGGGTGACGTGGTTCTTCGACAAGAAGCACCGGGGATAAGTTTCGGTGAACATGACCACTTATTAATGATCAAGTACACCTTGTAAAAGGCAGGCAGAGTGGGCGTAGCTAATTCAGGGCAACACTAATTCTATAGGATAAATGTGATACTGGCGCCACTATGCTTGTCCGATCAGCTTGAAGGTCACTAGGCTACAGTAGCTTTCCTGGTGGGCCTGGGCCACACCCTGAAGCAGTTTACCTGATTGGCAATTATAAGGCTCTTCAACAGAAGGTGGGGGTGGGGGAAATGTGCCTGGGCTGCTGCTGCCTGCCAGCAGTCAGGTTAATCTCCTGCATGGGCTAGGCAGGCAGTCTCCCAGCCAGGCTTAGGGTCACCCACAACACAGGAACAGATTACATATAGAACTGCAGCTAAGACTACATGTTTCTACTATTGAACTCAACAATGGTGATTTAGTTTTAGCAAAGCATTGTAATCCATCATATTGCACAAATGCTGATCACTTGAATTTTATTGGCCCTGTAGTTTTGTTTGTATTTAATTCATAAAATAGCTTTTATAGTTACATACATGTGATAAGCACAGAGTTTATTTTTAGCTTTATGTTTGGAAGTCCTTAAGTACTATTATAATAGACATGATGACACAACACTGGACTCTGAAAGCATACGATGGGGGCTGTTGCTGTGGTGTAGTGGGTGGGGGCGCTGCCTGCAGTGCCGGCATCCCATATGGGTGCTGGTTTGAGTCCTGGCTGCTCCACTTCTGATCCAGCTCTCTGCTGTGGCCTGGAAGGGCAGCGGAGGATGGCCCAGGTCCTTGGGCCCCTGCACCCACGTGGGAGACCTGGGGGAGGCTCCTGGTTCCTGGTTTCTGACTGGCGCGGCTCTGGCCGTTGCGGCCTGTTGGGGACTGAAGCTGCGGGAAGACCTCTCTCTCTCTCTCTCTCTCTCTCTCTCTCTGCCTCTCCTCTCTCTGTGTAAATCTGACTTTCAAATAAGTAAATAAATCTTCAAAAAAAGAACATCACCAGGGTGGGCTCGGCCTTATCACCGAGCCCTGTACAAGGAGGGAGTCTTCTCCCACTCAATGCTGAAGAGAGTATCAGATACATACTCTGGCCCAGGAGAAAGCAAATGTCCAAGTAGGAGCACTCCTCTCCCAAGAATTAGCAGGAAGCTGGGGACTTTAGTCTGGTAACTGGGAGGAACTGAATTCTGTCAACTCTCAGTGAACCTGGAAGAGGACCCCAACCCTCAGATGAGAACCACAGCCCAGACAACACCTTGATGTCAGCCCAAGGAGATGCTGTGCAGAATCCAGAAACAACAGGCCCAGACTCTAACTTAAAAAAACTGTGAGACAGGGTCAGCGCTGTGCCCGCTGCCTGCAGTACTGGCATCCCATATGGGCACCGGTTCGGGACACGGCTGCTCCACTTCTGATCCAGCTCTCTGCTATGGCCTGGGATAGCAGTGGAAGATGGCCCAAGTCCTTGGGCCCCTGCACCTGCGTGGGAGACCCAGAGGAAGCTCCTGGCTTTGGTTCTGCACAGCTATTGTGACCAACTGGGGAGTGAACCAGCAGATGGAAGATCTCTCTCTTTGCCTCTCCTCTCTCTGTGTAACTCTGACTTTTGAATAAATAAATAAATCTTTTAAAAAAGTATCTCAATTAAAAAAATCTGAGATAATACATTTGTGTTGTTTTATGCTGTGGAGTTGGTGACAATGCATTCAGCAAAAGGAAACAGTCACAGAAACCATTTCTTTTTTCAACCGACTGTATTGGAATCTTACAGAAACTGTCTATGTAACTCTGGAGCAAGGTGGTATGGAGTAAATATCACTGTCTCTATTTATTCCATGAGCCCAAATTTCATTATTGTAGGACTATGCCTGAAAAATCTTCAGAATGTCAAAGGAAGCAAAATAAATAATCAAAACCCAATAGCAACAAGGGAGCCAGCAGTAATGCAGGGTGGCAAGGGCCTCCAGCTCTGGCCATGGACACCCAGCGAGGAGTCTTGACTTAGTCTTGAGGCACCTGTGATGTGCTGTGCAGAATTACAGGTCCATGCTGAGTTAACAAGGTCCCTGGGGATGAATTTCACTTACAGGAAGTAATTTTAAGTAATAGAAACTGTGATGAATCAACATTATAAACTACACACAAGCCATACACTGGACACTTCAAAGGCAGAATTGTTGGCATATTCTCTTTGGTGGTAAAAACTACATCTGAGCAGGGAGAAGTTGAGGAGAGTCTCTTCTCCTGCAGATTCCTTCAGGCTGTCTACAGCAGGGGCTGGCAAATTTTTCTGGAAAGGGCCAGATTTGAGGCTTTGGCGGCTATTGGGATCTGCAGCAACTTGACTCAACACTGATACTACAGTGTGAAATCAGCCGCAGACAAGGATACAAAAATGAAGAAGCACGGCTACGTTGCACTAAAACTTCATCTACAAGAACACAATGTGAGCCAGATTTGGTCCAAGGGCGCTAGTTTGCCAACTCTGGTCTAGATAGGCGAGGAGGGCCTGAACTAGCAGTAGCATTTGGGGGAATAGAATGGAGAGCACAGATCTAAGAGGCATTATGGGAATACAGCTCCCAGGAGGTTCCAACTAATTGTTTGTCAGGGAAGAGAAGGTGACTTCAGACTTTGGAGGCTGAGAAGACAGTGGTAACATGATCTAAAATGGGAACGGAGGTGGAAGAGATGGTTTGTGTGTGTGTGCGTGTGTGTGTGCGTGTGTGTTAGGGGGTGGTGGAGAAATTGCAATGGCTATTCAAGTAACAAATTTGAAGCATGTTTACAGGATTTTTGTGGAAAGGAATAGGAGGCAATTAGAAGTTAAGAAACACACACACACACACACACAGAGAGAGAGAGAGAGAGAGAGAGAGAGATGGTTGGGAAATATGGAAATTACTTCCATGGGTGTGATATGCCTTGAAGTCATGGGTGTAGGTGAGATCACAAACAGAAGATTTGTAGGATATGAGCAAGCATATACAAAAGTGCTCTTTAAACAGTAAAGAATTATACAAATGTAAAATATTCCTAACATTTCATGTGACAAACAGAAGCATAAAAGCCAGTAACTATTGTTTTATGTCTAAGAATTCCTGCTAGTTCCCAGTTATTGCATTTTCAGCCCGAAGCGGCCTTTGAACAGTGCTGTTTTCTTCCCAGTGTGCATACCTTGAGATTACAATGCATTAAACAATGTTCACATGATGACATAGTGCTTCCCCCACACCAGCAGGTACTCTGAATCCCTATTTGATAGAAACAAATTTCTAAGAGGGCTGACGCACAAACACAGATATGCCACTTTAATATTAAGTTCAGACACTTGGAGTTTACTTAAATGAAGAACGAGGCAGAAAATTTAGAGGTATCCATGTGAAGTCACTTAGGACAAGAGACACAGAATATAGGCATGAAACCTAGAGAAAATAGGCAGTTGCAGTAGCCCTGGACCCTAGAAGTCTTTCTCTTCCCTACTCTCAAGGAGCATTTTAGTTATGCATTAATGATGAACAAATGGTTTCCAAATGTAGTGACTTAAAAACAAGCATGTGGGCCAGAGCTGCAACTCACTAGGCTAATCCTCCACCTGCAGGCCAGTACTCTGGGTTCTAGTCCTGGTTGGGGCGCCGGTTCTGTCCCAGTTGCTCCTCTTCCAGTCCAGCTCTCTGCTGTGGCCCGGGAAGGCAGTGGAGGATGGCCCAAGTCCTTGGGCCCTGCACCCGCATGGGAGACCAGGAGGAAGCACCAGGCTCCTGGCTTCAGATCGGTGCAGCACGCCAGCCGTAGCAGCCATCTTGGGGGTGAACCAACGGAAGGAAGACCTTTCTCTCTGTCTCTCTCTCTCACTGTCTCACTCTGCCTGTCCAAAAAAAATCAAACATGTGATTATATTTCATGAGTTTATATACATGGGATTTGGGTACCACTTGGCTGCATTATTCCTCTGTATTCTTGTTGATTCGATGGAAACACTTTCAGGTATTCAGCTGGTGTATGAAGTGGTCTGGGAGACCCAAGAAAGCTTGACCTATATGTTGCCATAGCCCTTCAGGCTATTGTAACAAAATACCATTACCTGGGCGGCTTCTGAACAACAGACATTTATTACTCACAGTTTTGGAGGCTGGACGTCCATGACCAAGGCGCTGACAGATTTGGTTCTGGTGTAGGCTCACTCTTGGGTGCAGGGGTGGTGTTTCTGCACTGTGTCCTCACAGGGCAGAAGTGCCAGCGGGTTTTCTGGGGTCTCTTCTATGAGGACACTGCCCATTCACAACACCTAGCCTCAGCACACATAATCACCTCCCTACTGCTGATGCCATCGGGTTAGGTTTCAGTTTGCATGTATCAGGGTTTTCTATGGGGTACCGACAGAAACATTTAGATCATAGTATGTGTCTAGTGTGGCTGGAAGCCTGGGCTTAGCTGTGATGGAGGACCAGGAATGCTGTACACGGCCTCTCTAGCATGGTGGCTTCAAGATGGTCAGATTTATACATAGTAGCTCAAGATCGGGAAGGAATGATCCAGAACTACAAAGTGCTTGCTGCATGGGCTTGTGTGGCCCTGCCTTGTAACCATGTTGTATTACTTATATCAATTCCTATTGAACATGGTGTTTATGAATCTGCCGGATTCAGGGAAGGGAACGGCAGCAAATGTCATCCATAGAAGGAAGGAGTGTCAAGCAAGGTTCAAGATCACCACAAAGGCCGAGTGACAGAAGAGCTTATTCAGAGACTCCTTGTTAATCTGGACGCTGCTACTGAGTTCAGAACTGCTGAAGGCCTCTGAGGAGCTATGTAGTTGCACCTTGTAATTGTCTTTCTGAGAAAACTTGATCAGCTAATGAAGTCCAAGTTCTCTACCCCATTGGTCCAGCACTGCTCCACGGATTGCAAACTTCCTCATGTTTCCATGACAATTGATATAGCCCTTTTTGTAGCATCAGGAAGATTCTGCATCAGAGAAGTAGAACTGTCTTCAGGGAACCAGACACACAGTGAGCAGAATTGAGGTGCTGTCAAGTCACACGACCATGGAGGCCATTGCCGTATCAATCTATGGGGTAAGACGTGGCAATGAGATGCTCAGAGCAGGTTCCTTATAAATGTACAGTGCCTTGAACTTCCCTATGAGTAAGCCAAGGATGAAGGCAAAGGAGCTATCTGGTGTAAGGCCATGCAGTAAAGACTCTTGATTTCTTCCCGCAATTCCTCAGGTTCCTAATGAGCTTGTCCGTGTCAGGCACGGTCAGTCAGTGCAGATCCTACTGAAGATGGGAAAGTACCCACCTTCTTGTGCTGACTTTTCCTCCTCAAGGCTGCTACCACCACTCTGGAAATGCTTCATTAATCACTGCTATGCTCCTGATCAGGAAATGTCTTGCTGCTATCAGATTTTCCTGAGATGGGAAACAACAGAGCTGGGCCAGGCCAGGTCCCGGTCCCAGAGGAGAAAGCATGGAGAGTGAGCAGCCCGGGTGTGAGTGTGCCCTTAGCTCTCCAGTGACTCCCCACAGGGCAGATCGATAATCATAACCCACTCTCTGGCCCCTAACGCGAGTTGACATTGAGCCTGGTTGGTGATGTTTCTCATTTTGTCTGATGGACATTGTCAGGGGAGAAACTGGTGCAGGGGAATGAAAAGGGTGACAGTAGTTTAGTCTAGAGGCCAATGTGAAGGCCTCTGAGGGAGATGTTACAGTCACTATATTCTAAGCGAAGGTATGTAGCCATTTGTATTCTCTACTAGAGCAGGCTGGCTCATCTCTTTACAAAAGGCACTCCCAAGGGGTCGAATATGCCTAGGACAACCCCCTGCCCATGGGGGATTTTTTTTTGTGGTTTCATTATTTGAAAGCATAGTGTTGCATGGCATGCTGTGAAAGTTCCCCAAATCATTCTAGACCCTGGCTGTTTTGTTTCACGAGGGCCTGGGGAAGTCCAGGATGTGACTCAGAGGGAGAAGGGCTGCTCAGCTCCGTGTTTGGGGAGGAGAACTGTGATCGCAGATTCTTCTGTCTACCTCCATTTCCTGCCACGCACCCTACTCGCGAGACCCAGAAACACATTTTGAACATGGCGCCCAAGACCACAGCTTGGCCGCTGATAGGTTACCCCGACTCCAGGAAAGCGCATGTGCACACTGAACCTGTGCTGGAGCCCTGGGCGGCGCTAAGCTTGATCTGCATAACAACATGGTGGCCTTGGCCTACTAACAAGGGTCAGTACTGGCCGCCAAAGTGTGTGGCAGTGGTGGCAGTGACATCGTGGCCCCCAACTCACCTCGCCCCTCCTCCAGCCGGGGTCAACACCGAAACATCAGACATCGAAGCAGCGGCGGCCTCCCAACATCAAGTAAGTGGCCCAGCCCAGAAACCACGATCACACACGCACAACCTACGGCCTGGCAAGGAAACATAGCAGAGGTGGGGTGATCAGGACCCTGTCCACTAATTCTGAGCCTACTGACACCGGGAGAGGCCTCTGTTAACGTTTCCTGCCGTCCTCCTCCTCCGTGAGCAGTGCCCGGCGTCCCCAGCCCAGAGGCTTCTGCCATAGTTTCAGCGTTTTCTGCGTGCCTAGCTGCCGTCATCAGTCACCATGAATCTGGGGGTGGGAACCAGTATTGGCTCCGGGTCCGAATTCAGTGTGGGAGGTAAATACCACGTGTTGCGGAAGATGGGGTCTGGCTCCTTTGGGGAGGTTTATCTGGCCATGGACGTCATGAGCGGTGAGGAAGTGGCAGTGAAGGTGGAGCCGCATAACACCAGGCACCCTAAGTTGCTCTTGGACAGCAGCATGTACAAAATCCTTCAAGGTGGAGTTGGGATCCCCCACATGCGATGGTTCCGTCGGGAGAGAGATAGGAACATGCTGGGTATGGATCTTCCGGGACACTGTCCAGAAGATCTCTCAGCAACCTCTGGGCTGTAGTACATTTTAGTAATATGTCCTGTAGCAAGCAGAAGAAACTGTGACAGCAGTAACTTAATTTCTCATTCACAAGGAAGTGGTGGATTGGGAAGGTTGGTTGAATGTGCAGTTGTATAGACATCAAACGGTGTATGTCAGAGCCAGTGAGCCAGATTACCAGATTGTTAACTTGATCCCTTATTGTGAAATGTTGACAAGCCGCTTGTCATGGTCTGGCTGCGTTGAGCTCCTGTTTTAATTGAAAAAGTGGATGAGAGTACCAAGTTTTCTTCTAGCTTCAACACTGAATTGTTCTGTGCAATTTTAATGTTACTGAATTTTCTTTTTTTTTAACTTTTGTTTAATGAATATAAATTTCCAAAGTACAGCTTATGGATTACAATGGCTCCCCCCCCCCCCATAACTTCCCTCCCACCCGCAACCCTCCCCTTTCCCTTTCCCTACCCCCTTCCATTCACATCAAGATTCATTTTAAATTCTCTTTATATAAAGAAGATCAGTTTAGCATATATTAAGTAAATATTTCAACAGTTTGCACCCACATAGATTTGCATTTCCCTGATTGCTAGTGATCTTGAACATTTTTTCATGTGCCTGTTGGCCATTTGGATTTCCTCTTTTGAAAAATGTCTATTGAGGTCCTTGGCCCATCTCTTAAGTGGGTTGTTTGTTTTGATGTTGTGGAGTTTCTTGATTTCTTTGTAGATTCTGGTTATCAACCCTTTATCTGTTGCATAGTTTGCAAATATTTTTTCCCATTCTGTCGGTTGCCTCTTCACTTTCCTAACTGTTTCTTTTGAAGTACAGAAACTTCTCAATTTGATGCAATCCCAAATGTTAATTTTGGTTTTGACTGCCTGTGCTTCTGGGGTATTTTCCAAGAAGTCTTTGCCGGTACCTATATCTTGCAGGGTTTTTCAAATGCTCTCTAGTAACTTGATGGTGTCGGGTCGTAGATTTAAGTCTTTAATCCATGTTGAGTGAATTTTTGTGTAAGGTGTAAGGTAGGGGTCTTGCTTCATGATTCTGCACGTGGAAATCCAGTTTTCCCAGCACCATTTATTGAATAGACTGTCCTTACTCCAGGGATTGGTTTTAGATCCTTGATCAAATATGAGTTGGCTGTAGATGTTTGGATTGATTTCTGGTGTTTCAATTCTGTTCCATTGGTCTATCCATCTGTTTCTGTACCAGTACCATGCTGTTTTGATAACAACTGCCCTGTAGTATGTCCTGAAATCTGGTATTGTGATGCCTCCGGCTTTGTTTTTGTTGTACAAGATTGCTTTAGTTATGCGAGGTCTCCTGTGTCTCCATATGAATTTCAGCATCATTTTTTCTAGATCTGAGAAGAAGTTCTTCGGTATCTTGATTGGTATCGCATTGAATCTGTAAATTGCTTTTGGGAGAATGGACATTTTGATGATATTGATTCTTCCAATCCATGAGCATGGAAGATTTTTCCATTTTTTGGTATCCTCTTCTATTTCTTTCTTTAAGGTTTTGTAATTTTCATCGTAGAGATCTTTAACGTCCTTGGTTAAGTTTACTCCAAGGTATTTGACTGTTTTTGTAGCTATTGTGAATGGGATTTATCTTTTTTTAAACTTTTATTTAATGAATATAAATTTCCAAAGTACGGCTTATGGATTACAATGGCTTCCCCCCATAACGTCCCTCCCAACCGCAACCCTCCCCTTTCCCACTCCCTCTCCCCTTCCATTCACATCAAGATTCATTTTCGATTCTCTTTATATACAGAAGATCAGTTTAGCATATATTAAGTAAAGATTTCAACAGTTTGCTCCCACACAGAAACATAAAGTGAAAAATAACAGATGATTTTTTAAATGATGATGAAATCAGATCAGACCTATTGTCATGTTTAATCCCAGTGAGAGTCAAGTTGGGAATTGATAATTTCTTCTTTTTTTTTTTACAGAAGATCAGTTTAGTATACATTAAGTAAAGATTTCAACAGTTTGCACCCCCATAGAAACACAAAGTGAAATATACTGTTTGAGTACTCGTTATAGCATTAAGTCTCAATGTACAGCACATTAAGGACAGAGATCCTACATGAGAAGTAAGTGCACAGTGACTCCTGTTGTTGACTTTACCAATTGACACTCCTGTTTATGGCATCAGTAATCTCTGAATGGTATTTATCTTAGAAGTTCTTTCTCAGCCGTGGTATTGCCTGTGTATACAAAGGCTGTTGATTTTTGTGCATTGATTTTATATCCTGCTACTTTGCCAAACTCTTCTATGAGTTCCAATAGTCTCTTAGAGTTCTTTGGGTCCCCTAAGTAAAGAATCATATCATCTGCAAAGAGGGATAGTTTGAGTTCTTCCTTCCAAATTTGTATCCCTTTAATTTCTTTTTCTTGCCTAATAGCTCTGGCTAGAACTTCCAGAATTATATTGAATAGCAGTGGTGAGAGTGGGCATCCCTGTCTGGTACCAGATCTCAGTGAAAATGCTTCCAACTTTTCCCCATTCAATATGATGTTGGCCATGGGTTTTTCATAAATTGCTTTGATTGTATTGAGGAATGTTCCTTCCATACCCAGTTTGCTTAGAGTTTTCATCATGAACGGGTGTTGTATTTTATCAAATGCTTTCTCAGTGTCTATTGAGATAATTATATGGTTTTTCTTCTGCAGTCTGTTGATGTGGTGAATCACATTGATTGATTTGTGAATGTTGAACCATCCCTGCATACCAGGAATAAATCCCACTTGGTCTGGATGGATGATCTTTCTGTGTGTTGTTGCTTTCTATTGGCCAGAATTTTATTGAGGATTTTTGCATCTATGTTCATCAGGGATATTGGTCTGTAATTCTCTTTCAATGCTGCATCTCTTTCCGGCTTAGGAATTCAGGTGATGCTGGCTTCATAGAAAGAATTTGGGAGGATTCCCTCTTTTTCGATTGTTGTGAATAGTTTGAGAAGAATTGGAGTTAGTTCTTCTTTAAATGTCTGGTAGAATTCAGCAGTGAATCCGTCTGGTCCTGGGCTTTCCTTTGTTGGGAGGGCCTTTATTACTGTATCAATTTCTGTCTCAGTTATCGGTCTGTTTAGGTTTTCTATGTCTTCCTGGTTCAATTTAGGCAGGTTGCATGTGTCCAGAATCTATCCATTTCTGATAGGTTTCCCTGTTTGCTGGCATACAAGTCCTTGTAGTAATTTCTGATGATTCTTTTTATTTCTGTGGTGTCTGTTGTTACATTTCCTTTTTCATCTCTGATTTTATTGATTTGGGTCTTTTCTCTTCTTTTTCTAGTTAGTTGGACCAATGGGGTGTCAATTTTGTTTATTTTTTCAAAAAACCAGCTCCTCATTTGGCTGATTTTTGTAATGTTTTTCTGGATTCAATCCTGTTGATTTCTTCTCTGATTTTAATTATTTCTCTTCTCCTACTAGATTTGGGTCTGGTTTGCTCAGATTTCCTAGATCCTTGAGATGAAAGCTCATCTTTAAGCATCTTTTGCAGGGCTGGACAAGTGGCGGCAAAGTCTTTCAATTTCTGTTTGTTGTGAAAGGTCTTTATTTCACCTTCATTCACAAATGAGAGCTTAACAGGATATAATATTCTGGGCTGGTAATTTTTCTCTCTTAGTACCTGGGCTATATCTTGCCATTCCCTCCTAGCTTGTAGGGTTTCTGATGAGAAGTCAGCTGTGAGTCTGATTGGAGATCCTCTGAGAGTAATCTGATGTTTCTCTCTTGCACATTTTAGGATCTTTTCTTTATGTTTCACTGTGGTGAGTTTGATTACAACGTGTCATGGTGAGGATCTCTTTTGGTCATGTTTATTAGGGGTTCTATGAGCTTCCTGTACTAGGATGTCTCTGTCCTTCTCCAAACCTGGGAAATTTTCTGCTAGTATCTCACTAAAAAGGCCTTCTAATCCTTTCTCCCTCTCCATGCTTTCAGGAACTCCTAGAACCCGAATGTTGGGTTTTTTAATAGTATCCTGAAGATTCCTGACAATATTTTTTTAGATTTCTAATTTCCTCTTCTTTTCTTTGGTTTGACTGTATGTTTTCCTGTGCTCTGTCTTCTAAGTCTGATATTCTCTCTTCTGCTTCACGCATTCTGTTTTTAAGGCTCTCTAATGTGTTTGTCATTTGATCTATTGAATTCTTCATTTCATTATGATTTCTTGTCACTATCACAGTTTCATTTTCTACTAGTTGTTTCATTTCATTTTGATTCCTCCTTAATATTTCATTTTCATGAGAGAGATTTTTTATCTTGTCCATTAAGGATTTCTGTAGTTTGAGAATTTTTTGTTGAGAACTTCTTAATATTCTTATCAATTTTTTGCGATCCGCTTCTTGCATTTCTTCTATCTCATCATCTTCATAATCTTGAATTGGGGTGTCTGTTTCATTTGGAGGCGTCATAGTGTCTTCCTTGTTCTTGTTACCTCGGCTTTTGCGTTTGTTTGGCATTTTGGATATATTCTTTGTTTTTTTTTTTCTCATTATACTGTGACTCTAGATTAAGAGGACTGTCTGCTTTTGATGGATCCTTAGAGGCTGTGATGGGTGTGGCCAGAGAGCTCTGGTTCTACAAGGTTAAGGGTGTGCCAAAGGTGATTCACCCTGATTGTTCTCTGGCTTGCTCTCGATCGCTCTTTCTCTCTCTCTCTCTCTTTTTTTTTTTTTTTTTGACTCAGTTGGTAAGTAATTCCACACAGCTGAATGGAATTGAGAGTAGTTGATGTATGAAATCTGGCCTCTGTGGGTATTCGTTTGCTTACCAGAGTCAGGTTTTTCTGCTTGGCTAATGAGGGCACCCGCTTTACATATGCAAAATGGTGCACACTGCTTTACTTAAGTAAAATGGAACCTGCCCTTTGTCTTGCTCGGCTTTGTAAGGTGAGTGGAGAGAGAGGCTAAATGTCCGTGCTGGCTCCCCTTATTTATTCGATTTTTTTTCTCTCCTCCAGCCAGCCTGGTGAACTTTCCCCAATGGGGTTTCAGGCCTCGTTCTCTGCAGGCTCTTTCTGCCTTTCCCTGCCAATGTCTCGGGTTACCGAGAGGTTTTTGTCTCACCTCCCCTTCCAGCGCTGGCGCACAGACTCTGCGGCTCCTGCGGGTCCCTGAATTTTCTATTTTTTTAGATTTATATATTTATTTGAAATGCAGAGTTACAGAAAGGCAGAGTCAGAGAGAGAGAGAGAGAGAGAGTTTTTCCTTCCACTGGTTCACTCCCCAGATGGCTGAGCAGATCTGAAGCCAAGAGCCAGGAGCTTCTTCCAGGTCTCTCAGACAGGTGCAGGGGCCCAAGCACTTGGGCCATCTTCTACTGCTTTCCCAAGCCATAGCAAAGAGCTGGATAGGACATGGAGCAGCCAGGACAATAACTGGCACCCGTATGGGATGCTGGCACTGTAGGCATTGGCTTTACCTGCTATACCACAGCACCAGCCCTGAGTTACTGAATTTTCATGGTGAAACCAAAACTTGTTTGTGATTGAAACAGATGTCCTAGAATTGCTGTTTTGGATTCCAGAATTTTCTGTGTACATTTTCCTGCAGCAAATTATGTGCTGCAGATTTCAAAGAAATTCCCCCTCCCAAGTTTGTAGGAAAAAAAATCAATTCTCCATTCTAACCTCCCCCCTCATATTTAAATTTTATATTTTCATAGTATCAATTTCATCCATTTAATTCTTCTTAGTTTTTCTTAGTAGAAAAAAAAATTCAACATTCCTGTTTGGTATAACACTCCTTCTAAGTAATGAAAAATTATTATCAGCTCTCTGTGCAATAATAAATGAAATAAATGTCTTCTTAAAGACATAATTGAAGTTAACATTTGGTTGCATCAAGTATACAGTATTCACCAATTGTTAACAAATGTAAGAACTGAACGTTCCAGTTGGGTAATGGTTATTAGCACAAGGCCAAGCTTTTGCTAATTATTCAGTGTCTTTTTTCTTAATCAAAGAATTGTGATAAAATCCTGGGGCTGGTGTTGTGGTGCAGTGGGTTAAGCTGCTGCCCACAATGCCGGCATCCTATTTGAGTGCTAGTTCAAATCCTGGCTGCTTCACTTCCTATAAAACTCCCTACAAATGCACCTGGGAAAGCAGCAGAATGTAGCCAAAGTGCTTGGGTCCCTGCACCTGTGTGGGATACCCAGCCCCAGACATTGTGACCATTTGGGGAGCCCAATGGAATATTCTCTCTCTCTTCCCTCCCTCTGTAACTCTACCTGTCAAATAAATGAATATATCTTAAAAAATAAAAATAAGTGTGCCAAGAGTAGAGTAAGGTAGAATTAATTCCTGAGAATTATATTTTTATAGTTTTCATATCTTTGATGTCATTGTGGGAGAATAAAATATCCCGCCCCAGTTATTTTTCTTAGCATATTTCAGGTTAGTTATTCAGAGATATTGTAGACCTCTGTAGTCACAGGAGTGGTTCTGAAAAGCTATCCTTTTTAAAAAGAGATTTACATCTATCTACATTAGTAAAGTATGCAGCGGATACAGCTTAAGACATTTATATCTGATATTCTCCTTTCTACCTAGGAGGAATCTTTCCACAGGAAGAAGAGGTTAGAGGTCTGAGCCCTGGTCCAGAGAGGTTGCCATAGGTATCCGTTACCTTGGAGACCTCACCTGCACAAAAAGGTAACACTTGCTTGCTGTGAATCTCCTCCTCAGAGTGTCCATGGCCTTTCCTACCCCCAGAATTCCAAGCCTTTGTGCTTTTGAAACTGTATATAAGCCATCTCACTCCTGTTTGATTCTCAATACCTCCCATGCCTTAGGCATGGAATACAGTTTTCATGTCCTTTTTCCCTATTGTTTATCAGTTTATATTATAGACTGAAATGATCAAAAATTGAAAAGTAAAGGAGTAAGTTTAAACTTCTCTACTGAGGGC
The DNA here is from genome assembly GCF_051225735.1 of Oryctolagus cuniculus. Taxonomy (NCBI): domain Eukaryota; kingdom Metazoa; phylum Chordata; class Mammalia; order Lagomorpha; family Leporidae; genus Oryctolagus; species Oryctolagus cuniculus. The sequence continues at coordinate 27,445,595 of NC_142888.1, forward strand.
ACTAGAAAAAGGCTTACGTAAAAAAAATTTGATTAGTAGCTTTTATTATCTGTATATTAGTGGATATACAAAGGAAGTCAGAAATAGTGTGGTATGCCAATCCATTTATTGACTAGTCGTTGAGTGCTTCTTGGTGTCGCACACTCTTCCAGGTAGTTCCTTACAGCAGTGAATAGGATAATGGTTCCTGATCTCAAGGAGCTTTCACTTCAATGGAGGGAAGAAAATAAACAAATAAATTTCAGTGTTACAGTACAGTGTGTTAGGCCTCCACCTGGGAGGCCTGCATCCCATATCAGAGTGCTGGTTCTTTTTTTTAAGATTATTTATTTATTTGAAAGTCAGAGTTACACGGAGAGAGGAGAGGCAGAGAGAGAGGTCTTCCATCTGATGGTTCACTCCCCAGTTGGCCACAACGGCCAGAACTGTGCTTATCTGAAGCCAGGAGCCAGGAGCTTCTTCTGGGTCTCCCACAAGGGTGCAGGGGCCCAAGGACTTGGGCCATCTTCTACTGCTTTCCCAGGCCACAGCAGGGAGCTGGGTCAGAAGAGGAGCAGCTGGGACACAAACCGGTGCCCATATGAGATGCTGGCGCTTCAGGCCAGGGCGTTAACCCACTGAGCCAGAGCGCTGGCCCCAAGAGAGTGCTTATTCTGTCCCTGGTTGCTCTGCTTCTGGTCCAGCTTCCTGCTTCTGTGTCCTAGGAGACAGCAGATGACAGAGGCTCCAGTGCTTGGGTCCTTGCCATCCCCAGGTGACCCTGATGGAGTTACTGTCTCCTGGCTTCAGTTTAGCCCAGCCCTGGCTGTTGCCAGCATTTGGGGAGTAGACTGCAGATGAAAGATAGCTCTCAGTTTCTTTCTCTTTTTCTCCCTGTCACTCTTTTAAGTAGATGAAAAAATAAACAGATAAGCAAAAACTATTTCAAATAATGCCAAGTGCTGTGAACAAAAAATGAAGCAGGATAATGTAATAATGAATGGGTATGTTACTGAAAGCTCAGTCCTGTTCCAGGTGCCAAATCAAAATAACAAGGACAATGTTTGAGGAAGAGAATATTTAATCTGTTGACAAATAAGGGGATATCAGACTTCCATCTCAAGAACTACTGCCTGGGGTAGCACTGTGGCTCAGTGGGTTAAGCCAACACCTGCAAAGCTGGTATCCCATATGGGTTCCTTTTCAAGTCCCAGCTGCTCAATTGCCAATCCAGCTCCCTGCTAATGCTCCTGGGAAAGCAGAGAAAGATGATTCAAGTACTTTGTTCCCTGGAACCCATGTGGGAGACCCAGATGGAGTACCAGGATCTTGGCTTTGGCCTGGCCCAGCCTTGGCCATTGTAGCCATTTGGGGAGTGAACTAGCAGATGGAAGATCTATCTCTCTCTCTCTAACTCTGCCTTTCAAATAAATAAATAAATAAATTTAAAAAGAAAAAAAACTACCACTTTGTTGAATGAAGGTGTTTTGAAGTTTTAAAAGGGGCTACAAGAACAGGGAGCTAGACTGGCAAAATTGCAAGAGAGCTGTTAAGTCTTCTGTGGTAGGCACCGAGGCTTGTACGTTCCTTCTCTGTTTCGTCCTTGAGGTCCACATGTGGTGAGATTAGATTTAATCTGATCAGGTTGTGAGATAAAGAACAAGGCACTGTGGACCTTCGGACATTGGTGAGTGGGAATCCAGCAGTCCAGCCCTGAAGCACTCCTCTGCAGACCTGGAATTCCCCTTTCCAGACCTAGAATTCCCTATATGAAACTCCTAGAGACAATACTGGCCACCAACATGCTAGTTATTGGAGAGGCACGTGACCCCATGTGTTAGGTGATTGGAATCTTGTAGGGCCAGCTGTAACACTCCCTCAATTCAGTGAGGGTGGCTAGGAGATTGGGGCCTGATCATATCTAGCGTCTGAAGCCAAGTTCCGCAGGAACTATTTGGAGGCTCAGTTCTAGGTAGACAGGGGACATTAGATTGGGCAATCATTGATGGCTTCTCTGAGGGAGTGACTGTAGGGGTGGGAAAAATGCCCTCTACCTTCTGAGGGTTTGATTATTGAGCCTATGAGGTGAACTGACAATAGACAGGTGAACTGACAATAGACAGATAAACAGGAAAAAACATTTAATTATGAACGTATGCACAAGAGTCCTACTGATAGAAGAGTCCAGGAAGAGTCAGATGACTGAAGCTTACCTCATGTCCTGAGCTGCAGAAGAGAATAGGGGCTTTTGATTTCTGCGTTAGCAGTGGCCACATCTGTAATGAGAGGCTTAAGAGAAGACATTTATGATGAATTAAGGTGGTCTTGTTGTGCAGATAGTGTCACTCAAAGAATAGAAGTTATCTTGGAGCAGCCTTCAGCAGTCTGGGCATAGTGTCAACTTCTAGTCTCTTCTCCTGTAATCTTTCAGCCAATCTTCCCTGGTTGATGAGATTCCTGGGGCACAGATTCATGACAATTGCATTTCTTTTGGAGGGTCTATCATTAGGTAAGAGAAGTTTAGGCAACTTGCTGTTAGCCAGATACCCTTAGTTTGAGGTAATCAGCATGCCAAAGTGGCACATTTTGGAGTGATACTTCCTGAAGTCCTTAATTTCCAGGAAGAAAATGAAACAAGGGAATATGACAGTGAATGGGTGTGCCAAGAGCATTAGATGGGGCAGTTATGGAAGTCTTCTTTGTGGAGGTGACATGAGCTGAGACCAGAAGAGAGCTATTTATGGGAAGATCTGGTTTGGAAGAGTGTTAGGCAGAAATAATGTCACTAGGTAGAAAAAAGCAGGTGTATTTATCGATAAAAAGCGCATTGTGGCTCAAGTTCAGGGAACAAGTAAGGTACAAGAGGAGGAGATTAGCTGGGAGAGGTGGCTGGGGGCAACCCCTATAGAACCTTATAGAACAAGGACATCATTATTGTAACTATAATGGAAATCTATTCTGTAAGCAGGGGAAGGACATGATCTGTTTTAAATTTCTGTAAGATCATCTATCTTCTGGGTGGAGAATAGATTGGAAAAGGAAAAAGAAAACAAAGACATCAATTTAAGGGCTACTGTAATAGTTCAGATAGGAGAAGATGATGCCTTATGAGCAGGGAGATGGAGAAAAGTGAATGGTTTAGATCTATTTTGGAAGCAGAATGGTAAGACTTGCTACCATATTGTGTATGGGGAAAGGAATTAAATGTTCACGCTGGATTTTAAGCTAAAGCAGCTGGGAGGAAGGAGGTACCTTTTTTCTGTTAATGGCAAGAAAGGGGTAGGGGTTGTGGGGAGAAGCAGTTGGGTGGGGCTTGTGGCTGGCATTTAGAAGTTCTGATTTCGAAATATTGAGCAGATATCTATACCTCAAAGGTCTACTTTGAAGCATGGGCTTCCTAAAGGAGTAGTCTTAGTAACACAGTGGTTAAAGATAGGGAAAAGGAATAACCTGTAACAACCCTCCAATAACAGAATCTCTACGATGCCTTGCCACCTGCAGGCTCGCTTCTTAAGTAGATAGAGAAAACTCTTACAATATAATCTCCCTGATCAAGAAAAGAATTGAGAAGACACATGACTAAAACCTTCCGTGTGGGCTTCCGCAATCCCTTCTTCACCTTTGTGATCAGCCCAAGCACTTACACTGGCAGAAAATCTAAGCAAATAGAGGTAATTCTGTAGAGAAATGAACTGTGGGGGAGTCTGGTAGGATTACCAAGATTAATGCAAATGAAAAGAACTGTACTCAAATAAGCGCAAGATAAAATACCAGAATGATTCAGGGAAGAAAAAATAAGGGTTATGTTTTCATTTTAGTCAATAGAAATATGTAGGCAGGAAATAATTTACTTTTTTTTTCATTTGGTAAAATGGTTCAAATAAGAACTTGCGCTTTTAATTAGAAAGTGAACAGAAAGGACCTTTGGTGTTTCTGAACTTGGAATCTCAGTTTTATGCTACTGATGTGGGTAGAAGGTTTAAGAGCCAGAGTTGGCCAGGTTTGAGTTCTCACTGATCTGTAAGGTGAACTCTATAAGGTGTCTTGAGTTGTGATTAAGGCAAGGTGGATTTGATAGTAGAGTCTACTTAAGACACTCTGTTCCTAGGAAAGTGTAAGACTTGTTTAGAATCTCTTCATCTTGGTATGTTGCTAAGAATTCTGTTATGGCATATTTTATTTTAGGGAAATGAGTTGCTTCCCTCTTTTCCTACTCTCCGCATGGCCAGGTTCTGACTTAATATACCCTAGAGTAGGTGCTATGCCCATATCACTCACTGAGGGTTTTAGCCATCACCTGCTGCCTCTCAGGGTGCACATTTGCAGGAGTTTGGAATTGGGAGCAGGTCCAGGGCTTGAATTTAGGTCCTCTGATATGAGATGCAGGCATCCCAACCAATGTTTTAACTGCTAGGCCAGATGACCACCCTGCATGGCATTTTTAATTAAAATTTTATTTATTTGAAAGGCAGAGAGAGAAAGAGTTCCCATCTGTTGGTTCTCTACCCAAATGCCTACTAAGGCCAAGGCTGGGCTGAGGCTGAAGCCAGTAATGGGGAAAGAAATTCAGGTCCTCCACATGGGAGGCAGGAACCCAACAACTTGAGCCATCATGGCTGCCTCCCAAGGTCTGTGTTAGCAGGAACCTGGGGTCAGGAACTTGAGCTGGGAATAAAACACAGGTTCTCTAATGTGTTATGCAGGTTTCTTAACTGCTAGGCTCATGCCTTCTCTCTGCATGGTATTTTTTTAAACTTTTACTTTCAATCTACTTGTGTCTTTGAATCTAAGTGTGTCTCTTGTAGATGGTATATAGCTAGGTCTTGTTTAGTATATGCCTCTTGATTTGATTGTTTAATACTTTTACCTTTCTTAATTGAAATATTTATTGAGATAATAATAGATTCTAAAAAATAACAGAGTAGCCCTTGGTATGCTTTGTTTAGTTTTCCCCAACAGTGACATTTTGCAAAAACTACAGAATAATATTATAGTATAATATCAACATAGGTACAATCCATAGCGCTTACTCAGGTTTCCCTAGTTTCATCTGTAACAAAATGGAAATTTCTAGTTGGCCTGTTGTGTTCCATTGGTGTATCCGTTTTTTTTTTTTTTTATGCTAGTATCATATTGTTTTGGTTACTATTGCTTTGTAGTGTGTTTTGGAGTCAGGCATTATAATACCTCTAGCTTTGTTCTTTTTGCTGAGGATTGCTTTGGCTATTTAGGGTCTTTTGTGGTTTCATATAAACTTTAGGAGTGGTTTTGTTTTTCCATTTCTGTGAAGAACGCCATTAGTATTTAGATAAGAATTGCAATGAATCTGTGGATAGATTTGGGTTGTATAGGCATCTTAACAATATTAATGCTTCCAACCCATGAACATAAAATGTCCTTCCATTTTTGGGAGTTATGTCCTCTTTAATTCCTTTCATAAATATTCTATAACTTTCATTATAGAGGTCATTCACCTTCTTGGTTATCTTTATTTCTAGGTGTTTTATTTATATTTTTGTAGCTATTGTGAATGGGATTGCTTTCTAGATTTCTAAAATTGGATCTTTTTGATAATAGATTGTATTAACTCTGGATTCTGATTCTTCTCTCCTTGGAGTTTGTCTAGTGACTTGCTTAGAATAACTGTAGTGTCTGTCTCCCCAGCAGTGTGTGGTCACTGATGTCTCAATTCACTTTTTTTAAATAAAGATTTATTTTATTTATTTGAAAGACAGAGTTACAGAGAGGTAGAGACAGAGAGCGAGGTCTTCTATCCGCAAGTTTGCTCCCCAGATGGCTTCAATGGCCAGAGCTGCACCGATCCAAAGCCAGGAGCCAGGAGCTTCTTCCAGGTCTCTCATGCGGGTGCAGGGGCCCAAGCACTTGGGCCATCTTCTACTGCCCTCCCAGGCCATATCAGAGAGCTGGATTAGAAGTGGAGCAGCCGAGACTAAACCAGCGCCCATATGGGATGCCAGCACTTCAGGCCAGGGCTTTAACCTGCTGTGCCACAGTGCTGACCCCTCAGTTCACTTTTTTAAAAAAATAATTTTATTTTTAAACCTGGTTTTCCGAGTTATGTCTGGGTCAGCGTAGCTTCGTGTTCAGCCAAAGATTTGTCAGAGGTTGTGTTTAAACACCTTATGCCAATCAAACTTTTACCCTCTGCTGGTGACTCTGTGTATGGTTTGGGAAATAGCAGTTTATAGTTGTGTCACAGCCTTTACTTTCTGTGCTTGTAAAGCCTCACATTCATTTGGGGACAAGTGGCTCTCCTTGGCCTTCTCCAGTCTTTCCTGATCACGAGCACAGCCATGCGGAACCATCCAGATCCCCAGGGATATCTGGGAGCTTACCAAGGCCCACTCCATCTTAATTCCGGGCTCTTGCTGCTAAATTTCTTCCTTTTCTGCAGGAATGATGTTAGACTCCGCCAGTATGGCAATCCCTGCCTAGCTGCAAATTTGGCCCTCTCTGATTATTTGCCCCCAAGATTGCTATTATTTTCAACAAGGCCCCTGGGCACTGATTTTTCTATGCTCCACTCCAAATCACGCCAACCCCTCTAGCAGTGGTCAGTTCTGGAGGCCTGCCATGCCCTGGTGGATCTGTGGTGCCATGGAACTGATCAGGGAGGGGCATGGGCCAGCCTAAGGCGAAAATATCAAACTCTCCTCACTCTTCCTGAGATTCAGTTTTCCTCGAATAACTTAGATTCTAGAAATGATTGTTGATAACATTTTTGCCCACTTTTTTTCTTGTTTTGGGGGATGAGGATTTGTTGTGCTCCTCACTCTGCTATTCTAGAAGTCGTGCCCTGGGAATGGCTAGTGTCTGAGTCTGCATTTGGTGTAAATGACACCCAAAGTAAGCGGCTTCTCGGGACATCTCAGGATATAGAACTTCCTATCTAGTGTAGTATATTTTCATCTTGGGTGGAGCAAGGATGGATCAAGTTCTGATTATGTGGCTCCTTCAAATGTCCTGAACTTTCAAAAGAAGAAAAAGCATCATGAAGAATCCCACATTCAGAGAACAGGTGAGCAATCATTGCCACAGAATTTTGACATTTTTTGAGAGAGTAACTGTGAAGTCTGGTGTGGATGGGGCTCCACATGGCCAGTCTTCAGGATGGGTGATATTGAAGACGGGGATGTTTCCCTTCATATAGAGACATGGACTGAGTTCCAGACTCCTGGCTTCAGCCTGGCCTTGCTCTGACTATTGTGGGCATTTGGGGAGTAAACCAGTGGATGGAAGATCTCTCTGCCTCTGTCTGTATATCTCTGTTGCTCTGACTTTCAAATAAATGAAAATAAGTAAATAAAAAATTGAAAATTACTAATGTATATATATGCTTCTGTGTCTGTGAACCCATGGTTCAACACTGTAGTCTCTCTGGGCATGCTTGTAAGTATACTCATGTAGCTAGGCATCCTTCTTAGTTGAAGGATAATGATGGCTTCTGTAGTATTGTGAGAGGTCTCTGTGTGTCTGTGTGTGTGCCATAGGGAGGCCCTCTCCACAGAAAGCTCCTCGGGGTGCCAGAGATGCTATAAATGCAAATACAGCTGTTTGATGGGCTTTTCAATTAATCAGTGACTCTTGTTCAGAGATAAATCAAGTTACTTTTCGCCCTTACCAATCTTAATTCATAGGTTATAATGTTAATGAAAGTTGTTTTTCCCCCCTGATAATGCTTTTGCTTTTATGCACTGTCTTCTGCTTATTTTACTAATTACCTGTGCAATAACATGGCATCTAAATTGCTCTAAAGTCATCACTCTAAATTAAAAAAATGCATTTAAAAACAGCAATCCCTACAAATGTGTATTATGAACGGAGGTGAGCGCTTAACCAATTACTCTGCAGTAACTGCACACCTATGCAGAACAATTGCCTGAAGGCAGCAGCAAGTCACAGAACCCCATTTTGAAAAAGTGGATCTGTTTTGTCTTTCTCATTGTTAGCTCATGTCTTAAAGAGAGATGTGATGTTGCAGCTTTGGGGAGTGCTCATCTATTTCAGGCAATTGTGAGAACCGCGAACTGAAGCAACTCAAGAAAAGGGCTCTAGAGCTCTGTTCTAAGCAAATATTGTAGAAGCCGAGAGTCTTCAGTTCTGGACAGCCACGTTCTGTCTGTTTTGTGAGCAAATGTCTCACTACAAGACAGAAATACAGCTCAGAGAATAGCTTCAGAGGACAAATGGCAGCTATAACTTAGTGCTTTAGTCATCTTTAATGGAAATGGAGCCGCTAGCCAAGCCTAATATATAATGCATCATAAAACATATGTCTGTCTGTCTCCCAGGTACAATAAATAGGGAAAATACAGACCTCAAAGGGAAGCTATGGAAGACCTTGCAGAAGGGCTCAAATTACTTGGCTTGTTGTAGGGGGTTGAAGGCTCTGGGGGAGGAATGATGTAATGTATATTTTTAGTGTTTCTAAGAAATGACTGTCTCTGGCCCAGGTCCACTAGGCCATGGAAGAGGGAATGGATAGGGAGGGGCTGGATTTATAAACCTACATGGGAAAATTGAGTCAGCTGCCCATTTTACAGGTGATTCAGTGCCTTCTTTTTTATTTTGGAGCCTAGGATAGCAGCGAAGAGATGAGACATGTGTAACTGATGGCATTTCCTTGAATGCTAACCACCTTTGCATGTCACTCTTTGCTTTGTCCTTTCTTCCTGGTGAAACATCTGCCCAGGGATCGCTGGAAAGGATGGCTCTTTCTGTCTGTCCCCAAGATCAAGAGCTCCACTTACCCTCTCTTGGATGGGGAGAGCGGCTCGTAGCCACTGTCTGAATTTCCTGATGTTCCAGAACATTCTGCACCTCAGCTAGACAATCCTATTTGGTAAATTCTTGTCTTTTTCCACTACTGAGTCACCTTCCTCGGGTGCCAGTTCTTCTTATGAGTTGAAGACCCATGTGTGTTACCTCTGTGACTCTCAGTTTCCTAACCTGTATAATGGGAAGAATAAGTTTTTGGGGAGTCAGATACAAGTCTGTTAAATTTAACTCTAAAGCATGTTCTACGGTTCACCGTAGATCTCTGTACTTGAAATATAATCTATGATGAGTTTATTTTTTGTTTATTTGACAGATATAGAGAGAGTGTTAGTGCCTGCATGTGCGCGCGTGCGAGAGAGAAAGAGAGAGTAAGAGCGTGAGAGAGTGCTCCCATCTTCTAGTTCAGTCCCTGAATGAAACCACGAACCAGGAACTCATTCCAGGTCTCCCATCTGATGGCAGGAAGCCAATACCTGAGCCATCACTACTGCCACCCAGGGTGCGCATTGGCGAGGAGTTGAAATTGGGAGTAGAGCAAAGATTCAAACCCGGACACTCCAATGTGGGATGTGGGCATCACAACCGCCATGCCAAACCTCTGTCCCTGCTGTGCCCTTGTAAACTGTATCTTGCCTCTTCACAGAAAAGCACGCTGACATAGTTTCCTACTTGAAGTCCTTTCCCAATGGATCAACCTAGCCTCTCATATCATTAATGCTAAAAAATCTCAGTAGTTCTGGATCTTCCTACTGATCTACCTCTCCTGGGTTTCAACGTATGCTCAAGCACACAGATGTGCATACACCCTCGCACTCATATACGACACCGTGCAGTATCCAGTTGCTGTTTGTGTGGTATGATTGGAAGTTACCTGAGACCAGAGTCTGCCCCAAAGTGAGAGGAAAACAGATCTTTATTCCTCATTTGCAACTTGATTCTTTTGATTCACAATGTTTTTTTCATGAAAATTCTGCTAGGAGCTGCTAAATTATCCCCTCATACTTTGTGTGTATGTGTGGGGTGCAGATGGGGTCGCCATAGACTGGGGCTGGCTGCTGTCAGAAGAGTGAGCGGGTACCTATACCCAAGTGAGTACTGACTCACTTGCTGATGTTTCTCAGGATCAGACCAGTCTACACAGCTGTATCTGGGTTTTTGATATTATTGTCACTTATGAATATTTAAGCATGTTCACACTAGCCCAATTTCTCATTGATTTAAAATCCCCTTCAGGCTTTGAGCCCTCCCCCCTTTTCCTTTTGCTCTCTCTTCTAATATTGTCCACAGAGGTTTTTCTTGGATAGAGTAGCTTTGACTTTTTGACCATGACTTAGTATAAGAAATACATTTTACATATATACATGCATGCAAATACAAAGGGACTTCAAAAAAGGAAAAATGAACGATACGTTTACTTCAGCACCCAAATTTAGAACACACATTTTCCATGACCTTTTCAAAAATTTTTCATATATAGAGGACTGAAACAAGGCTTTTCCAAAACTATACTAGCCCTTTATTCTGGGTCAAATCTTGATCTATTCTAAATTGATGGTCTTGACTTACTGTGGAAAAATTGTTTACCAAACCCATTTCCTCTCCTGAGCACACAACTAGACTACATTTCCAGCCTCCCTTAGGATTTCTTTTTTTTTTAAAGACTTATTTTATTTATTTGAAAGACAGAGTTACAGAGAGAGGTAGAGACAGAGAGAGGGGTCTTCCATCTGCTGGTTCACTCCCCACATGGCCTCAATGGCCTGAGTTAGGCCAATCCGAAGCCAGGAGCTGGGAGGCTCCTCCGGGTCTCCCACATGGGCGCAGAGGCTCAAGGACTTGGGTCATCTTCTACTGCTTTCCTAGGCCATAGCAGAGAGCTGGATCAGAAGAGGAGCAGCCAGGACTCGAACCAACGCCCATATGGGATGCTGGTGCTTCATGCTAGGGCTTTAACCATAGAGCCGGCCCCTCCCTTAGAATTTCATATGGCCAAGACACTGAGTTCTAGCTAATCAAATGTGATAAGCTACTATTATTCTGACCCACCATACAAGGGGGGATTGTTCATTATGGCAGTGAAAATTATCCTAATTTACTTTCAAAAAAATCATCAATTTACAGCTACATTATCAACCTTTTTAAAGTTTTCCGCCTAGTGACTTTTCTTGGCACCTGACACCTCTCTTTGATCCCCTTGAACCTGCCAGATCCGCAAGCAGTACTTCGTATTTGAAGAAATCTTAGCCTTGTGCCAAACAGCTTGTTGGAGTGCAGTTGTCAGACTATGTCTATGACAAGTATTTGGGCCCACACTTGCAGGCCCCTGGTACTAACCTAATCGTCTTGTGCTCACAGCACAGCATTTCTAAAAATAGCAGCTGTAGGCTGTGATAATGAGAGCTTCAACTTGATTATTATGGGGACTTCTCACTGTAGAACTTTGAATGAAGACTATTTCCTGCCTGAGATTCAGAATGAGTAAAGCAACTTCATTAAGGATGGTCAAAGTACCCTCTCTGCTTCCCTTTGCACTTTCTGGGAACTTCAGGGGTTTATGGCTCCTAATCATTGCTGTTAAGCTCACAGAAGGAAATTAGCCTGAACAGGGCACAAGCATCCCGGATAGCCACAAACACCTTTAATCCTGATGGTGATAATCAAGAGGAGAATCCGCAGAATCCGCAGGCTAGTCATTCTTTCATTTCTCCCCTGTAGTCCTCAGCCTTCCTCTCACTGGCTCATTTTGAGAACTTGAACTGATAAAGCCTGGTATTGCTGAAGCCCCATTTGCTGGCTTTTTCCTTACACAGTGCTGACTTGAGAAGAGTGGTTTTGTGTTTTCCATCTGTCACCTTTTTACCATTCTGCTATAGGGGAAATGACTAACCCTCTTTGTAAGTCCCAAGCGTCCGCAGGTGATTCCAATGTGTGGCCAGGGTTAAGAGCCACCTTGGGAACTCAGAGGCCGATCAGTGCATCTCAATCACCAAGGGATCTTGTTAAAATGTAGATGCTGTTTCATTGGATCAGATATGGAGCTGGGGTTCTGTAGTACTTTTTAAAAATTTTCCTTTTGGGGGGAAGATTTATTTTATTTAGTTGGAAAGGAGAGAGAAAGAGAGAGAGAGAGAGAGAGAGAGAGAATGAGAATATCTTTTATATGCTGGTTCACTCCCTAAGTGGCCGGAGAAAACAGACTCTGAAGTGGTGATCACTGTGTAGGAGATTTTGTGGAGTGTGTTCTTAGAAACAATATCTGTTGGAGATAGATGAAGCAGCATTGGGCAGAAGGAGAAGATCTACGATGCAGTGTGAAAAGGACCTCAGCCAGTCTCACAGGAAGCTCTGGAACTGGGATGATGCTTCAGAGTGAACCTGAGACTGGTGAACAGATATTCTTGGCCCATCATGGGTTAGTCATTGGATGCAGGCTATACCAAGGGAAGAAAAACACATTGAGTGAAGGCATTCCTCCCTCCTTTTTAAAATAGATTTATTCACTTATTTGAAAGTCAGAGTTAGAGAGAGAGAGAGAGAGAGAGAGAGATCGTCTACCTGCTGGTTCACTCCCTAAATGGTCTCAATAGCTACGACTGGGCCAGGCCAAGGCCAAGCGCCTGCAACTTCATCCGGGTCTCCCGTGTGGGTACCAGGACCCAAGCATTTGGGTCATCTACTGCTGCTTTCCCAGGTGCATTAGTAAGGAGCTGGATCAGAGATGGAGCCACCGAGACTTGAACAGGTGTAATATGGGATGCCAATGTTGCAAGCGGTAGCTTAACCCTTTGTGCCATAACACAGGCCCTTGGGATTCTGCACTTTTTAAAAATTTTTTTTGACAGGCAGAGTTAGACAGTGAGAGAGAGAGAGAGAGAGAGGTCTTCCTTCCATTGGTTCAACCCCCAAATGGCTGCTACGGCTGGCGCGCTGTGCCGGGCTGCACCAATCAGAAACCAGGAGCCAGGTGCTTCCTCCTGGTCTCCCATGTGGGTGCAGGGCCCAAGCACTCAGGCCATCCTCCACTGCCTTCCCGGGCCACAGCAGAGAGCTGGACTTGAAGAGGAGCAACTGGGACAGAACCAGCGCCCCAACCGGGACTAGAACCTGGTGTGCAAGTGCCGCAGATGGAGGATTAGCCTAGTGAGCCGCGGTGCCGGCCAAGGGATTCTCCACTTTTAACAGGTTCCCAGGTGATGTTTGTTGCAGCTGGTCCTGAAGTCACACCACCTTAGGTAGCAAGAAGCTTAGTGACCAGTTCATATCACTGTTCACCACTCAACACTCCAGGCTCTCATCTGGCAAGATAAGAAACGGGATCATTTCCTGCCCCTCATATTTATAAAGTGATCTAGCTGTATTCCATAAGGCAGGCACTATGATCATTAATATCCATTTCCTTATGAAGAATCTGACTGGGCAGCTTAATTCCTGGGTACTCAGGCTACCTGATGTCTTTGTTTCCGCAGCTGTAGCAAAATACCAGACTTTATAATTTTAAAACAATAGAAACGTATTGCTCATAGTTCTGGAGGCCAGGGAGCCCAAGATCAAGGTGCTAGTAGAATTGGCGTCCAGTGAGGGCTGCTCTCTGCTGCCAAGCTGTGTCCTCTGGAAGGGATGGATGCTGTGTTCACATGGCAGAGGGATGGAAGGGAATGAGAACGCTCACTTCAACTTAATAAGAATACCAATCTCATTCGTGGAGGTGAAGTTCCCATGATCTAAATGCCTCCTAAAAGCCACACCTCTTTTTTTTTTTAATTTGAAAGACAGTAAGATGGAGACACACACACACAGACACACACACATATACACATGCATATGGGTCTTCCATCCACTGGTTCACTCCCAAAATGCTTACAACAACCAGAGCTGGGCCAGGTTGAACCAGGAGGTAGGACTCAATTTAGTCCTTTCACATGCTGCCTCTCATGGTATATAACAGGAAGCTAGAAACTGGAGCTAGGGGCAGATATCAAATCCAGGCAATGTGTAGTAGGGGGCATTATCATTGAAACCACAGCTCTTGGTGATAATTTGGAAGATCTTTGTTCTCCTAGAATTCATTTCTCATGAACTTTTCCTGAGCTTTTTGAAGGACCCTTATACTTTCATTGAGGAAATCATGCAGTATTTGCCCTGGAAGGGATCTTGGGATCCAGCTCACTCACCACCCATCCAACGTTTTTCGACATTTGAATCTCCATGGCACTAGAGTCGCAGAGATGAATCAGTCACTATTCATGGCCTTGCATAGGTTCCAGAGCATATGGAAAGAGGGAGCCAGCATAAATAAAACAAGAAACCTTACAGAAGAATGGTGAGAATTCATGGGCCACAGCTTTTTTTTTTTTTTTAGGTCTTCTATTTTATTTATTTTAAAAAATTTATTTATTTATTTATCAAGGAATACAAATGTCATAAGTACAACTTTAGGAATATAGTTATTCTTCCCATTGTACCTGCCCTCCCACCCACACTCCTAGCCTTCCTCCTCCTCTCTCTCCCCTTTACAGTCCCATTCTCCATTAAGATTCATTTTCAATTAACTTTGTACACAGAAGACCAACTCTATATTAAGTAAAGATTTCAACAATTTGCACACACATGCACACATACAAAAAAACTGTTAGGGAACTAGTTTTACAATTAACTCTCATAAGACAAGTCATTGAGGACAGAGGTCTTGCATGGAAAGTTAGTGCACAGTGAATCCTGTTGTTAATTTAATGACTAACACTCTTATGTATGACGTCAGTGACCACCCAAGACTCTTGACATGAGCTGCCTAGTCTATGGAAGCCTTTTGAATCCACAAACTCCTTTAGTATTTAGACAAGGCCATAGGCAAAGTGGATGTTCTCTCCTCCCTTTAGAGAAAAAGCACATCCTTCTTTGATGGCCACTTCTTTCCACCAGGGTCTCACAGTGATCCTTCATGTAGGAAATTTTTTGCCACAGTGTCTTGGCTTTCCATGCCTGAAATGCTCTCACGGGCTTTCAGCCAGACCACAATGCCTTAAGGGCTGATTCTGATGTCACAGTGTTATTAAAGTGATTGTCATTCTATGAGTCTGCTGTGTGGACCACTTCCCATGTTGGAACATTCTCTCCTTTTTAATTCCATCTATTATTATTACCAGAAACTTGATCCTATTTATATGTTCATTTTAGCACTTAATATGATCACTTTAACACTAAAGATGGCATTTTGACCACCCAGTTTAATGAGATTTAGGGTTTCATGACAAGTTTTCAAACTGTACCCTTAGAAGTAAGCCCATAGGAATCTATGCAGAACTATACAGCTTTACAGTTACAAACTTCCTCCTCCCTCATTCCCACTCTTATTTTTTACTGAGATCCATCATCAATTGACTTCGTACACATATGATTAACTCTATGTTAAGAGTTAACAAATAGTATGAAGAAAAAAAAACTGAAAAAATAAGTCATTGCTTGTCAAAGTGTTAATTTCATTTCTATAGATTTCCTTTTAGGTGCTCTATTAGTTATCACACATCAGGGAGAACATACGGTATTTGTCCATTTGGGACTGACTTATTTCACTAAGTATGATGTTTTCTGGATTCATCCATTTTGTTGCAAATGACTGGATTTCCTTTTTTATCACTGTGTAGTATTCCATAGTGTATATATTCCATAATTTTTTCATCCAGTCTTTGATTGATGGGCATTTAGGTTGACTCCTTGTCTTAGCTATTGTGACGTGAGCTTTAATAAATATGGGGGTGCAGATAACTCTTTTATTTACTGATTTTATTTCCCTTGGGTAAATTCCCAGGAGTGGAATGGCTTGATCATATGGTAGGTCTATATTCAGATTTTTTAGGTATCTCCATACTGTCTTCCATAGTGGCTTTACCAGTTTACATTCCCACCAACAGTGGATTAGGGTATCTTTTTCTCCATATCCTTGCCAGCATTTGTTGTTTGTTGATTTCTGTATGAAATCCATTCTAACTGGGGTGAGGTGAAACCTCACTGTGCTTTTGATTTGCATTTCCCTGATGGCTTGTGATCCTGAACTTTTTTTCATGTGTCTGTTGGCTATTTGGATTTCCTCTTTTGAAAAATGTCCATTTAAGTCCTTTGCCTATCTCTTAATTGGATTGTTTGGTTGTTGTGGAGTTTCTTGATCTCTTTGTATATTCTGGTTATTAATCCTTTATCAGTTGCATTGTTTGCAAATAATTTCTCCCATTCTGTCAGTTGCTTATTCACTTTATTGACTGTGTGTTTTGCCATAAGGAAACATCAATTTGATGTAGTCTCATTTGTTAATTTTGGCTTTGACTGACTGTGCCTCTGGGGTCTTTTCCAAGAACTGTTTTCCTGTGCCAGTGTCTTGCAGGGTTTCCCCAATGTTCTCTAATAATTTGATGGTGTCAGGTCGTAAATTTAGATCTTTAATCCATTTTGAGTGGATTTTTGTTTAAGGTGTAAGGTAGGGGTTTTGCTTCATACTTCTGCATGTGGAAATCCAGTTTTCCCAGCACCATTTGTTGAAGAGACTGTCCTTGCTCCAGGGATTGGTTTTAGCTCCTTGATCAAATATAAGTTGGTCGTAGATTTCTGGCATTTCTGTTCTATTCTATTGGTCTATCCACTTGTTTTTGTACCAGTACCAGGTTGTTTTGATTATAACTGCCTTGCAGTATGTCTTGAAATCTGGTATTGTGATGCCTCCAGCTTTGTTTTTGTTGTATAAGATTGCTTTAGCTATTTGAGGCACAAGATTTAGAAAATGCATTAGGAATAGTTAAATCTGATTGATAAGCAAGATACATAAGTTCCAAGATCTCATGAAGGTGTCAGTGACCAATAATAAGATTTAATGTGGTTTCTTTTCCTGGGGCATTAGGATTCTAACATGTTAAACTAAAGGAATGAAATCCCAAGAATTAGAATTCTGGAATTGATGAGAGTGAGGTTGCAGTAGTGGTTGAATGCAGCAAGGCTACATGAAAGACCATCCAATGTGCCTTTCTCTTTGTCCTTCAAGTTTCTCTGTTTCTTTTCTCTTATTCTCTCTGTGGTTCTGTATCATTTTTCTCTCTTCCAAGTTGAAAGAGAACACATGAGCCAAATAGGTTAGCCCCAGTGGTGCCCTTGGGCCTCCAAGTCTGTATCACTTTACAAATCCATCACCTGTAGTTGACTGATTACACAGTTGAATCCCATTTCCAAATTTCAGGTATGAAACCATAGCCCAGCTTGGATCCAAGCCTTCCCCAGTTCACGGAGTTGTGGGCAGGCTAGTGAGGCTCTCTAGCCGGGCGGGAGAAAATTTCCTGGAAGATTTGAGAAGACTCATGCATAGGGAGGAGACAGTGGTCACCTCTGTTACACTAGAGGGAGCTTTTGGGTGCACACAATCTCAGGATGCAGATTCTATCTGATATCTCGTACTTACAAGGCCAAATTTGTCCCCAGTAACTATTCTGGAGAGTAGGCTGCTATTGCTGGGAATGTTCTCTCTTAGCTACACAATTCCAAAAGGAGATGAAAAAGAACAGTGCCAGTTGGTGGTTTGTTTTTATTCTTTTAAGTCTGTTAATTAGCCTGCAAGACAGCCTTCCTTCACTCTGTTTCTTGTGAAGAATTGATGGGCATTTAGGCCTAAACACGATGGCACTTTCACTGCAATTTTGCTTGCCTTGTTTTCCCAAAAGTTAAGGTAGATGCATCTCCTCTTTCTCAGTTGCTGCAATAAAGAAGCCTGGTGCTTCTGAGAAAATCCTGCTCACGCAGATCTTAGAGGGAAACTGGCCATCATTGAATTATTATAGTGTGCCAGGCACCATGCCAGAATGCTCCTGCCAACCTCTTCCATTGATCTCATAGCACTGGTGTGACACTCGACAAAGACAAGTCCCATAAGATGGGTGGGTTTCTAACCACAGAGCTTCTTATTCAGATATTATCCTTTTCATTGTTTTCTTTTTCATTACCTATTTCATTTACTAATATCTAGAGATTTCATGAATTTCATCGATACAGTTCCAAGAATACAATGACACTTTTCTCCCTCCCTCCCTCCTCCTTCCTTTCTTTCCTTCTAATTTTTTGTGGCACTATACTTTCAATTTTCTTTATATAGAGGCTCAATGCTCCTTTAACCAAGGAATACTACAAGTAAAATATAAGTAGATTACTGTTCTGCAGGGGTATAAACAAGGGTTATAGACAACAATCAAATCACAAAATGTCAGTTTAGCTTGATATACATTAAGAATTTTTGTATCTTTTTCCCCCTGTACAGAGGAATCATCGTGAACCTCCTTGTTTCTTGGGACGTGAAGTGAAGTCCCAGGGTTGTTAGACACCTTGTTTGAAGTAAGACAGCACAGTTATATTAGAGAAGAACTCACCACCCCAAAATATTTTGGTACTTTGAAGCAGAGAATGAGTGTGCTTGTGGGGGATTTTTTATGGGGGGAGGTCTTCTGTTTTGGAGATCAAGGAGCCATAAGAGGAACCTTAGATGGAAGGTCTAAACTTCTTTTGTCTGAACTTAAGTTTTCTTCTAGCAAAGTTTTTAATATTTTAGAATCCTTCCTCCTGGAATTGAAGAAATCATGTAATAGACTTCAAACAGCAAATTGCTTCATAGTATGCACCTTCTCAGACTGACCAAACATTATTTAATGGCTATAATTGAATTGCTGGGCACTTTAGAACCTTCCAGGATTAATCTCTAGTTTCTCACACTGGAGAGGGTGTTGGGTGAAAGGTGAGCAGGAAGTACTGATGTTGGTATTTAAGTCAAAAGCTGCAAATGGCTGGAAATTCAATAGCCACAGTACTAGATGGTTGTAATCTATTGCACGCATTAATTATGAAAGCACCTTATTTGTTTCTCAAAATGATCCCAAATGTAAGCAGCATCATTTTAGCTTTAGGAGAAAGAGTACTCTATGTTTAGAAATTAGGTAATTTGCGTGGAACTTAAGAGACGTGGATTGGAATCCTGGAATAGTGCTGGTTAAATGTGGAATCTTAGCTTCAGTTTTCTCATCTGTAGAATGCTCGAAATCAAAGTCACCTATTTCACAGGGTTTGAGTGAGGATCAAATAGGATCCTATATGCATGACTCCTGCTGTCGACTACTCACTATTCACAGGCACTGAAGCTCATAAGAGGCAGGCCTTGCACTTGAACCTAGCTCTGTTGTATTCACATTCTCCTCAATGAAGATATTTTGATTTCAAAATGTAGATAGACTTGGATCAAGGAAAAAGTCTGGGGCTTAGAATCAGCTCCTAATTTTGACTGATGGTGACAGCCACTCCCCGATATGTATACACATATCTAACATGTATGTATAGATATTAGGGTAGAGCAAGAAACACCATACCATGATGTGCAAAGTATATTTCTTGAGAGATGTTGTTCAGCCAGGCAATCCTTTTGTTTGTTACTTGTTCTGCATAATCAACTTAATTGAAGTATAAGTTGCATACAAAAATGTGCACATTTTATATTTGATGGGTTTTGACAAATGTACACATCTGTGAAAATACCATGAAAATCAAGTGGTAAAGCAATCTCATCATCACAGAAAGCTCTCTCATGGCTCTTCACAACCAATTCCTCCATTCTCAGCCCAGGTAACCACTAATCTGTTTCTATCACCATAGATTCCATATGCCAGAATTTCATATAAGTGAAACCATACAATTTGGACTCTTTTGTGCCTGCCTGGTTTCTTTTTACATAACATGGCTTCTGAGATTCATTCATATATTTTGTGGATTAGCAGTTTATCCCTTGGTGTGTGTGTGTGTGCTGTGTAGTAGTTTGTTGTATAGATATACACATGTGCTTATCAGTTCATTCTGATAAGAGTGGGAATGTGAGGGGGAGGAGGAAGAAGGGTTGGAGCGTGGGTGGGAGGGAGGGTGGGAGTATCACTACGTTCCTAAATCTGTACATATGAAATACATGAAACTTGTATAACTTAAATAAAATGCTTTTTAAAAGTATAGTTAACATAAAACACTGAAAAAGGAACAGCTTGCTCATGTGTTTGTAAAATGCATAGTGAAAGTGGATTAAAAGCTTGGGACATGGTGTGCCCCGCCTTTTCCTTTTTGGCCTTTTGCTAGTGTGGGCCCATGCAGCCTTGCGCCTCCAGGGCATGTGGCCTTTGGCCCACCAAGAGTTAGGGCCAGACAGTGCCATCTTAGACCTGGGCAACTGGCACTCTGCTCTGGGCTCTGTGCTTTAGACCCTTTGCTCTTCCACATACATCCTTCCCTATGAAGTGAGATGGCTACAGGGCAAAAGCAATGTGATTACTCAGAACCCTTTCCTGGGCACTCAGACCCAGAAAGTCCCTTGCCCAGATGGTTTGGAGGGTGCCTGAGCTTTTCCCTTGAATCAGTCCTCCTGCCGGTAGACTGCTGCACCCTTGAACCTGAGGCTAATGGTCTGTGATGGTAGAGAGGGAGTTGGATGGGGCACGAGGAGAGTGCACAGACTTTGGAAGTGCATGTTGAGCTGCTTATGCATGCAAGTCTCCTCATGGGAAGAGAAGAGGGAGTCTGCTGCAGGCTAGGGGCCTTTATTTGTATTCATTCCCCAGCCTACAAATGATAGAGGTGGACATGTAGCCAAAGGAGTAGGAGCAGAGGGGAGAAAGAGAATCCTAGGAAGAAATAAAATTGTAAAGAGGCAGAAAACCAATTTTAGAGGTCACAGAACAGAGGGTTTCAGAATTGGAAGTGATTTCAGATTTCATGTTCTCTCCTCCTTTAATTTCACAGATGAGAAGACTGAGGCCCAGAGAGGCTAACTGACTTCTCTAAGGTCACATGGCTAGTTAGTGGCAGAGCTAAGAGAATGAAGTGAGGTTTTCTGACCCTAGGCCAGAGTTATTTCAATACACACAATAGCAGTGGCCTTCAAACTTTTTGTTTTAATATCCCCCAAAATATTTTTGTTACATCACTCTTGGATGTGGAATCTAAATACTATAGTCATTTGCTATCCACTAAACATTTTTTTTAAGTTTTTAAGCTTTTTATTCAGTGAGAGAAACGTATAGGAGAGTGAGGGCCCTATCTAAAAGAGAGAGGGAAATCTGGGTTCATACTGAGTACCAGGAGCCATCAGGTGGAGGAGGACGTAGGCCAGGAAGCATGGGGCGGGTGGCCCAAAGGCCACACGCCCTGGAGGCGCAAGGCTGCATGGGCCCACACTAGCAAAAGGCCAAAAAGGAAAAGGCGGGGCACACCATGTCCCAAGCTTTTAATCCACTTCCACTATGCGTTTTACAAGCACATGAACAAGCTATTCTTTTTTCAGTGTTTTATGTTAACTATACTTTTAAAAAACATTTTATTTAAGTTATACAAGTTTCATGTATTTCATATGTACAGATTTAGGAATATAGTGATACTCCCACTCTCCCTCCCACCCACGCTCCAACCCTTCTTCCTCCTCCCCCTCACATTCCCACTCTTAATTTTTACAAAGATCTATTTTCAGTTCACTTAATGCTTGTATAGTTACCCCTACATGAAATAAAAGAGTTCAACAAGTAGTATGAAGATAAAAAAAACCCAAACCATTCCTCAACAGAAGAGACAAGGGCTGTAAACAATCATCAACTCTCAAAACGTCCATTTCTCTCCAATACATTATATTTTAGCTATTCCATAGGTTACATCTGATCAGGGAAAACATATGATATCTGTAATTTTTGGACTGGCTTATTGCACTAAGTATAATGGTTTCCAGTTGCTTGTTGCAAATGACAGGATTTCATTTTTTTTTTTACCACCAAACAGTACTCCATAGTATATATATATACACCATAATTTCTTTATCCAGTCAACAATTGATGGACATTTGGATTGATTCCACATCTTAGCTGTTGGAACAGCTAGATAGAAATTTTGTATTACTCCTTTTTTTCTTTGAACTTGAATTTTCTTTCTATTCTCCCTAAGAAGCATACTTTATGCTTGAAACTCATATTTATCATCTTGATAGAATTTTCTGCATCATCTTTGTGTATGTATACACACATACATATTATATCCTAATTAAATCATGCCATTTTCTATGTAAAAATTAGTAAATTTTTCCATTGTTCTAACAAGTTACATGAGGATGGTTGATGTCTAAAGCAATAGATTTATTTATTTATTTATTATTTTTGACAGGCAGAGTGGGCAGTGAGAGAGAGAGAGACAGAGAGAAAGGTCTTCCTTTACCATTGGTTCACCCCACAATGGCCGCTGCGGCCGGCATGCTGTAGCTGGCGCACCGCGCTGATCTGAAGCCAGGAGCCGGGTGCTTCCTCCTGGTCTCCCATGCAGGTTTAGGGCCCAATGACTTGGGCCATCCTCCACTGCACTCCCAGGCCACTGCAGAGAGCTGGACTGGAAGAGGAGCAACTGGAATAGAATCTGGCGTCCCAACCGGGACTAGAACCTGGGGTGCTGACACCGCAGGTGGAGGATTAGCCTAGTGTGCCGCGGCGCCGGCCTAAAGCAATAGATTTATTTACCTCACAGTTTTGGAGGTTCAAGAGCATCTCACTGACAATTGCTCAGCTCTCATGAAGGCCTCTCTGACTGTGTCATATGGCAGATGGCAACATGTGGGAGTGCAAGTGAGAGGAATCACGTTTTTAGACAGAAAGCCAGAGGGTGGGGGCGGGGCCAATATTGCTCTTTCAGAACTCACTCTTTAGGGAATTAACTGGAGTCTCATGAGAATCATTTTATCCCTTCTGAGGATGGTACCCCCTAATGACCCAGTCACCTCATAATAGGACCTCCTTTGCTAAAAAATGTATTTAAAAAACCTATATTCGTAGTTTCTAAAATACTGACCCCAGACCACTTTCTTGCTACATGTGTACCAAGGAAAAGAAAAGGCAAAGAATCACTGTCACCCATATAAAAGTAATACTTGTCTAATATTCTTTAACAATGTATGTTTTATAATCCTCACATCTCAATGAAGGTGACAATGTGATAAAATACAAATATTTATTGAATGGTTGATTTTGTTTTCCTCACCATTAATGCCCACAAGTTACTTGTTATAAGCCCTCTCTTGTTTGGATTCCTCCAATGCCTAGCCCATGCTTTCCCTCTTAATATTTGGGTACAATACCCGTTGCCCTGTGGTTTATGATCAATCCCCGTATATGAGAAGTTGAATCACTTCATGGGAGACAATGGGACACTCATCCTCATTGCAGCCTATCATTTCTGTGTTGGAGACCTGATTGCTCAGACAGTAAGTTGGCTTGTTTTGGCACATGGGAAGTTCTACAGGGGATGCTTCTCTCTCTGCTTTAGCCTTGGTGCATTTCTTTGACTTCTAGGCTTTTGCTTTCTTCTCTTTGGGTGTTCTTGAGGTGATGCCATTGTGATCATGATTATTAGATGCATTCTCTGAATTCTGATTGCTGTGCTGTTGCTGGGACCTCTTGTTATTTGGCTTTTTGTGTGTGTGTGTGTGTGTGAAATTGTCTTATTCTTTGACTTACCTTGACCGTCTTTCCCACTTTTGACAGTGGTGCCATTGATCCACTGATGTGCTTCAAAGGGTTCCACATGATTGTCTACCTGTCTGACCCAGTTTTCCATCAGCTCCAGCATCTGATTCATGATCTGGAACTCCTCATCACCTAGTTACTGGCTGCCAATCAGACGTTCTGAATGCAGTGTAGCACTTGCTTCTTCTGGATACCATCACTCTCGTGTTGTGACTTCTTGTAATATTCATCCAATCCTTCAGGATTTAGTTAGGTTCAACCAAATAAATTCCAGTGATAGTCCTGTTGGACTGCAGGCACCACGGCTCAGTCTCAGCTGCACTGGGAAAGGAGTTCCATCCTCTTAAAGGGTCTCCCATTATAACACCAATATAACACCAAGGATCCAGCTTCCTGCACATGGACTTTGTGGGGACAAGCCACATTTAAACCATAGCAGTGATCTTTAATTTATTTAGTAAACATGTATTTATTGAATGCTTGTTATGTGACAGACATCGTTCGAAGTGCTGTTCTATTTTAAAAAAACACAAAAATCCCTGTCCTTAATGAAACTTACTTTATGTTGGTAGAGAAATTTAATAAACAAAATAAATAATTAAGAGCTACATAATTTTAGATATAAATTAAACATCAATCTAGTATAGACAAAGCAGAGAAAGGAGATATATAATGTCAGGTGGCAAGTGTGTTGACATTTTAGACGGGGTGGCATCCCTGAAAAGATGACTTTTGCATAAGGATTTGAAGGAAGCAAAAGACTCCGTTATATGCGTATAAGGGGAGAGCCTATCAGGCTTCAGGAACAGCTGGGATAAACACTCTAAGGCTAGAGTGGGTGGTCATATTTGGAGAAGGGCAAGAAGGTAACTTTGACAAGGGTCAAAAGGAGAATGGGAGCCCTGGAGATGAGCGCCCATCTTATGGGCAGCTAGACTATCTAGCACCTTGGAGAATATTTTAAGTATTTTTAGGTTTTATCTTGACTTTAGAGGGTTTTGAGCAAAGGAATTGTCATTTGATTTAAGCTTTAATGATATCTTTTTGAGTTCTGTGTTGAAAAATAGACCGCAACAGGGTATAGGTTAAAGTAGGGAGAGCTGCTAGTCGATGTGATGCTTACATTTATGTGACTGGATTAAGGGATGTCCAGATAGCTTGCAAAATATTGTTTGGGGGAGTGTCTGTGAGGATGTTTATGGGAAAGATTGGTATTTGAATCATTAGATTGAGAAAAGAAAATCTGCCCTCATCAATGTGGCAGACGTCACCCCATATTCTGAGGACCAAATGAAACAAAAAAAGCCCAAGAAGAATAAATTATTTTCTCTCTTTTTGAGCAGGAATATCGGTCTTCTCCTGCTCTTCAACATTGGCATTTCTGGTTCGTGGGTCATCAGACTCCAGCTGAATTATACTGTAAGCTTTCCTGGGTCTCCAGCTTGCAACTGCCAGATTTGGGAATTATTGACCTCTGTAATTTTGTCAACCAAGTCATAGAGATGAGATCTCATATGTGTGTGCACGAATATTTATATATCCTACTAGTTCTATTTCTTTGTACAACCCTGACTAATGCAGATGAGTTGCTAGATATCTTTTATTTGGCCTTTCCGATCTATTCTCTACCCTTTTTCTGTTCGATACCCTGGGAAGCTGACCTGTGCGGCCACTTGCCTCCGGTTTCCACTGGCTTCAGCCAATGGGGAACAACAGAATATTGGAGAGAGACAGAGAGAAGACTGAAGCCTGGCCATTTATTCCATCCATTCCTCTGGCTCTTTCCTTGCTGATTCACTGCAGGTTGGCCACGTCCTCTTCCTAAGGCCACAGCTCCTGTCAGGTAGTCCTTCCCCCTTTGGGACTCTGGTAATTGCTCTCTTATTTGCTCCTTTATACATAACAGTGGGTTTGACACCTCGCTGATGTGAGTCTCAGTGATTCAGCACTCCTTATTAGTCTTCATAACCCTGGCTATACCTTTGTAAGAATCATCCCTTAATGAATCTCTCATCAGTTACTCCTCCAGTGTGCCATCTGTTTCCTGTTGGGACCCTGACTCTTTTGATTATTTATTGCTGCATAAAAATTACCTTAGAACTTAAAAGCTTAAAACAACCACAATCATTGATTTACTCATAATTTTGCAACTTGGACAAGTCTTGGTGGGATGACTTGTCTTTATAGCAGTTAGGGTGGCTGGGGATGAAGGATCTACTTCCAAGATGCTCATTTAAATGACAGGCAAGTTGGTGCTGGCTGTCATCTGGGAGCTAAGCCAGGGCTGTTTGGCTGGGGGCTGGGGGTTTGGTTCTTCTCTAATTGGGCTGTTAGGCATTCTACATAGTGCAGAGGTTGGGCTCCAAGAAGCAGGAAGCAGAAGCCATCAGTCATCCTGTTCTTAAAAAAATATTTATTTTATTTATTTGAAAACCAAAGTTATGAAGATAGAGGAGGAGAGAGCGATATCTTCTATCTGCTGTTTCACTCCCCCAATGAGTACAAGATCCAGGGCTGGGCCAGGCTGAAGGAAGGAGGCTGAACTCCATCTGGGTCTCCCATGTGAGTGGCAGAGGCCCAAGTACCTGGGCCATCTTTTGCTGCTTTGTTAGGCACATTAGCAGGGAGCTTGATAGGAAACAGAGCAGCCAGGGCTTGAACAGGTGCTCATCTGGGGTGCTAATGTCAAAGGAAATAGACTAACTTGCTATGCCATAACACCAACCTCTGACAGTTTTCTCAAAGGCTAGATTTGGAACTTGCACTCACTACTTCTTAATTTTTTGCACTATTTGTACGTGCAGTTCGTTAAAGCAGTCAGAGGCCAATCTTATATTTGGCGGAAAGAGAAAGGCACAGTGAATTTATGGCCATCTTTAATGCACCACACCGATTGAGACAAGGACTACTGCTGTAATCCAGGTGAGGGAGGCTAATGTCTTGAACCAGGATGATGGTGGTGAGGATAGTGAAAAGTGGTTGGGTCCTAGTTATGTTTCGAAGAAAGATGCTGGGTTTTGCAGATGGGATATGAAGTGTGAAAGGGAAAAAGAGGAATTGTGTTAATCTGTGTCTTCTGGGAAGCAGATAAGCCCCTTATTATTATTATTTCCTGCGTAAAAAAGAAACAGGGAAAGAGCCAAGGAAAGCTGAGAGGACCATCAGACTGCAATGGAATTTTACTTTGATGAAGGGGAGAGGGAAAGTTGCGGGGGGGGGGGGGAGGGGTGTATGAAGTGTCCAAGACTACCATGTAATCTAAGGACAGCTTTGCAAAACCTTTGGAGGATTCTTGAGGCCAACTTGGCCAACGAAAGAGTCCTATGTCTCCCAGGAATGTGCCTGTCTTAGTGTCCCTGGCACACTCAATTATTGGTGTGGAGCAGCCCACGGATGAGATGACCTCAATGTGAATGCAGTAATGGATTTCACGCACAGCATCTGGGGCCTTTGGCCAATTATACTCCCTGTGTGGGAGGTCTGTGAGGCACATTGT
Source organism: Oryctolagus cuniculus (assembly GCF_051225735.1). Taxonomy (NCBI): domain Eukaryota; kingdom Metazoa; phylum Chordata; class Mammalia; order Lagomorpha; family Leporidae; genus Oryctolagus; species Oryctolagus cuniculus. Next base: position 27,472,415 of record NC_142888.1, read on the forward strand.
CACAGCTACTTCAGTGGTCAAGGACAACTTTAAGGTTTTATTTATTTATTTTTAATCTCAGCAGCTGTAAGGATGACAATGCCTTGGCTGAGCTAGGAAAGCCCGTAGGAAGAGCTGGTTTGAGGAGGAATATTAGAAGTTGAATTCTGACAATGTTAAGTTTGAGATATTAGGCATCCCCATAGAAGTATCAAATATACAACTGTATCAACCTGCCTTGACTTCAGGGGATTCACTCATGTTGTAAATAATAAATTAGTAAGATAATAATTAGTAAGACTCTTAGTGTTAAGAAAAATCTCTTCTCGATGAAATTATTATTACTGTAATATTAGTGCCCAATTGAGCAAAACAACACACATTTATATCAAATTTTGGTAAATAATATAAGGATTATTACACATGAAAGTAAAATTTTGTTAGAGATGCATCTCTTTATAATCTATATCTATAGGTGAGTATTATTTATTGCTAGAAAGAGAGTTCAGCATCAAATTATATTCCCATTTTTCATACCTATAGGTCTGAGTACTAAGACACTTTGTTCACATAAATGTGCAAATCAAAGTGGAAAAAGTTTTATTATAGCAACATTACTCAGGTCTCTAAACTCCTTCAATATCATATGTCAAAGATCCTGTAGTAAGTTATTATCAAACATCATTTTTAATGATCAACTGATAACCTTAGTAGGTCTTCCTGAAGTTTTGTTGAAAACAAAGGATTGGACAGCACCTGACTTAGAAAAAAAAAATCTGGGGGCCGGCGTTGTGGCGCAGCAGGTTAAAGCCCTGGCCTGAAGTGCTGGCATCCCATATGGCCACCAGTTCTAGTCCTGGCTGCTCCTCTTCTGATCCAGCTCTCTGCTGTGGCCTGGGATAGCAGTAGAAAATGGCCCAAGTCCTTGGGCCCCTGCACCCACATGGGAGACCTGGAAGAAGCTCCTGGCTCCTGGCTTCGAATCAGCGCAGCTCAGGCCATTGTGGTCATCTGGGGAGTGAATTAGCAGATGGAAGATCTCTTTCTCTGTCTCTACCTCTCTCTGTAACTCTGTCTTTCAAATAAATAAAATTAATCTTTAAAGAAAGAGAAAAAAATCTGTTACTCAGTAATTAGCATTACTGACTTTGTTAATACTAGAACCAAATTTGAAATTGTCTCTGTTTTGTGCCTAAGACATTTTTACTGCCTGGGGCAGTGTACAAGTGGAAGATTCCAGAAGGATGATAACTGGGCCTTTTATCAAGTAGAATGAAGGAGAGCAATTATAAAAAGGAGTTAGGAAAAGCAGGTGTGCCTTTCCATCACAGATGTGTCCTTATGCCTGCTATAGGATCCCATTCTTCCCTTCTTGATGTCATGAAGACAGAGAGGAAGAGACACACAGAGAGAATGATCTTACATTCGCCAAGTGGCTGAAACTAGGAGCCCAGAGCTTCATTCAGGTCTCCCACATAGGTGCAGGGGCTCAAGCACTTGGATCATCTTCTGCTACTTTCCCAGGTGCATAAGCAGGGAGCTGGATTGGAAGTGGAGCAGCTGGGACTCAAACTGGAGCCCACACGGGATGCTGGTGTTGCAAGAAGTGGCTTTTCCTATTACACCACAATGCCGGCCTTGGAAAACTCCATTCTGAGTCTCAGTTTCATTAGGTCTAAAATGGGAACCAGAATTTCACCTAAGCTGCTTTCTAATATTATACAGATGAAAGGCGCATATCTGAGTGTGCTTTCTAAAGCATGATGCACTGTGTAATTAAAGGCATGGGCAACTCAAGTCAGTGTCAGTGAGTCTCCGCTATGTGCCAGGTACCATAAGGCAGGAGGAGTTAGTTAGACACAGAGGATCTTTGCGAGGGAAGAAGCTGCCACGGTAAGAGTCAGATATTGATAAAGCTAAAAATAAGAAAGGATGAAAAACGCATGCTGGTTGCGCTAACAAAGCAATCTGAAGTCACGGGGTGAAGTGGTAATCAATTTCAACTCAGGGGATCCAGGAAGGTGTTCATAGGGAGGAAAGGTTCGCCTTGAAGGCTGAGTGAGCATTTGCTGAGCAGAGAAGTAGGGCAAGGGCATCGCAGGCTGAGCCCCAGCAAGGTGACAATGCAGGAGCATGGAAGTGCCTGGAGTGTGCAGGTGTCTGGATACATAGGCTGGAGCCTTTCTCCTTTTTTCTGTTTGAAATATTACTGCCATGAGCAGTCATATACATATTTTCTTTTTTTTTTATTTTTTGACAGGCAGAGTGGACAGTGAGAGAGAGACAGAGAGAAAGGTCTTCCTTTTGCCGTTGGTTCACCCTCCAATGGCCGCTGCGACCGGCGCACCGCGCTGAACCGATGGCAGGAGCCAGGTACTTATCCTGGTCTCCCATGGGGTGCAGGGCCCAAGCACTTGGGCCATCCTCCACTGCACTCCCTGGCCACAGCAGAGAGCTGGACTGGAAGAGGGGCAACCGGGACAGAATCCGGCGCCCCGACTGGGACTAGAACCCGGTGTGCCGGCGCCGCAGGTGGAGGATTAGCCTAGTGAGCCGCAGCGCCGGCTCATATACATATTTTCTACAATGACTTTTTAATGCCAAGAGAAAGATAACAACTTCTGCGGATGATGTTTAATCTATGGTCTATGCTTTAAATTATATTTATTCCTTTATTTAAAATAGAGAGGGAAACAGATTTTCTTTTTCTTTTTTTAAAAAATGATTTATTTATTTATTTATTTGAAAGGCAGAGTTACAGAGAGGGAGAGAGAGAGAGAGAGAGAGAGAGAGAGAAAGAGAGAGACCTTCTATCCACTGGTTCACTCCCTAAATGGCTGCAATGGTTGGAGCTAGGACAGTCCAAAGCCAGGAGCCAGGACTGTGGGGAGCAACTCGGACTAGACTAAGTTACTCGAATTAAGACTTATTCTATGCATCTGCTCTCCCACAATGTGGCGCTGAGAAGGGAGAAACAGCTTCTACACAGCTGCCTCCAGTTCAACCAATAAACTGTAGGACTTACTCCTGATTGGAGGAGAGCAGCGTACTCGGCATGTGGGTAGCAGAGTTGGGATTGGTGGAAGAGGACTATAAAGGAGGAGAGCGACAACATGCACCAGGAACATCTAAGGGAAACATCTGAAGGAACACCTGAGCAGCCCCCGAGAGAGCCGGCCGGCGGTGTGCCGCTCCCCCGCGGAAGTGGGGAAAGTGGCCAGGGGGAACCGCCCTTCCACGGAGGTGGAAGGGATGGTAGCCAACCCGGGAAGAACCAGCAGCAAACCCGGGGAGGGCCGAGCAGACAAAAGAACAGCGCAGGGTCCTGTGTCGTTCCTCCACGAAGATGGGGAGCAACACAGGACCTTCTTCCTGGTCTCCCATGTGGGTGCAGCTGTCCAAGTACTTAGCCATCATGTGCTGCTTTTTCAGGCACATTAGCAGGGAGCTGGAACAGAAGTGGAGCAGCTGGGTCTCAAACCAGCACCCATGTGGGATGCTGACATTGCAGGCAGTGGCTTTAACTGCTGTGCCACAATGCTGGCCCCAAAGAGAGATTTTCTATATTCTGGTGCACTCCTCAAATACCCAAAACAGCCAAGGGTAGGGAAGGCTGAAGCCAGGAGCCTAAAATTGAATCTGGGTCTCCCACGTGGTTGCAAGGGATCCGTGTACTGGAGCCATCACTGCTGTCTCATAGGGTGTACATTACCAGGAAGCTGGAAATGGAAGTAGAGCTGGGACTGAACCCAGGCACTTTGATATGGGATGTGGACATATTAACTTCTATGTCCAATGCATGCCCGCATGGTCTATGATTTCACCCTGAACTTCCTTTTCAAATTTGCTCCTTCTCAGAGGCAGCATATATAGTGGTTAGGGACGCAACTCTGGAGGAGGCTGCTTGGGGTAGAATCCTTGATACATTGTTTCAGAGGTGAGTGAGTGAGCCTTTCTTATAAAGGTGACTGAACTTTCTCTCTCTCTCTCTCTCTCTCTCTCTCTCTCTCTCGATGGGAAAAGGGTGGCAGAGCCGCTTGGACAGAGGTGTTCAGGAGTGGAGATGAGAGGTGATGAGGACTGAGATGTTGGTGGTGACCCTGAGAAGAGAGAGTAGGGTAAGTGTGACTGAAAGTGAGAAGGCTAGCAGGGGGAGAAGTTATATGCACCCAGTGAGAGCATGGATGGAGTGGAAGCATCGCCAGGGACTGCAGGCTTCGTTTCCAAGTTGCCTGCTACTGCCTTCTGCTTGCAGTCCCCTTTCACTCTGCCTATGGGAAAAATATGGGGCTGTGTGCAGCACGCTAGGCAGAGCCAACTTTTATTGTAAGATCAATTGTAGCACTGGTTTTACCCCAGCTTTGAAAATGTTCTTTTAACTGCAAGTGCCATTTCCATGAGACTATTTCTTTCCTGCCCTCCCCTTTGCTCCTCCCTCTCTCATCTTTACTCCTCCGTTACAGTGACTTTGAGTATACTCTGTTGTTAAGCAACCATGGCAAATGCCACGGGGGACGTGAAAAAGAGATAACGTGGATGCTACTCTTGAAGGAACATGGAAGGGCACCTCCATCCCTCATTATTTCTTTTCCCGGAAGACTTCAGAAATCTCAGTCATGAAGAGGGAAGGATGGAAGGGGGCCATTGGTTGTCGAGTCTGTACTTCTATATATGAGGTAGCGTGCCATATGCTGTACATCAATTTCCATCTTTAATTCTCTCTGTGACTATAATGGTAAGCATCTCATTTTATAGATGAGGAAATTGTGGCGCAGAGAGTTTCAGTCACTTGAGCAAGGCCATACACATTAGAGATGGGGAGACAGGTGTGTTTGGCTGCTGTTTAACCTCATTATGGCCTTCACTGTCTTTATATGCATTGATTGAGGAACCATGAAAACCCGTGTTCATCCTGCTGCTCTTCAGAGAGTCCTGCTTACAGTTATTCTCAGAGGGATCAGGGGGTTAGGGAAGTGAAATTATGAAAAGAATTTGTCTACAGGTTCTGGTAAATGGATACCTCTGAAAGGAAGCATGCACATTTGCCTGTGCTGTGGAGTGTGGCAATTTCCTTTGACTGGCAGAAGTTCTGGAAGCAATGAGAGCCGTGAAATTTCTTGGGTGACTTCCTCTTTCAGGTTCTTTAGGTCCACACTGGATTCCCTGTGGCATGAGGAAAGCCAGACCAGATTCAGCAGGAAACATATTGTCCCATTTTTTTGTGTGTGTGTGGAAAACCCTGGAAGTCACATTGCTGCTACAGCTGTGGCTTCTTCCTCAGGGTTTTGGTGATGGTTGGTGAGAAAATGAGCTTGACTGCAGGGCTTCCTGGCTGAACGGAAGGCAGCAAGCAGCCAAGTTCTGGACCTGCTGGGTTTTAGCCACAGTGTAACTTTTTTCAGGTTTCTGTTGATAAGCCCTCTTGAGAACAGTGGTGGCTTGGCTACTCCACAGCAGCCTGAAGTGTCTCCCAGGGTGGCCTGGGAGGCCCTGGTTGCTTAGAGCCCTGAGATATGGCTGCCATGAGTACTGCAGGCAGTCCCAGCCATCCTGCACCCAGCACTCTGGGACTTCAGAGAGCCCTACATCGAGCACCTGATGCCCCAGGAAGGTGTGCTTCTTGTTGAGGGAGAGGAGAACATCCCTTTGGCTCTCAGTTCCCCAGGAGCTAACAGAGGCATTTAAGGCTGCATGTCTCTTGGGCTCCTTGCCAAGAAGAGCTCCAGGAAGCTCTCCTGGCAGGTGAGATGGGAGGCTTCCCCTTGGGAGGCCACATCAATCCACACCTTTATCCCTGCGTATATCTTAGCACGTGGATGTGATCTGCCTGCAAATTTAAAGACATGATTGGGGGAAGAGAGGGGAGACAGTGTCCTCAGCACCTAGCACAGTGCCTGGTACACGAGAGCTGCTCAATCAATGGTAACCTGTTTGTTGAACTGTGGAGGCTGTCCTCGGGGACTCGGGTTCTTTCCATCTTTCTGATTTGCTTGGGTCCTCACAAGCAGTAACAATAGTAGAAGGGAAACATGAAGAAAGAAGAAGGGATGACCTTGTACCTGGTAATCAATGTTTTCCCAGAAATCCCTGGCAAATCAGTGTTATATGAGCATCTTGAAGCAGTGAGAAAGTTTGGAAAGATAGATATTTTCACATGTGCTCGCTCTCTTAAAATCTTGGTCCTTGTAGCCAGTGTGGGGGGTATATTAGTTCTCCAGGGCCGTCAAAACAAAGTACCATACATTTAAATGACCTGAATATGTTGTCTCACAGTTTTGGGGGCTAGAAGTCTGAAATTAAGGTGTCAGTGGGTTGGTTCCTGCTGAGAGCTATATGAGAGATCTGCTCCAGGCCTTTCTCTTGATTCCTGGTGCCATGTTGGTAATCATTGGCATTCTTTTGCTTATAGATGCATCATCGGCCTGATCTCTACCTTTGTCATCACATGACCTTCTCCATCAGCACATGTCTAGCTCTGTGTCCAAATGTCTCCCTTTTGTATGTACATAATTATGTGAGATTAGAGCCAGTCCTAATGATCTGATTTTAACTCAATCCTCTGCAAAGACCTTATTGCCAATAGGTATTGGGGGTTAAGATCTCAACATCTTGTTGGGGACACAAATCAGTCCATGATAGGAAGTCTTAAAACATGACCTCTGAATTCTTCAGCACTTCTCGTGTGAAGAGGTGATATCTATGCCCCTTGTCTAGAATCTGATCGTTTGCAATGACATCAACCAACAGAGTATGGTGGAAGTGACCTCCAAGGTAAGGCCATAGCAAACCTTGCAACCCCTGCATGGCTTTCTTGGGTGGTCACTATCTTAGAGAAGCCACATGTAGATGCATCAGTCAAGAGACCTACCTGAGCTCCTGGCCAACAGCTGGTGTCAGCACCAGCCTGTGTGTGTGTGTGTGTGTGTGTGTGTGTGTGTGTGTGTGATCTTGAAAGTCTAGCTCAGTCAAGCCTTCAGATGACTGCAGTACCAGCTGGTACCTGATTGTAACCACATGAGAGAGTGCAAGCAAGAATTATTCCTATAAGTCCTACCTGAATTTCTGACTTACAACATTGCACAAAAAAGTGAATGATTATTTTTAAGCCAGTGAGTTTGCACAGCAATAGAGGATGAGACCACTCAGAAAGAAGGAGAAAATGAATATTGGGCAACCAATATGAGTAGTGAGGACTCTGAGACTCAGAGAGAATTGTCAACAGCAGGGTGGCCCCCAGAGAGACCCTCATCATGGATTTTGTGTTTCTAGGCTTCCAATGGAGATGGAAACCTCCTTCATGATGAGACATTTGGTTGAGATGAGTTCAAGTATTTGAATGTTAATAATTACTATTAAAAATGTACATTTACTTATTTATTTTATTTGAAAAGTGAAGTGACAGAGAGGGGAGAGAGAGAATGAGATATCTTCATTGACTGGTTTACTCCCCAAATGCCCACAACAAAGAAGTTGAAGCCAGGGTCCCAGAACTCCATCATCACATTCTCCCATGTAGGTGGTAGGGACTCAACCACATGAGACATAATCTGCTGCCTCCCAGGGTATGTATCAGCTGGAAGCTGGATCAGAAGTGAAGTAGCCAGGACTCAAAGCAGACACTCTGACAAGGAATGTGAATTGTTTAACCTGTTGTGCCACAACGCCTTCCCCCAAATGATCATTTTTTATGGGAGAAATTATGTCAAGGACTATCAATGTTAATAGTTGCAATGAAGGTAGTGATCAATGCCCTGTCCTATTATCAACAAATTCCTTTGCCTGAACTGAGGGAGAGATATCATAAAACACTGTGCTATATTGTATAACTTCTGTTTCACCTAGGAGCAGGTACTCTTCCTGCTGTGGTTTGAATGTGTCCCCCAAAAGTTAATGTGTTGGGAACTTAATCCTCCATATCTTATGTTAGTAGTAATTAGAGGTGGGCCTTTGGAAAGCAGTTAGGATTAGACCAGGTCATGAGGGTGTGGCCCTTGTGATGGCATTAGTGGCTTTATAAGAGGAGCAAGATAGACTGGAGCTACCACATGTGCTCTATCTCACCATGTGATACCCTCTGCTATGTTTTGACAAAGCAAGAAGACCCTCATCAGATGCCAAGCAGAGGCTGACACCATGCCTTTAACCTTGAACTTGTCAGCTTTGACAACTATAAGCCAAACAAATGTCTACTTCTTTTTTTAAAAAAAGATTTATTTATTTATTTGAAAGTCAGAGTTATACAGAGAGAGAGAGAGAGAGAGAGAGAGAGAGAGGTCTTCCATCTTCTAGTTCACTCTCCAATTGGCTGCAAGGGCTGGAGCTGTGCGGATCCGAAGCCAGGAGCCAGGAGCTTCTTCCGGGTCTCCCACATGGGTGCAGGGGCCCAAGGGCTTGGACCATCTTCTACTGCTTTCCCAGGCTATAGCAGAGAGCTGGATCAGAAGTGGGGCAGCTGGGACTCGAACCAGCACCCATATGGGAAGCCAGCACTGCAGGCGGCAGCTTTATCCTCTATGGCACAGCGCTGGCCCCAATATCTATTTATTATAAACTATGCAGCCTCAGTTGCTGTGTTGTTACAGAAAATGGGCTAAGATGCTGCCCTCCCTCCCCATTTTTATAGACAAAGGCCCTAAAAGTGGGGTCTTCTGGCTTCCTTGAATTCTACATTGTAGTTTTCAGTTTATTCAGAGCCAGGTGCTGCCTCTCCAGTGATGAGTGAAATAGCAACTGGAAGATACAAATAATTTCCTGAATGTTCTGAAGGTCATTCTGTGCTGAATGAGTTACCTATGTGTGTCGTTGCCACCTCTGATGCCAAAATTCCATTGCTTTTCTGCCCATGTGGTTCTGTTTTGTGTGCTTTGTCAGGCCTGGGGACTTGTCATTGCTCTTCTAGCCCTTCTTCGCACTGTACCTAAGATAAATATTTGCTTCGCTTGACCTTTATTCCATTTCCCCTGACTTCTTCATATTCACCTTCATTGCTTTGAACAATCTTCTCAACAGCAGTTGCCATGCAATTTCCTTTCCTTTGTACAGCAGGTTCCTTCTGAAATTCTATCCATTTCACCAAGCCCTTTGCTCAACCACACTGCTGCTCTCCAGTTTTAGCTTGTATTATGTGGAAACTGTAGATTGTAAACCAAAAGGCTGGTATCTGGAGCAGGAGTCAGAGTAGTTAGAGCACAGGCTTTGGAGTCAGATAGTTCTGGGTGTAAATTTTGGCTCCACTACATATAAACTGTGTGCTATTAAGCAAGCTTTTCAACTTTCCAAACCTCAACTTCCTCATCTGCAAAATGGGCATAGCAAATTATATTTCCTAAAGACAACCCCCCAGATTTCTCCCATCCCACATGCTTTTCTAGCAGTTTGTCACTCCCCCTCTGGAAGAGAGCACTATGCCCTTTCCTTTGATTCTGGACAGGATTGTGACTTACTTATAATTAGCTGAAGATGAGGAAATAATGTTGTATGACTTTAGAAATGGGGTCAGGAAAGATGGAGTCTCTGCCTTCCCTGTTGGAACACTTAACGTTGGAGCCCTGAGCAGTCAAGGAAGTTGTTTGCAAAGCTGCCCAGAACCCACCATGCTCTGAAGAAACCCAGGTCCACTCATGTGAGAAACCACATGAAGAAGCTCTCACCATGTGGCCGATCCTCATTATTCCCAGGTTTTGTATTTGTGAATCTGCCTGCTCACTAAAATTTACTTGTTAGCCAAAATTAATACTTGCATCATGTTCAAGGCCATTCATGAACGTGTGCAGGGAGGTGAATAATTTGTCACACAATGTACACGTTCCTCATTGAGACAGGTGATGCTCTGCCTTCTTACTTTAGCTCTCACACCGTAAACAAGCATCTTTTTTGTGGCCATTTAGTGATATGTTTTCTCCATTTTTTATGTTTTTTTTTTTTGTTGGTGATTTTGCCGTTTAAAGTGGTCCCAAAGTAAAGCACTAAAGTGCTATCTCGTGTCCGTAAGCTCAGAAAGGCTGTGATGTGCTTATGAGAAAATATGATGCTAGATAAGCTTCATTCCTGCATGAGTTATACTGCTGTTTGACTCTTAAGTTCAGCGTTCATGAGTCAACAGTATAT